>NC_142009.1:92082943-92682943 GCF_049901735.1 Notechis scutatus | reverse complement strand
ATATAGATCAAGCGACAAAGTTACAATCAAAATTATAACTACTCTTTTTAATTATTTTCAATTTCATTGTACACCTGTTGTGCATTGAAAATAAATGTTTGATTTGATTTATTGTATGTCACTTCTGATTTCTGGAAGGATCTACCCCTACTTTCACCTAGTCCTCAACTTACAACCATTCGTTTAGCAACTGTTTGAAGTTACAAAAGAACAGAAAAAAGTAATGGAATTATTGATTATGAGTCCCTGCAGAATCAGGAGAACATTAAAAGCAGGGGAGGGGGGAGAATTGATTTCAAGGCTTGATGGGCAGAATATCCAGCAATTCTACTCTCTCTACTGCACTCCTAACTTTTATGGGGAAATTGCAAGGTCTATTCTTCTGTTATTTTAAAAGAGTAAAATCTCTGTATAACAACAGATGGTTTAGTGCTCCTGTTTCAAAAATCATCTCAGTAATGTTGACTATAGAAATGTGTCTAATTGGATCTGGAAAGATATGCCTACTACATCTTTTAAATCCTACATATAGATCTGGATAAAAGATCCAAGAACACTGGAGTTGTCTAGTAAAATATTAAATGGGTGAGAAAATTCTATTCACTATATACCACAAAGCGCTATTAATTCTAACAGAGCTACTTCAAATTCCTTTTATGTTTTGTAAAGATGGGCTCCATATGCCACAAATCCTGGGTCTTTTATTATCTTATAGCCAATCCCACTCCCCATACATTTTTCTTCCTCAGAAGTGCTTTGCTATTGTCTTTGCTTTCATTTATTTTGTATCTGAAAAAGCAACCAAAATCTTTAGCTGCTTTCATCAACTGCTGTATGGAGCTTTGTGATTGCATAATTCTTAATACTATTTTATCTGCAAAATATTTAATTTTCCATTCTCCCTGAATTTTGATCTCAATTATCTGGTTTTTTTTTTATATATATCTTGCTCTCCAAGACTTCTAGAATAGAATAGAATACCTTTATTGTCATTGCATTCTACAAATACAACGAAATTTGAAAGCTACTCCAGCACAGTGTCCCAAACACATCACAATCACACTAGAGTATTTAAAAATTAAAATAATTAAAATAATAATTAAAAACCTAGTCTAAAACCTATCTAAAACATATAGTAAGTTAGATAGTTTAAAAATGCCACTATATACATAGTGCATTGTTTGATTCAAGACAATTATTGCCTTGGAAAAGAAACTGTTTCTCAGTCTATTAGTCCTCATTTTAAGACACCTATAACGCCTCCCTGATGGTAACAGTTCAAAATATGAATGTCCAGGATGAGAATGGTCTGTGGAGATTTTTAGTGCTCTAGAGAGGGGTCTGGTCTACGCAATCTCTTCCAAAGAAGAAAGAGAGCAACCAATGATTTTTTGTGCTGTGTTTATAACTCTCTGGAGCATCTTCTTATCCACTGCAGAGCATCCAGCATACCACACCGTTACACAGTATGCCAAAATGCTCTCGATGGTAGAACGGTAAAAAGTAACCAGCAACTTCTCACCCAGACCACTCTTTTTCAGCAGCCTCAGAAAGTGCAGGCGCTGTTGGGCCTTCTTTGCAGTGGCCATAGTGTGGACTGACCAAGTAAGGTTGTCAGAAATATGAGTTCCTACAAAATTTAAAACTGTGAACTCTTTCCACAGTCTCCATTGATATATAGTGGGAGAGGCTCTGCTTTGCATCTTCTGAAGTCTATAATCAATTCTTTGGTCTTTTTGATGTTCAGGGCGATGTTATGACTCTTGCACCACAAGCCCAGTCTGAGAACCTCTGACCTATAGGCCGTCTCGTCTTCTCCTGATAGGAGTCCCACCAATGTGGTGTCGTCTGCAAATTTTATTATAGAGTTAGTGGGACAAGAGGGAGTGCAGTCGTAGGTTTAGAGTGAATACAAAAGAGGGCTCAGCACACAACCCTGTGGAGAACCAGTGCTGAGAGCAAGAGTGGAGGAAAAATAGCTGCCAATCCTAACAGTTTGGGGTCTGTTAGTAAGAAAGTCCTTTATCCAACAGCAGATGTGAGAGGAGCAATTACAAATAGCAAAAGGGACATTGGTGCCTTATGGTTGTATATGCCAAAAATCCTGATGGCAGTAATAACATTTTAGAGCAAAAATCAGCAGTAATGAATTTCTTATTTCAAGTTTAAATGAGAAAAATCTGTCTTTACAATGCTTGAAGCAGCTGTTGGCAATAAATAATTTTCTTTGGAAAATCTGTGTCTCATATTGTTGTACATATCTAATCCAATGTTCCTATGATTCCATGTTCCTGTTTTTTCTAATTTTGAATTCTAATCATTCATTATTACTACTACAGCTATCTTTAATGTTGTATTTAGAACATCTTTCATTCAACTCACTTTATAAATCTGTACAAACTCATCGCATCTTATTATTTAGCACCCAAATTTGTCCAAACATTTAGTCAACTCTATATATCTTTCTTGAAAATATGGAATTAATGTGCCATTCCCTCTTCCAGATTGTAATTTGATGTTCCTTCTCCTACGTAGGTTGTCTTTTCTCAGTCATGTTAAGCCCCTTTACTATCCTTAGCATTCTCTCGCCCTCCTCTTTCAGCTTCATTGGTAGGGATGGTACCTTTCAGTTCACATCCTTGCCAGCATCACACTCAAATTTAATGAAGCTACTGAGCCTTCCCATTATGTCATAGGGAGTGGGAGTGGAAGAACAGCTTAGAAAGGCTCATTTAATTTGATACGTTATGCCTTTAAGAGCATTAAGACCAGTAAATGTTAAGATATTTAGAAGAAACGAGATGCCAATTTTTAGAAATGCCTCAAAGTGTCTTGTAGTATTGTTTAAATGGTATAAAACAGAAAATTTTGAAATACTTACATTCGAAGATCCATAATTCTTACAGTACTATCCTTGGTGTGGATAAGTAAACGCCTTCCATTTGGATGTACCTCCAAATAATTTATTGCTGTTCCTTTAATGTCACCATCATTTATTTCCTACCAAAACAACCCCAATAAAAAACACAGAACTATTGAGAGCATGTTTACAATTTAATAATAATACAAATAACAATAACAGTATCTGCCTATCCCAAGTCCTTGGGAAGGACTCAATAGGTGGATAAAAATGCCTAATAAAGTCTAAACCTTGATGGTGTTAAACGAGTATTGAAACATCTGCAATAAAATAACCAAGCTCAGAGATCACCAAGGACCTCACAGTTCAACCTTGAGTTACAAATATTTTCTTCTATTGATATCAGTCTAAACATGTGGCTGGCTGTGCACCAACCATAATACATTAATATATGCCGCCTGATTCCCAGTGACTCTTTAGAATAGTGATACTATAGAGAATAAAAAAAGACAACAGCATATCAGTCTTGTTAGGTTAGTCCAAGTGGCCAAGGAATCCATTGTCTTATCAGAAGCCTTTGAAACATCCATAAGCAAGAGATGAATGAAAAAAATTCTCTCCTGCTACTGTTTCACAGAGAATGGCATTTAGAGTTACACAACTTCTGATCCAGGTACGAGTACAGCTGTGATTACAGTTAGGCATTAATAACCTTCACCTCTCATTATCTCCTATTAATTGTTAAACTGTTGCCACTGAAGTTTTTTAAAAATGTACTGTCATTTCTATTTTAGTATCTGTAAACTGCCTAAAATTCATAAGCTTAAGAGGTAATAAATAAAACTGGATAAATTAAAGCCTGGCACAATTATTGATTGATAGCATTTAAAGGCATAAATGGCCATTACTACCTTGCAGTGAAGAATACCACACACATAATTTATGCAAAGAAATACATACTGTAAATTGCTTGTAATTTCAGACTAGTCAAGTTACCAATATGGTTATTGTCTAATGAGGAGAGGAAAGGGGGATCTGTGTAAATTCTTTTGAATTGCTGGATAGAATATAACAAATATTTCAAACACTTTAGCAAAATGAATGGGGAAAAAAGAAGTCAAGTATTTAAGTATCCGTGATTACAAATGGGTTTAAGGTTCTATCACTGTCACATTTTTCTTCTGTAAGTAGGTACAATTATAATATGGGAGCCAGATTGGTCTAATATTTAAAATGTTGGGGTATGAGCAAGGAACTTTGACTTGTAAGCCAGCTGTAGTCACAGAAGCTGGCCAGATAACTGAGCCAGTCACTTTTTCTCAGCTCTAGGAAGACAATGGCAAAGCATTTCTGAAAACATTGCCAAGAAAATGACATGATGTCCATGTAGGTGTCAGGAATAATAATAATAATTATCATCATCATCATCATAATTGTCAGGGGAGAAAATTAAGCAGCAAGTAACTATTGTTACCTAAACTGATTGCTTCTGTTTTTACTGTAGTTTTCTAAAATAATTCAAGTTTTTTTAAAAAAGAAAGGATTTGTTATTCCCAAATCATCATGCATTACTCCTTTTTTATTAGTGGTCAAATGAAAATTCTATTATCAACTGAATAATAACATTAAGAAAGAATGGAGCAGAAAAAGAAATTATTGAACATCTATGAGATAAAAATAAGTACAGCTAAAGCTTCTAGAAGATTCATGTGTATCAGAGTATTAATGGTATTATTCAGAAATATTTTATTAAATATCATACAGAAACTAGTACTAATAGAAGCAAATCATGTTGAATATAGTCAGACATCTAATTGTGAAACTTTAAAATATATGTTGCACAATCTTATCAAACAGACACAAGAGTTTAAAACTTGCTGATTTTTTCTGTATACCTTATCAATGCCCCAGTGTTGAATTGGTGACTGAGAATTTTCTTTAACAAAAGTATTCCAGATAATTATTAACCCTGTGCCATCTCCAGAAAACATGTGAAATCCTAGAAAGCAAAAGTTTGTTTGCTTAATATGATACAATTATGACATTCAAATTACTCATATAATTAACTATACTGCATAATAGTTTATGCAAAGTGTATCTAGTCAAATACCTTTCTTCATCACCTACTTTTCCATTTTGCGAATTTGTTTCAGAAACCATGGGCCCCCTGAACTGTATTTAGTTACACAACCACACCCTAAATAGAATTATTACCAATAGCAGGGAAAGCATTATTCTTTTGTCAATAAAGCTTAAGGTTACATACACACACACACACACCTGAATTTGAAGATAGTATATTTCCTGTACAAATCCCCCACACAATTTAACCCTTGTAAATTCAGTGGGTTTTTGCAAATGGCATAGACACCTAGTGGATTCAGATGGACATTATAATCTTTCCTCTATGTTTGA
The DNA here is from genome assembly GCF_049901735.1 of Notechis scutatus. Lineage (NCBI taxonomy): Eukaryota > Metazoa > Chordata > Lepidosauria > Squamata > Elapidae > Notechis > Notechis scutatus. Next base: position 92,677,668 of record NC_142009.1, on the reverse strand, counting down.
TCATATATTTCATTAGTTTTTTATATAAAAATCCTTTTTATTATATTCATGTTTTTTTCAGTAGAAGTCCCCAGTTGTTCCTACATCTATTAATAACTCCCAGCCTCCTTAAATAGCAATAGTATGTAATAAAATCCAGAGTAATTACAAGAATGAGATAGGCACTATATGCAGCATGTTTAGTGTGAAACACCTGCAACTTACCTTCAGCATTAAAACACAATGTATTGATAAAACTTTTGTGACCATCAAATTCTTGTAAAAGCTGCCCATGAATTTCCTTTACTTTTGCATTCCAGACTCTAATCACAGAATCATAACATCCAGTTACAACAAGGTACTCAGCTACTGGGTGGAATTTTGCAGCATAGACAAATGAAGGATGTGGGAAAATTTTGGTGGCTGATGTAGCCTGGGCTTCAATTTTCCACATTCTAAACAGAAACAACATTTAGAAAGTTAGTCTCTTTTTTTACTAGATAATTCAGTAAACCAGTGGTTCTCAACCTTTCCTTCACCACAGATCCCCTTTAAATACCTTTTGTGGCCACAAAAGATGGCCAAAGACCCCCAAGGCTTAATTCAAGGTTTAACTCATAACATTTCTTCAAGTCTTCGTGGCCCTGTGACGACATTGTGCTCCCCCCCCAGGGATCCATGGACCACAGGTTGAGAACCACTGCAATACACCATTTCAGTACCAAACTGTGTTAATATATTTTTAAAAATGATCTGTAAAAATATTGAGTCTATTTACAAATATATGAACTAGATAACTTCTGGGTAACAAAAAAGAGTTTACTCATTAGCCAAGTTTCTATAACGATTCATTCTTCAATTAATTATTCTATAAAATCAAAAACCATATAATTCCTCACAATGTTTTTGACTTAAATTTAAATCATTTAACCACATCAGCTTGTTTAGTACGAACTAATGTTTTGAAGCAACAGATTATTTGCATTATTTTTTTTAAAAAAAATTCTTGTTCTGTGAAAAAAAGGAATGTAGCTTTTATTAATGGGGGCAGAGATATGAAGCAAGATATTAAATATGAAATATGAAAAAAATAAAACCTACAAAGAATGGTTATTTATTTATTATTTAGTTTGTTCAATCTCTATAACCACTCACATAACTGTGTAAGAGATGTGAACGAAAAAGAACAAAAGCAAGAATCCTGGTCTTTAATATAAGTTTGTTCTGGGTTCAGCAGCAAAGGGTGGCTTTGAAATTTCTATATCTATTCTTTTGACAAAGCGTGCTTCGAGTTCTGTTCAAAGCAGGGCTTTATAAAATCTGTTGGAAAAGAATTAACATTTGAAACATTCTGCATATCATGATTATTCATGTACTTGGCATGAATGTAACTGTTTGTCCTAATTTTGTCTCTTTGGGAGAGTGCCTTTTGCAAGCATGTATAAGAGGATGGATACATTAGGTCATACTCAGGTCTGAAGCACATACTATTTACTGGGGACTTGGGTTCACTAGACTTGGCAACCCATGATTGATAAATCGGTATTCTGTTGCTGTTTTAATTTTTTTTCCCCCATCTCCTCTTCTGATGGGTGTATGACTGTCTTAAATTTGGGGCAATTTTCATTTCAGGTATGCTGCATACCTCAATTTTAACAGGAGAAAGTTAGTGATACTGACCTTGCAGTGCCATCTGAGGAAGCAGTAAGAAGATGCTGATTATCCTTTGACCAACAAAGATCATACACAATATTCAGATGTCCATAGAACTCCCTTAGGTAGCACCCTGAAGGAATCTCATACACTAATAAAGAGCACAATAGAATCTTTTAAGGATCTAAAAATGCACGGCATAAAGCAAACACATGAAGCAAGTAAACAACATCTGAATTCGAAGAGGATTCTTTACATAAAGCATTATGAGTGTGAGATAGCATGGTGATGAAGACTTTATTTTTGCCAGTATTAAACCAATAATCAGAGGTTAAGAGTGGCTAAACACATTCTTACTTTTAGGAAGGCAGGCAAAATTATTCTTTTTCATCATATATTTGAGGGTTAAAATATTTTGCTGGTGATTTCTATGTAGTTTGTAACGTGATGTTATGATTCTTAATGCCAGTTTACTGAGCTGCTTTATTTGACATTGGTTTATGGCTATGATTGTGTTCTTGTGTTTTAAAACATGTGAGCCACCCATACGCTGCTCAGGATGCGGTATAAATGTTATAATAATTCTATGAATAAAAGGAAATAATTTCATAAAACTGGTGTTTGTGATAATAATCACAACAAAGTAATCTATTTTCCTAAAGAAATTCATTCAGCTCTACTGGCACCTAAGTTTAAGTAAACTCTCAGCTATCTGTTTACTACCATCTAGTGGCTGGAAAGTGTAATAGCGAGTATTTAAAGTATAGACCTCAGTACACAGCATCATAAAACCAATGTAGATGAAGAAAAAAAAACCAGTATTTCACTTTTCTGTTGTTCATAGTTATATACTGCCTATTGTTCACCATTTATTTCCTTTTAATACAACCTGCATGCTTTCTTTTATATTACTTTCTATATTTAAATTATCTCATTTACAATCAGTGACAAGTGAGGTTCACACAACATGCAAATTCACAGTAGTTTAAATGTGATATAAATCCAGCCATCGTTATAACTCTTTATTTAAAGTTTATCAGGATGTATCAATTTAACCAACTACAAAAAAGCCATAATTAAGCAAACCATGGCTTAGTGAAAAGAACACATAATTAGTTGAAAAGTGAATATTTTCATTGAAATATTTCTGGAGGGGATGAGGACTTACTAATTTAACTACTGATATCTTACTAATTTAATGTCATTGCAATCATCAACTAGCACAAGAAAACTATTATTCAAATATCCAATAAACAAAACTAAATCGACGTCAGGATAGTTAAGAAAAATACATAGAGACAAAAAAAAAAAAATAGAATATCATTCGCCATATTCTAACCTCCATCCTCACTATTCCAGCCACCATTTGTAGTGAAGCATTCCAAGTGAGGAACTTGGAAAATTGCTCTTGAAAATTTAGACTGAACAACTTCTAGTGGTACAAGATTGGGGAACTCACAACAAATTTGAGCCATCAGGTTAATTATAAATCCATTAATTTGATGTTCTAAATAATGTAATGTTTTATCATTCAGAAGTTACATGAGTCTAATTTTGATAGATTGTAATATTAAGATTATATGACTTTGAATTACAAATAATGGTACCTGAATACTGAAAGTTTTTAGGACATAGAAGAAAGGAAAGTGGAAAGATTTATTGATATCACTTGAATTACTCTGAGAGAACACCACTAAAAAAAAACTGTCATGCAAGGAGAAAGGATTAAAAAGTACCCTTTAGCATTTGGTTATACTTTACATTTGAATAATCAATCAACTTTCAAGGATAAAAAGAAGAAAAAGTTCCCCTCCAAACAATTCACTGTATACATAGATGGGGGTTAAAATAAAAGAAGGCCTTGATACACTCACTTACAAACAACGGGATAACCATCTCTTCCTGCGCAACCCGCTGCTAATGTCCGTCCATCTTCAGAGAAACGAATACAGAAACATCCCATATCTCCTGCTTTCAAGGAAAAAAGGTACTTGTTTGGCAATCGACACACCTGTAGATCCAAAGCGAACTGTAAGCTTGCTTAAATATATTATTATTTTCTGTGTGAGTGTGTGTATATGTATATATGTATATGTATATGTATATGTATATGTATATGTATATATATATATATATATATATATATATATATATATATATATATATATATATATATATTATAGTTTCATTTCATAGTTTCAATAACAAATTGGTTATGACATAGACTTCTGAGGAACAGAGAGGTATGCCATCATGCCTTTTCTGCCTAAACTAGGTTCATATAAGGGGAAAGCGAAAAAGGTAATGAAAAACTGGAGGCAGTGAAATTATATACAGACGAACACAATACACAAGCCTGATGATAGCAGATGAGATTCTGCCGAAACGTCTCTACAACTTTAAAAGAGATATATATATATACATATATATATAAAAAAAAATTTAAAAAATCAGGAACATACCTCACATTTGGCACTTAATCCCTAAAGCAGTGTTTCTCTCCTGCTTCCCTCCACACTCTAATTCGTGTTTCTTATGAGCAACCAAATTGTATATCATGCTACATTATTTATAAAAGACATTTATTTTACGAAGAAAAGGCAATTGGGTCATCTCAACTTAGAATATATTTTTGAATGGGATCCAGCCTCATTTATTTTTACTTATACTGCCTTTCTCTATCTATGTTGCTTCCAGCAAATTGCACCCATATCTGGAGTACATTAGAGTTTGGGAAACAATAGGTTTTTTTTTCCCCCAGAAAAAAGGTCAGTCATTTATCAACACATTAATTTTGGCCCTGAACAAATGCATTTTTAAATTTGGGGTCACTGACACTTCAATATGAATCTTGCAATGACTACATTTTATAGTAGCATTTCATCATTTGTTTTCTCTATATCAAAGGGAGGAAAAGGTATATAGGCTTAAAGCTTTTCCTTCAATTTCCAACAGAATTCTGGTGTTTGAAACAGCATTTTAGCAGGCCCAAAGAAATGAAAATATTAAGACTACTCAAACTATTACTAATGTTTTAAGTAGCAGTCTATTTTCTTAAATTTACTAAATTAATTTTTTCTACTAATCATATTTTAATAATAATACAGGTTTTGTATTTTACTGCAAAATATCTGCTATTCACCTAGTCATAAACAGCACTAGACATTTCTCAAATAAAAACTGGAAAAGAAATCAAAAGTCCTTCCTGCTTCTATAAAGTTCACTAAAGTAAGATTATAACAATAATTTACCTGTCCAGGAAGTTTTGACCACTTAAATGGTTCTTCCTTTTTCACTTGAGTTCCAGAATTCAATATTGTTTTGGATGTATCATTTTGTAGATCCAAGAATGATGTGCTATGATATTCTTGCTGAATAGCCATCATAGATCTCAAAGAAGGGTTTACCTACAAAAATATATGAAATCATATCATTCTAAGCAGAAATAAGAGTCTTGGTATGAATACCCAATAAGTCAAATCACTAAGGATAATCTCTTTGAATACTATAAGATAAAGAAAATATTTCTAAACCTATACCTTTAAATCACTAGCTACATCCAGTTTATCAAAACACAATTGCAATACAATTACTATTAATCAACTTCACTAAAGGAAAATCTGACCAGTGCATCTCAGCTTTAGCAGTCTTCTTTGAAAAATTAAAAAAAAAATTCCCAGGTAGTCTACCATTTTTACCAAAGTGTAGTTACTTCACTATTCAACAGCACATTCTTTAATTTATTTATAGCATAAAACAGAACTATATTAGATTACTGGAAGGGGATAATTAAAGACAAGAAATTTCAGAATTTAACAGAAGTGGAAATATTTTTCTCTCCACAGCTAATAATAAAAAGGCCAAGAAAACATTGTTTTGTCATGGTTACAGAATGTATTTTAAAGACACTTAAGTTAACATACATGATCGGGAAGTTTAATGCCTTTTACAGTCACATACAATGTTGAAGGGTAATTGTTTCTAGGACACTTTGCCCACCAGTCATAAACTTCCACCACATGAAGTTGTGACCTGGTCCTTGGAGGAGGAGAATACAACTGAAGACGTACTTTTCCACCGACGTTCAGAACTCCATTTGCACCAACAAGCTGAAAATGACCAAACAATTAAGATGGAAAAAAGCATACATTACTCTGAGGTATTTTATTGATGAAAGGGCAAAATAACAGCACTCTAAAATCATATACCGTATTTGCCGGCGTATAAGACGACTGGGCGTATAAGACGACCCCCCAACATTTCCACTCAAAATATAGAGTTTGTTATATACTCGCCGTATAAGACTACCCCCTCTTCCACACACCTTCCACTTTTGCACTTTTTTTTTTTTTTTTTTGACGCACTTTTCTGCTTTGGACAATTTTGAACCAAGAATATGCAAATAGCTATGGAGTTTAGAAATGAGTTTTAAAAATATTTTTCATTGCTTACCATTAAGCGTAAAATATGTTGTAAATAAAATGAGAACACAGGAAACATTCTCTTCTCAATACAGCTGATCTCTCTCTCTCTCTCTCTCTCTCTCTCTCTCACACACACACACACCAAAAACCCGGACACTGAAAAGGCTGCCAAGGAACAGTATATTCAATGCCTCTCTTTAATCAAGAAACAAGGAATTCCTTAGAATCTTTTTTTTTCCCCAAGTGGCCCTCTTTAAAAAAAAAATATGGAGGTAACACTTTCATTCAAAAAGTCTTCCAGTATCTGGAGTCGCTCAGACATATTGAAGTGAGGCAGGAGAGTAAGTGAAATTTGAAATGATCCAGCTACCGTTTTTCTTCCCCTCCCGCCAAGGCCATTATCTCCACGTCAAAACGAACGAGGGGAGGCAAAGAAGCCAAACACGCTAAAAGGATCTCTTTATTTTCCTACACAAGGTCACACCTACTTTTCCGCATTCAAAGGACAACCTCTCCTCACCACCACCACACACACACACACACCAATACCCGCAAACAATGTTCTGGGCATTAATCACCATTGCTACATTAACCTGGTAAATTTATACCCTGCCTCCCCCAGTGTTGCTTTGACGGCAGGATTTCACACAGCGGGCGCTCGCCGCTTCTCTCTTCTCCGCTCTCCCACCGTCGCACATGTTGGAAGCACCGTAAAACCTGATAACCCACCCGGGGCTCCCCATCCTTAACCTACAGCCGCCCGCATGCAAAACCTGTGTGCAAAAAGAAAAAAAGAAAAAGAAAAGTACGCCGCACGTGAGGATCTTCGAATCCTCTCCTCCCCACACCGCTAAGGAAGGAAGAGGGGGAAAGGTTGCAGCAGCGCGTGGCGAGTGACACCCGCACACACACACACACACACACACACACACCCCCGCCCCCCAGCCTCCCTCCCGGCTGCAACTCAAGCTCAAGTGGGAGTCGGAGTCCTCCCGGCGTATAAGACGACCCCCACTTGGAGGCATGTTTTTCAGGGCAAAAGTCGTCTTATACGCCGGCAACACGGTAGTCATTTGATTGCTTATTGTACCCTATGACTATCATTAAATGATGTACCTTATTATGATTCTGGACTCTTGATGAATGTATCTTTTATTTTACGCACAGATAATTTGCACCAAGACAAATTCCTCGTGTGTCCAATCATACTTGGCCGATAAAGAATTCTAATTCTAATATACAAATATGGTATTGCAGCTAAGGTACTGGACTAGGACTAGGGAGACATAGAATCAACCCACCCTAACCATGGAAACTCATTAGGTGGTATTAAGGCTAGTCTCTTTCAAACCAATCTACCTCATAGGATTATTTTGAGGGGGAAATAAAAGCTGTCCCCAAGCTCTTTTGAGCTTCCAAATACATTGAAGTAATAATAACAATTAACAGCAGTTTAATTGAAGTAACAATGAACCACACGTTTCCTATCAGAAAAACACAATCCATATACAGACACAAACAAAAGTAAAATAAAAAAGGAACATTTGTGTATCAATGCCCCAAAGGTGCTTTTTCGAGAGGCCACTGGACTTTCTGGTTTTCCTTTGAAAATGTTTCACTTTTCATCCAAGAAGCTGCTTCAGTTCTGGCTGGATGGTGGGGAATGAAAGGGTTTATATTTCTTGCAGACAGCTGAAGCAGCTTCTTGGAAGAGAAGCAAAATGTCTTCAAAGAAAAATAAAGAAGACCAGTTGCCCCTTGAAAAAGTACTTCTGGGACAACCATGATCTGGATAACCAAGAATCTCCATAGACATTCAAATATCAATGCTTAAAATTAAACATTAAGAGCCAATTAGTTGATTCTGAACTAGATCCAACTGCTTCCACCAGAACCAATGGAATGCCAGTGCCTGCTATCCTTTTCCTACAGCCTGATAAATGAATCCTGCTAGGTTATGCCAAAGTTATTTCTACCGTACAGTTCTCAATTTTTATTCAGAAGGGATGCAAAGAGTCATGTTCATACTATAATTTCCAGACTGTAGGTTTAACTATAACAGCTGAGTCAAAAGAGATAGGGCAAAAACATTTTGTAAAAATTATCATCCAATGAAAATTTATTCTATTTCAGCAACTAAGAATGGCAGCTGTGAAAAGACAACTAGGCCCAACTCCCAATGAATGTGGGCAGATCAAAACAAAGCAATTGCAACAGTCATCAATAAAAAATGAAAGATAGTAAGTGCGATGGATGGATGAAGTCAGGGTTGTCACTCTTTTTCACCCACCACCAAGATGAAGAGACAAGTTTTTGATGCTCTTTTGACCAATTGGGGGCATAGTTGCCCTCCACAGCTGCAGCATGACCCAAGAAAAGACTTGTTTGGTTTAAAAAAAATGGAAGAGAAGTGCTACATGCACAACTCCACACACTCAGGTCAAAATCAATTACACAACATACAGTAGATAAAATGATGCATGCAAAAATATTGCTATCACATTAATTGGGGCTCACGATGACGTCACACAGCCAAGAGATAGTTGACGATACTTTCCAATTAGACCTGGTGATTTTGTAATTTGTATTTCTATCATCATTACTGAATCAGAAACAAGATGGCTTTGTGTTTCATTAAATGGTGCCAGAATAAATCCAGGAAAGCAAGCATAAATAACCACCACATATTTCATCAAAAATCCAAACAGAAATAATTGTGAAAGTCCTCCATCCAACTTTTCAATAATGCGGGTGGATTGATATATGATCTGCTGTATTTTGCAAATTGCAAATTTTTTGAATGTAAACTAGTTGAAATGTATCTTGACTAATTTTCTGACTATATACAAAGTCTATTCTTTGACTATACAGAAAGCAATTTTTGTATTTATCTTTGCTCAGACTTGTTTAATCCATCAGTACAATGTTTCCATTAAAATAAAAAATAAAAACCTTTAGAAATGCCCAAGAGATTTTACGAAAGCCGCTTTCCTGAGCTTGAATATCAAAATTGGCCTTTGCATCATTCATGCTCAAAAAATCAAGGATCTGGAAGTAGAAAACACATTTTATTCAGTTTACATTTCTGTAATTACAGTCATAGAAAATACCAGTTAATTTTGCTGGATTTTTCTTAAATCTTTTGTACATATTAGTTTCCTATGATAAAGACCTCTTGTGGCAAATATAGTAAACAACTTAGATATATAAAGAACAGCAATCTAAAGCCTTCCTGTATTTGATCTCACTCAGGATGCCATAAAAACAATGGATGTGAGCTTCACCAAATGAAAATGCTTTTAAAGGGATATATACAAACTAGATGGAGGCTGTTGTTATGGATCGAAGAAACTTCCCAGATGACATTCCTTTACTTTTGCTTTGATTCTAAATTTGTCTCCTTCCCAGCAAGTATTCGGTTAAGCAGTAAAACAGATAATTAGCTTATTAGGAGACCTGAAAATAAAATATTGTACTCTCTGATGTTGCAAAAATGGCCTAAGTGCATCTTTAAATTTCACAAACTGTCCGATTTTTTTTAAATGAAAATGTTCTTATGCAATTAGACTATCTGGTCTGCTTCCACCACCAAAGTGCATCATTCCAAGACAATCCAGTTTTGAAATTGTGCATTTTACCCATAAGAGTATTTGCCAAAAAGAACGGAAGATAAAATGGAAATGATCAATGAGTCATTCCTTACCTCAAAAAACAGAATTATCCTGGGGCTCCCTTCAGCATCTTGGAGAAAATAGTTAAAACGTTCATTGAATAGTATTTGCTCCTCCCATTCTGGTAGAGTTGATTTAAACCGTCTGAAATCGTACGGCTGGGTCATAATAGGAAGAATATGCCCCACTTTCTCTTGTTCATAGAAGGATGAAACTTGTCGACTGCTATATAAAAACAATACATGCAACTGAGTTGTGTCTTGTTTCTATTAGAATTGTCTACAGAGTAAGTAGCTTTAATTGAGTAGAAAAACTGTGCAACATCTAACTGTCAATTGGCTTAAATGACCCACTTCAAGGCATAATGAGATTTGTTTGTCTTTGGGGTCTTTTTGCCTAAACCAAAACACAAATAACTTAGGTTATAGCTTTGAGAGATCGAATATAGTGAATTTATTCAATTATTCTTAGCAAAGTCCAAACCACAATGAAATACAAAAAAGTGAATTAACGTGTTTGGTGCAGGTCAAATGTTACAGAACATCACAGAAGGCTAACCTTAGAGGATAAAAAATAGAAGCTTGAATATCTTCATTTATTCGTTATCACTTAAAAACAATTCTTACAGATGGTTAAAATATGGTAGGCATACTGCAATGGAAAGTGCTTCATATGATATCTATGACAGGTTTTGTTTGCAGGCTAAAATTGTCAAAACTCTTAATATGATCTTTTGGAAAAATCCCAAGATTATTATCCTAGAGAGAATTTACGCATATTTTACAGGCTGAAATGAATATTCATTACATCTATTGTTATCTGAAATGAATATTCATTACATCTATTGTTATCTGACCATTCAGCAAATTTACCAACAGTATTTGCATTACATTCAACTGGCAATGAGAATTATTATTTGAAATTACAAAAGAATGATACATTCTTTAAAGTCCCAATTTGCAATCCAAAATCCAAATACTGACTCCATCTGAAACTGCTTAAGCATAGAACCTCAATTCTGTTCAGCTAATGAGTATTGTAGTGCAGAAATAATAAAGGAATATTAAATAAGCTACATTTTTATTTGACACATTTTTGATTAATCGAATGACCCTCATTTAATGGGTTATATACATCTATGTGGATCTACAAAAACTAAGTTTATCTGAGCTTCTCATGGACAAATTAATTAACATCAAGAATTTAAAAAATCTACAGTAAGTCAGTAAAATCACCTATTCTCTTTCTTCACATATAAACCAGTTTTCTCATCAACCACATGAACCTTAACCATTGGATGGGATACCATAAAATCAGTTTTAAGTCGATCAGTTCGATGGATGTAAACCCCTAAAACAAGGTTATCATCAAAGTCAGGTTTTGATTCTGGTGAAAGATTCCCAGAAGTCATGTGTAAGGTATTTTCTGTCATGTTTTCAGTATCTTCTTCTAGAGCTAAGAAAAAGGAAAAACAGGCTTTAGTAAAAATTGAGAACTACTTTAAAGTTTATTGCTGCAATTACCAGTAAACCTACAATTTAAAAATTTGTCTTAAATGAATGTTCAGTCAACTCATTTATTATGAGTCAGATCATGATTTCCATGCATAACAGCTGTCCTGAATGATTCAACAGCGGAAACACTTTAACATGGAAAGTACTACTGCCTGGGAGCTGTCAGAAATCTTAGTGATTTCATGAAGATACCAGGACAGACAGGAATAAAATTGGCAGCCCTGACTAGAGATGGCTAGGTGCTTTTGGGTTTTAAATTGTAAAGTGGGTACCTTAAGTCTCTCGAGGCTTAAAACATATATTTCACCCCTTAAAACCCAACAGTAAGGAGTTAAGTAAAGTTCTGTGCCACCTATCTAGCAGTTCGAGGCAATTCTGGCCAGTATTTTTCTTTATTATTATTTTATAATTTAGTTTTGCAAATAACTCAAGATGGCAAACATATCCAACACACTTTCCTCCTACTATTTTCCCCACAACAACCCCTTGAGGTGTGTTGTGTTGAGAGTGAGTCATTGGCCCAAGATCACCCAGCTAGGTAAGGCGGGACTTGAACTAATAGTCTCCTGCTTTCTAGCCTGATGCTTTATCCTCTAGACCAGGGGTGTCAAACTGGATTTCTTTGAGGGCTGGATCAGCATAGTAGTTCTCCATGGGCCAGTCATATGGGGGAGGGAAATGGGACAGGACGGATGTCTCCTGCAGCACCCTGCCAGCCAAAATGGGGCAGGGCCAGTAGTGTGGTGCAGGAGGCCGTGTAGGCCAAAAATGGGATGGGCGGAGGCTGTGCGCAGCTCCCCATGCCCATTTTGGCTGGTGGAGTGCTGCAGGAGGCTGTCCAGGCTGAAAACAGGGTGTGCGGGAGCCATGCGTGGCACCCATGCCCCATTTTCACTACCAGAGGCACCCTGGGCAGGTCCTTTGATATTTCCCTGCAGGTCAGTTTTAAGCACCCACAGCCCAGATCCTAACTGTGGGCATTGAGTTTGACACCCCTGCTCTGGACCAAAGTGGCTCTTATTATGTTGATATTGTTAAAACAGCCCTATCAACATCACTATTTAGAAACCCAACTTAAACTCAACAATGGGCATACACAACATCCTGGCCCAATGCCTGTGAAAATAACCAGATCTTCTTAAATGCAAGCAGGAACCATCATCTCAATCTTGCTAATACAAAATCAGTGGATTTCTGTTCTGATTTTTATACCACAAAGATGGGGCAATTTGGGCAACATATACACACTATAGGCCCCTTAACTGAGAATTACTTCCATTAGAAAATATATAAAATACTCCATTATTAGTCACACAAACCTTTGGGGGATTTTCTTTTTGCTTTTTTGCCTTTTGTTTCCTGCTCTATTAACAGGTCCCCTTCTTTACATTTGGATACAAATGGCCTTTCCAAAGATCTCTTTTTCCTGGTATTTTCTTCCTCTGGCTCATGTTGTAATTCAGACAAGGACATTGCACTGAATGAAAGAAGTCATGGGGTTAACAAGGATTTTAAATATACACCCAGACTTAATGGTTTAATAATTACATTCTTAACGTAGGCAAAAAACATACACATTCGAGCTGGCTTGAATGGATTTAACTGAGACAACTCACCCACACAAAGTTTGTTCAGGAAAAGTTTATTAAAACTCTCATCCTATCAAGCTGGATCTGTGGTAGGATAAGCTCAGAATCATGGTGAAGCACAAACTGAGGGATGACTAAGAATCTAAGCATCATGACAAGGAAGGTATGATTTCATTCTTCATTGCTACAGAAGTCCTCAACTTGTGATCAGTTGCTTAGCAATAATTCAAAATTATGACGGACTTCCCAAAAGGCACTTAAAACCCTAAAGTTCCAATGGCTGCCTCTCCCTAGTCACATGACTGCATTTGAGGTGTTTGGCAACTAGCCTGCATTTGTGGCAGTTTGCAGTCACATGGCCATGTGACCACAATTTACTTTTTTGCCAAAAATTACTTATGAGCATAATGGGCAGGATCTCTATATCTCTTATCAAATCCGACTCCAACTACCTATTCTGTCATTTCTTCTTTACATACCCCAGTATAGTTTTGCAAGGAGATAAAACTGGTTCACTGAATGTCCTTTTTTTTCCTCAGTATGACAGAGCCATTACATTTTCTTCCCAAAGCCATATGGAATTATTTCTGATGTCAACAATAATGCAACCCAAACAACTGTCACAAATCTTACATCCATACAAACGTATCACTTACTATTATACCTTGTTTGAGATTCAGAGGGAACCGGTACTTCTTTTTTCTTTTTCTTCTTTTTTCTCACTTCATTGTTCAATACTGTTTCATGGCTTTGAATGCTGGGAATGAATTCAGACATCTGTTCTTGAAGTTTCTTTTTTATTTTTTTCTTAATTGCACTTGCTTCTTCCTCAGCCACTTGCTGTTCATAGGCTTGAATTAACTGTTCTTCTTCCTCATCTAATTCTGATCTGTCTCGTAGTCCACTCAAGGCACCTTTCATGTTGATGTCACCTTTCCAATGAGCTGCATCTGCCTGCAAAACACGGTCTGTTTTTTTCTTTGTAAAAACTTGAATCTGTTTTTCAGAACTGTCTAACTCTGTTTCAGATACTTTTTCTTCCTCATTAAGTTGTTTCTGTAGGGCTGCCTTTTTCTTCTTCTTAAGCCCAATTTGCTTGCTTTCCCCTCTGCTAACAACATCGTTTGTTTTTTCTTCAATTGATGCTTTATCTCTCAACGTACATTTTGGGATCCGTGGACTACTTTCGTCGGGGTTATACGTGTCGTTGATAATGGGCTCATTTTCGCTTCCTTTGGTCAGATGATTTTTAAATGTCTCCAGCTGTAATCAAAACATTGGGAAGCCATTTATCTGTACACTAATATGCAATTATTATAAAAAATAAATATTATCTTTTATTAATATTTCATTTTTAGTGTTTGAAGGGGAACAATTAAGATTTATTTGTACTACAAGAGTCAACCAACAGATGGAATTCATATAAAATATGAAAAGATTATAGTTTTGAACAAGTTTTTAGTGTAACTCTTATAAGAAAAATCCCCTCAAGTCTTCTTGAGCCCCTGCAAAATTGCTGTCAGCATGCCATTCTGAAAAACATATATTCAAGTATAATGAAAAGAATATGCTGTGTTTATACCTAACATAAATATTACTTGTTGAAAAGGTATTAATTTACTGACCACAGACCTAGTAACTGAAATAATATTTAACAAAAGAAGCTCATAATAATCAGGATAGTTTAAACATTTGATTTTCAAACTTTTCAAAAGGGATATATCCACACTGCAATCTGGTAATCTGAAATTACCATAAACAGAGTTATATGCACTTCTTTTATATAAGATATATTTTGTCAGAAAACTGAAAGATCTAATTCAATTTTAAAAGACCTGGAAATAATTAAAACTTACTTATAAATATGTACATACTCTATTTTAACAGTGTAAAAATTCTGATTTATTTTGTCTAAACTAGTTTTCCATTCCTTTCCTAATCACCTTCTGGTGTTTCCTTTTCTGTATCAACTGTTACTATAACCTTCATTTTTGAACCTCGCTACCAATTTCTTTATTTTTCTCTCAAAATAAATCCTGTCTTTCTCTTCTTAAGGCCACTGGACACTGCTTTTGTAAAACTGTTCTTTGGAATTTATGTATGCTTATTCCAAGATTTCACTTTATTTAGAATAAATAAAAATGTTCCTGTGCCTTTCTTGCACATTACACTTCAGAACAAAAGCACGTCACTTCAAATTATCATTATTAGTGGTAATTGTAAAGAAAAATCATGTGGATTTTTACTGCCTGCATTATTTATTTGGAATACCTTCATCCAATTTTATATTAGACCAAATTTCAGGACAATGTCCAGCATAAACATGCACAAAAGTTTCTTAAATCTGTACCAAAAAACCCACAATGTAAAAATAGAAAATACCAAATTTGGCTTGCA
Source organism: Notechis scutatus (assembly GCF_049901735.1). Classification (NCBI taxonomy): domain Eukaryota; kingdom Metazoa; phylum Chordata; class Lepidosauria; order Squamata; family Elapidae; genus Notechis; species Notechis scutatus. The sequence continues at coordinate 92,662,441 of NC_142009.1, read as the reverse complement.
AGAAATACACATTTTTTGAGAGACAAAGTGATGAAAGGATTATGAAGGAAAGAGGAGTAAAATCAGTATTTGCTGAAAAATATGTTCTGAAAGCATTCCTAAACTTATTCTGCCAGCAAAAAAATATATATCAAATCCTCTTTTATAAATCTGTGAATTTATGAATGTATGAATCTGTAAGTCCTAACAATGCACATTTTAAAGGATATTTTTGATCCTGAGCATGCCAAATCAGACAAGGAAATAAATTAAGGAATGTGCAAAACATACCATTCTGAGGACAAACTTTAAAGAGAATTTTGTGAATTTCTCCTCTGGACTATACAGAGTTGGCCGTTCCAAATATTACAATAGTTTTCCTGGAATGAAAACCACTTTCCCCTTGGTCTTTCTTCCTATCCATTCTGCTGCCCTCATCCTGCACTTCACCATGTGCAGATCCTTAACCTTCAGAGCATATTTTCAGGGTACAAAAATCATAACTTTAGAGGAAGGGACATTAACAGAGATTGCATATCATGTTCATTTAGTCTGAAAATGTCTCTTGGAAACAAAGCTTCTGCTCATCAGGCACTTTTTCTGGATGCTAACATGACTTTCAAATGTAGCCCACTTGTGGTGCAAGGAAAAGAATAAAACAGAATCATGACATCCCACTGTAATAGCACTAATTATAGAAACAAGAGTCTTTAATTTCAAAGTGTATTTTCAAGTTATAACTTTTTTTATACTCTAAAAGGGAGCAAATAATTTGGGGGTGAGGGTATGAAACTATGAAGCTTCACCAATCCATGTCCTTCAAAATGTATTGACCCTGCAAAGGATAATCAAAACTCCCTGTCACTATTTATGAAGGTGATTTTGGAAATACTATTCTTTTACTTTTTGGATGTAAACAAACATTTATTAATAAGTATATTCAACTCACCACAATATTCTCTGGGAAGTTTAACTGTTTCTTTTTTATTTTCTTTTTCTCAATTAGATCAGCATGATTCCTGAATATTTCTTCAAAACGAACCTTAGTTTTTGCCTTGGCTTCGCTCTCAACTGGGAAATTTAAAAAACAATTTGATAACTTGGTTTATTAGAAAAGATAGACTACCACATTTCTAAGTAATATATAAAAGAAACTTAGAATGAACAATTCCATGCATGGAATTGTAAAAAATAAAGTAGTATACCAGGCCTTATTGCAAAAAGGAACATATAATTAATAGATGTCCCAAAAGTGCTTTTTCAAGAGGCAACTGGACTTTCTGTTTTTTCTTTGAAGACATTTTGCTTCTCATCCAAGAAGCTTCTTCGGGTCTGAAGAAAAAGCACCATTGGGGCAACCATGACCTGGATGACTGAGAATCTCTATAGACATCATTAATAATGGCTTCAGAGTATCTGAATATGTAAGTGTCACATATGTCTTATGGGCCACCATTTATTTAATGCCTTTACATCATTGGGTGTCCAACCTTTTGGCTTACCTGCGCTGCATTCAGAGAAGAGGAATTATCTTGGGCCACATATAAAATATACAATTAATAATAAAGCACATATGTTAAAAGTTTACAAGCTTGTGGGGTCACATTACTAGCTTTCCAGGGCTGCATGTGGTCCATAGGCCATGGCTTGGCCATGTCTGCATTACTCGTACCTTATCTCTATAAAATTCCAGGCAGTTCACAATATTAGTAAAATATAGAAATATAAAAAATAAAAAATAATTACAGCAATAACAGAAATATGTGAAATAACAAAATAGCAATTTTGTGAGAACAGCATGAGAATTACACATTGAAAAACCTCTTTAATAGGAAATTCTTTGCCAATATCTACAATGTTTTGTAAAGTCTGCACCAGAAATAATATTCTTTAAAGCAAGAAAACTTAAAAGTAAATAGTTTTGTTTTGGATTTTTTTAAAAATGTTATAGATTGTGCAAAATATATAAAAACACAAAAATAGTTTGCACCTGCTGGCATTTTCATATCTTTCAAATACGAAACTATTAAACTTTTCTTTGTCCAAGTTCTTCATTCTGCATATAAAAACAGAATATGTGTTACTATTAATGAAAATAACAGTTGTATTCAATCCCAATAAACAAAACAATACTAAAACATTTTGTAAAGTCAATGTTAGACTAAGACAGGAAAGACTAAGACAGGAAAATGCATATTCAAGTTCATCTTCAGCCTAGCTCTCTCTTGGCTGCTATTACCTCACAGCCCATCCTACAATATTATCAGATTTGTTGAGGGAATAAAATTGGAGGAGGGAATATTTTGTAAGTTCTCTTGAAATGTTAAAAAACTTCTGATGTAGAAATGTAATTTGATTTTTTTTTTCCTTAAAAAATATGAAAACAGCATTCTGTGGAAGCTACTTCGTGTTCTTTATTTCACCAGTTCACCAAAGCTCGCCAACCCTGATTTCCAAAAGCAATTATAACAGAGTACAAAGGTTTGTAAACGCATAACCGATTAAATACGCCTAAGGATTGTTTTAAAACTCCCTTGAGCAACATGGGACGAGGGAGAGATGCCTGGGTCCTTCCAAGGCACCCGATCCTTCCAGATGCTACTTAAACTCCTGATTTCATGAAGTCACCCGACATCGGATGTGGTGGCTAAGTTAACACCTGGAAGGCCACGTGTTTCCCACGTTTGCATTATACACGGGCGTCCGAGGATTCTGCGCCTGGGGCTGTGCACGCGTAAGTCCTTAACAACCAACCAACCGGCATCATCACAAAGAGAGGTTGCAATCAACTCGGTTGAACATTCGGTCAGATCCCCGCTTCATCGGCTTTCCGCCTTTCTCGAAAGGCTTCTGCCTCCTATCAGAACCGCGACCGTTTTCAGACTCGGGATCCAACCCTCCGCGGGACCCGATCACTCCGGGACCAAGCCAGCCAGAAAGCAGATTTGGACCCACCCAGCCACCCACCCCGCCGGCCGCGACCCCGCTCTGCCAGGCTTTTTTCTTTTTGCAAGCTGGGCCAAGCGGGATGGGTGGGTCGATGTTGATTTACTGTCCTGGCTTACGGACCAGCCGGCCGAGATAATTGATCTCGGGTTGTTTTTAAGGGAAGGAAATGACATGGCTCCCCCAGCGCAGGCGCCGGGCTCCCTAAGCGCAGCCCCCTCGAACCTCCTCAGCAGGAAGAGGCGAGAAAGGAGCACGCCCCTTGCCAAAGGCCAAAGCCCACTCCCGCAAACGGCAACCCTACCCGGATACCTACCGCCGAAGGCGCGGCGGAGGGCGGGCGAAGGGATCGAGCTGCCCCGCAACGAAAGCAGGAGGAGCCCGAGGCGGGGAAGGCGGAGCGGAGCCCCCACGTGACTCCCCCAAGCAGAGAGCTTGGCTGGCGGAGGCCCTGCTGCGTATCAGAGAGTCTGATCCTTCTGTAAGCTTGTCCCGAAGGTGTTTTTTTTTTCAGGAGGCAACTGGACTTTCTTGTTTTGTCTTTGAAGACGTTTCGCTTCTCATCCAAGAAGCTTCAGCTCTGACAGGATAGCGGGGAATGGAAGGGTTTATACTCCTTGCAGACAGTTGGCCATTTGTATCCTTTCAGAGGGTCCTTGAAGCACTTGGAGGTTTATCTGTGTTCGCAGGGTCACCTGAGTAGTGCTCCTGGTTCCAGTAGTGTGTAATTTTTCTTCTGGAAATCAATTCCTACTCCCACAAAGGGTGTTATCCCAAATTATATACCTTTAAGCTTGCTTTGTGTGTCGGCCGGTGACCTCTTCTTCTGGCCAAAATATTGCAGAGCATGCAGAATGGGATGGGGAGGGGGCATCAAAATCCTCTTTTTTTCTTTTTCTTTTTTACAGGAATGACAGCATTGCTTCGGGTTTAGGGAAAGAAGCTGGGTGAGTTGGCATGAATTAGGATGCCATGCTGTGAAAAAGAACGAGGCTCTATCTCTGTATTTCTCAAACTCGGCCATTTCAAGATTACATGGCCTTCAACTTCCAGAATTTTGGAAGTTGGAAGTCTACACATCTTAAAAGTTATGGGGGTTGAGAAATGTTGATCTATCCCATGCCTTCCCTCATCTGGAAAGGCTTGCTTAAGATTAAGTTAGTGAGATTCCAAGATCTTTACATTCTATGTGTTAAGCTGTACAATACTTGGCTATTCAAGATGAAAGAAGCAAGAATTACACAACGTTCAAATAGGTTTGCTTGGGATAAATACAGAATTTTGCAAACTGCAAACAGAATATACATTTTATTTATAAACTTACATTATAAATATTATAAAGGAAAGGATATAAACTTAATTTATAGTTCATTAAGGCAGTCTTTTTGAATGGTTTGCAGTATCTCAAACTTGGCAACATTAAGGTGTGTGGATGCCAACAAAAGTTGCAAGATTAAAAAAACCCATTGACTAAGAACATTTCTTCCCAGTTTGTTTGCCACCTAGATTGAATTGCTTTTTATAAGATAAGCTACTTTCCTGCTTCCTGATTGTTATATGTAGTCTCTAACATTGCTTCACAGTCTCTCCACAGTGTCTTACACTAGGCTGGATACAACAGCTGCAGTTTGCAGACACAGAATGAAACGCAAATGTGCCTCACTATCCACATCTATCTGTCTATTTATCTGTCTGTTTACCTACCTACTGTATATATCTTTTTATCCCATCTTCATTATTTTTATAAATAACCCTAATTCACAACAACCTTGTGAGGGTAGTTGGACTTGAGAGAGTGACTGGTGCAAAATCATCTAGCTGGCTTTCATGCGTAAAATGGGACAAGGACTCTGGTTCTCTGGTTTCCAGCCTGCTGGCTTAACTCCTAGACCAAGTGGTTTTTATTATTTGTGTATTCATTCATTCAATTTCTATCACACACTCATGACTCAGGAGGCTTGCAATTAAACATAAACAGTACCAAAAAGATTTTTTAAAAATAAAAGCAATGCAACTTTACAAACAGCTAAATAAAAACAATACAATACCATCACTGGGAGAGCCAACCCATTCAAGAATAGTGCAGGGGTTTTATGGGCTTCGAATTCACTCCTATCCCACACCAAATGACTAAGCCACATCTTCAAATTCTTTTGGAGGACCAGCAAGTTTGGGGCCAGACAAACCCTGGAGGAAAATGATGTTCCATAGAGGGAAGATATAGCATCAGAAAAGTCCCTGGGTCTCTCCAGATGACATTCTCTTATGGATAGAAGTTCTGATCCCAGGAATGAACACAGCTGGTACACAATCTGAAGCTGGGCAAAGATTTTCCTAGGCACAACTGCTACCTGCTCTTTCAGTAGGAGTTGTGAGTCCAAAAGGCTCCCCAGATTGGGCACTGGGTTGTTTGAGGAAGTGCAATCCCATCCAAAACCAAACCAAATTCCTACATCCATGTGGCCCCAAAACCCAAAGCCACTCATTCTTCCCAGGGTGAAGCTGTAGTCTTGCTCTCACATCTAAACTCTTCCACACTAGGCCAAGGGTCTTCAAACTTGGCAAGTTTAAGACTTGTGGACTTCAACTCCCAGAATTCCTGAGTGAACATGACTGGAGGAGACTTGTAAAATCCACAAGTCTTAAAACTGTAAAGTTTGAAGTTCCCTGCTCTAGGCACTGAGGTAGGCTGTTGGCAGCATTGTTTATTTCAATGGGGGTAGAAATATATAGCTGGGTATCATCAGCCTTAAATCTTTAAAAAGATTTAATAGGATTTAAATCAGCAAATCAATTGAATGAATGAAGTTTTGGTGTTGTAATTCCTCTAATTGTTTGTACATGTGACACTGGCTCTACAACTTTAGGCCATTTTAGGTGATCTCCTGGGGGAAAAGAAAGGAAATGAAATTGATAATTGAAGCTCTATACTCATTGTTTTAATGAACATCTTCGTCTCTTAATACATACTTATATATGAATTGTAACTTATTGGAAATGTTCAGTCTAATATAATTTCACCAGAAATGACTGTGCTAATCCATCTATAATCCAGTTAGATAGGATAGCAGGAAGTAGGTAGATGACTTCAGAATTTCTAGGAAAACCTACATTTGTGCTTAAAACTAGAAATGCTGTTATTACTCTTTTTAAACAGAAAAATAAAAATAATGCTTAATTACACTGCTGTCTTTGTAGGCTGGTTTCCCCGAGCTATTTCAACAATCAGATGGAATATTTACTTGCTGCTTTTCTGTTCTTTATTTGGTTTCTTATGCTTACATGCTAAGCAACGCAATTGAATTTTCCAATATTCAACAACATTGTTTATTCAAACATTTGTCCTCCCTCTGAATCCTGCAGCATATGAATATAAATATAATCCGTTAGCAACTTAGATAGGGATTTTCACCAGGTACAATTCCATCCCAGAAATGAAGCTATTTTATTTTAGAGTAAATGTCAACAATCAGAAGAAAGTCAAGTTTCCAAAAGATCATTTGCTGGCTGGTGTGAACCCTAAAATTGTGGTTAAAATGGGCACAGAGTCTTTTGTTGAAGAAATGCATCATTTAGAATAGTTTATAATTCTATCTAATATGTGCAATATTTTAAAAAAAGGAAGCACAAAGTATATTGTATATTGTAATAGTTTCTGATTTTTAGATGCTTTTCAATATGTAGTTAAAACTAGAAATAACTGCATTTTATTTTATTATTATTATAGTTTCTTATTTCGAGCATTATTTTGAGAGTTGTAATAAGCAAACCCAGAAAAACTCAGATCTCAGGATTCAATTGCTGGCTGACTAAAGCTGCTAGGTTTGACTGTTCCCCTGTTTTCCTTCAATTTTTTATCTTATGCAACCAACATACAAAGATTTTTTATTTTGTTTTTTTTATTCTTCCCTCGTTATTTTTATAAATAATTCAAGACAATGCATGTGCCTAATACTCCTTCCTTCCCATTTTTGCCACAACAACCTGTGAGATAAACAGCTCAAAGTCACCAAGCAGGTTTTCATCCACAAAGTGGGACTAGAATTGATAGTCTCCTTGTTTCTAGCCTGGATAGAAATAATATTATTTTAAAAAATAAACAATGGTTTACCTATATACTCCACCAGGTTTTGGACATCTTTAATGCAATCAGATGTAATCACTGCACAATACAAGATCCCAAACACATGTCAAAAGACTAATTTCACATAACAGCTTGTTTGCCCTATCTTCTTTTTCTTTCTTTTTTGCCCTAATTCTCATACCTCTTCCCTCCCAAAAGGAGTTCCTGAGAGCTTAAAAACCTGCAATCTATGTGATCCTGCCTATAATGTAGAATTTATATATAAGCAGACTTAGCATAATTAGCATAGTACTTAGCATAATACTCCCTAGGGTTAATTTCCTTCAACTTAACATATGAGGCAATTTTTTTTTTTTGGAAACAATTTTATTGGTTTTTAAAGACAAACAAAACAAACAAAACATAAAAACATCCAGCTTTCTTTCATAAATATACAAACAGTGTGTCGGTTGGTTTACCAATTTTTTGTGCATCCATTTTGTAGTCTCAATTACAGTTACATTACATAATAACTCATATTATCAATCAGAAATTAAATACCCTAGTACAGGGGTGGGCAAACTTTTTGGCTCGGGGGCCTCATTGACTTTTAAAATTTGACAGATGGGCCGCTACCTGGTGTCGAAATGCCTGTCTTTACAAGTCAAAATCAAATGAATGCAATAATTCAATCATTCACATCAAACCTTAATTCTGTACCAATCTTCGGCGGGCCGGATTAAAAAGACCAACGGGCCGGATGTGGCCCTCGGGCCGTAGTTTGCCCACCCCTGCCCTAGTATCACTATTAAACAATCATTTGACTAATTTATTCATACATACTTTGTGAGATAACTATAATTTACTTAGTTTATTTTATAACAAATCATATAATCATACCAAATCTATCCTAAAAACATTTTATAGCTATGATATCAAGAAAAAAGAAATATATCTTTATATATTCATTATTTCCTAGAATTCGAGATATTCTATTACTGTATTTTATTATATAAACTTTGGTAGAAAAGGTCCCAAATTTTATAAAATTGTTTATCCTCTTGTTCTCTAATTTCAAATGTCAATCTACTCATTTCAGCACATTCCAATATTTTCTTAATGATTTCTTCATGCGATGGTATTTTCTCATTTTTCCAGTTTTTAGCAAATACAATCCTAGCCGCTGTTAATACATTTACAATCAGGTATTTCAAATCTTTATGTATCAGGTAAAATTCCCAATAAAAAGATCTCTGGTTTCAAGTCTATGTGTTTCTTTGTCATTTTTTCCAACCACATGCGAATTTTAGTCCAATATTTTCTGGCGTCCTCACAAGTTTACCACAACATATGAGGCAATTTTGAAGGGCAAATAAATGATTCACAAAGCTCATGTATCACCACTGTCCAGTAAATTCTAAAGTCAATTAAGGAATTAAAATCTGGTTTACTTTTACTTCCAGCTCAGTACAGTCAAGTGATAACATGCTGTAGGAATAGTATTATATAAATAAGAGTGAGGATAGTCACTGGTGGATTATGGAAATGAAGGGCCAATCCCTTAAACACAGAGGAAATGGCAGTAACCCCCTTGCTCATCTCCTCCCATCCCCCATTCCTGCAGTTAGATAATGGACTTTATTTAAATAGCATCAAATCCTAGGCATGCTTCCAGGATACCCCAAAGTCCAGTTAAGTTCAGCATCCAAATATCTCAAAATAATACAGCTGGACTGAAATAGATTCCTGACTCAGTTTTTCTTGACATCATCCTTTCACTAGAGCTACACAAGGCATTGTGAATCAAATACTTCTTATCATCACTTAATCATTTTGTCATATGCAGCAGTCAGGGGGATTAAAAAACATAGATTCATTCTTAGACTTTCTAGGACATGTTTATGAATGAGACAGAGTTTCTAATCCAGAATATGTACCGTGTTTCTCATAAAATAAGGCCGGGCCTTATTTTCTTTTGACCCCCCGAAAAAACAGCTAGGCTGTCTTTTTGGGGGTGACTTAATTTCTCCCCCCTACCCTCGCCTAGAGCGCCCTGTGGGCAGCCACACCTCTCCACCAGCTGCTGCTAATGGCCGATCATGGCGGAGCGCGGAGAGCTCCCTACCCCCACCAAGCGCCTTTGCTGCAGACCTGGGTATGGTGCTGGGTGCAGGCCGGGTCAGCAGGCGGGCGATGGCAGCAGCAGTGTGGATGGTGGCCTCGGTGGCGGTGGGGCACTTTGTATTGTGCCTGCCACTATTGCTTTTTTACTACTGGTACTGTGGGTGTGGCTTGGGTATGGCATGGCTTGGTGGGTGTGGCTTGGTGGGTGTGGCAGGGGAAGGATACCATAAAATCTCCATTCCCTCCCCACTCCAGTGGAAGGATACTGTAAAACCTCCATTCCCTTCACACTCCTGGGGGAAGGTTACCACAGATTCTCCGAATTACTCAAAATTTCCGCTACCGGTTCTCCAGAACTGGTCAGAACCTGCTGAATACCATCTCTGTTTACAGCGGTTTACAGGGTCAGCATATTGCCCCCAACAATCTGGGTCCTAATTTTACCACCCTCGGAAGGATAGAAGGTTGAGTCAACCTTGAGCCTGGTGAGATTTGAACTTTAATTTGCTAAATCTACCCTGCACCTTGGAGTTTGCAAATGATCTCCTATCCACTTAATATTATGACCCTGCTACCTTTCTAGATCAGCCAGAGTTAGCTAGGTCCTACCAATCTAACTGGTTTGGTGAAGACAGCACAGCTAGCTGCTGTATAAAGAGGTGAGTGGTTATGTAGACAAATTAATGGTTATCTCATCATTCTGGAGCTTATATGGAGATTTCTCTTCATTGTTTTTCTCCCATAACAACAAACCCTCTGTGAAAGGGATGGTCGCTTCCATGACTGGGAATAGACCTGAACCTGGTTCTTGGTGATTATTTCTACTGCCATGGTTTCAAAACTGTAGGAAGCAATGCCATTCATCCTAGATTTTGAAGCAATTTTGATAAAGCCTATTTCTTACTACAGCGCAAAAAACAACAAAAAACAACAACAACAACTGTAAAACAACGTGTATTTTGGAAAGTTTTATGAAAATCCGTAATAACCATTACCTGGTCTTATCAGTGTCCAGAATCCTAAGAAGCCAATAAGTGATGAAATACAGTGGTGGGATTCAATTTTTTTTACTACCAGTTCTGTGGGCATGGCTTGGTGGGTGTGGCATGGCTTGGTGGGCCTGGCAGGGGAAGGTTACTGCAAAATCCCATTCCCTCCCCACCCCACTAACCTGCTTTCCAGCTCCATTCTCCTAAAGGACCAAGCCAATCAGCTGGGACTCGGGAGGCAGAGAATAGATGGGGGCAGGGCCAATCAGAGGTGGTATTTGCTGGTTCTCCAAACTACTCAAATTTTCCGCTACCGGTTCTCCAGAACTGGTCAGACCTGCTGAATACCACTTCTGGGTGAAAAGGAAAATACTTCCCCCCACCTTTACCTGGTGATTCCTCTGGCTGTGTTATCTCAATTGTATTCCATCACATCCAGCATCCTTAGTTGGTCTTCTCTTTCCTCCATCTCTTCTCCCACCATTTCTGTCCTTGTCAGAAGGATTTCCAAGGAACCAGGGACTGCCAAAGAAATGGCATTCCCTGCGATGTGTGTGTACAACTGCCATGCACAGAGGCGGGAAAAAGACAACAAAGTTGAGATCATGTGACAGTAACAGTGAACTTCTACATCAAAGTGCTCATCTCTTTTGCCAGATGTATGGCTGCTCTTCTTGTGCTCCAGAAACTGATGGCATTCAGTACTTTCTAAAAATTCTCTTTAGCTTTTATTTCTGCTGCATTCGGGAATAAAATTTTTTGTACTTTAAATAGCACAAATGCAGCATATATTTTGAAACTTACTATTTAGTTTTGGAAGTGCAGAGTATTTTTGTGTGCACGGCTTCCTCTAGGGGGCAATGGAGCTATACTAAATACAAACACACACACACACACACACACACACACACACACACCATACATATATATTTAATAAGCTCAAGGAATAAACAATTAATTAGGAGAGAGGGAGGGAGATTTATTGACATTGCAGGCAGCTCATCCATTATTTTTGCAGCAGTTTTGCAAAACCTGGATTATCTCCCATATCTCTTTGCAGATGAACTTCACGGCATGGAATTTAACTAATTCTGCTTTTTCAATTTAGTATCCTCCAGATATTTAGGGATCATAACTCCCAGAATGACAACTCCCAGCCAGCAAATTCATACATTTCTGATAATTGCTGTCCCAGTACATCTAGAGGCCAAGAGATGGCAAAAGGTTAAAAGTATAATCACTGAAAGTTCTGTGATCTAAGCTCTCAAATAAGGATATATTCTACTGCAGAGCATGTAATCAAGCTACACATGCATGTTCACATGCTCATGTACTTTATTATATTGTGCAAAAGGACACTTGGAAAACCGTGACTCATCAACATCTCAAAATTATTAATTTTTATTTTACATTCAGTAAATAAATCAAGTATATTTACTTTAACAATAAGGCAAAGATTTCCGAATAAGTCAGAATTGTCTGGGATCACACACTGTACTAACTAATAAACTTATGGTATGCATAACATAGTAAGCTGAAATCAATCAAATGTTATAGCATTTATGATAATTAGTCATGGTAATCAAACAATAATTAAGATCCCTCTGCCATTTCTAAAAGATCCTGCTTATGATGCTAGGATGCCCAGAAATTTCAAATGATTGTTGTGGTTCACCGGCAGCCTGTGCAGACAGCAGCAGAATTGGACAGTGGGGAAGAACGGGGACTGGTCCGGGAGGATTCAGACGAGGGTCCTGCGTCCAATGCAGAGATGGGGCATTGGAGTGCTGCCTTCAGAGCCTCCGGAGTCTGGCAGCAGTGAGGTAGAGGAACAAGGGGAGCCTGTTCCCAGTGTGTGTACGCACAGAGCTGCTAGAAGGTGAGAGCAGCTAAGACAAAAGAGGCAGCTTGGGAGTAAGGCTTGGAGTTGATTGCCCCTCCCATAAGGTATAAAGGACAGTCAAAGGTGAAGAAAACTTTGTAGGAAAGCAAAGTCATTTGTTCTGTTCGGATTAATCCTTCAAGCTCTGTGTGGACTTTGTACTTCGGTTGGGTTTTTTTATAGTTCATTTGGCACTCTAGTTGTTGGCAGCAATTCAAAGGAAAGAAAGGTGGGTGCTTATCTTGGGGGACTGGGACTCATTACAGGCTGGGAATGAACATAATTCCCAGCATTGAAATAAAACAAGAGTTGTTTTAACTAAGCGCGTGCTTAGTTACGATCTCAGGAAGCTTTGGTCAGAACAATGATCTTGGCTGTTCAACAACCTTCCCCTTCTAGCACTAAAGTAACTGGGAGTGAGTGAGAAAGAGGTAGAAATGAAATATGAATGCTGTTTGCTTAGAACATGCAACACACGTAGTCCTCGACATACAGCAGTTCATTTAGTGACCATTCAAAGTTACAATGGCACTAAAAAAAAGTGACTTATGATCATTTTTCACAATTATGACCTTTGCAGCACCCCCATGATCATGTGATCAAAATTCAGATGCTTGGCAACTGGTTCATATTTATGACCGCTGCTTTGTCCCAAGGTCATGTGATCACCTTTTGCGACCTTCCAATAAGCAGTCAATGGGGAATCCGGATTCACTTAACAACCGGTTACTAATTTATTAACTGCGATGATTCATTTAACAACTGAGGCAAGAAAGGTTGTAAAATGGGGCAAAACTCAATAAATGTCTCACTTAACAGCAGAAATTTTGGGCTAATTTGTGGTCATAAACCAAGGATTACCTGTATCTGGTTTGCCCTTTAACTTTATGATTGATGTAGCCGCCCACTGCAAAATTCCTGCTGTTAAAAAAAAAGGATTAATTTCATCCCTTGCATTTTATTTAACTGGTAATTAATGCAGCAACGTAGTTGAATGGAAGGCTCATCCAGGCCATATGGATGACAGAACTTGTGATTACATTATCTATTAATACGTAAAGGATATTAGATATTTTCAGAGAGCTCTTAAACATCTGCTTTATTTTCCCTCATTAACCAGGCTTTAATATTATTTCCTCTGCTTGAATTACAGTTGATCTGTCTTTTCAGATTGGATCATGCATTTTTCTCACCAAAGACAGCACCGAATTTTCAAAAGGCCTTTATTGTTATCAAGTTTTCTATAGTCAAGTCACTTCTTTGGCTGGTATTTTCCATTAACTACATTCTTCTATTTCTTTTTTTTTTTTTTAATTTAACTTGTTTGCTACAATCACAAAAAAATATAATTCATAACTAAAAGATGGCGAGGGAGGGAGCAGAATGTACAGGGGGAGAGGGAAGGTGGATTTGCTATTGGCCTGGCAACCTCCTCCAGTGTAATACTCAGGGGTGGGCTTCTGGGGGTTTGTGGGGGTTCGGGAGAGCCCCTAGCGAAGATTCTGTGCAGTTCGGACAACCCCCAAATTCCATTCCTGGCTGGCCCCGCCCACCCCACCCCGTTTTTGGTTTCCAGAGAGCCTCTGGAGCCTGGGGAAGGCAACCCCCTCCCCACCATGGTGCAGGAGGCCAACTAGGCCATGCCCACCCAGTAACCGAGCAGAGAACCCGTTGCTAAAAATTTTGAAGCCCACCCCTGGTAATACTCCCCCTGTCAGCATTTCAGCAACCCTCCTTTTCAGCCAATAATTCCGAGACAGACATCTCTCAAAAATTTTTTTATTTAGATAGTAACTGGCACATCTGTGGAATCCTGAATCTGAAAGTTTCCGGGCTTCCTTGCAATATTCAAAGCTACAAATTCACCCCCCCACCCGCCGCCACTTGGCCGTCATCACATCACATGGCCCAATCACAATCTTTCCTAAAGTAAGATTCTTAATTCATTCTGTGCCATACTCAATGACCTTGAACTAACAAAAGAATTTTGTTTTGTCTACTTAGAGGTACTCAGTTGAAAACCACCACCACCCCACTTTCTCAGGCTTGTGGCAGCCTGGGATCATCAAATCTCAAAATGGCTTCCAAAGCTGACACCCCCATTAGGGCCGCAAGACCACTGGGATAACATCTGAGATTTTTTCAGAGATGAGTAATTTCCTCAGTGTTGAATATTCTTCAGTCTATTAGCTCTAGTCTCCTATTACCATATTGCAACGATTTATCGGTTAAAACAGAAGATTTCCAGAATTTGATATAATATGTAATTCCAGTTATCATATGAAAGTCCAAAAAGCTTCATGGTATCTCTTTGTATTCAAGCAATCCCTGGATTAAGAATGCCTGATTCATGGACAACTCAAACAAGCTGCCATAAAGCCTCTTATATTAAAGTAACTTCTCAGCTCAAGGAAGGAGAATGCCATCTGCTATTTATGTCAGATCATGAATGCTCCTTCCGATATGCAAGATGTTTCTGTGAACTTGGAAGTGTTTGTTAAGCAGCTTACAATGTGCATAGAAATATAAAATATATACTGAGACAAAGTTTTGACTAACTAATCTATTCCGGCTTATCTACAAATTCAATTTAAAGACAGTTTTAGGAATGGATCTCATTTGTAACCCAAGGCCTGCCTGTAATGCCAATTTCAACCTCCTTGGCAAATTAAAGAAGTTGCTCTAATTTTGCAAAATATAGATATTAGTATTGCAAAGGAACTTCATGGCCCTTACAATTTTTAAATTGAGAATGTGATGTGCATAGGATAAATATCAGACTCTCAAGAACAGTTTCGAATTCAGTCACAATATTTTTTTCATTACTGCAGTTATAACATATCATCATGGAAGCTACATAAGTATACCAGGCAAAATAGATAAATATAACAGACAGAATCAAGGCAGCATGTAGAATTGCTTTTGGCATTCAGACAAGGCCTTTTGGACCCTTATGAGAATGAGCAAGTTTGCATTTATCTGTTCATGACTGGCAGAAATATGCTTTTAAAGCCAAATGTGCAATAGACAGACATATATCATCTATGGCTATTTTATAAGAAATGTGTGCAGGGATGAGCCTATCTATTTCTGTGTTCTCCCATAGCTGTTTATTCCCACAACGCATGTCAGGCATTCTCTTTCCAAATCTTTGAAGATAAGGATCTTGACCTTTCTTGACAGGATGGATGGATCAGTTTCCCACCACAGATCTGATAGGGGGAAAAAACCTTATTTTTTAAAAAAGCAGGAAGTACTAATTGAAAGTGGATGGGATCATTTGAAAGACATAAAAGAACAGAGGAAGCCCTCAAGGGGAAAACGTTTCATTTCCGTTCCAAGTTTTTCATGCTTCACAAAACGCCTCTAAATCTTAGCTTATGCTTTTTAATTGACTTAGCTTTATAGCTCTGGTTAAGGAGGCTGTTTTAAATGGGAAGCATTTGAAAGAGGGATGGGAGCTGATAGGTCCCCTCATTAAAGTGGGGTTGCTAACATGTCTGTTATCCTCAGCTTCTATTCATCCATTTTGGCTCTTTGACTTCAGGGAAAACAAATTCAGCTCTATCCTGTTGGTAGCCCCTCCTAACTAGAGATACCTTATTGTAGAATAAAGGTCTTGGAAAGTGTGTTGCAGAGGTGGTATTCAGCAGGTTCTGTGGAGAACCGGTAGCGGAAAATTTGAGTAGTTCAGAGAACCGGCAAATACAACCTCTGACTGGCCCCACCCTTATCTATTCTCTGCCTCCCAAGTCCCAGCTGATCGGCTGGGTCTATTTTTGTTGCCCTGCACAGGAGAACGGAGCTGGAAAGCAGATGGAGTGGGATGGGAATGGAGATTTTACAGTATCCTTCCTCTGCCATGCCCACCAAGCCATGCCACGCCCACAGAACCAGTAGTAAAAAAAATTGAATCCCACCACTGGTGTGTTGGCAATAATCTGATCTAACCTTTCCAATGCGGGAATTCTGGACACCCAGTGAAAGCTCCTTGACAGATGGCTAATCAGTCTCCATTGTGTATTTATGAAAATATATTGGTGTTTCTTTAACATTGTCTGCAAAGAAAATGCCAGGTTACAGCAAACAGGATTGTTGGATAAAATGTGAAAGTATGTTTAAAAAAAAAACATTGAAATATTTTGTGTAGGACTGTTGTCCATAATGAATTTTGCAAAGCAATATAATATGTGTCATTCTTTATAAACTGAGCTGTTAATACACGTTTTTCATTAGTATATAGAAACCACTAATTTAATGAAATGTGTCCTCAACCCACCTACCCAAATAGCAATGTAGAACAGTAGTGATGATTACAGCAGTTAGGAGCAGCAGATATCTGGCAATGTGAATATACTACCGGCCTGTCTGCCACTGAACTATTACTGCGTGTTTACTATTACATTGGTTCAACACCTGTGGCTGGAATAGAAGTACAGCTGCTGCTTTTAAACTTGTGCCAACAGTGTTTATAGAAAACTTACAGTATATAGCTATTTATGCTCCATTCAAAGCACTTCCTTGCTGTGACTGCAAGACATGCAAGGCTAATCCTATGTTATTGTTGGACCAATCAGTTCAAGACAGCATAAAGAGCAGAGGTGGTGTCCAGCAGGTTCTGACCAGTTCTGGAGAACCAGTAGCGGAAATTTCGAGTAGTTCAGAGAACTGGCCAATACCACCTCTGACTGGAGATTTTACAGTATCCTTCTCCTGTCACACCCACCAAGCCACACCCACAGAACTGGTAGTAAAAATTTTTGAATCCCACCACTAATAAAGAGTATGGGGTACAGTCAATTAAAAAGTATACAATAGTATTGGATAAAAAAAAATTATCTTTTACTGAGTTAAACTATATAGGTCCACTAACTCAATACAATATTACTTAAGTAGCAGAGGCTAAGGTCATGGATCCTTCTTATTTCTACTTGTAGATTTTAGAGCGTGAACAAGGGAATCTTCTACATGCAAAGCACATTTTCTACTGAACTATGATTTCCCCCCCCCAACCTCAGAGTTAAAGCCATCACGATAGAATTGCAAAAAAATCATGACAGACTCAGTAGACACTCTTCTTAAAAACTTTCAGTGTTGGAGAATTCACAACTTCTGGAGGCAAGTTGTTCCACTGATTAATTGTTCTAACTGTCAGGAAATTTCTTCTTAGTTCTAGGTTGCTGCTCTCCTTTTATTAGTTTCCATCCATTGCTTCTTGTCCTGCCTTCAGGTGCTTTGGAGAATAGGTTGGTTGACTCCTTGTTTGTGGCAACCCCTGAGATATTGGAACACTACTATTATGACAGCCCTACTCCTTTTCATTAAACTAGACATACCCAATTCCAGCAACTGTTCTTTATATGTTTTAGCCTCCAGTCCCCTAATCATCTTTGTTGCTCTTCTCTGCACTCTTTCTAGAACCTCAACATCTTTTTTATATCATAGCGACCAAAACTGGGTGTATTTATCCCAAGTGTGGTCTTACCAAGGCATTATAAAGTGGTATTAACACTTCACGTGATTTTGATTCTAACCCTCTGTTAATGCAGCCTAGAACTTTGTTGACTTTTTTGGCAGCTGTAGCACACGGCTGGGTCACATTTAAGTGATTGTCCATTAGGACTCCAAGGGCCTACCTTGTTCCTCTGCATTTCTTCTCAGTTCCCCTTAATTCAAATAGCAGCTCTTCTTAACAGCCTTTGGGAAGTTCACATGTGACGGAGATGCAACTAGCAGCTCAATTTACCTTGCTCCTCTGCACTTCTTCTCAGTTCCCCTTAACTCATGTAAATGTAGAACCTTCCATTTTTCTCCATTGAATTTCATTTTGTTAAGTAGCGCCCAATATTCAAGTCTGTCAAGATACTTCTATATCTTATCTTCTGGAGTGTTGGCTATTCCTGCCAGATTGGTGTCCTCTGCAAACTTGATGAGTCCCCCATCTATCTCCTCATCCAAATCATTGATGAAAATGGTGAAGAGTACTGGGCCTAAAACAGAGCCTTGGGGTACCCCATGCATATATGCTCTTCCATTGAGGACTACACATTGAGTGCAGTTGGTCAGCCAGTTACAAATTCATCTGGTGGTGATGCTGTCTTACCCACATTTTTCTATCTTATTAAGTGGTAGGTTGTGGTATACTTTATCAAGCTGGCTTTGCTTATTTCTTATACAGTGTATTTAATGGCTCGATCTATCTTGTTCTTTTAATAAGGATGCTGTCACAATAGCCGCCACATCTACCATAAAGATATTAACCTGAAGGATTGTCTCAAAATATTGTGGTGAAGAAACAGTATAAATACTTTCTTTCTCCGTTATAGCTTTTATTTTGCAGGAATGTCTGGCTTTATTGTTTACTTCAGGTGGTGGTGAGGATAGAGTTGTCCATACTCATTATGTCTTGAATTTCTGGATTCTTATTTTTTTTATTACTGGCCTGAATGAAGACAAAAACATTCCCAATGCCTAAAGCTATTTACCTATATAGCTTTTCTCCTAGATTACAATAATATTAAAAACCCACTCCTAAACAACCCAAGACTGGGAGGAAGATAGGAGGATTTAGAAGCAGGCAGCTACTACCCATCAACTCAATAATCTATGATGTGAGAGTGAAAGCCAAAAAGAGGAGAAAAGTTGCTTCTTCTGCTTCCAGAACTTCAGATCATTCCCATGGGGGATTTTCACTTTATTTTCCACATTGAAAACTTGTTCACCTGCAGGGTGATGGTTAGTTTAGTTTTGAGAAAACCTGCAGTAAAATTATACCATAATAAAAACTCTTATCCAACAAGTGTTGCTAATTCTCAAGAAAAAGTGGCAGATGTATAATTCTTGATTTATGTAATCCAAATTCCTTACCTGGATTATATATTCCAACTAGAAGAGTGATTTGAGTGATTCCAGGGTTAATTGGGAGTTCATCTTCCATAATGGCTGCTGTCTTTGGTTAGAAATTCTCAGAGTTGTAATCACAACACATCTGGAGACCACCAGATGTTGGGGAAGCTATTCTAAACATCCTGTCTGAATGTTTTGATGTTCTGGAGATTCTGTCAAAAGTGTAATTAGTTGAATTGATTTCACTGTATATTTTACAGTATAATGTTTGAATTGGTTTAATTATAGTCTTGACACTATACAGTAAAGGTAGATATACCTAAACTTAAGCATGTTATAGCTGATGTCCCTAATAAGGTACTTAGTCTTTCATTCAAGGCTTGAACTCATGAATTCATGAAGTCTAATCATGAATACTGCTTTAGCATGTACTGTATGTGGGCAGGGCACATTCAGGAATGATTGCAATATAATTACATTATGCAGCTGTTATTATGACATTTATAGGAGGAAATACATGCACCAGTAATAGTACACATGCCTTTTTTTTTTAGTTTCAAGGGAACTAGCAATACATTAAATACATATCAAATGTTGACATTTTGTGCCTCTGTATTACAATTTTAGAAAAATGTAACTTAACAAATTACGGTTCTCAAAGATTTAATCCAAACATAATAAATCAATGCCAAACTTCAAGTAAACCTGCTTACTTCTTATACAGTGTGTTTAAGGGCTCAATTTATCTTGTTCTTTTAATAAGGGTGCTGTCACAATAACTGCCACATCTACTATAAAGATATTAACCTAGAGGATCGTCTCAAAATATTGTGGTGAAGAAACAATATAAATACTCTCTTTCTCTGTTATAGCTTTTATTTTGCAGGAATTTCTGGGTTGGCTTTATTGTTTATTTTGGGTTGGGGGGATAGAAATACTCATTATGTCTTTAATTTCTGGACTCTACTTCTTTATTACTGGCTTGAACGAAGACAAAAACCTCTTTTAGTGTGAGGACTTACTAAGCATTCATATTTTTATGCAGTAAATTATCATTATTATAGCAGAGTATCTGATCTCCCCTGTAGTATCAATGCAATAAGTGAAACTACTCTGTCCATAGGGAACATAAATCCCTTTTCAATTAGATTTCTGTCTGCTTTTCAAACAACATTCTGAAAGTAGCTAACAGGATAACAATTAAAATATTGCTCGCTTATTGTCCTACGTACTGTGATTACAAGCACTAAATGAATAGGTTGTGTGTAATTTCTGTTGCTGTACTTTGAACCTCTTTCTTTGTCTAAACAATTTTGAAGTCTTTTTAAAAAAATACTTTTTAATAAAAGAAATTTCTTTTCCCCAGTGAGGTGTGCTAAAATTTAGAGCAGCAATAAAAAAAACTTATTTATGAATAACAAGCTTTTTTCACTGGAGACAATTCTTTGGCTTCTCATGTTTGTTTTCATTTACTGCTTTTGAAAAATATACATTGCATTTTAGCTGTGCACTCCTCTCCAGCATGGGAATTCAGGTCATTTGCTCCAAAACAGGCACAGCAGGAATGCTTTTAAGAGTCTTTCCTTGTTTTGAATACCATAGTCATTTCAGCATACTATTTAAAAGTTTTATACCTATGCCATTAAAGCTGCTGTTTTACAAGTTAAAATTAGTCTGTCTGCTGTGTTCATTTTAAGAATATTTCTTATGTATAATCAGATTATGCTACAGTGCCTCATTTCATGTATTCATCAAACATTTTGGGCACTTATTAAGGGTACTCTATGACAAAGAAGTTGCATTTGTACACCTAGAAAAAATGAGATGTAACCAAAGCATGGATAACTCTTGTGGAATCATCAGCTCTTGGCTGACTAGGCATAACTAGGCAAATGGGTTTCTTACAAAAAGTAGCATCTGGAATTGCACTGACAACCTGATCATAAGGTGATCTTTTCCCTGATCAAAGAAGTCAATTTAGCCATCTCATTAAGTTCCATAATCTTCACCCATCACGTTTCCATTGTGGGTAATTATTCTTTGTCATACAAAATAACTGGTGTTTTCTCTTACCTCTTCTTTCTGAGTTCACTATTATGTTGCATAAAATGACCTCTTATAAAAGCTTTTCATGCCAAACCATTGTTAAACCAGTGCCCTTGCCTAAATTATAGTAAACAAATTATTCCAATTTCTTTTTTCAATCTTCCACTATTGCTTCTTTTGTAACATTTTGTTCAGTCTCTGTCTAGAAAAATTAAGATTTCTTTTATAAACCAAATTTACAGGATTATGATCTGAAATAGTCCTTGGTGTACCTCTACTTTAGAAACCTTAATAGTCAATTTCTTGGAACTTGAAATTATATTTCTTCTTGAAAAGAATTTATGTCATTGTGAAAAATAAGCACATTTTCTTGAATTGCCTTTTTGGTCTTCACACTTCAACCAGACCTGAATTGTCATCAAATAAAGAAAACTTTTGGTAATATATTCTAATTGATTTTAATGCTTTTCTCAAAAATTCTATCCACTTGTGGGGAATGACTCAATTCCAATCCCCCATCATATAGCCTTTTTTATAAGAAAACCTATTAGTCTTCCTGAAAGTCATTTATATAACAATACTTTATTCTTATTTAGGACATAAATTCCCAGTACCAAAGTCTTAATCCCATGCAAATGAACTTCTACCCCAACAAATTCTGGATTAATATTCATTTTTTGTTGTTGTATCCAATGAAATAATTTCCCCCCAATTCTTTTTATAAATCATCCTGTAGTTATATAACAATCCATTTCACTATAATTATGATAAGCACCAACCTGGCTCATGTTACCCTTATCTTTTCATTTGTAAAATCCACAAATTGTCTGCAGTCTTTAATAATAAACAGTAAATGTTTCCATGGTTGTCTGGTTTGTTTGTCTACTTTAATTCCTATTCATTCAAAATGACTTTCACTTAAAAAAATAGTCTTTCAAACTAACTGGTCCCTTTATCCATTTTAAACGTTCTTCCATTAACTCCTTGTGAAGTTTTTGGTAGTTCCTATGTCTTAAAACCTTTATTTTGGTTTATTCCTTTGTAATCCCCAAAAATCGATAACTCACCAATAGAATCTTATTCTGATATTCAGAAAAATCTCTCTTAGTGGCAAATTAATAAACTCCAAAAATATTTAAGAAATGAGGCTTGGCTGAACTTTGTGTCCATTAATGGCTACATTACACATGGGAGCATAGATGGAATCCCTCAATTCCCAGCTGCTCAGCTTTCAAATGGAATGCAAAATCCTGCAGTTTACTCACGAGGAACAGATGTTCGGAGTGTAAATGGGTAATCTCATGATCTCTTCTTTGTCCAGAGACATTTTGCCTGCCACCATTCACTATCTGGTTGCTGTTTTCCACCATAAAGTTGTCCCCACTCATTTGGAGACATCAATGATCCTCGCCAGAAGCTTCAGAAATAAGTACCCTCTTCAACTGCAAGTGGTTGGCAGTGCCAATTGTAGTAGCTGTGGCCAGCAGCACCAGGAAATATCAGTGGAATAGGCAAAATGGTGTTATCATCCCCTTGGTAAAAGGACATTGAATGCTCAAGCTTTTAACTGAGATCTGTTTCCTTGACTATATCTCTTTCATATTTGTCTGAATTCTGACTGGCTCTTGGACAGAAATTGCTTCTCCATCCAAATTTAACCTCCATCCAAATCTACTTCATAGTTTTAAAGCATCCCAGTGGCTTAGTTTTATATCCCAGCATAGCTTCATACTGTAAGTGGGTATGCTTGTTTATATAAATTGACATAAAGCTTGTACTGCTTGTTTATATAAATCCTTAACCTGAGTAATGGCTGTCATATTGAGATTGTCATATACTGTATCTCAATCCATTTCACCACAATTAAATGCTGCAATTAAATTAAAGACTTAATAGTGCTGAACATTTAGTGTAGATATGCTTTCTAAAAATACCTTGTCGAATGAAATAATACCTTTAGAGCAGAGATATTCAAAGTTACATTAGATTCTCTATCTATATTCTACATCATCAGCCATATGTTATATTTAGACATTTGTTAATCTCCTTTGTGGCATATTTTGCAAAAGGACACCAGGTCATTCTAGTTGATCTTAACATGCTGAACTATTTCATGAACCAGAGTGTCCAATGGGCCATAGACACAACCACAAAAGCAGCCCAGTGACGCAAATTGGCAGCTGCCATAAACAAGCTGAAAGAGACCAGAAAGTCAGCCAGTAATAAACCTTCAGGAATGGCTTTTTGTTTCATTTTTTTCTTTTTCGTTAAAGCAAACCACATTTCATATTTCATAACTGTGGAAATGTACAGAGATTTAGTGTATCCAATTTCACGGTTTATAAATGTATACTGTAAACATCTTTTACTGCGAGTTTCTACTTGTGCTTTCATTTATGTTCACTCCTATTAGCATGTACTCAATTATAAATCCCATTGTGTCTACTTAGGAGTAAATTCCCAGTAAGTTCTAGAGAAATATATAAATAAAATGATAAAATTAGATAAGTAAATACAGTAATAATGCAACGGGTGGCCAAAAATCATATGGACTAAGTGTGACTAAAATCACACATAGCTGTTTAGCATAACCACATAGTTACTTCATGAATAAAATGAGTCCTGGCTAAAGAATCAAGATTATGAGAGAAAGAACTCAATAGAACTGCCATGGAACACAGCTCTAAGGTCTTAAAGAAGCTGATATTTAAGAAGGTGGCCAAGTTATATGGAAAAGAATACCCAAGTACGTTTCAGACTTTTGGAATTACAGGTAATCCTTGACTTACAACCATTCATTTAGTGGCTGTTCAATATTATAATGGCACTGAAAAAAGGAACTTACAGCCAATACTCACACAACCATCACAGCATTCCCCTGTTGTGGTTCGCCGGCAGTCAGTGCAGATGGCAGAGGTATCGGACAGTGAGGACAAAAGGGAACCAGTCAGGGAGTCTGGTGAAGACTTGGACGAGGGTCCTGCATCCAATGCAGGGATGGGGCCAGGACCATCTGAGACCAGCTGCCTTCAGAGCTTTCGAAGTCTGGCAGCAGCAAAGCAGAGGAACCTGGGGAGCCTGTTCCCAGTGTGCGTGTGCACAGAGCTGCTAAAAGGCGAGAGCAGCTGATGCAGAAGGGGCGACTTGGGAGTAAGGCTGGGAGTTGATTGCCCCTCCCATAAGGCAGGGGTCCCCAACCATTGGGCCCTGGACCGGTACTGGTCCATGGATCATTTTGTACCGGGCCACAAAAAATGAATAATCGTGATTAAAATATATATATATAAATATGTTTTTGCTTCCGGGTGTCTTATTTTGAAAGACAACCACTTCCGCCCTCGCCTAACTTCCGTGCTTGACTCTTTGGCACGTATTTATCCTGCATCAGCAATGCAAGCTAGCCCTCGCAAAATGAGCCAGAAACAGAGTTCACTGGAGAGTTTTTTTGGAAAGGGTAAACGAGACGATGACACAGCAGAAGGGTCACAGACTGCCTGCAAAAAGAAAGCTGCATTTAAAAGAAAATACCAAGATTCCTACCTGAGTTGCGGGTTCATCGCAACAGGTGATTCACAAGCCCCACACCCACTCTGTGTAATATGCAGTGACAGACTTGCTAATGAAGCCATAAAATGTAATTGTTGCATTCAGATCATATACTAAATATAATGATTAAGGTTTTTGTTATTGGAACCTTCATGCCCCTACCCGGTCCTTGAAAAAGTGTTTCTGCGTGAAACTGGTCCCTGGTACAAAAAAGGTTGGGGACCACTGCCATAAGGGATAAAACTCAGTCCTCAAGGCCGAAGAGCTTTGCAGGAAGCAAAGCAGTTCAGTAATCTCCGAGTCCTTTGTGAAGCTTTGTACTCTGGTCGGTTTTTTCTAGGTTTTTGGGTTGGTTAATGTTAAGCCTTAATTGGACTTCTGTTTCTTGGCAAGCATTCTACAGCACCAGTGGAGGGATTCAAATGACTTAACAACTGATTTCTCTGCCCTAATGATGTCTTCTAACAACCAGTTCATCAAACTGCTCAGAAAGTTAACAACCGGTTCTCCCAAACTGGTGTGAACTGGCTGAATCCCACCACTGTACAGCACTGAAAAGCGTGCTCTTATCTAGAGGAATTGTGTACAATGAATTTTGGTTGGGAATGCAAGTAATTCCCAGCATCACATTAAAAAAGGTATTAGATTCAGTTTGTCTTTTATTAAGTTTGATGAAGCCTGGGTCAGAACATCCCCAAGGTCACATGATCAAAATTCAGGTGCTTGTCGGTTTGACATTTTGCAGCTTCCTGGGGTCAAGTGATTGCCATTTGCGATTTTTCCAGCTAACCTCTGACAAGCAAAGTCAAGAGGGAAGCAGGATTTCCTTAACAACTGCATGATTCATTTGACTACAAAGATTCACTTAACAACCATGGCAAAAAAGTCATAAAATTGTGCAGGACTCCCTTAACCATTGTACTTAACAATAGCAATTGTTCCAATCGTGACAGTCTACATAGACTTCTGTAAAACCTTTGATTCAGTGGTACACAACAAACTACTCCTAAAACTAAAATCTTATGGTATCTCTGGACACTTGCATAAATGGATAGAAGCATTCCTGTCAAACAGACAACAAATGGTCAAAATTGGGAGCATCCTATCAAATTCTGTACCTGTCAACAGTGGTGCCCCCCAAGGCAGTGTTCTAGGACCAACTCTCTTCATACTCTACATAAATGACCTCTGTAATCATATAAAGAGCAACTGCGTTCTCTTCACTGATGTTGTAAAGCTATTCAACACCACAGACAATACTGTTACCCTTCAAAAAGACCTCGACAATGTATCAGAATGGTCAAACAAATGACAACTTCAAATCTCAACAAATAAATGCTTTGTCTTACATATTGGCAAAAAAAATCAGAAAATAAAATACAAGCTGAATAGTCAAGACCTTGTTGAGGATCCAAACTCTGTCAAGGACCTTGGAGTACTCATCTCTAATTATTTAAGTGCTAGAGCCCACTGTAACTACATAGCCAAAAAGGCATTAAGAGTTGTTAATCTAATCCTACGTAGCTTCTTCTCTGGTAATATCACACTACTAACTAGAGCATACAAAACATTAGCTAGACTTATACTTGAATACAGCTCATCAGTCTGGAACCCATATCATGTATCTGATATTAACACAATTGAGAAAGTCCAGAAATATTTCACAAGAAGAGTTCTCCGCTCCTCTACTCATTGCAGAATACCTTATGCCACCAGACTTGAAACTCTAGACCTAGAAAACCTAGAACTACGCTGCCTTTGGTCCGATCTAAATATAGTATATAAAATCATACATTGCAATGTCCTACCTGCAAATGAATACTTCAGCTTCAATCATAACAATATAAGAGCACACAATAGATACAAACTCAAGGTTAACCGCAACAAACTTGACTTCAGAAAATATGACTTCAACAACAGAGTGGTCAATGTTTGGAATACTCTACCTGACTCTGTGGTTTCTTCCCCAAACCCCAAAAACTTTAACCTTAGACTACTATTGACCTCACCCCTTTCCTAAGAGGCCTGTAGGGTACGTGCATAAGCACACCAATTGTGCCTACCGTCCCTGTCCTATTGTTTCTTTTTATTTTTTTTATAAGTATCTATCTCATGTATTCAAAACTATGTTTATTCTTATACCTGTATCTTGTAAGCGATTGACAAATCAAATAAATCAAATAAAATAAAGTATATTGAGGACTATCTGTATGTTCAGAAACAGATTGATAGCCAACCAATGCAATATAACGGCTACATGTTTATATAATTAGTTCCAGTCAACCAATTGTTTGGGGTGAGAAGAATATTTTTTACAAATACATTTGCAAGGCATCACCAAACATCTAACATTTACAAATGGCACAGAACAGTTTGATGTCCTCTTAAGCAATCAGCCTACTGACCCTAACAACATGTGCACAACCTGTGGTGTGCCTTCATATTCACATCAGCGATGGAAAAGTCCCCAAAGAATTTTGTGGTTTAGCTGCATGCATATAATCATATGAGACTGGCTTGGAAACATTTTGAGACAGACAATCTCATGAGATTTCTGTTGTTTCCTGCTTTTGATCAACCAGAATGCAGCAGGAGTATTTCTCTTGAAAATGAGTCATGCTACATACTTGTATACTATCTATCACTGTGTCTTAAGATTATCAGTCCTTGATTGCAATTAAAGGAGTATAGAGAGGTTCTGTTTTAGCACACTGTCCATATGTTTTTTATTGCAGAATACCTTGTCAAAATATATGGGATTACTAACGCTTTAATAAATACTCAAGCAATTCTTGAATGCAAAACAACTTATATTTTGTTAAATATACAATGTTCTCATGGAAACTAACAGAATCCAATGTGAAGAATGCAAAGTGATCATCCTAATATAATTGCTTCATGCCTTCATGTCCTTGGAAAATAAGATGTTTTTTAAAAGAAATTTTGCAAACCCATCGGATGCAATTTACAGAGAATTTACAGAGCTTTGTCTCCTCACCTTTCCATTAAACTTTCACTGACTTGTTTGCAGGCCAAGTTTTCTAACTGTTTATGTAATCGGCACAATTTAGAAGCCTGTTATTTCCACCTTGCTGCACATGTGATTTACTGTGGTGAACTTGTACGTAAATGAGGTTTTCTTCCTGTGGCTTCTCTGTAGAGACTGGAGAACTGGGGTCTAGAAAAGATAACTGAAGCTTTTATTGTTCTAATTAAGGATAGAAATCTAGTTATGAATTGTACAATATTTAGATATTCTTCTGTTGCTTTTGACTAAAAACAAGCTGTATTGAAAGAATCAAGATAATAAATCTAGGGTAATTTTTTTTTCTTAATTTGCTACTAACAGAAACAAAAATTAATCCAATGTGGCTCAGAAGCTAAAGTACAGTACAGAAATCTATATCATAGTCATGTTTGCTAGACAATTGAGATTCTGAATTAAGTTTTAAATTTTAGTGCCTACATTTTGTGATATCACTGTTTGAAGTTTCCTTGAAACAAAAAGGCATGCAAAGCAATTTTTAAAATCCATATAAATATTACTCCTAGGACTCTATCTAGTCAAACAGTTTATTACAAGATTTTTTTTGTACTCTGCAACTTCAGTTTTCACATGAGAGATTGTCTGATTATAGAATTGTCATTTTTTTTTGCTGCAAAGACTTGTATATTATGTAGAAGATAAAGTTAAAATTCAGATTGCTGGTACATTAATTGGTATATTATCAGGCCCAAGAACAAAAACAACATATTAAGAGTACTAATGTAGTCTCATTTCTTTAGAGCAGTCTCATTTCTTTACCTAGAGACAGAATCTTGCCATACTAAAGCAACTATTCGCATAACCACAAGTGCAGGAAAAGCTAGGGAGGAGCCTCTTTCTACCAACCAAACTTTCCAAGTTCTGCTGTCTCTTTGCACCCAGACTAGTACTTCCCTCCTGGGAATCCAGACTACATTTCATCAGATCTATAAAGGAAAATGCTGTGCAGTAGCCCTCATCCCTGGAGATTGCTCTACTAGCTATGATAGAATAGGGTTTGCTTATAGGGCTATAAGAACTGGATTGGGGGGAAAAAAACAGTGACCATGAGATAGCACAAAAAGATTACTGAAAAAAATCAAACATTTTGGTGCCACCTAGTGAAGACCCAGAATTTTGCAGCCCAGATCTGGTAACTTTACTCATTTAGTTTTGTAATTGACTGCAGGCATCAAAAAGGCTTTTCTCTGCTTCTTATTAATCTCTTGGTGACCTTTGGGAAAATTAGCAGGGCTACATTCCTCTCCCTTTCTACCAGTTTTGGTGAGCTATCAGGTTTGAAATTAGCTTAAAATGAGCCTTGATATACAGCTTAGACTCAGAGTACCTCAACTGCATTTGGCCTTGGACATCGGCCCTGCTTGCAAACCACTTGCCCTAAAGAAGAATATTCCTGCTCCTACTTTAAACTACTCAGGTGAAAAAAATTCAAAATGAAGAATTGATGCCAAATTCTTTGAATGTTTTCTGTGTTAAACACAACATGAAAAATTTGGTGAAACATCATGGTTTCCCAATTGTATCTCAAATAGTCAAGTGGAGACTGGAAAGACAACCGGGTGATACTTTAAAAAACAGTTGCACATGTTTTGCTTACAAGAATTTAATATTTAGCATTTGTACTAGCAAATATTATTCAGGTTTCTTGAATTGTGCAGATGGATTTCTTTATTTAGTAATAGTTGCTGTGATGACCCAGGGTGGGATACAAAAACAACACAGGCATAAAAACAGGTGAAGTCCCTTTAATTCCTTCAACTTGGCTTCAAAGCTCCAAATACCCTTGACTGGATACAAAAAAACTCCCCCACAAATAGTTGCAAAAAGGAGGAAATGCTGTTTAAACTAAAAATACCTATAAATTATAAATAGAAAAACAACAACACAAACCACACTGAAGCAATTAAGGGAACCAGGCAAGATAAGGGCTTGAAGATGTCCACAGATATTGGAATACACACTGGAAAGGACGCCAAACTCAGGTAAGAACGGACAGACTAGAAATATTTTCACGCTTTGTTTCCAGCACTGGCTCATGCGCAGTCTGTCCTTTTAACCAGTTCTCACAGCTGAGCCCATGAAGGGGATCAAGGCCCTTTCCTCCCCCGTAGACCATGCCATTCATGTTTCTCCGTTATCCTCTCCTCCCTGCATGCCCTAGGATGGAGAGGGGATGGGCCTGGGTCCTCCTCTGACTGCCCAGCCAGCCTGTGCCCTTCCCCAGCTTCCTCCACAACCTCCTGAGCCACACTTCCACTCCCTGTCAGCTGTTCCTCCTCTCCCTCAGAGTCAGTCTCCAATAGGGGCATGATAGTTGCTGCATGAACTTTCTACTTGTCAATCTTTAGATCCTACACAATAATAAAACCAGCAATAATACCGATATGAAAATGTAACTAAAATAAACATAATTCAACATAATTAAAACTTAGGAAAAATTAACATAAGATTCAATATGCTTCTAAACAAATAGTTTTCAGTTCACCAAAAGGCTTCCGAACAAGCTCTGTCTTTGCTGTTCTCCTGAAGATGGCAAGTGTGGAGGTCACCCAAATCTCATGGAAAAGTTTGTTCCAGATGATTGTGACCAATTAGATCAGAAAGTCTAACTTCTTGACTTCCATAATTCTAATTTCACGAGGGAGGGACACCCTAACATCCCTTCCTGAACCGAGCAAATAAAATGGATGTGTCCATCCTTCAAGCTAGTCCACACAAGAACCAAAACTACTAGTACTAATACTACCTTTAGTGTAAAATTCCAGTAAAAGAATCTTCAAATCGGAAAGCACTTCTCTCCTCTCTTGCCTTTATTTTCCAGAGAACAAGAGAGGGTCCCTTCAGAGATGCTTTCTTCATGAGGGATGCAATAATAAGAATAGAAGACCTCCAAAGTCCCTTCCAGCCCTATGATTTTATGATTCTAAGAATCATTCCTGGTATTTCAAAATCAGCTCTACACAAGCCTGGAAGCTGTGTCAAAAACTTATCTAAATCTGAAAGCATTAAGATGGGCAGAAGAATGGAGAAGAGCCTGTCCCCTTCCTCTTGCAATTCTTGTTGGATCGAGTTGCTATCAGAGCCAGGATGAATTGGACTGAAAGGTAAGCACATTTGACATTTGCAGCGTTGTAGGAAAAAAGTAATTTTATAGTTGGATTGGCCTAAACTGGAATTGAGACAATGCTCTCTGTGATTTCAGCAGTAATGAATAGCCATCAGAGTTAATGGCTATTGATAGAGTTTCATGAAGTTGTTCAATCACCATTCAAAATGGTGGCCATCGTTTCATTTGATGCCAACCAATTCTACCATTTGACTATGTATTCTGTAAAAAAAAAATGGTTTACGAACAGATCTCCCCAAATTAATATTAATCAGGTCCCCAAGTTCAAATATTACGAAGGGACCTTATCCCCATTTCAATTCTGCATACCCTGCTTGAAAACTGTACATTTGATGAACACAGAAGTGGAAAATTGTGAACTACGGGGGATAATCATGGTATGATTGGATGAATGCAGTGGTAAGCTTTGTCCTAACTATTTCCTCTTTCTGTCCCTGCCTGCATTTTGGAGGTAGGTTCAAAGGGCCTTGATCAAGACCCAAGTGGACCGATTGAATAGATAGAACAAGGTTATATTGAGCAGTCTTGGTCAACCTTACCATCTTTAAGATATGTGGATTTCAACTCCCAGAATTCCTCAGCCAGCATGCTTCTTAGCCAGATTCCCCCAATCCAGGAGTTGAAGTTGTGATTGTGATTGAGAAACACTGCTCAAGAAGAGGAAATTTTCTATCCTTAGGCCTGACACATCCAGTCACAACATTCATATACTACAGCAGGGATCTCCAAACTTGGCAACTTTAAGACTTGTGGACTTCAACTTCCAGAATTCCCCAGCCAGCCATGCTCCCAAGCCATTCTGGGAGTTGAAGTCCACAAGTCTTAAAGTTGCCAAGTTTGGAGACCCCTGTACTACAGTATACCTTCAAAACTTGTTTCTCAGAAGTCTTTGGGAGCATACCAGGTATGGTACACTGCACTAGTCCAATCCATAGAGGTCAAGGGGATGAATTACCTTCATTGAGGCATCACACCCCAAGAATGTCTGCAGTTGTTGCACCAGCTGAAGCTAGGCTTGTCCTGGCCATAGCCTCCATCTACTGATCCAGCTAGAACTGGCAAGCCAAGAACACGCCCAAATCATGGACCTATTCCAAAGCTCCATGAAACCACAAAATGATTTCTGTATAAAGGGCTACTCTGTCTTTGAGGATTCAGTTTAAATTTGCTTCTGTTACGCTTTTGGCAGCTGCCTCAGACTGAAAGTACAGTAATCAGATTTTTTTGAGCCAAAAGGGAAAGGGTAGAGAAACTTTAACATCCAAATTATAACTCATATAGAACTCTTATCAGTATGCTCCCACATTCACTCCTGATTATCATCCCATTCCACCTGATTCTAATTTTCCATTCAAATGAACTGAAAATCCTAGAGGTTGATATACTTTTGCTCCATACCATTAGAATTAGAATTAGAATTAGAAGAACTTTATTGTCATTGTACAAGTACAACGAAACTGTGGATGCACCCCAGGAACTGTTCTCAATACAATAAAACCAAAGCACTTAAAAATGAAGATAAGAAAGATTAGAAAGATAAGAAAGAGTACCCATGTCTCCATTTGCAATTTGAGAGTACAATATCTACGAATATTGTGTAGTTTTGAGTCATTTTTCTCAGTGAATAAATGAACAAGTATAATATTTTGGACTCATCTGTTTAGTTGGGTTTTCTTTACCCAGTTTTAGGACTAATATGGAGAACAGATCACATTTCAGGTTATCCTTTCACAGGAATATTGTAAATTCAAAGGGGTTCACAAACCTTTAATCCCCACTATAAAAAAACTGCCAAAAGTGCTCTATGGTAACTCATAATGAATATAAACTTCTAAAAAGTTTTAAAACCTGCTTAATCAGAAATGAGCTGATCACAAGTAACAATATGACAAGTTTACCTAAAAATCAGATTAAATTGCCATTTTAACATAATGTTTATTTATTACTGACTTTTTATTATAACATCAGTCTTTCTTGTATAAAAAGCCAACATTCTATCAAAGACCCAATATTTTCCTTATGTCTCTTTCAGCATTAAAATGCATCTATTAAAATTGGTTCTGCTGAAACAAGAATTGTTGAGGAGTCAGGTAATAGCTATTTAGATCTGCAAAGAGGAACTGAATTCTGAATTTCTTTTTTTAAACCAATTGAAGCTAAAATAAATTATCAAAAGTCTGAAAATGTGGAAAATTAAATCCACTTTTCCCAACAGGAAAGAAAGTCTTAAATGATGCCCCTCTCTGACTATAATTTAAGGCAGAGATGGGGAATGATGGCCCTTTTATGACTTGTGGACACCAACTCCCAGAATTCCAGAGGCAGCTGGCTCAGGAATTCTGGGAGTTGAAGTCCACAAATCATAAATAATATAAGTATACTTATCTAACCCATGGCTTGGGGGCTCTATGTGGCCCTGGAAAACTAGTAGTGTGGCCTCACAAGTTAACAAATTTCCTGTCAGTGATAATAGTTAACCAGCTTGCCTTCAGAAGTTGTGTGTGCTCCATCACTGGAGATTTTAAAGAAGAGAGTGGACAGCCACTTGTCTGAAATGGTAGAGGATCTCCTGCTTGATCAGGAGGTTGGTTTAGATCAGGGGTAGGGAAACTTGGCTCTTTTATCACTTATGGACTTCAACTCCCAGAATTCCTGAGTGAGCCATAAAAGGCTCCCCATCCCTGGCCTACTGGTTTTTCAGTTGTGGGGGAAATCAATTTTTGACTTGAATGGACTGTTTAATATACAAATGTAGGACAAATCAACTCTAGGAGAATGAGTTTGGACATCCAGTCTTGGAAGAACAATTCTAAAAATATCACATTAATTTAATTTTCAAATTTTTATTTTATTTATTTATATTCCAATTTTATCATTTTTACGAATAACTCAAGGTGGAGGACATATCCAATATACTTTCCTCCTCCTATTTTACCCACAACAATAACCTGTGAGGTGAGTCGGGATGAGAGATAGTGATTGGCCCAAGGTCATCCAGCTGGCCTTCATGGCCAAGGTGGGACTTGAACTCATGGTCTCTTGCTTTCTAGCCCAGTGCCTTAACCACTAGGCCAAGCTGATAGAAAGTACACACTAATTAGTATTTGTGATATGGTCATTCATTCCCTAGTCATCTCTGTTAAGTTTGGGAAA
This sequence comes from Notechis scutatus, assembly GCF_049901735.1. Classification (NCBI taxonomy): domain Eukaryota; kingdom Metazoa; phylum Chordata; class Lepidosauria; order Squamata; family Elapidae; genus Notechis; species Notechis scutatus. The sequence goes on along the minus strand of NC_142009.1, from coordinate 92,628,694 downwards.
TAATGGAGACCAGACATCTGACCAGTGACTTCAACTCTTTAATAATCGTAAATAGAACAGAACAGAGCAAGGCTATGGGCAACAGCAACCCTTTTATAGGGTTATCTGCTACCTTGTTAACCAATGACATGTGCAATAAGTTCAAACTTATAACCAATGAGAAGTGTCAAAATAGTGGCCAATCAGGGACTACTTATGGACCAATCCCTAGTTGTTGTATAAGGGCCAATCAGGTATGCAGGTTTCCAAACCCTGATTTGCATTTATGCTAGTAACTTTTATTGATTCACAACACCCCTCCCCCTTGGGTTCCGTTTGAGGGGGGCTGTAATAAAATCTCAAGATAGACAGGCCGTTTGGTCTGTCTGGATGATTTCCGTGGTTCCACCTGGTTTGGTCTAAGGTCCGGTTCGTGGAACGCTTGGATGATCTTTATTAACTACAGTTTCGCTGCACGGTGATTCCGTGCTGCTTTCACTGTGGTTGTCTCTGCTACTCCGTGTTTCTTCGGGGTTTTGCAGTTCGGTTTCCCCCGTATTAAAGTTCCCTGAAAAATTCAACTCCTCCCCGCTTCAAGTTCCGGGTGTTTCGCTGGGCCATAGGGTTTCCGTTGGCCTGCTATTTGTCATATCAAAGTCAATTTCCTCAATATTTCCTCCCCCTTGAGTTGGTGAACCCGGGGAGTCATGGGTGCTGGGTGGTAATCTCGATCGGAGTTGGTCTATGTGGCGTTTCCACACCCTCCCATCGTCCGTTAGCAGGCGGTAAGATCTAGGCCCAGTAAGGTGGGTAACGGTTGGGGTATCCATAACGGGTCGCCGGAAAAGTTTTTGGCAAAGATTAAATCGCCTACCTTAAATTCCCGGCATTTGCTGCTGGAGCCGAAGGGCTTTTCCGGTGCGAATGCGGGTGGAGCCGGTCAAGGTGCGATCGTAGTTTCCGCCCCATAAGAAGTTCAGCGGGCGTTTTGTTGGTCACGCTGTGGGGCGTGATGTGCTGCAACAAGAGAATTCGATTGATTTTCTCGTCGCTGTTGCCAAATTCCATTTTGTGAAGGGTCTTTTTTTACAAATTGTACCATGCGTTCTGCACGTCCATTCGCCACAGGGTGCGCGGGCGAGGTTAGCGCATGGCGGATGCCCCGATCAGCAAGATATTGTTCAAAGGGTAATGCAGTAAACTGTGGGCCATTGTCCGAGACCAACACGTCCGGAAACCTGTGTGTGGCAAATAGTCTGTTTAATTTATTGATGACTGAGTCCATTGTAGTTGTATTCATTCGATGAATCTCGAGCCAGTTTGAATCGGCGTCGACAGTAATAAGGAAAGTGTGTCCTTTGGTAGGCCCCGCAAAGTCAATATGAATACGGGACCAAGGTCCCCTCGGAGTTTCCCATTCGGTTGGGCTTGCTTTAGGCGGGGCGTTGCTGACGTCCTGGCAACGTTGACAAGTAGCGACCCAGGCCTCAATTCTTTTGTCGATTCCCGGCCACCAAGCGTAGCTGCGTGCGAGCGCTTTCATCCACACGATACCCGGATGTCCCTCATGCAATACCGCCAAAACAGTTTGTTGCAATTTGCCAGGGATTACGACTCGATCGCCCCACAAGATACAGCCTTTTTGGGAAAACAGTTCGGTTTGGCGGGCTTTGAAAGGCGCCCATTCCGGTGCTATTTGGTCCGTCGGCCACCCCCGTTCAACCCAGCGCAGGATGTGTTGCAGAACTGGGTCACGTTTCGTTTCAAAAGCAATGTCTCTAGCCGTCAAGGGTGGTGCATGTAGAGCTTCGATCTGTAGTGTTGAGATGGTTGGGGCTAGATCTAAAACAGAGTCTGGGAGCGGTGTTCTGCTCAATGCATCAGCGTGGAGAATTGATTTCCCCGGGCGATGTTGCAAGGTGTAGTTGTAGGCCGCCAAGAATTCAGACCAACGGGTCATTCTGGGGGACAATATATACGGGGTTGGTTTATTACCCGCAATGATCCCCAGTAGCGGTTTATGATCAGTAATTATCGTAAACGCATGGCCATAAACATATTCATGAAATCTTTTAACTGCAGCCACAATAGCTAAAGCTTCCTTGTCCAGCTGACTATAATTTCTTTCAGCTTTAGCTAGGGTTCGCGAAAAAAACGCGATGGGGGCTTCTGCTCCATTTGGTAATATGTGGGCCAGAATTGCCCCAACCCCAAAAGGTGATGCGTCACACGTGATAGTGAGCGGAAGAGTCTCGTTGTACTGCATAAGTACAGAATCAGAAATTAGCAATTTCTTTACTTGTTGGAAAGCACATTGTTCCCATTGTCCCCAAACCCACGTTGCTTTTTTGTCTAATAGTCTATGCAATGGTTCTGCTACCGTTGCTTTGTGGGGTAAAAAGACATTATAGAAATTGATAAGTCCAAGGAACGCCTGTAAGTCTGCCTTGTTCCTTGGAGTGGGGGCCTTTTTAATCGCCCTTAATTTGTCTTCGGTGGGATGGATTCCTTGGCTGTCCAGGAGGTATCCCAAAATTCTACTTTTTCGGTACATAACTGGCATTTATCTTTTTTAACTCTGAGGCTCATGCTTTTTGGAATCTTCGTAAACCTCTCTGAGTCGTTTTTCTAGGATGTCTTTGTTAGGGGCGGCGATGAGTACATCGTCGAAATATGGTACGGCCCCTCTGATCCCTTGTAACAACCTTTCCATTAAACTCTGAAAGATTCCGGGGCAACGCTTACCCCGAACTGGAGCCGGTTGCATTTAAATGCGCCCCTATGTGTTACGATAGTTTGCGCTTCTGCCGTGGTAGGGTCTACAGGCAATTGCTGATACGCCTGGGCTAGATCTAGTTTAGCGAAAACTTTCCCGCCACCCAGGGAATGGAGCAAGTGTTGCACTACCGGCACTGGATATGCACTTTGCTGTAGTGCGTGGTTTAAGGTGGCCCGGTAGTCTCCGCAAATTCTCAGTGACCCATCAGGCTTGATAGGCGTCACTATAGGGGTTTCCCAGCGGGCGTGGTCGGTGGGTTCCAGCACGCCCTGCGCTATTAGCTTATCGAGTTGTTCGTCGATTTTAGGCTTCAAGGCGAATGGCACCCGACGTGGCTTAAGGCGGATGGGTGCTATCTCAGGGTTCAAGTTAAACGAGATCGGGGTCCCCTTGTACTTGCCTAGTCCGTTCGCAAAAACGTCTTGGAATTCTTGCACGAGTGCCTCCTCCCAATCGTTGCTCTCGGCTCGGTGGACTCCGGCTATAGTAATTCCGAGCGGCCTGAACCATTGAAGGCCTAAAAGACTAGGCCTGTCGCGGTCCACGACAGTCAGTGGCAGAGCGATGGTACGGTCCTTGAAAGAGATCTGGAATCTGCGGGACCCGACGACGGAATTCGGTTGCCCTGATAGTCTTTGAGTATAACCCTTTGAGGGTTAAGGTCTTGGCGGCGAATCGTTGGAATGAGCTGTTGGAGCGTTTTCCACGACACCATCGAGAGGGAAGATCCCGAGTCTACCTCCATCACGCAAGGTTTGTTTTCGATGGCGACCTTTACTCGGATTTTCCCAGCATCAAGGGATGTAGCGTGGCCAATGGTGATTGTTTGGTGGGTCTCTTCCTGCCTGGTTTCTTCACGCCTGGTGGAAGTGGTGGACGGCTTGTTTCTGTAGGAGTGGTTTCCCCATTGGTGGTTGAGTTTTTCTCGGTGTGTGCTGAAGAATCCTGAAGATTGGCATTCGGCCTGTCGGGGTTTGGAGTTTTGTTTGCTTCTGCAAACCTTTGCGATGTGACCTCGTCTCCCGCAATTTCGGCAGAGTGCGTCGAGGAATTTGCAGCTGGATCGTGGCTGATTCGCCCCACATCCTGCACACGGTCGGAATGAGGGTTGTGTGAACTGGTCTCGTTCCGTTCGGAGTCGGTTGACCTCTTCCTCATCGCTTTCTGATGGGGATTCTAGGTCTTTGTGGTGAGTCGATACCGGGTGTCTCTCTGAGCGAGGCGAGGTATCATTGGAGAGTTTACGTAGCGGTGCGTTGGTGCGGCGCATTCGGGCTGCCGACTTCTTGGTCGCCTCCGCTGCCGAGGCTTCTTTAAGGGCATCGTTGAGGCTGATGTCCCCCTTAGCCATAATTTTGCTCTGGATCGTGCCGTCTTCTAGGCCCAGAACCAGGCGGTCCCGGAGGGCTTCTTCTAAGTTAGAGAATCCGCAGAGGCCTCCAAGGTTGCGGAGGTCCGCGATGTAATTGGCAAGGCTTTCGCCCTTCTGTTGGTCCCTCTGGTAATATTCGTGTCTTCTGACTAAGGTTGGCACGGTGGGTAGTAAGGGCTCAAGGACCTCCCAGTCCATCTCTTTTACCTCTGCTGGCTTGGCAAGTGACTTTGCCATTTTAAACACGGTAGGCCCGCAGTGAGTTAGAAAGATAGCTGTTTTTTTTGCCGGTTGTTGCATCTTTCAAATTGTTGGTCTCCAGAAACATCTGGAACCGGTCCATGTATGCCTCCCAGTCTTCGGTTTCTGGGTTGAATGGAGCGGGTGGTACGGCACCGCTGGCCATGTTGCCGTTGATGGTGCGTGTTCGACCACCTGCTCTGTTGGTTGCTCTGTAACTCAGTCAGCTCTTCGGTCTCCGTATCCCATCCTCATCGCCAGTGTTAAGTTTGGGAAATAATGGAGACCAGACATCTGACCAGTGACTTCAACTCTTTAATAATCATAAATAGAACAGAACAGAGCAAGGCTATGGGCAACAGCAACCCTTTTATAGGGTTATCTGCTACCTTGTTAACCAATGACATGTGCAATAAGTTCAGACTTATAACCAATGAGAAGTGTCAAAATAGTGGCCAATCAGGGACTACTTATGGACCAATCCCTAGTTGTTGTATAAGGGCCAATCAGGTATGCAGGTTTCCAAACCCTGATTTGCATTTATGCTAGTAACTTTTATTGATTCACAACAATCTCGTGGTTGGATTTATATTTATGTTTCATATTTCTAGACCACCTGTCTCCCTCAAAGACGAATTATTGTAATGTGTTCTAACTGGGGCTACCCTTGAAGGGGCCACTTTTATACAGTTGTGTGATGTGTGAGCTGCATTAATTACCAGTTTGCTTCCAAGTCCAGTTCAAGATGTTGTTATTATTTTTTAAGCCCTATATGGCATGGGTCCAGGGTATCTGAGGAGCCTCTGACCCCAATAGGACTAGCCTGCCTCCCTCATGCCAGCAGAAGAGGCCAATTACAGTCTCCATTTGCTAAGGAATTTCAGCAGACAGTGTCAAGGAGAAGAGCCTTTTCGCTGTGGCCCTTCCCTTATGGATCACTCTACTATCAGAGGTTAGAAGTCTGATATTAACATTTGGTTTTGCTAGTGGGCTTGGGGCTACGAGGGGGATACTCACCACTGGAGGTGGTTGACGGGGTAAGAAAAGAGGATTGAACAATGAAAGACAGATCTGTTCCACACACCCGTCACCTTCTAGCTAAGTAAGTGGAAGAACTTCATGTCCGTCTATGAACATTTTATGAAATTCTTTTTTTTAAAGTAGGGTTTCTACAACAAATTAAATTTCATCAAACCAAGCGAAAACCAGAATGGAAAAAGAAAATACAAGCTTGTTCTACACTAGGCCCAGGGTGTTATATCAGCTACAGTTGGATTCTTCAGATGGAAGATGCCAAGGTCTGCATGTAAGACATATGTTGTTGTGCTAGTTCAAGAGAAAGGTGAGCTACAGACCTCATACGTATGTTTTGTTCTGTCCTTTAAGTGATCCATTTCATTCACAGGAAAGGATGTTGTTGGTGAAACTATATGCATAGAATAGAAACTGATATTTTTAGAACTTCCTTCCCCACCCCCAAGAAGTTCTTATGTGAGCAATGACTGGCAAGTACAAAAAAAAACCTTTTCAAGATCAGCCAGCTGCTTATTCACACCCACCTTTGACCACCTCTGGAGACTGCATCCAAATAGAAGGATTTCCTGAAATGAATGAACAAGATAAGCATATATTTTAATGTTAATGAAGGACTTCCAGGCAGCTACACAACATATATCAACTGTCAAACAAACACATGTCATAATGAAATCTGTTCTTTGAACTTAAGGTAACATTTAAAATGTCACTGGCAGATCTTTTGGGTAAGGAAAAAGAGAATGCAGTAATTGCAGAGGTGGTATTCAGCAGGTTCTGACCAGTTCTGAAGAAGCGGTAGCAGAAATTTTGAGTAGTTTGGAGAACTGGCAAATACCATCTCTGACTGGCTCCACCCCCATCTATTTTCTGCCTCCCGAGTCCCAGCTGATTGGCTGGGTCTTCTTTTGTTGCCCTGCAAAGGAGAACAGAACTGGAAAGCAGGTTAGCGGGGTGAGGAGTGAATGGGATTTTACAGTAAACTTCCTCCAGGAGTGTGGAGGGAATGGAGATTTTGCAGTATCCTTCCTCTGCTATGCCCACCAAGCCACGCCCACAGAACTGGTAGTAAAAATTTTTGAATCCCACCACTGAGTAGTTGAGTGAGCTGGCCCCGCCCAACATCATTTCTTCCTTTTTCAAATGACAAAGTGATGCTTCTTGACCATATCAGGAATAGAAATGGTCTGGATAGGCAGTTGTGTCTTCCATCAATACTGCCATGAACTGAGGGCCTGCTCCACACTGGAAGGCAGCTGATTTACAAAGTTCAGGACAGGGTATGTCATACAGACAAAGGAGTGGACTCTCAAGGAAGAGTCAGGAAACTATTATTGCTCTATTCCAACATGTTGTCATCTTTGGCAGCTCATTCACTCATCTACTGGTAGAGTTGGAAACAAGGAACACCATTATTTTAATGAAAGAGGTGGTGCTTAATGGATCTTAGAATCTTATCCCAATGCGTTTGGGGGATAAGAAGCTGAAAAAGTGCACACTTTTCTATTTTTTCTTTTTGTAAGTCAATCTCTTTTATAAGTCTTTGGATCAATAGAGAAGTGGAAGTGGGATATATCTATATATAAATTACACATTGATTTTTATGCCAAGCTATGTTCCACTACTTATTCAGAAGTTGTGGATGCTTCGTCACTGGAAGCTTTTAAGAAGAGATTGGACTGCCATCTGTCAAGATGGTGTAGGGTCTCCTGCTTAGGCAGAGGGTTGGACTAGATGATCTACAAGATTCCTTCTGACTCTTTTATTCTGTTGTATTCTGTTATATTAGTCTGCAACTTCCAGTGTAGCCCTCAATTAAGTACATATCACAACAGTAAATGTGTGATCAACTTCCTATATTAATAAGCATTTCTCCCACAGTTGATTTTACACATCTTATGTTGCCTTTAGCAGCATAACGTTGAGCCCAGTATTGCCTACTTGGCAGTTCCAGCCCAGATCTTTCCTATGAGTTGAACCATATCACTGATGATTCCATGAATTGAACTAGAGATCATCTGAATGTAATGCAAAGCTCATATCCTACCACAATGATTTTTTTTTCCTGGTCTCTAGAAAGATAATATAGGGTGCTATGAAATTAGATATAAATATTTTTTATTTATTTATTTATCCTATCTCTCATCATATTTTATGTCTCTGGGCTGTTTATAAATAAACAGTAAAAACACATAAAAACCAGATTAAAACAAAGTTAAAAAGAACAATTGCAGAGTTAAAAAGCAAAGGAAGCATCTTTAGCCCACAAGCCATCCCCAGGATTGGATAGCACTCTTGGACTCTCAGGCCAGTTGGCAGCGTCAGGTTTTAACGCTCTTCCAGAAGGTTAGGAGAGTGGAGAGTCCGCCTAGAATCCGGGGGCAAGTTCTTACATAGGACAGAGGCAACAGTAGAGAAAATTCTGTTTCCTTTTTCAAATTGAACAGGATCCATTCTACCAACAACTGTTGTTGCCCTACATTTGTTCAGAATGCATTCTCTCCACATTTTATGAAGAACCTAAAGTAAGGCTAAGTGAATGTTTGAATAATATATTGCAAGTATCTCTACCACAGCAGCCAATTTCCACTCTACTAAAAGCATAAACTAATTCTATAAGAGAATCACAAAGCTGCCTTCTACTCAGTCTTTTCCCAACGCTTGAAACGTAGGAGCTTTCCCTGGCGGATCAGAGACAGTATAAGTAGACGATCTTGTAACTCAAACCATGTATCCTAATTCTGGCAATGGATGCTGTACAACCTAACATCTTGGAGACCTGAGAAATGTTACATTACCTCCATGTTGGGAATATCTTGCTGATATATCTCAAGCTTTCCTACAGCCTTATCTGAACTGAGGCCTTCACTACCCTATTAAAAGCCTCCACGCTCAAAATAGTTTCCAGAATCATTGTGCAATGCCATCACTTGGTAGTCAGCAGGGGGAAATGACGAGTTAGGTATACATATAACCATGATCTCTGCTACTGCCAAACAGGTGTTGGGTCAGTTCCCAGTTGATTAAGCTGGTCAGCAGCTGATGGATTCCTATTTTAAGGACACTATGCCCTGTGCTCTTTTCAGAAAATCCTTGTAAGCCTCATATCTTCTAAGCAAAGTTGATTAGAGAGATTTACTGGTTAATAAGGGAGCTGAGTTGGAGTGCAACTTATCATGCTTTCTGTAAGCAGGAAGGCTAATTCATTTTCTGGGAGCACAAGTAAAGCAACTTATATGTGAATGTTTAGACATAGTCTTTGACAGGAAAATAAATTAAGGTATGTTATGATGCCATGAACTCTCTAGTCATGTTGTTGCCTGCTTGCATATCTTTGACCTATCCCAATGAATCATCACTGCCTCTGGAGATAATGAAAGTGAGGGAAATATCCTAGCACTACCTGTTCTAGGAAACACAGAGTTGCTGTACAAACACCTGTGTTACTGGAATTAGATGGGAAAAGAATAAAATTCTTACATTTTGCATATAACCATTACCATATTTCCTAGTCAATGGCCACAGTTGTGTTTCAAATAGTGGTGGGATTCAATTTTTTTTACTACCAGTTCTGTGGGTGTGGCTTGGTGGGCATGGCTTGGCTTGGCTTGGTGGGTGTGGCAGGGGAAGGATACTGCAAAATCCCATTCTCTCCCCACCCCACTAACCTGCTTTCCAGCTCTGTTCTCCTGTGCAGGGCAACAAAAGAAGACCCAGCCAATCAGCTGGGACTCAGGAGGCAGAGAAGAGATGGGGGCGGGGCCAGTCAGAGGTGGTATTTGCCAGTTCTCCGAACTACTCAAACTTTCCGCTACCAGTTCTCCAGAGCTGGCCAGAACCTGCTGAATACTACCTCTGCACCACCGCGGCTCATAATAATATATTTTATGTAATTTTATCACATTGAAAAAAAACTTATATAATAATTACAGGTCTATAAATTTCATTGTTGTGCTCTCTAGCCCAAAGGGTGGATTTGATCTGATGCTATGAAAGTGCAGCAAATTCTTTAATTCATTCACATGATGATTTGCACTTGTCAGTCTTGGCTATTATACAGTTTAATGCGGATGAAGGGAGAGCATTTCCTGTCTCCCACTAGGAGAAAAGGGATCTTGGATCAGCTCTTTCTGTAGGCTACACTGAAAAGCAGCCTCAAACTAACTCAGTAGTAACTGACCTCATCATTTACATTGTTACTACTTTGGTGAGTTTATCTGCTGTTGGGCTGTACCCTCAAACATAATGTAACATAATTGTTTGAAGAATGGATGCAAAGCAGAGTTTGACAATCACTAAGAGACTGAAGACCGTCCAGTGATATGTTTGGAGAAGGCAGGTGGGATTTTAGAACTCTTTGTAGAAAGGACTTTGAGGTGGAGTTTTGTTCATTTTAAAAATGTAAATTAGTTACAGTCTAGTATCATTAATTAAACAAATTTTATAGTGCAGCAATTCAACTGAATATGTTTAGTTTTGAGAAATAACTGAAGGAACCCATTTTCTTATTTAATAATAATTTGATTACAATTTACACCCTGCAACAATATTTAAACACCATCAAACATCCACATGGGCTCCCCCAGATCCTTGAAAATGACTCAATAGGTAGAAAAAAATGCCAAATCCAGTCTGAACACCTGGCTGACTATATTAATGGACCATAAAAACTAATACAAACTAAAAACAAAAAATAGGTGCAGAAAAGAAAAAAAAAGTAGAGAAAACAAAAGGAAAAAATAAGAATATAGTAAAAAAGAAAAGAAGTTATATAAAGAAATGGCTTCCTCCTTTGTCACAAGTAAACAATTCTAGTAATTTATCTCCTTCTCTTAAAATATCCTATGTCTTATCTTCAAGCAAACCCTTCAGAACCCTCATCGTTTCAATCCTGATCAACAAAAGTCCATTAAAGACTACCAGTGATAACAACATACGGTATATATTTCAATCTCTATCAAATTTTGTCTCTTTACAAACCAAATGCCCTTTTTGAAGGCGCCAACTATGATTTCAGCAAGATGTTTTATTATCTTGTCTTTTCCTCAGGTGCAATTGTATGGAGCACTTGTGGTCTCATTATTTCTTCTCCTGAAGTCCCATGGGAGCAATTTTCTAATACTTGAATCAGGATACCACACAGAGGAAAGCCTGCTCTTCATCGTTCCAGATGCAGAGCATGCTGTAGAATAGTGGTGTTAACATAAAAAGGCAAATTGGAGTTTAATGTTAGGGGAAAAATATCATTCTAATGATCAGAGCAGTTTAACAATAGAAGCCGTCGCTAGGAGACATTCTGAGCACCTCTTCTACTGCAGGCCTTTAAACATCTATCTGAGAGGCTTTAATTTGAATCCTTGATCTGAAGATGGCACCGGACCTTGAAACATACTCAGATGAATGGTGGGACAGAAGTAACTTTTTTAAAAATTCAAATGTTTCTTGAAACGCATGTCTTTATGTTTTACTAAAACAGGGCATGTTACTAGCTGCAACATCATGGGGGTGAGAGAACAGTCAGCTCTATATCAGAGGTGGTATTCAGCACGTTCTGGCCAGTTCTGGAGAACCGGTAGCGGAAATTTTGATTAGTTCAGAGAACCGGCAAATACCACCTCTGACTGGCCCTGCCCCCATCTATTCTCTGCCTCCCGAGTCCCAGCTGATTGTCTGGCTCTTCTTTTGTTGCCCTGCACAGGAGAACGGAGCTGGAAAGCAGGTTAGTGGGGTGGAGAGGGAATGGGATTTTGCAGTTATCTTCTCCCAGGAGTGGGGAGGGAATGGGGATTTTACAGTATCCTTCCCCTGCCAAGCCACACCACGCCCACCAAGCCACGCCCACAAAACCGGTAGTAAAAAAAAAATCGAATCCCATCACTACTCCATATCACTTGATTCTGCAAAAACTCAAAATAAAGTAATAAATTAAAAGTAATTTATTCTCTGAAACTGCAAAATAATTATGAGCAGTGCTCTGCATTATCAATGTACCAACTACGAAATATTGATGTACCAACTACGAAATAGGTGTTTATGAAACTGCAGCTTGGGTCAGAGCTGTGGGCTTTAACGGATGTAGATTCAGCAGAGAGAGACAGATGTTTTGAAAGGCCTGGATTTAACCCTGTGAAATATTTTTGACATCCATAGAAAACCACAAGGATGTCATCAAGCAATGCTACCATTATGTACTTGTGTTCCAACTTCTGTGTGTTTCTGTACATTTAAAAAATAAATGCATGTAAGTCAAAACACCCATATCAAGCCATATAAGGAGAGCCTCTGAGAGCATCTTTCATCCATACCATAGCATGCTAATTATATGGCATTCACAGCAATAGAGACTGATAAAAGACATTCTTTAGAACAAAATGGACATTGTTTTTCTCCCATAGTTGGCAATGTTCTTGAAAGCAACAGTGTGCTACAAGCTGACTTGGCATTTAAAGACAGCAGATGGTAGGAAGGAAAATGATTGGAAGTAAGACAATGTAAACTGAAATAAAATGGGCTACAAATGCCACAAACAGGGTATTGGGAGAGCATGCAATCCTTTTATCCATATATTGGCTACTCTGTGGTGAACCCAGAATGGATAGTCATAAACAAAATAGGGTTACTACTTGCAAAAATCCCGATGACCTCTGGAGTTTGCTTTTTTTATATTTCTTTGCTACCATAGTTATCCAGGTTTTTAAACCCCAGATTATGTAGCCCTAACAGAAATTGAAAGAGATAGATAGATGTATCAGATAATATTTGAGTGAATAAATTTCATGTATTAATGTGATTAATAACATTTTATTAATTAGTAAGTACCCTGTTTCTCCAACAATACGGCCTCCCCCAATAGGAAGTCCCAGCATGTTTGATAGGCATGAAATGAAATTAAGCCCCTCCCCCCAAATTAAGGCCTATATTAAAACATGCAAAATGGGGGCGGGATGGTGTGGGGGAGGCTTGCCGTTAGGAAGTACTTTTGTGGCACACCCGGATATGGTGCTGCCTGCGTTGACCCCGATACGAAGTGCTCCACCAACGCTGAGGTCAACATCCAAGCCATCGCCGCCCGCCCACCTGAAGATGCAAGGGGGGGGAATTAAGTCACCCCCGAAAAGACGGCTTAGCCATTTTTTCGGGGCTCAAAAAAAATTAAGACCCGGCCTTATTATATGAGAAACACGGTATCTAATTTACTAGATACTTTGCAGATGATTTCAAAGTGTGAGTTTGGGTGTGTATATATTATTGGGGTGTTGAGTGTATGTTAATGAAAAAATGAATTTCAACAACTGTAGAATCAGGCTGTAGCATAACAGTTACAGATAATCAGAGTTGGAAGGGACCTTATAGGTCATCTAGTCCAACCCCGCACCCAAGCAGGAGACCCTACACCATTTCTGACAAATGGCAGTCCAATCTCTTCTTGAAAGTCTCAAGTGATGGCGCTCCCACAACTTCCGAGGGCAAGCTGTTCCATTGGTTGATTGTTCTCACTGTCAGAAAGTTTCTCCTTATTTCCAGGTTAAATCTCTCCTTGTTCAGTTTCCATCCATTATTCCTTGTCTGGCCTACAGGCGGTTTAGAAAATTAACAAAAATGAAAGGGATCTGAATACATTCTGAATCCCCCCCTCTCTGTGTTTCTGTCTCTGTGTGTGTGTGTGTGTGTGTGTGTGTGTGTGTGTGTGTGCTATAATATGTATCCATTTCATGTATTCATAACTATGTTGACACAATAAATAAATAAATAAAATAAAATAAATAAATACATGGAGTGTGGGCTTTCTGATAAAATTGCTCTTCTAAACTGTTACTTTCATATGAGTATGGGTATAATTGTATAATTTCAACTTACATAGACACTCTCTGGAAATAATGCTATTTTTTTAGTACTATCTACTCAGTTCCAAGCCACCTGTCTGTTTTGTGGAAATATTTGACATATTCTGCTAAGGGATTTTCTTTAAAAACAGGCTTGTTTCAACTCCAAATTATTTATTTATCTATATAGAGTTCATCAAAAGTCTAACAAAATCATTTTATCAACTTGAGGCATTTATCTGGTTTAATGTATTTTTTTAAAATAAATTTTATTAATTTTCAATAAACAAGCATACACAAACAAAACACAAAACATAAAAACATAAAACTTCTTTTTGGAAAGCGGCCTGGTCCCGGGTTACATCTTTTGGTACAGACATAAATCAAGTTCATGCTCACTTTATATACCATTTCATATCTCATTTACCATTCTATATTTTCTATATGGCTTCTCCCCTCTTTTCACTCTCTTAATTCTATTTTATTTATTTCATCTCAATTTAGATCATTATGCTTATATCTTTTGTCCGTTCTGTTTCAATCATCTATTTTTCTTCTCTCATTAACACGATATTTCTCCTGTAATCACTAATTGAAGTATGACGCCTTTATATCTTTCCCCTAAATTTAACACTTGAAATAATATATAATTCTCATTCTGATTCTGCTTAGCACATTCTAAAACTACCCACTACATTTTAAAATAGAAAAATAATAAGTTTATAATATAATTGAAACAATAATCCATAGTATATTAAACTCTATCATTAAATCTTAAGCATTTTACACATTCCCTTTGGTATTTTGTTAAATCATATAAAGATCCAGTTTTCTAACATTGTTTCAAGTAAAGATACAACAATACAATCTTATGTACTTTTGCAGAATCTCTTTTATAATTCTAGTCTTTTTACCTCCGGTCTCTTAATCTCCACCCTCTTAGTCTCCACTCTCTTCCGTATAAACACAAGCTGTTTCATTTAGCCCTTTCTTCTTTTTAAATTTTCTCTTCCTGGGGTCTATCTTTCCCCTAAATTTAACACTTAAGATAATATATAATTTCCATTCTGATTCTGCTTAGTACATTCTACGTACTACATTTTAAAATAAGAAAATAATAAGTTTATAATATAGTTGAAACAATAATCCATAACAAATTAAACTCTATCATTAAATAGATTAAACATTTTACATATTCCCTTTAATATTTTATTAAATCATATAATATTCCAATTTTCTAACTCTATTTCAAATACAATACTACAATACAATCTTATGTACTTTTGCAGAATCTCTTTTTTAATTGTATTTTATCCTTTGTCTCTGAAAAAGATCTGTTTTTTTACATCTTGTTTCAAGCTTTTGTAACTTCTCTTCCCTTTTTCCCTTCCTTTCTTGTCCAATCTAGCCTTTTTACCCCCCCCCCAATCTCTTAATCTCCGCCCTCTTAGTCTCCCCTCTCTGTTGTATTCCTCTTTTCTGTTGCTTTCTGACATTGTATCGATTTTTCACCTTATTTTTCCCTTTTTTGGTTGTTTTTTTAAGTCTTGAATTCTCCATTCCCTTTCCCCTCTTTCCCTTCTCTTCCTCAACTAAAGTTATTTGTTCATTAAAGATGGCTTCTTCTTCTTCATCCCAGCCTTCTTGTTGTTGTAATTCCTGATAGGTAGAAATCGCCATTTCCAAAAAGTGAAAAACAAATCCAGAAGAGCCCTTCCCTTCTTGTTCCTCTTCTCTTAATTTTTGAAATTCCATTTTCAATTCTTCAACAGATAATGCCATTGTGAGATTTTTTTAAACAACCCAAAAGTTTTTAGTCTTTCAAAAAATAGTTTCCAAAAGTCCCAAAGTCACCAAGCAATCCAAATCAACACAAGCTGTTTCATTTAGCACTTTCTTCTTTTTATACTTTCTCTTCTTGGGGTAGAATTCAATTGCAAGACTTTTAGAAGTCTTATTACAGTTTGTCTCTAATCTTATAAGCTCCAAGCAGTCTCCTCCAGCAAAGTCTTAATATGAGTTCTTTACCTCTCCCTTCCCACTTATAGCAAAAAAAGAATTTTTAATTTTTTTGATTCCAATGTTCAGAAATCTTTAATGTCCCCTTGGCTTTAATTTTCAAATTTAATTACCTTCTGTTGCCAAGACGGGTTTTTCCGATTTCCTTCTGCTATTTCCGTAGGGAAGGAGAGTGAGAAAAAACAAACTTTCCCTTTTCACTTTCTTCCGCCGCTTTTTACGATCTTCTTAGGGAACAATGTATCTTTAAGAAAGTTGAATTTCCAGGGTATTTAGATATTACTTGTTATCCCGGTTCAGCCAAAAACTTTCACTTTCTCAGCTTCCTCCTGCACAGTCTTGTCCGGATGAAAGTTTCTTTGTGGCGGCCATTGTTGGCTGCCGCTCTACCGCTTTCGGAGAAAGGAGTTAAGCCAGCTGAGGAGGGGGGTTGCGATCCCCCCAGACCCCTGCTGGGCCTCCTCTATCTTCAGTCACCTCTACGGGGTGACTATTAACCCCCAAATCCATCTGGATCGGGGGCACGCCAGCGGCGAGTGCAGCAGGAACCGCGCACGATCGCGGATTCCTACTGCCGCTGAAGCCTTTCAAACCGGAAGATCCTGGTTTAATGTATTATGATGGTTTTGAATGAATTGGATTAGAAGCCCATTTTTTGGCCTGTGATGTGTGGATGTAAAACCTGGACCCTAAATTCATCAAGCCAAGAAATTAATCAGATATATAAAATAAAACAACCTTTTTAGGATTCAGGAAATGTCAAGAATTTCAGGACTTATGACAAAATGTTATTGTGTGGTTAATTCAAAACATTTGCAGAGTGCCAGGATGAGTGGGACTCTGGCTTTATGTTGAAGAAGCAGCTTGCATTTAACTACACAATCAAAACTGCTTCCAAATGTGTACTGTGTTTTTTGACACCTCTGACAAAGGGTTTGTTTGGTTTAGAAAAAATGTAAAATGATAAGGAATGCAAAACAACAAATACATTATTTGAATAGCATAGGGCAAAAAATAAAGAGGAACAACAGGATATTCTTCAAAGATACAAAGCAGAAAACAAATCACAGAATTGGTTGGCCATAAGGCAGGGCTGTCAAACTCATGGCCCGTGGGCTGGATGTGTCACATGCCTATGCACAGTTTTGCAAAGGGGAAAAAAGCCGCGATACGTCACATGACACCATGCGAGTTTGAAACCACTGCCATAAGGCAGCAAACAAGTAAGGGATCCTGAAGGAGAATGGGGAGATTTCAGAGAGATTGATTAAATTCTGTGCACCTTTACTACAGAAAATATAGACAGATATCTGAACTGGTGTTGACTCTCTCTGGGTGAGAATCAGAACAATTAAAGCAATTTAGAGTAAGATGAAAAGTTGTTCTAGAAATCAGCAGTGAATTACTGCACTCTGATGGATCCGCCCATGATTTTTTTAAAGATATGAAATCAGGTATGCAATTGCTGACTTCCTAATGTCTTGATTTCCTTATAATTTGTCATTTAAATCAGGCTCAATGCCAGAAGACTGGAAAGTAGCAAAAGTGACATCGGTTTTGAGAAAAGCAACCTAGGGGAGTTTCTGTAAATTATAGGCAAATGGCTTAACTAATTGGAGGAGATGGCAATCAAACAAAGATCACTAGACAGTAGAGGCATAAGTCTTGCTGAAGGAGGTTCCAAAAAATCCTGTATCACTAACCTTTTAGAATTATTTGCAAAAGTCAACAGACTTATAGATGGAAGCAATTAGCACCGTGAAGTTGGATTTTAAAAAGTATTCAACTCAGCTCCTCCGCAGATTTTTATAAGTTGCCTACTAGTTAAATTCTTTTATAAATTATTTAAAATATAGGCATTTTTCCTGCTAGTATGAAGTGCCATCTCTCAAAAACCGGTGCTGACTGTGCTAAATAAAGTTGATAAATGGGAAACAAGAGGCCTAGGGTTAGGTAGAATCACTTGTAAAAACAGATCAAATGTAACAAGCCAGTTAGCATGAAAAATAGATTGCAACTAGTGCATAACAATGACTGAATGGAAGAAAAAAAGAAATTTAGCTATTAAAATGTGTCTGATTTCTTTAAGAACAGAAGACACTCCTATTCTCATGGCTTTTTTGCCCACCCATGGTTATTCTGTTTATTTAGGTAGGGAAATATCTCTAAAGCAAAAATTGATGGACTTAGTAGAGATGGCTTATATTGACTGCTCTAATTAAAGAAAAGAATATGTCTAACTTTTTTTTTCCATTTGGAAACTCTTCTGGACTTTATGCCTGAGGTAAAAAAAGAAAAAGAAAGTTTGATTTGGGTTTTGCTGATTAGGTAGATTATTATAGAAATAGCTAATATGCAATACTATGTAAAAGTAAAAAGTTGAGGCTTTATATTATTATTGTATTCTACTGTGCTTAAAAGAGTTGGAAGTGAATGCTTTTCTTTCTTTTCCACCCTTTCCTCTTCTATTTTTCCTCACTTTTCTATTAGTGAGACCCTCAAAAAGTGATTAGTGAGGAATTTAAAGGACAAAACACAACAAAAGAAAATGGAAAGAAATGTGGACATGTAAGAGTGCAGTTGGCTTGTGAGGTTAGAAAAAATATGTGTAATGAAAGATCCTGGGTGTGAGCTATATTTCCTTTTAATTTTTTTCCTTATCTTATGGCCCTAATTTCTTTGGTTTACTATTCATTAGTTCTCTTCTGTACTTTGCAGAAACTTGGTTACCCCCAAAGAAAACAGATAGATGGGAATTGTGTATGATGAAATTAATTTTTTTAACTAAAGAATGGAATATATTGAATAGTTTTATGAGATGAGTACACTGATCTTTAAAAAAGAGGAAGAAGAAGGTCAGTCAGGATGGGCAAAGCAATCAGACAGACCCGATGAATATAAAAGTTTGTTTGCCACTCAATCTGAGTCTTCCATGTGGTTCAGATTTCTCAATGTTTCCTGTTCAGTAGCCAGATGGAAAGGAAGTTCCACGTGCTTCCTGGATTCAGAAGTGGCACGATGAAAAGGGCAGCCAGTAAAAGCAAATACAAAATACAATGACTTCAGCCATATGCAGCTTTGTTTCATCCCATTCGAAAACCATTATTGTTTCTGAAGATTGATCTCGGTTCAGACTAAAGAAATAACACTTAAAAGGTGATGGAATCGCTTTTCTCACTCATCCATCAAAATACATTTTATGATTTGTTTCCGCACAGAAGAGAGGAGACACAGTGCTTCCCCTTGTCCTCAGTTCACACAAAGCACTTTTTTAAAATGGCATTATAAGAATCTAAGGGTGAAGTGGAGATAGATTCCCTTCTGTTCCTCCCTAATTCCCTCTATTGATGGGAGAGGTCTGGAAAGGAAATATATTGATGGCTGAATGTGGCAAAAGCAGGGCTGTCAAACTTCCAGCCCACAGGCCGGATGTGTCATGTGCTGGCCATGCCCACGCCCGGTTTAGCGGAGAGGGGAAAAGTCCCGATACGTCACGTGATGCCGCCGTGACAATGTGAGTTTGACATCCCTGGGTTAAAGGTGTCATTTGGTTGAATATGGAAGAATCTTAGCAAACCACATTGAAGTCACTGCTCCCCCATCTCTTTCTCTTTTTCTCCTTCAATATTTTACCTTAAAGCTGGCCTTTAGTCTCCTTTTCTGAAAAAAAATTCCATTATTCCAACTAACCACATGGGTTCCCCTTAAAAGGCCTAGACTAAAATTATGTCTGTCGTGGTCCTATGCCTTTGAAAAAGAGACTATTTTCTGAGCTAGCTTTCTGGACTAGCAGCAGCCTGTCCTCCATTGACTAGTGATTCAGAAATAGAAAAGAGAAAGAGTAAATTGTCCCACTCCAGTTACTTATGATTTAGAAAGACTTCAGACATGTGTAGAGGAATGTGTTTTCACAAATGTGGTGACAATTGTTAGCCACTGTGGAGAATGGAATAGCTGGTTGTAGAAACAGTGTTTTCCCATGGGAATAATTATCTGCCTGATGGAAAAAAGAGCATCATAAAGCTGGCTCCAATTTGCATTCAGAAAGAATTTAAGCAACATATTAAGTTAATTTGTAAGAAAATAGCAAGTCATAAAAACTGCAGCAACTATTTTTTCTCTCCAAATATTAAATTCAGCACGTTTCAAAGATAATTTGGCTCGAACCATTCTACATCTTCTACAGTGTAAAAAGTCTGGAAGCAGTTTTTTTTCCTTAACAGCTTTTTTAAAAGAGTGAGAGAAAGATGTTAGGCAAACTACAAAATAATGGCCACCTTGGCATACGAGAGTAGCAATAACTGCAAACTAGCTAAGAAATAATTACTTGAATAGCAATCCATCATGATTTTATATCTTTTGGCTTTAGAACTGAGTGCTAGATCAGTTTAAGCCAAGAACCTTTAGCTGACTTGGCTGTTGTCAAAAAAGCTAAGCAGGGTCATATATCTGGTTCATATTTGAATGGAGATCACCCAGGAATCCAAGGACTATAAGTTAGACTGGGATATCTAAAAGCTTCCCTGAAGAAGGTAATTATATTATTTCCATACTGCGGCCAAGAAAATGTTATGAACTTGCCTACCTATCATCTGGAAGTTGAGCTTGAAGAAATTGACTCTTTTTTCTTCCAGTTTAAGATTAGACGGATTTATCGATCAACATTTTTCTCCCTTATGGGATGACATTGCCCTCCTACTGTTAAGATTTGTGGTGTTAAATAGGCATTTGTTTTTTTGATTTCTCAGGTGCATTTTCTGTTTTTTATCTCATTTTTAAGCATCTTACTGAATTATAACATGAAATCTGTACAGCGGATAAATCATTGCTTTTTTTTTTCTTCAACTTTTCCAGAGCAACCCACTGAATGCATGTGGAAGTCATATCTCAATATGGTCTTGGGAAACAAACAACATAGCCACAGGTTTGAACAGAAGATTAGTGTGGGGCTTCCTGAAATTTTAAATATAGTTCATCTTTTGCCAAAAATGAACCTCTCCTTGCTGCCAATAATCTTTCCCTAAATATTTATTGAGGTTTAAAAGCTAATATATTCTGATTGGCTGAATTATGTATGAGTGCAAAAAAAAAAAGGGGGTAAAGCGAGAGAGAGAGAGAGATCCCTCTTTGAAAGCTGCATTTATTTATTTATTTCTTCTTTAATAAAACTTCTTTCCAGAACTCATCTTGTTATATATTTGCATACTTACCTATGATAGGTTGGTCCGTGGTGGCAGGAGATTTGAAGAGCCATCATTGGCCATGAGCCGCGAGCAGCTGGCTATAAAAAAGGTTGCCACAGTTTCTCCGCATGTGATTACTAGAAAGAAAATAAAAAGGAAGGGAGCGATCTCCAAGGAGTATCCGAAAATAGGAAGAGAGTCGTCTTCCTCACCCACTGCGGTCCCACAGTATTCAAAATGGCAAAGGCATTGGCAGCACCCAACGATGTAAAGACGATGGCATGGACGGACCTAGAGAAATTACTGCGAGCCCACTATGCACCAACCGTTTCATGCCTCATCAAAAGACACGAATTTTATCGGTGTGACCAAAAGGAAGACGAGAGCATCAGAGATTTTGTTGCAGCACTAAGAGACATTGGTGGAGCATGCAAATTTCTAAACATGGATGAGGCCATGAGGGACTGCGTGGTCCTCGGATTAAAGGACCTTACACTACAGGGTCGACTACTAACAAGACCTAAGATAACATTGAAGGAAGCAATAGAAGAAGCCACCGCAGAGGAAGCCACACAGAAATCGGCAGCCACCATGCAACAAATGAATATATTACCAAAAGAAACCCAAGAAGACACTAATCAAACACACAATAAGACACCAGACGAAACAAAAAAACCCACCACCACAACACACCACGAGGACATTGAATCCCTATCAGAAGACGAAGAGGAAGAAGAAGATATAAATCAACTCCGGTCAGAAAAAGGTAGATGGGAGCGGAATGAAAGAAAGTCAGAATTCCGTTGTGCTGGGTGCGGAGGAAACCATCCACGTTCTGAATGCCATTTCTTCGATGCTATTTGCAGGTATTGTGAACGGCGGGGACACATAGTGAGGGCATGCCGAACTAGAAATAACTATGGCCCTAAACAAAGATGGAATACCCCCCCCAGAGGGAGGGAAAAGCAAATAGGGAGCCATTGGAGTCAAGAAAACAGAAACAAGCGATGGAAAGAAGCAAACAGAAAAGAGGAAACACATCCAACAATAACCATTGGGTACTCAAACTCAATCAATGCAAAAAAGGTACATGTGCAAGTCACCATCGAAGGCCAGCCATGCGAGATGGAGGTGGACTCAGGCTCGTATTTATCAATGGTATCGTGGAATACCCTAAAAAGACTAATACCTGATATAAACAAGGGAGAGCTCGAAATACAAAAACTCACACTAAAGGACTACCAGGGAAACAGAATTCCTGTAGTAGGTACCAGACATTTCAAAGTTGAATTAAAAAAACACACTAAAGTCCTTCCATTAACAATAGTCGACCGGGATCGACCCAGCCTATTGGGACTCGAATGGTTTGCACCATTAGGAATTGGAGTAACCAGATTAAACAGCATTACTGAGACAGAATGGGAAGAGGACCTGATGAAAGAATTCCAGGATGTCTTCAACGGAGAACTGGGCAAGTACCAAGGGTCCCCTATCTCATTTAATTTAAATCCAAATATAGCCCCTATAAGACTAAAGGCAAGGCGAGTTCCTTTTGCGTTAAAACCAAAAATTGATGAACAATTAGATAAACTTATCGCACAGGGAGTATTAGAACCAATAGACCACACAAGGTGGGAAACCCCAATTGTTACCCCTATTAAACCAGATGGGTCCGTACGTATCTGTGGGGACTACAAAGCAACCCTTAACCACGCGCTACAGCAAAGCGCATACCCAGTTCCGGTGGTACAGCACCTATTACATTCTTTAGGGGGAGGTAAATCTTTGCGAAATTGGACCTTGCACAAGCCTACCAGCAATTACCAGTTGACCCAGAAACAGCGGAAGCACAAACAATTGTGACACACAGGGGGCATTCAAATGCAACAGACTGCAATTTGGAGTTAGCGTGGCCCCAGGGGTATTCCAGAGTTTAATGGAACGCCTATTGCAAGGAATAAAGGGGGTGGCACCATACTTTGATGATGTATTAGTATCAGCCAAGGACAAAGAACAACTGAAAGACCACCTAAGAGAGGTCTTAAAAAAATTTAAAGAGGCGGGACTTAAAGTAAAAAAAGAGAAGTGCCAATTAGCCACTGACAAAGTCGAATTCCTAGGATACCTCATAGACAAAGAAGGGATCCACCCCACTGAAAACAAAATCAGAGCAATAAAGGAAGCTCCCAGACCCAAAAATAAAACAGACTTGCAAGCCTTCTTGGGACTTATTAATTTTTACAGTGTATTCTTACCACAGAAAGCAACGATAGCGGAACCATTACACAGGTTGCTTGATAAGAAAGCTACCTGGACCTGGGGGCGACGAGAAGAAACAGCATTCCTGGAAATAAAAAACTTACTTACATCAGACTGTGTGCTAATACAATACAGCGAGACCCTTCCAATAACATTAACATGCGATGCATCACCATTCGGCATAGGTGCCATAGTCAGCCACGTATTACCCGATGGAAGAGAAGCACCTATCGCATTCTATTCAAAAACTCTATCTAAATCGGAGCGGAATTACAGCCAACTAGATAGGGAGGCATTGGCCACAATAACAGGAATAAAATGTTTCCACGAATATATCTATGGCAGACCTTTTTCACTTGTCACAGATCATAAACCTCTCCTAGGAATCCTCGCAGGAAACAAAGCTACACCTAACATACTGTCACCGTGGATGACGAGGTGGTCTGAATTCCTAGCTGCCTATAACTACAACTTGATCTACTGACCAGGAAAGAACATAACACACGCTGATGCCCTGAGCCGTTCCCCCCTACCTGATTTAGATGATGATCCTGCACCAACCACATCAACCCTTCAAATCGAGACGTTGGCAAACCTATCCATAACAGCAATAGACATTGCTATGGAAACCACAAGAGACAGAAACCTGGCGCGGATTTTAAATTGGGTAGGTAAAGGGTGGCCAGAGACCGCAAGTGGCGAGACTGTTAAACTATTTCGGAATAGACAAACGGAACTATCAATCTTAAAAGGGATGTATACTATGGGGGGATAGGGTGGTCATACCGAACATATTAAGAAAACGAATACTTGAATTATTGCATGAGGGTCACCCGGGTATTTTCAGAATGAAGTCCCTGGCTAGGAGTTATGTATGGTTATGTATGCCAGGGATGGATAAAGAAATAGGAGAATGGGTAGCAACTTGCAAATGATGCCAGGAATCTACACCCCCTTCTGCACCTATACACGAATGGAAAACACCTAGGGGACCATGGTCTGGAATACACATTGATTTCATAGGACCAACTAAAGGACACACATTCTTAATAGTGGTAGACACTTACTCAAATTGGCTATAGGTAAGCATCATGCACTCAACCACAACAGAAGCTGTTTTAGTTGTATCCAACAATGGACCACAATTCACGGCAATAACATTTGAAAGGTTCCTGGCAGAACAAGGAATAAGGCATGCACTAACAGCTCCAGGATGTCCGGCTACGAACGGATGGGTGGAATGCATGGTCCGTTACACTAAGGAAGCACTATACAAATTGGGACCGGGGGATATACAGGAAAAAATAGACAAAGTACTAAGTATACAACACATTACACCAAACACCACAACAAATAAAAGCCCAGCAGAATTATTAATGGGAAGGAAACTAAGATCAAACCTAGACAGGCTACACCCCACATATAGCTCAGAAAAGCCAGCAGACTCCTCCAGTAAGGGCCGCACATTCAAAACAGGGGACCTAGTCTATGCAAAAAACCTCATGGGGGAACCATTTTGGATACCGGCAACAATAACCCAAATAACAGGATCCCGGTCATACAGGGTAGACACAGAGGACGGAAAGAGCTGGAGGAGACACATAGACCAAATCAGATCGAGGACCACACTGAGAAACACTAACAATCAGGATGAGGAAGGGGGAGAACCTACACAAATAAAGGAATTGCCACAAACATTAAATAAAAATAGCCAAACCAGAGAGGAGGGAGACCCCTCAAACACAAACAAAAGGGGAGGGGGAGACCCTCCACAAGTAAAAGAAGTGACAAAACAAACCTTAACAACGACACAACAACCAATACTAACATTAGTCCCAATCAGAAATCGCAAACACATACCTAAAACTATGGAAGAAAAAAACAACTTGGGGACACTGGAGCAGACTTCGAAGAACCATCAGGAAGCCACTCCTGGTGGGAGCGGTCGAGCCAACTCAACCAGCCAGGAAAGGCCTGGCGGAAGTGTCATGGCTGACTCTACCTTCCAGGAGGCTCCATAGAAAAGAACGGGAAAAACAGCAACCCCGTCCAAACAGTCCAGAGGCAAACTCACGACTGAATTGTGCAGGTCCAGTCGGAACCATAAGAGCCCCACCTACTTACGTGACTAAGTAAGATAGGTGAGGCCCGGATTGGTTAGACTGGACCACATGGGGAGGGGTGTTATATATTTGCATACTTACCTATGATAGGTTGGTCCGTGGTGGCGGGAGATTTGAAGAGCCGTCATTGGCCACGAGCTGCGAGCAGCTGGCTATAAAAAAGGCTGCCGCGGTTTCTCCGCATGCGATTACTAGAAAGAAAATAAAAAGGAAAAAGTCAACTGGGTCTCGAGTCTCTTTTCCCACAACGCAACACATCTGTTTCTGTTTTCCTCTCATATCATTATTATGCTCATTCCGGCTTTGCTTACTACTGGCACCAAATGCAGTTGGCATATGAGGTCTGGGGACTACAGTCTTAGAATCATTTGCTTGGGTAAAAAAAACAAAACCAAAACAACATTGAAATACTAGAATTGTGCAGCACAGCATAAGGAATTGATTTGCTACCAAATAAACACGATGCTGCCTTTTTTAAAAAAGTCCCACTTGTTCACTTAGGGCCTGGTTCTATTTTACTGATTTGATTTTAAAAAATCAAAAATATTGTAAGTACTGTATCATGCACAAATATTGGTGATAGATTATCTAAAATTTAAATTATGAATCATATATGCTTAGTGGATAACCCTTCCCACAAACATTGCTACTTGAAAATGTTAAGTGTTAGCATCTAGTTTCTCCCACTAAAAACACTTTGAATTTGGCAGATGGATCAAGATTTGAAGGTCTCTCATGAGTTAGAAACCATTTTGAAGTGTTGCTAGTTTTCTCTTAATAATTCTAATATTCAGTTCATCCAACCAGAGGGCACCATTTAGCCAACACTGGCAAAGTCGGCCCTGGTTAATACTTGGGGGAGAGATCACCAGAAAATTCCAGAGCTGTAGGTTACAGTGGGAAATAGGAAATAGGAAAAAAAATCC
The DNA here is from genome assembly GCF_049901735.1 of Notechis scutatus. NCBI lineage: Eukaryota > Metazoa > Chordata > Lepidosauria > Squamata > Elapidae > Notechis > Notechis scutatus. The sequence goes on along the minus strand of NC_142009.1, from coordinate 92,602,959 downwards.
TGGAAGAATGGAATGGCAAACCACTTTTATGTTATTGCCAAGAAAACTACATAGACTCATCCATAAAGTCAAGCTCAGTTGGCAGAGAGACTGCCTGTTTAACAATCAGTTCAGCAGGACTTTAAAAAGATTCTTTCTGAAAAGTTTCCTCTGCTGGTATCTCATCCAGTTCCTTCTTTATCTCCTCCCCATTTTGCCAATAACTTAATGGTTATCTCCTTTTTAACACCATTTTACACATTTTAATGACTGTTTTTTCCTTAATTTTGTTATTGTTACCACTCTCCTGAGCAAACTTTCATTAGACTGTCCAGTTGAAAATATAATGACTCCCGAAAGAGCATGAAATCATCCATTTTTAAATGTTATGGAATGGAAATTAAATGCTTCTCATCTTTCATACGCCAGTAATTTATTCTCATGTTCATTGCCAGGCTTCCGTTTCTCAAACTGCCTTTAATTCAACACTTGGCATGCTTCCAAATACAAAGAGGAGAATTTCTTTTGCCTATGCTAACTTATAAGAACCTTCCATATACTAGCTCCTTTGGGGTGGAGGGATAATACGTTCTACTCCCATATTATGGAAGGAATCAAACTGGCCTGGCTACAGGAAGAAGAAGGATGAAAAGTTTAGATCATCTGCAATGAGAAGGTCATCTTTTGTCCGGAACAGAAAAAAAAATGGCAACAAGGTATTATACAAAAATAGATAGGTAAAAGGTTCCTGTGAATAAATGGTGAACTTAAGGTGGCTCTGCTAAGAGTCGAACTGGCAACCACAATGGAATGAAGAGCTGGCAAGTGGACCTGTTCTTCATAATTCCTCTCTGGACAAGGAGAGGACTTGGGATTACCCACAAATGTTCTAGATCAGGTGTCTTCAAATTTGGCAAGTTTAAGACTTGTGGACTTCAACCGGGGTGGTGGACTTCAACCAGGGGTGGGATTCAAATTTTTAACAACCGGTTCTGTGGGCATGGCTTAGGTGGTGGGCGTGGCTTGGTGGTCATGTGACTAGGTGGACATGGCTTGGTGGTAATGTTATTGGCTGGATGTGGCCAACTCAATATCACTCACATCGAGGCACGCATCTCCTCGCCTGGCCTCTCATGACTGTGGGAATGCTGCAACAGTTGTAAGTGTGAAAAATGGTCATAAGTCACTTTTTTCAGTGCCATTGTAACTTTGAATGGTCACTCCACACAAGCAAAGTACCAGCAAAGGAGGGGGGAAAAACTCCAGAGACGTTCTTGAGACAGGAAGTCTAGTCCTGCCAAGAATGTAATAAGGGTTAACGGAGAGGCAGTTTCTGTAAGCAGCACCAGAATGTTTCCTTCCTGCCTTCCTTACAGGATTAGGCCAGTAATTTCTTCTAACAACCAGTTCTCCGAACTGCTTAGAATGTTAACAACTGGTTCTAGCAAATAGGTGCGAACTGGTAGAATCCCACCCCTGACTTCAACTTCAGAATTCCTCCTCCAGTCATATTAGCTCAGGAATTCTGGGAGTTGAAGTCCTCAAGTCTTAAACTTGCCAAGTTTGAAGACCCTTGCTCTAGAATACTTACTCCTCTTGAGAAGACTTGTAAGACAAGGGTCTCCTGTAGGTTCAGAGCTCTGGGAGATGAGGAAACACAATCTTTGCCTAAACCATAGTTGGCACTTGTATAGACATAGGGCTTACATATTTCCTTTTCTAATCACTTTCGGAAATTCTTTGTGAACTGTTTCTCATCTATTATGAACCTTTGGGTCAACACGTTTTACAGGGTTAATCATTAAATCAAGCTTGATTTAATGGGCTTGATTTTGAAATTTGAACTCCACCTTTTGTAACTAAATATACTCAGTTAGCAATCACATATATTGTATGTATTTTGATATGGCCTATGGGCTAATCAATAAATTAAATTAACATATATTGCATTTAGTGTTATATAACTAATTGGCTTAGTGTTGTTCTCAAATGTTTGCAAATGACATGAGGTATGTCTCTCATAAATATTTTAATGTTAAAGATCCAGGATATATTATCAGACTTAATTTTTATTTTTATTACAACATTGTTGTTACTTTTATTTTTGAAATAAAACAAAGCAAGCAAAGTCTGCTACTCAAATACAGTCAAATAGTCAAAATAAAAGTGCCCATACCTAGTTCCTCTTCTGATTTTCACTATTGCTTGATTAGAAACTAGATAAATGAGTTGATTTTCCTTCTGTCCATTCTCTCCTTCTTATTTGCAATAGACATTTTTGTAACTGTCATGTAACAAAATAAGTGCATAGTGTAGTGAAACTGGGAAAGGTATAGTCAGTTGAGCAAAATTGCAAAATGTTCCCCAAATATTCTAAATGAAAAATGCATCTGGAAATGGATGGAAACAAATCTATTTGGCCAGGAAATGTATATATCTGTCAGCAATTAAACCATTGGCGCTTGTTCTATCTACCACACACAGTGCTTCCAGTCTGTTTTGAAATGGTCAATTCTTGGATCAAAAAATCTTATAAAAAGAAATGTTTGGAACCTTCTCATAAACCATTTATGCTGCAAAATTCTTTGGCTTGAAAAATATCCTTGCTTAGAAGGATAAGAATAAGACACATGAAAATTAATCCTAATCCTGACAGATGTGTTGGCATTGCTTATTTCTTCAGTGACAATCAGCAAAGATGTGCATTTCTTGACAAAACAGTGGAAGTAACAGTGCTACACTTCTTTCCATTAGGTTTATTTTCACAATTTTGAAATTCAGAACTGGATGGAGAACACAAATAAGCCCGCATAATTTTGCAGTTCTGTCTAGCTATCTCAACACTTTGTAATAAGAACAGGTTTTTCCCCCCCACCATCACCTTTCTTGCATTGAAATTGAACTGCTGAGATTTTTTTTAAAAAGCCTGAGGGAAAAAAAAAAACCAAGCTGGATGTTTATATGACAGAACATTCTTCTTTGACTCTGAGCTCAGGTCTGGCATTCAATACAGACTCCTCAGCAGATCATATGCTTACCAATAGACTTGTTTCTTAAACCTAAGATGGTTCCAGTACACGTTCACTGTGAGCTCCAGGATTCGGTTCTTTGATCTCAAACTTAAAATAAGAAAATAAAGTAGAATTATACAAACTGAAGAGAGCATTTGGCCCTCTGGGTCTAACTTCCTATTCGGTGCAGAAATAAGAATAAACATCCCTGGAATATAACTATTGGCCTCTGCTTCAACATATCCAGCAAAGAAGTTCTCCTGGCATACATCTCCTATCACTAGGGAATTTTACTAACAATGAAACAAAACCCACCTGCCTGCAGTTTGAACATTCTTCAATGGCCTGCATTCCGAGATGCTAAAAAAAAAAAAAAAAAGCTAGACTCTTTTAAATGTGGCATCTTTGCAGGTGATGGGTTTTGAATCTACACACTCTTCTTTGCAATATATAGATGGTATAACAACACATTGGTGGTATTCAATTTTTTTTTACTACTGGTTCTGTGGGCGTGGCTTGGTGGGCATGGCTTGGTGGGCATGGCAGGTGAAGGATACTGTAAAATCCCCATTTCCACCCCACACCCACTAACCTACTTTCCAGCTCCGTTCTCCTGTGCAGGGCAACAAAAGAAGACCCAGCCGATCAGCTGGAACTTGGGACGCAGTGAATAGATGGGGGCAGGACCAACCAGAGGTGGTATTTACTGGTTTTCCGAATTACTCAAAATTTCTGCTACTGGTTCTCCAGAACTTGTCAGAACTGGCTGAATACCACCTCTATATAACAATATGAAAGAGTTAGTTGGTGTAATGGTTAAAGATTCAAGATTAGAAGAGGGGAGATGATGAATGATAATTCCACTTGATTCAGTTTAGAAAGTAAGGAAAGTGACCTCAAAGGACCACTACCTAGGCAAAACAGATGGAATTGTTTTTTTAAGTCCAGAGAAACAAGGGAACATTTGCAAGCAACTCAAATAGAGGCTGCCCTGATTCGCTAGAGTATAAGAAGTGGGTGGAAATACAGCATTAGCAGGCTTACAACTTTCTGTTATTGTAGCCAATCTCAAGAAGGGAGGAGAAGGGAGAGGGGGAGGGGGAGGGGAGGGGGGGAGGAAGAAGAAAAAGGAGGAGGAGGAGGAGGAAGAAGAAGAAGAAGAGGAAGAGGAAGAAGAAGAAGACGATGACGAAGACACAAATCTTTCTAAGAACAGAGATAGAGATACGGATTCTTAGTTGTAATTCATTTGAGAGTTGGGTGGATCATTAAATAAATAAATAAAAAACAAATAATGAATGAATGAATGAATGAATGAATGAATAAATAAATAAATGCCCTAACATGTTGCCGAGAAGACTGTATGGGCTTGTCTATATGCTATAGATACCAGGAGTAATTCAAAGGTATTAAACAATAAATGAGAAAAAGTAAGCTTGCAGGTATTTAATGAATGATTTTACCATGAAAAGGAATTGTTACAGCATTAGTTGACATCAAGGGGATTATTTTCTAAATTATTGCAACACTTAATTTCACAGAGCTTCCAGAAATAATATTTAAACAATAGATTAAAAGCAAAGGCATTGAATAAAATTTAAAAACTTAAATAAAAGTTGGATATAAAGGACTTAAATAAAAGTTTGTCAGGATCTGAGTTTGTTATTCAGGACACATTTTGGTACTAAAAAAAACAAAAAAATAAATAAAAGCAGGTTATAAATGCAATCACAAATCTTTTCCAATTTTAAAATATAGTTCTATATGGAATTCGGCTTTCTAGTTATCCAATATTTTTACAATATGCTATATATTTTCATTGCTGCATATGGGGGAAGTATCCATTTAAGTTTTTTCACAAGGTTTTAACTTTGGGAGTTCTTTTTTCCTCCCTAAGTCCATGTAAATTAAAATCCATGTTGTTCAAACTGATGGAAGATAAGGAAGAAAAAGAACTAATAATCTTTTCTTCCTGGTATTACAGTGGAACTGATAGGCAACAACACCATATTTCAGATGAAAGTTACAAGAGAAAACAGTTAATGTTTCACCAGAAATTTCTTCTGATGAAACTTCTGTCATTCACCTTTATTTGCATCCCCAAATTTAGACACACTATATTGCAATTAAAAGTAGAACACAAAAATACATATATTAGAAAAATACATGCAATCTGAATATTATCAAGGCTGCGGCTCATAATCACAACAGTGCACAGAATTGTATATATTAAGGAGAAATCCACATCATAATTTGTATAATTGTTTTAATGCAGATGTTTTAGAACAGGGGTAGGGAACTATGACCTGTGGACTTCAACTCCCACAATTCCTGAGCCAGCATAGGAGTTGAAGTCCACAAGTCATAAAGGAGCCATAGTTTCCCACCTGTGTTTTAGAAGAAAAAATAATTGTAGCTGATGTGAAAGTAGGAAAAGACTCAAAGCATCCAAATAAACCATACAATATTATGGATGTGTGAACACAGCCACTCTGTCTCCTGGCTCTCCTCTGCTCTACTGTTCTGGCCTGGAGAAAAAGGAGCATAAAGCTACTTCTTGATCAGCAGACAGAACTATAAGGAGAATGCAAGATAGGAGCAAACACTGTTCTTGATTTTGTCTGCAAATAACCAACAAGCAGATTTTCCTCCTGGAGTAACTTTATAGATATGTTTTAATTTCATAATTCTATTTTGTTAACTTTTCTGGATTCTACTTTTCCACATAAAGGCCAATAGCTAATATACAGTAAAATAATATTTACTGTATAAACCTTCATTGCTATTCTAATTTTCATGCTATCCTAGTCCTATTCTTAATTTTAAATATAGTTGATTTTCATCATGCAAAAGTGAAATAATTCAGATACCACTCTGAGGCAAAATTATAAGCCCTTTTTTTCAGACTTAATGAATGAGAGTGGGTATCTTCCAGTATATAAAATACTGAGTTTTAAAGAATCTACAGAGAGATTTTCCTGCCACAATTTGTGAGGGAAACAGGATCTGGTGATTATTAAGAGGGGTAAAATTCTAGACTGCTAATAAAATTCTGATGGATGAATCCACAACATTAAGATTTGGAGACATATATAACTGAGAATGTTCTGAATGCAGTTTGCTAAGCATTAAATGTAGTTGTGCAGATCATAAATCAACTTCTAGGGTTGTGAGGAAGGTGAGTTATAGCTACAATAAGGTAGTCTTTGAGTTAAGACCATAATGGACCATGCCTATTATGACCATAAGTTATGACAGTCATATATCAGACCCAATTTTATGCAGTGGTCATTAAATAAACACCACAACTGTTAAATGAACCTATTGTTCGCTATGGGTTGTTTTTACTGAAAAACGGAAATAAATAATGTTTTCAGCCAAAACATCGTAAATTGTGGTTATATGATCTTGGGATACCGCAAATGGCTGCAAGTGGCTGATTGCTGAGAACTCAAAATGCAGCCATGTGTTCACTGGGAATTGATTGCTGGAACTTCAGTACGGGATCATAATAGTTCGTCATAATGTTGAACAGTTGCTAAGTGATCACTTGAAAGTCAGGAATTATCTATATAGTATAAAAAAGAATAGTCCCTGTTCTGTGGCTTTTTCAGGCAATGTATTTTAGGTGTGGTAAAAGGACAGCAACTAAAGTAAACTAGTTACTTTGGTTTTTTTTAAAAAAAATCTGTTTGTTTAGTGCCAGGAAAGACAAGCTACTAAGTGTCAGCCATGGAAGCCATTTTTTTCCTTTGGAACTTTGAGGCTACCACATTTAGTGCCTGGAAAAGCGGAAAGGGGGATTGCAAGGAGCGATGGAAGATCAGCCACAACAACATTCCTTTCTCTGGGAGTCAAGGACGATTACCCTGCACCTGGAGGGGAGTGACTGGGGGTAGTCTCCAGTTGGGATGAAGATATGATTGGACCATGTGATGGACTTGTGGGTGCAGGGGATGGATTCTTGACTTTCTCTTGGGTGGGGGAAAACCTAGAACTCTCAGATTTGGGTGTTCCCAGATGTGCCAATATGAACATCTCTAATAAAATGGAACTTTAAGGAATTGCTAGCCTCGGAGTCTTCTTTCTTGGAGGCTGTTACTTGGAACACTGACATTAAGATTTCTTCAGCTGTGGAAGCAAGTGGTACTGAATATTGTGTACTCTGAATTTGTAGGTGGCAGTAAAAGTTTGTCTGGTGTCTCAGTATCAATATTTAACTTAATCCTCTCCTACCCCGTGGTTAATAAGCTATGAGATTCACCTAAAACAAGAACAAATGGAAAATATGATGGGTATTTTTGAGGAATTTGATTTCGTGGTTTTTTAATCAATGTGTTTTCTTTACTTTTAATCACCATTGTGCATTGCACTGCTGTCAAGCATACTACATTTGCTCCAGTGTTTTAATGAAGAGAACCACATGAAAACTTTGTGGGCACCATGAGTAAGATTTTGTACAGTTATTTGAGCCTGCAGTGGGCTTAGTGTTTCAAATACTTACAAAAAAATATTTGAAAGATAAGTTCGGATAAAATTGCCTGTATGGCAGGGTATATAATCCCCAGAGGTTACTTTAGTAATGGCACTTAATTCATTCTGTGTGGAATATTGGCATGTGTAAAACACTGACATTTGTAAAGTGACAAACCGTATTATGGGGCAATAATGTTATCAGCATTATTTTAGAGAAATACCCCTATTCATATTTTAAACAGAAACAAATTAAAACTCCAAAGTGGACAACTTGTGTGACACTGGGGTCTTTTGAAATAACAAAAGAAAATGAATATTGTGTAAGTGTGCTGAGTTTTATTTTGAAAATAATGTCCTAGAAAAATAATAACACCCCTTCCATATATAGGGGTTAATGACTATCGAAAGACTCCAAATTTATTTTACACTTTCTAGCTTGCCGCAATAATCTACCAAAATGATCAATGATCAACATTATGTTTATTCATTAGTTTTCCTTATGATGGGTTTTATTTAGCTTTTCTGATATTTTTTGGTAGCACACTGTATCAGAAGATGGATATGAGAAGGAGGAAGCTCCCTACCCTACTCAGTCCAGCAGAGAAGTGGGATGGCACTGGTGGTGCAGTGGTTATAGTGCAGTTGTCAGTCCCCGTCCATCTTGAATCAGATTAGGGGCTGCCACAAGGGAGGATGAGTAACTGTGGAAATGAAAGTAAAGTGAGAAGGGAGGACAGCCACAACAACATTCTTTTGCCAGAGCTTAAGGCCAAAGTCGCTGGAGTATGGAGGGGAGAGGCTGGACTTGGCGGGAGTTCAGAATGGAGGTGGATTGGAGAGTGTGACTTGAGGGTCATCAGAAAAGGGGCTGGGTATGAGTTTAATATAGCAAGGGAAAACGCAGGAATTCAGATTCAGGTTTTCCCAGATGTGCCAATATGACTTCTCTAATAAATTCTTACTTGGATGGACTTTGAGTGCTGAGCTGAGATGGAGAGTTTGGTTGGAACACTGACATTATCCTGAATGCTGACAGAAGTATTGCAGGCAAACTCTGCCCACAGCTCGGAGTTCGATCCTGACTGGCTCAAGGTTGATTCAGTCTTCCATCCTTCCGAGGTCAGTAAAATGAGGACCCAGATTGCTGCTACAAGACAGCACCTTAGGTGACAAAACCAACCTCATCCCAGATCACATATGTGCCATGCTGAACCTCTGCTTGACCACTACCTATTTTAAATACAATGAAGGTTTCTATAGACAAAAGCATGGCTGCACCATGGGTTCAGCTGTGTCCCCCATTGTGGCCAATCTGCATGTGGAAGAGGTAGAAACCAAATCCCTAAACTCCTTCACAGGAATTCCACCCACCCACTGGTATAGTATGCAGACAATACTTGGGTCATGATCAAAACACAGGAATTGGAAGCATTCACCAAACATATCAACTCTGTGGACCGATACATCAAATTCATGCAGGAAGTTGTTAAGGAAAATAGTCTAGTCTTCCTGGACTATGCAGTACATATTAAGGGAGATAGAAGCCTTAACATTAAAGTTTAGGATGGAACATTGAAACCCACCCCCACAGATCAATATTTACATTTTGATTCTCACCACCCACTGGAGCACAAAATAGGAGTTGTCAGAACCCTACACTACCAAATATGCTAAGGCAGAAGCTTGTCCACCCCAAGGATAAAATTCCCAAACACAAACTGAGCAACGTGGTATATGCAGTACAATGCAGTGAGATGTGCAGGTCTGTACATTGGGGAAACAAAACAACCACTTCATAAACACATGGCACAACATAGGAGATTTGCACTATTCAGATGACCCTGAGGACACCGATAAACCTCCAAGTGACCTCAACAACTCTCTAAAAGAATACAAATGACCAGCTGTCTGCAAGGAATATAAATCCTTCCATTCCTCACCATCCAATCAGAGTTGAAGAAGCTTCTTGGATGAGAAGTGACACATCTTCAAAGAAAAATCAGAAAAAGTCCAGTTGCCTATTGAAAAGGATCCAGATTGTTAGGGGCCATGCTTATATTGTAAACCATCCAGAAAATGCTGTAAAGTGCTATGGGGCAGTATATAAGCCTAAATGTTAATGCTATTATTTTCCTTCTACTTCTGATACAGCAGCTGGTTCTTCGTGGCCAAAATATGAATGATAAATGGCAGGATTTGTGTAAATTGCTTCCAGATATCTTGATAAATAAACAACTCCTCCCTCCCATTAAACATTGGAATATCCTTTCCAAGGATATACAAGTTTCCCATATCTGGGAAAATATGTGTCTTGTGTGGGAGAGAAACCTAAAATCCAAACAGAATTGTGGATTAATTAGTTTGTAAGAGCCATTTATTTCTTTTGTTTCTAAATAAAATCATGTTAGTTGCCAATAAATGCCAACCCTTTTTTGTTTCTTTTGAAGAAATACATTCCATTAAGAAACTATTGTTGAGGCTTCAATTCTCTTCCCTTATTATTGAACCACCAGTGCTCACTGAAGTCCCACTGTGCCAACAAATGCCCAGCTTTAGTAATGAAGAACCAAACAAGGAAAGAAAACTATGGGCTTGTAGACAATTTTGAAAACCAAAGGAGGTTGAGGCTAAGACTGAAAACTAATATGCTGTCCAAAGCCTTGAGCGTTACTTAGAAAAACTTAAGTATCTGCTGGGTCTGACATTGATGTCTCCGTTGTTCTGCTCGCTCATTGATCCCTGCTGCTTAACAATCATACTGAAAATTCTCCAGATCTATCTACCTATCATAAAAAGTATGGAATGCAATTACACAAGAAACTTAATGTAGAAGTTGTTTAACCTTGGACTTACTGAACTACAAAGGCTTGTGTTTTCTGCTCCAGGCTCAAGTTGTTCATGTTGGAGTCCCGAACCTGTCTCTAAGGCCAGTATTTGAAGCAACGCATATCTTTGTATTAAGGTGTATCGTTAGAAAATGAAAATCACGAGAGACCTTCTCAGCATTTCTGTTTCTGTATTGGATCATTGCCAGTCATCATGATAACAACGAGAATAACATTCCAAACCATGTTGGTTAACAACATACGCCAAAATTCTTGGCAGTGGGAGAAGCCTATTCTACAGATGGGCTTGATAGCACAGTTATGTCCGCTAAGTGTAACATTTTTTTTCTGACTTACATAGTTGGAATTAGGAATGATCTTTATTCTGACAACATTAAAATAATAACTGAAGTTGAATTCCAGCTATCGGAATATGAAAACCTAAAACTCCAGAACAAAATAGAACAGAACAGGAGATGTCCAGATTGAAAAATTGATTATGTGGTTCCTTTACTCTGAAAAATATGTCTTTGGAGTGATGAATGAGGAAGGAAGCAAGCAAGCAAACATTAGCACAAAGAACCATAGATACCAGACTTCAAGAATCCGCTCAGAATACAACACATTTGGAGGATGGGAAGCAGCAGATTAAACAGTTGGAACTTTATGACTGCATTGCCATGATTCTCCATTCCAAGAAAGTATCTTCCCAGTATTTTTCTGTGGTGCTCATCCCCTCCCTAATCTATGGTTCTAAGGCAGCGGACAAGACTAAACCTTTTACCTTTGTTTGGTTTAGCAAGCAAGCAAGACTTGCTTAGCTGCAAAGACTGAGGATACTTCCTGCAAAATGAACTGGCTACAGATTGTGTGGGCAGTGCAGTGCTCTCTTCTCTCCCTTTGCCTTTTTTTTTTTTACAACAGAGTAGGAAAGATTAGCCTGCCATGCACTCCCGCATGCATATAGTACAGAGAGCCACATTCTTTCCACTGCCTGCCAAATTATGTAACATGCTTCACTTTTATCTCCAGATGGAGCTCATACTCATCCCTTTATCCAGCTGAGAATCACTTCTCAGAACAGGGGTGAGGGGGAGAGGAAGTCAGTACAAACAAAAAGAGGCCTTAATTTATTATCACACTGAATGATTCAGTCACACACAGGCTGCTTTTCAGTGTAGCCTACAGAAAGGGCTGATCCAAGATCCCTTTTCTCCTAGTGGGAGACAGGAAATGCTCTCCCTTCATCCACATTAAACTGCATAATACCCAAGACTGACAAGTGCAACTCATCGTGCGAATGAATTAAAGAATTTGCTACACTTTCATAGCATCAAATCAAATCCACCCCTGGGCTAGAGAGCGCAACAATGAAATTTATAGACCTGTAATTATTATATAAGTTTTTTTCCCAATGCAATAAAATTACATAAAATATATTATTATGATCCGCGGTGGTATAGTGCAGAGGTGGTATTCAGCCGGTTCTGACCAGTTCTGGAGAATCGGTAGCGGAAATTTTGAGTAGTTCAGAGAACTGGCAAATACCACCTCTGACTGGCCCCGCCCCCATCTATTCTCTGCCTCCCAAGTCCCAGCTGATCAGTTGCCTTGCACAAGAGAACAGAGCTGGAAAGCAGGTTAGTGGGGTGGGGAGGGAATGGGATTTTGCAGTATCCTTCCCCTGCCATGCCCACCAAACCATGTCCACCAAGCCACGCCCACAGAACCAGTAGTAAAAAAAATCGAATCCCATCGTTGGTTCAGTGGTTAGAATGCAGAACTGCAGGCTTCTGCTGCTGCCAGCAGTTTGGCAGTACGATTCTCACTTGCTCAAGGTTGACTCAGCCTTCTGTCCTTCCAAGGTTGGTAAAATGAGGATCCAGGTTGTTGGGGGCAACAGGCTGACTCTGTAAACCACTTAGAGAGATTTATAAAGCACTGTGAAGTGGTATTTAAGTCTAAGTGCTATTGCTATTATAGTAAATGTAGTCCAAATAGCAGTGACCATCACCAAACTTTGTTCTGAACTCCAATTCTAGGTAGGACAGATACAACAAATGATAGCACAAAATCAGACAACCTGTCAGGACCCTGGCCAAATACTGGTAGTCCACAACTTATGACCACAATTGAGTCCAAAATTTATATTGCTAAGAAATTTGTGAAGTGAATTTTGCCCCATTTTACAACTATTCTTGCCCCATTTGTTAAATGATTCACTGCAATTCTTAAATTAGTAACATGGCTGTTAAGTGAATCTGTTTTCCCCATTGACTGTGCGTGTCAGAAAGTCACAAAAGGGGATACTAGGACATTGCAACCATCATAAATGTGACTTAATTGTCAAGCATCCGAATGTAAATCACATGACCATGAGGATGCTGCAATAGTCGTAAATGTGAAAAATGGTCATAGGTCACTTTTTCAGTGCTGTTCTGACTTCAAACAGTCACTAAATGAAGTGTTGTAAGTCGAGGACTATCTGTCAATGGCAGATTGTGCTCTCTACCAAGGTAGTTTATTTTAATGGGAATACACACACACACACATATATTCTTCTTAATTCCATATAGAGAAAGAGCAACAAAGGGGCCAATGGGCTGAGTGATTCCACAGAGGCTTCTCCACATAGACATTAAGCACTGCCGAAGAGGCATTCCTCTATTGCCCCACAGGACTGCAGACAATAGTGAATCTAACCTGGACAATGTGAAGACCTGACAAAATCTCAGAATTAGAACTGAAGAGAGATTAACAGATGATGGCACATCCATTTGAAAAGAATCCATAAACTGTAGGGTTGGATACTTCCAGTGGTGGGATTCAAATTTTTTTACTACCAGTTCTGTGGGCATGGCTTTGTGGACGTGGTGTGGCTTGGTGGGCATGACTTGGTGGCCGTGGGAAGGGAAGGATAGCAGTGGTGGGATTCAATTTTTTTAATACTGGTTCTGTGGGTGTGGCTTGGTGGGTGTGGCAGTGAAAGGATACTGTAAAATCTCCATTCCCACCCCACTCCAGGGGAAGGATACTACAATATCCCCATTCCCTCCTCACCCCACTAACCTGCTTTCTAGCTCTGTTCTCCTGTGTAGGGCAACCAAAGAAGACCCAGCCGATCAGCTGGGACTCAGGAGGCAGAGAATAGATGGGAGCAGGGCCAGTCAAAGATGGTATTTGCCGGTTCTCCGAACTACTCAAACTTTCCTCTACCAGTTCTCCAGAACTGGCCAGAACTTGCTGATTACCACCTCTGAATACTACACTGAAACTGGTTTGAAAACCAATTAACTAGATACTGTAAGTTGCCTAAGAAGACTCCTGGCATTTTCAAATCCTAAAGGGCAGCGATTAAAAAAAAAATCATAAGGACTGGAAATTTGCTATTAATTTTTTTTTTATTAGACAGATTGATCTAATTAGTCTCTTAAAACCAGTGGAGCCTCACCCACAGGAGGAAAAGTCAATTTCTAGAACTAGAAACTGACTCTGAGGCTGACAGAAACCAAACCTGTTATGGTAAAATAGCATTCTTGATGCTACTTGGAACGGTGAGTACTGTTCTTATAAACTTGGACTGGACAGCTTCCAGAATATTAAACTTTTGTAAAATGCAAATTGGAACACCGTAAAGAAACTGAGAGATGATCTTAGAAACAAAAATTTTGCAAGTTGCAGGAATGAAATGTACCCCGCTTTGAATAGAAGAATCTCAAGACAGCTGTATTGGGGCATCCCTGCCTGATGAGAGAAATATGTGTTCCAAGATAAGGAAGCTGGGAGCTGCACTTCGAGACATTTATAAGTACATATCACTTCTGTAAACGACTATTGCTTCAATGCAAACACGATCACTTTAGTTTCTGTAATATACTACAAGTTGTTATTTTAGGCAAAAGGAAGCCAATGCCCTCGGTGCCCTTTTCATTCCCACCTGGGAGACAGACTGTATTGTCTGCACAAGCAAGTCTGGAATTGCATGATCTGCTGACATTGGAAGGTGATGATTAAAGGATTAGAGAACCTGAATTATTGAATTGATGTACAAATTAAAAAGTAAGGGGGCTGCTCCTTGCCTTATCCCTCTTTTGGCAGGAACAACTCCAGAAAGTTGCCTCAAGGGGAACATCTGACCCACAGTGAGATCTTAGAATACAGTCTGGATAAGAAGGATGAATCCATTGAGGATTCCTGAAGTTTCTGCCACGGCCTCTGCCTTGGAATCAAATCGAAAGCTGATTGAAATCCACAAAGGGTGCCTTTGAGTGGTGAAATGTATTTTCACAGCATCCAGAATGTGATGCCTTGTCAACAGAACGGCTTTATCATTGGGATGGATATAGTCTTATTTTTCTCATTTCATACTCTCACCATAGGGATGTCTTCTATCACCTTATTCTATCAATTTACTCCCTTGATTGCCATCACATCTTCTTGAATTCAGCATTTTAAAATTTCGATTCTCAATCTTCAATCTTCAATCTTGTATTGTCACTGGGAAAAAAAATAAAGTTTGACTTTTCAATTGTCTGCTTCTAAACCACCTCTTTGGATTGAAGCTTTCTGTTGGATGTAATTGACTGATGAAAGTCAATGTGATTGTCATTTTTGCTTTTAGCTTTTGCTTGCATGGATCAATTCAGACCTCAGAGGAATACAGTAACTTGAACAGCATATCTTATATTTTTCAAAAGACCACACTCTTCAAATGTACTGAAATGGAAGAGAATTGCTTTTAAAGAAAATTTGGCCAAATTACTATAGGATGAACAAATGATCTACCACTCTTTTCCAGATGGCTTTCCAGATGTACAAGAATAATTACATATGACTTAGAGAAGGATAAATGGTACTCCTGGGCAGTTTCTCATTGATGAGTTAAATGTTAATCAATCTAAGTATAATATACAGATCACCAATGCTGATTATTGTCTCTACTGATCGGATCACACCTCAAATATTAGGTCTAGTTCTGTAGACCTATTAAGAAGATTAATTAAAATGAATTCAGTGAAAGGCAAGGAGAATAATCATGGAAATGGAAGCTATATTTTGAAAAAGAGAATGAGGGAAACTTAATTTGGGTCAAGAAAAGATAAGTCTACTCTTCTGAAATACCAAAAGAATGTCACCCAGAAGAAGAGCAAGACCTGTTCTTTATCATCCAAGACTGTAGGGCATGGAATAATGTTTTCAAGTCATAAGATAGCAGGTTGTAAGCTGTAAGCATCAGGTTGTCTCAAATTAAACATGTAAGACTGAATAAAAATGCTTTGTGACCTCTGTGCCCTGCTTGACGATTTCTACTTCATGTGTAGTTAAAAAAAATCCATTCTGTTTTATGACTGTATAGCAGCATTCGAAAATGGGCAATGATTCAACAGAAAGAGGGAAAATGTGCTTATGTAATCACAGATGTGGAAGCCTATGTTCTCTTTGAGTCTATGGGGAATAGACTTGTTCTTGCTTACAAAAATATTGTAATATATATGCCAATGGATTTGTATTCATTGCCAACACTAAAGGAGGGCAGTAGGCTACAGAAAAGTGTTACAAAGAATTAGCACTTCCATTTACTTCTGCAATGGTTTCTAATTTGTTCTATTGCTGTAGACATCAAAAATGCTAATTGTGGTAAGCAAAATATATCTTAAAGAATAACATATGTATTGAACTACCCCTAACATCAGTCTCAGAGGCATATTGAGTTTGGTACATGATTTTAAAGGAAAGGGTTCTGTCTGCAATTTATTTCCATCAGCAAGCATAATTTCCTCCGAGTTTTCACTGGAAAATTAAATTCAAATGCCTATATATATTTAGAAATATGGATATTTATCTAGCCAGTTCTTGCAGTAAGAATACTGTGAAGCTGTTAGATTTTGTGGGATTTATGACTTTGAAGTTTTGCTAATATAACACATTATGAGGTGTTTTTATAGATCTTTGATGTCTCCTGGCTAGCAGGCTATTTTATTGAGTGATGCAGATCTGTCCAATCTCCTAGTCCCAAATCTAGTCCTTATTCCACTTGATAGTACTGAAGCAGGCACATTTTATTTAATTGTGATAGGCTGGCCCCTGATTGTCTCCTCTCTCTATTGTCTTGGTAAATTCGCAATTTGAAAAAAAAAAGTGTTCTGTGTCATTGCACTGTTTAAAAGGCAGTTGTGGCCAGTAGTACTGCTGGTTTTGCACTGCTGCACCAACCACTATGGAAGAAGAATCTTTAATTTCAGCACCTTGGGCAGCACCTTTGGACAACAACGTCACCCAATATACCAACTAAGAACAGGTCACTTTGATAAGGATTATGAAAGACTGGTGGAAGGGTTTGGGTAAAGATTATTTCCAATGTCTGCAAAAGGGTTGCCTTTCAAGACAAAATTGCAAAGGTTTGAGATTAAGGAAAGGCTCTTTCTTTTACTGCAAATCGATGGTTGGGGTATGAGTGGAGAGGGCATATAAATGGGCTGTCACCCAGGTGACATATGTTTCTTTTTAACAAGGTTCTTCAGGAAGCCTGTACACCGTGTTCTTTTTTCACTTGCTGCAGGTTTTGAAAATGAAGCAATAAAGTTAAAGTCCTTCAGAAATTGGTCTATCCTCCTCTGATGTCATTATAAAGAAATTTACTCTTTAAGGATGCTTTCTCGGAACTAAGGTAAGAATCAACACTGCAAATGCAATCAGTGGCCTGAATCCTACATTAGCCATACGCAAGGGCCAAGGCAACCACAGAAACCTACAAAGGCCAAGGCCTAAGACAGTGAGCTTTCCCAAGCTTTCTCTTGCTGAGGCTGGGTAGGATGCCCTGAAGGTCTTAAAACAGAAAGTATACCTTGAACTCAATTACTCCAATAGCAGCACATATTATTTATGTTTACATTAACCATTAAACACTCCCAGGAGACTTATGATTTGGAGCGCCTTTTCAATCAAGCCCAACAAAGCCCGTCAATTGAAACTCATAAAGGTATAGAAGGACACTTCACATAACAGATAACAGATAATCAGAGTTGGAAGGGATCTTGTAGGTCATCTAGTCCAACCGGGGGGGGGATCTGACTGGTGTAACTACCGGTTCGGTGATTTTATGTTTTTACGTCTTTTCCAAGGTCTCCATCGCTGCCTACTAAGTGTTAGGCTGTGGTGCATTTTGACATCTTGCAGGAGTCCAATTCAAAAAAAAAAACACCCCACTCTGCTCTAAATTAACCCTTAACTTTTCTCTAACTACTATACATAGAAATGAGATGCTGGAAATGCAGAATGGTGTCTGATATGGGATTTCAGAATGAAATAGGAACAGAAAACAAATGGGATGGCTAAGCCAGTCAGGCCCCTTATTGATCTTTTCATGGTAAATATGTCAATATTTTTTAAAGGCCAGTTAATGTAAACCAAGTAACCACCACAAAATGGCTGGGATGCTATAAAAGAACTAGTTGCTACTCATATACATGATACATCATATAGGTATCACTTCTAGAGATCATCTTGCACTAGTTCCTTACCTCTGGATTGGTAAACTGTTGAAATACCACTCTATAAAGCCTTAGTAAGACCACACCTAGAATACCACATTCAGTTTTGGTCATCACACTATAAAAAAGATGTTGAGATTCTAGAAAAAGTACAGAGAAGAGCAACCAAGATGATTAGGGGACTGGAGACTAAAACATGTGAAGAATGGTTACAGGAACTGGGCTTGGCTAATCTAGTGAAGAGAAAGACCAGGGGAGATATGATAGCAGTCTTCCAATATTTGAGGGGCTGCCACAGAGAGGAAGGGGTCAGGCTATTTTCTAAAGCACCTGTAGGCCAGACAAGGAATAATGGATGGAAACTGAACAAGGAGACTTGGAATTTAACCTGGAAATAAGGAGAAACTTTCTGACAGTGAGAACAATCAACCAATGAAACAGCTTGCCCTCATAAGTTGTGAGAGCACCATCACTTGAGACTTTCAAGAAGAGATTGGACTGCCATTTGTCAGAAATGGTGTAGGGTCTCCTGCTTGGGCAGGGGGTTAGACTAGATGACCTACAAGGTCCCTTCCAACTCTGATTATCTGTTATCTAAAATGGACCAACATATTTCAAGGAGAGCACACCAGACAAAGCTATTCTGCTCTCTATCCAGCTTCCTCTCTATTCAGAATGATTTTATACAAGAGAAAGAATTATTATGTAGTTTCTGTAATATCAAAAGGCAAGTGTAGGTGCAATAATATATTTTGATGTTTTTTCCTTATATCTTTCACCTATGAAGCATTAAATATTTACATTTCTTTGAACTGAGCTAGTCCTCATTAATACTTCAACAAAATGCCCGACACAAATATTGTATATCAAAAAGGATATGCCAGAATGAGTTAATAATTGAGCACCAGAATCAAACTGGCATTGATGTACAAAGATGAGGCAGTACTTGGCAACTGGTTCTTTAAGATAATTAGTTGACTAATTTGTCAAGTAGTACTGAGAGTTGTAATTATGCTAATTGTTACAAGGTCAGGAAAGAAATAGGAATATTAGCATATGATATTAAAAAAGATGTAGAGTCTTAATGTTCAGCCAGTCTTCCAGTGGTTATGTGTAAGGTCTTAGGAACTACAGGGTCATTTTTTGTACTGCTTTTTAACTTATCCTTTCCTTTCTTTTCAAAGATGAGGAGGAAATCTAAGGCACCTCTTTTACCTGAATACTTCACAATGGTATGGCAGCTTTAATAGGAGACATTAGAACCCACTGGTATTGTTTAGGTTTGCTCAGTCACCAACAATCAAGAAAGGGCTGGATTACATTATGAGTAATCTCCCTGGAAGCAAATTAGGAATCGGTTGAGGTTTGGGGTAGCAGATTTTGTTTTGATCCCTAGTAAGACTTGTAATAGCCCTTAGCTGCCTAATCTTCTATGCTCCCTTCGTATGACCCATCATCCTTGTGGACATTCCAGTTTTTTCCATTACAATATGAAGCAAAGCAGAAGGTCACAGAGCAATGGGGAAAAAAATGTTTCCCCCCCCCCAAAATATCCAAGATCATTGAAACCTATCCATTTTAGAAATGCAATCGCCACTAAAAAGATGTGAAAGCAAAAGTGCAGGCATAGCATTTTACAATTATATTGTTGTAAAACAAGAATCTAACATCATTATATAAACTGTCAAAAGATAAACTCTCTTTCAAATTGTAGTTGGCTTGGGTGATTTCAGGGTCATCTCCTTGTAGTTTTCCTGGCTACAAAATGGAAACAGTCTTCTGTTGCTTTCTTCTGTCATGGTTTATAACTTTCAACACTAGCCAATGTCCTAGATCAAGGATGTCCTTACAGTCCAAGTACTAAGTGGGTTTGACTCTGTTTATTTTTTAAAGATCTGCTGGATGCTGCATATGAGATCCATCTAGATAACAATAGCAGTAACACTTAGAATTATATACCGCTTCACAATACTTTACAGCCCTCTCTAGAGATAGCATATTGCCCCGAACAATCTGGGTCCTCATTTTACTGACCTCAGAAGGATGGAAGGCTGAGCCAACCTTGAGCTGGTCAAAAATGAACTGCTGGCAGTCAGCAGAGTCAGCCTGCAATACTGCAGTACTTATACCTTACATCTTCTTCCTTGAAAACCATGTAGCTTATAACTATCTTCTCCGGCTGCAATTAATGCACTATTTAAGATGGTTCTTCAACCTTCCAGTTGAGCACTCTGCTAAAGGGAATACTTGAATCTGCAAAAGTTCAAAAAAGTTTGCTGTTATCTAATGATTGCATTTCTGCAGACTATATGCAAATCTATATGCAAGTCATTTCAGGGTTTGATACCACCTGTAGACTGTTTCCAAAGGTTGTTACTATTTTGTAATTTGTGAAGTGATAAGTGGAAAAACTATGTCATACATGGAGGGCAATAATTTTAGACTATCTTTTAATTAAATTAAACCAAACTTAAGGATTGTTTTAGCTCACTAAGCTTATTGTCCTGCCATATCTCCATTTTAAGCTATGATGTCTGCCATGCCACTCAAAAATGGACATATTGTACTGTATTTTAAAAAGTAAGAATAAAAGAATAAAAATGATGTAACTTATATTGGCATCAATCTTTTGACATTCCTGAATCAAGCTGAAGATGGAAAACCTTTCTTTTAGAGAAAGTGAAAGACCAATGGGGACAATAGATCTATATATAAGGAGAAAGATCATTATATTGTTTTCTATACAGTAAATTCATTACTGTGCTTTGTAACCTGTCATGGGAAAACTTGGTTTGAAGATTGGCACACCAATAAATAACATTAAATATGCTCATAAACAATTGTTCAGTTCACTTGCTACGTTTTCAGACAGTTATTGTGGTGATTGAACATACAAAATCCCAAACTCTTTTCCCAAGTTTTCCCCCTCCAAAGTTCCTTTGGATTGGAGAGAATAAAAAGAGTTTATATATCCTGCCATTGTTATTTTCACAAAAAAACTCCAAATGAACATATCCCACACACCTTCCTCCTCCTATTTTCCTCACTAACTACTCTGTGAGGTGAATTGGGCCAAAATGAGAGTGATAGAGTTACTGGCCCAAAACCAGCCAGCTGACTTTTAGGGCCAAGGTGGAGCTTGAATTCATGGTCTCTTTTCTAGCCTTTTGCCTTAACTACTGGACTCTTAGTTGGCAATGCATACACAACCATTTTATATATTTATAATGTATATAGGTATATTTTTTTACTTGACCCGTAGTACCATCTTTCACCAAGTCATTTCACATTAAATTGCTCTTTCTTGGCTTCTTCCTATTACTGTAATTTTGAAGACTTCTCAACAATTTATAATGATTATTTGCCATAGAGTCATTTTCATTAGTAGAACGTAATCCAGTTCCATTTTAAAATATGATTAATAGGCCTCCTATTTCACCGATTTAAAGACAGCGCTTTCCTCTTTGTTTGAGCACGAGAAAGAATATGTATTCCAGCATTATTTTCTCAAAGCCATTTATTCACGACATTTCATCCTCTTGTATGCATAAACTAATAATATGGCTTGCATTTTGGTTTGGAGTGCTGAGGTAATTCCTTGGTTTGTTTCTGTCTTAATGAACCTGGCGGAAGTGAGTTGCTTAAAAGGATCGTGCAGCCTCTACTACATTTCATAAAATTCCATTTTGAAAGCTTTCAGGACTTCACAGAAACAAACGTTCCTATCCAAATTCATTGGCTTTCCAAATGCATTAGGTCCCCGCTTGCACTTGTTCACGATGGAAAAACAGGCCACATCCAGCATGCAGACATCGAAGATTCTGCAATATCAAATTATATTTAATATGGAAATATCTCTGTGGAATAGGCAAAACCAAAATGAATTTTGCATAACAAAGTATAAGCCGAACTATTTTTTTCTTGCTGGGAAAATGTTCTTACTCCCCACCTTTTTTTTTCTCCCTCTTGAAATGCTTTTAACCAATTACTTTTAAATGTTGATAGTGAATTGTGAAATAAGTTGATTAATTAATGATACATACAGATCTGTAATACAATTCTCTAAGATAAATGTATGAAAAAATAAAGCATTATTACCCATGTCATTTGACCAAATAGAGACACAAATATTTATTAATTATTTTTAATCCTACCTTTATTATTTTTAAAGCTGGCTGAATCCTGATTTGATCTCTTTCTGCTTCATCTCTGGCTCTGAAAAAAAAGGGCCTGATGATGCTAAATTTTCTTTCTTTCCCTTTGCTCTGATACTCCTTACAATTTTCTGTTTGACCCCACCAAAAATGTATACAAGGTTTTTAATATTTTTTTTCATTTTTACTTCACACTAAAACTAAGCCTAGATCGCACAGCCATGCCTACAAGCTTTTTAGCATTTTGATTGCAAACAACCAATTCCAACTATTCATGGAAATTTTAAATAGGTGAGAATGCAAAGCAATCTCTGTTATTGCTTAGTGTTTATCCATAGAACTACAAAGTTTTTTTGATGAGACCCAAATATCTGTGAACCATATTCATTGAAATTTAAAATAGGGGTATGTAACCTGGCACTCACTTTGATGTTAAAATGGAAATCTGTCTTCCAAAGTAGCAAAACACCAAACTTTAGCATTATCTTTTATTTCCAAAATGTACCTGGGCTTTATATGTATCCTATAGATTTAATACATTTAAAATAGTTATAACCTCAATATATTTTGTTTGGAATTTTTTTCACTTGGAAAGAAAAAAGTTGAAATATTTCTAGGTTGTTAGGGAGGAGAGAAATGTGAAAAGCAGCCTCATTCTGTGCTTACCAGATTAAGATGCAAAAGTGGTGACTTCAACAATATGCAGCAGTAAGTTAGAATCTGTTCTTTTTCTTTACTATTAAGTGATTAGCTAGCTCAGTATTTTTCAACCTTGGCAACTTTAAAATACTGTATATGAACTTCAACTCCTACAATTCCCAAACCAGCATATATCTTAAAGGCGCCAAGGTCTAGATTTTTGCAGCCCAGACCTGTTTGCTTTACTTTGTTGTTAGAAATTATCTTTATATACAGACAGAGGTGGTATTCAGCAGGTTCTGACCAGTTCTGGAGAACTGGTAGCAGAAATTTTGTGTAGTTCAGAGAACCAGCAAATACCACCTCTGACTAGAGATTTTACAGTATCCTTCCCCTGCCATGTCCACCAAGCCACGCCCACAGAACTGGTAGTAAAAAAAACAATTGAATACCACCACTGGCTACAGATCAAACAAAGAGTACAATCACCATGTGCTTTGCTGCTTACCTGCTTCACTGTAACAGGAAATAGGAAACTCTACTTAGAACAAAAGAACATGGAGTATATACCATAGATCCAAACGTATAAAGACTGCCATCTACTGGTTGATTACTACTGTAGTTGTTGCACAAAAATGCATTCCAATAATAAATTCCAATATTTGTGATCAATGGTATTTGACCAAATATTTTGTGAGTGAGCATAACCAACACAGTCCCAGTTAGAAGCACTTTCTATAAGGTGTTTCCAGTAGGTAACAACAGGCCCTAAATGACCAGTCCTTGAACTACAGGAGATATATATCCCCCAAAAGAAATTAATATGGAGAGGAGTGTTTGTAATTCATTGTATTCCAAGGAAATACTTTTCTGGATAGACCTAGTCTCCTCCAATAAGAACATACAGTGAGTTTCTTGGTGTTCCTGGATCTGGATCATTTTCTGCTTACCCACATTGAGACATTAGCCAGCATACTTTTTAACAGCTTCTAAGAGAAAGGGAAAAGTCTGAATCTACAATTCAAAATTTCACATTCGATTTTCCCAGGGATAGTCTATATAAGAGTTGCTTAAGAATCAAATTTCCGTCAGTCCATTTGTTTCCACATATATGCTAAAGGTGGGGCGAAGGGTGGCACAGCTGTATGAGCGACATTTTATGCTGCCTTTTCTCAGTTACTCTTAAATGACGTGCACAGGAGGAGGAAGATTCAGAGGTTTCCATTGAAAATATTCAACTTAGAGTTCAAGCAGCAGAATGAGACTGCCTGTAGGAGGAAATCCCTCCTGGGAATGAGTTCTTAACTGCTCTGTCATTGAATAGTTCACTGTGCGCTCGGAGAAAAGAAGAATGCAATTTATGAACATGTAAATGTATTCTAAGACAAACAAGTCATAAGGGTGTTAGTGTCCAGAGGTTTGATAACATTAATAGGGTCAATATATAGTGACAATCTCCATTTCTCAGTGCCAAAAGCCAGGCAAACTTGCACATACCAGCTAACATTTAAAAGTGTTAGATTCTTTAAATGATTTTGGTTAAAAGCCATACTTTCTTTGGGGCCCTCACCTGGACAGTCAAATGCCTAAAGGTAAGGGCAAAGGTTACCTTCGCATATACATGCTAGTCGTTTCTAGCTCTAGGGGAGCAGTTTGCTCATCTCCATTACAAAGCCAAAGACCCAGCACTGTCCAAAGACGTCTCCGTGGTCATGTGGCCAGCATGACTAAAGGCTTCTGAGGTGGAAAATGAAAGGTATCAATATGCCATATATGTTTTGTATATTAAAAAGTTATTTTTAAATCAAAGCAAGTATTTCCACTTAAGGCTTGCAATGTCTCTCGGTGTTTCCTGCTACAGCCTCTGTAAATTTCAGCCAATACAATAAAAAATTCTTTTTGCACCATTGAGAAACATTTTCTGTTTCCAGTGATTGTCCTTCTCCCTGCCACTGCACTGAAATTTGCAGATATAATGCAGGGAAGTCCGAAACTCTAAATTTTAGACTAAACGTTAGGCTATCTTGTCTAGAAAATATGGATAGGAGCGCCAAAGCCCAATACCTCCAGGAAGCTGACTTAACCAACGCAACAGGTTTCATTTTGCTCATCAATCTACTAAACACTGGAAGAGAGAGAGAGAGATAGCCTTCTTTTCCACGTCTCTTATTGCTCTTCCTCTCTTGCTCTCTGCCCTTTTGCTGCCCTATTCTAGCTTCCATCGTGATTTTCTTGCATACAGTACAATGCTGAACAGCAAGATAATTTTTGTGGAAAAGACTGTGCCTGTGACTTACCTAGGCATAAGAGAGGAAGGATTTTTTTTAAAGAAGTGTTTGGATCATCAGATTTTTCCTTGTAAAAATCTGCCACTTTGTGCTGTGAAAGCAAGCCAGTGCTGCCATCCTTACATTAGCATGCACACACACACACACACACACACACACACACACACACACACACACAGAGAGAGAGAGAGAGAGAGAGAGAGATGGTTGTGCAGCAACATTAGCAGCTGGTGATTTTCAGGCAACATCGCTTGAGAGCTTCTCACATTCCCTTTCTCCCACCTCTCCCCAAATGTTCAGCTTGCTGTGCAGGCTTGGTGTTTACAATTCAGGCTACAGAGGAGGAGGAAATATTTTGCCTATTGTTCAGTGACGTCAATGGCTGAGCTCCCAGGCGCTTGAGGGACTCTGAAGCTTAGCAAATGTCAGGACGGGGCTGCTACAGCATGTGCCTTCAAAGCCTCTGCTTGTTATAGCATATCTTTCTCAGGCCCACGTCTGGCTAGAACTGGCGTATGTGAGGGAAAAGGTATGGAAAATGTCAAATTTTAAATTTCTTACCTGTGAAACAGCAATTATTTTCAGGACTTATAAGGGTTGTGGGGGGGAGGGAGGGGGGAGATCATTTTAGGCAGATTTCTATCCAGCAATATAATTTTTTTTCCCAACATCATGGTTTTCATTATCCTAAAACTAAAAGAGTAAAAAACCACTGTATAATGTGGGACAATAATTTTTTTTCTATGGCTAAAAGATTGTGATAGTCTTCATCACTCTGTAGCAGCATCTTCACTTCCATCATGCTGATTCTCTCTCCCTAATTCAAAACTGAAAATTGAAGGTGGATGTGTATTTTAAGAGAGCCGGTTTGATGTAGTGGTTGCAGCACCAGCTAGAAACTGGGAGCCTGTGAGTTATAGTCTTGCCTTAGGCACAAAGCCAGCTGGGTGACCTTGGGCTGGTCACACTCTCTCGGTCCTAGAAAAGAGGCAACGGCAAACCAGTTCTGAAAAACTATGCCCAGAAAACTGCAGGGACTTGCTCTGACAGTCTGCAAAAACTGGGCATCACATGCACACACACACACACACACCTTTGGGGTGGGGATGGGAGAAAATGAAAGAATCAAGTTGGTGTCGATGATCAATAGTAATCCCAGACAACTAATATGTAATTCTAACTTCTTCTATTATTCTGTTTATTAGCTAAAACTTTGCCATCAAAAAAGTCATATTTAAATTATGTATCTATCCTACTTTATTGTGCAACATGCTGATAGTGGGATGTGGCTTTTGTACATGTTCTCCCTGTAGGTCTATGTCATATTTAGAATTGTGCTTATGGAGTATACTAGTTCTCATACTAGATTGGAATCAGGTTCTCCCGAGAGTAGAGAGATTCCATTTTCAATAGATTTGGCCTGAAGGCAATTTAAGAAGAACAGAAATGTGCTTTTTTTTTTTTTTTTTAAGAAACTTTGATTGTGGTGAAAGCAACTCATCAAGCTTTTCACGTTGTCCAAATCCTGGAGAAGCCTGAGTGCTGAATTCACATGATTAGATGCTTTGCTTTCAAAGAATAATTGGAAAGAAATAATCCTGTTCAAAGTCTAGACGTTAGGAGATAGAATTGCCTCAGGTGCCAAATCTGGAGTACCATAGATTTCCTATTTTATTGTATTTTTTAAATGAAGGATGATGGAGCAGTTCCCCCCTTCTTTGGTCCTTTTAAATTCATATTGTAATATTCAAATCAAGACCTAGAATTACTTTTTAAGGATGGTGAAAAGAAATTAATGTTGGAATCAAAGTAGGAAATTAATTTGATTAGGCAAATCTTCCCCAAGATTTTTTTTTTCTTTTCTTGCAGTGGAAAAGAAAGTCTGCCAAGGTCATCAAGTTCTTGAGAAAGGAACAGCAGTTGGAAAAGATTATTGCCATTAAAGAGGACTGCTTTTAAAAATTCTATTTATTAAAGTATCTATAACTTGCCTCTAAAGACAAAGTCCTTAAGGACTTTGTTTACCTTCTTCTTTAAGGAAGGTAAACAAAGAAAACAGGAATCCTAATGAATAGCCAGATAATAATTAAAAAATCAGGAAGTAGTATCAATCGTATATATATAAGTTATATATGAAGGCCTGAATCAGGGGTGTCAAACTCATGTGCTGGCCCTGCCCCCGCCCGGTTTAGCGAAGGGGGAAAAAGTCCTGATACATCACATGACGCTGCCGTGATGATGTGAGTTTGACACCCCTGACCTAGATTGTTGGGGGCAATGTGCCAACTCTGTAAACCACTTAGAGAGGACTGTAAAAGCACTGTGAAGCGGTATATAAGTCTAAGTGCTATTGCTGTTGCTGCATAAGACCCAATATATATAAGATCAAAAAACTCACAGTTGGATGCTGCCTCAAAGAAGGACCCTTTCGGTCTTTCCATTATAGCAATAGCACTTAGACTTACCGGTATATATAGCTTCACGGTGCTTTACAGCTCTCTCTAAGCAGTTTACAGAGTCAGCATATTGCCAGCAACAATCTGGGTCCTCATTTTACCCACCTTGGAAGGATGGAAGGCTGAGTCAACCTTGAGCCTGGTGAGACTCAAACTGCCAAATTGCAGGCAGCCGGCAGGCAGAAGAAGTAGCCTTGCAGTACTGCACTCTCACCCACTGTGCCACTGTGGCTCAATATGCTCATTGTGCTTGTCTTTTGAAGGGCATGTCCCGAGCTTCACCTCTGCAAAAACAGTCTGGCAAAATATTCTTCCACCATTATCCCATGACAGTACCTCCACTTTCACCTCCCAACAAATGAGTGAGACATGCCTGAGTGATCTTTAAAGTAACATTTTCCCTCTTATTCTGACACTATCCAAGAGCACCATCCAAAATATATTTAAAAATCTGTTGGACTTTAGGGTTATCCAGGCTGTGGGACCAGCAACCATTTTGGAGGGCAGAAACAGATTGTGTTGGAGTCATCTTTTGCCCCACCACAGATGCAACTCTGGACCACTTTCCTTGCTCCACTTTGAAAGTAGCAGTTTCCTACTTCTGTCAGCTGTCCTGTCTGGTTTGCCCAATGCACTTTAAATCCTTGTACTTCGATTCGCTGCTTCGCAGAATCAAAAATACTCCCTCACTGCATCTTCCTTGCTCTGCCTGAATAACACCTGCTGCAAATTCTGCTCCAGTAGGTTTTCCTTACAGAGTAACAACACTGATCTCACCTGCTAAAACATCCTTTTCTTGAAACCCAGCAGGAATGGTTTTTAATTAATTTTTTTTTCTTTCCCTCTGCTGTCTAATTTTTGTCCATTGTTTTCATAAGCCCATTTTCAGTTATGAAATGGTGTAACAGCAGATTTGGGGCTTTTGTTTTGTTTTTTTGCTTTTTAAAAAGCCCAGAAAAACAGCTTAGGGAAAGATAAGCTTAGGGAAAGGTAAATACCTCTGGGTGGGGGTGTGGGGAGAGAAAGCAAGTCTGCCAAATCAGGGTCAAGTATTGTAACCATTAGGCTAGCAGAGAGGTCCTACTGTAACAGGATCTGCAGGTGTTCTTAGGGAAAATTCCAAAAATAATCTTTTAAAAAAAAACAACTAATGGCTATGCATGTGCAGATGTGCATTATGTTGTTTTAATTCTGTATGCAAATACTATATACATGCATCTATGTAGGTATGTATTTGTGTGTGTACATATAAGTACATTAAATATCTCTATATATAGTGCATTCAGAAAGTATTCAGACCCCTTCACGTTTAACAATTTTGTTATGCTGCAGCCTGACTCTATAGTGGTTGAAATTCATTTTTTCTCTCTCATTAATCTACACGCAGTACCCCATAATGACAACATGAAAACAGAATTTTAGATATTTTAGAATTATTAAAAAGGGAAAAAAAAAACCCTGAAATATCACATTGGCATAAATACTCAGACCCTTTGCAACAACATGTGTACTTTAGCTCAGGTGCCCCTCCCCGCCCATTTCTCTTGATCATTGCTGACATGTTTCTATACCTTGAATGGAGTTTACCTGCGGTGAATTAAATGGATTGGACATGATTTGGAAAGGCACACACACCTCTCTTTAGAAGGCATCACAGCTGACAATGCACACTGAAGCAGAGCAAAAGCCTTGAGGTCAAAGGAACTGCAGAGGTCAGAGACAGGATTGTCGCAAGGCACGGATCTGAGAAAGTGTCAGATTCAAAATCCAAGAAAGCAAGCCTTAAAAAAAAAAAAAGAAAGTAAAGATGAGTGGTAGTATGAATATTTAATTTTTTTTTATTTTTGGTAAAGACTCATTTTTTAGGAGAAACTTCTTATCTTTTTTTTTTGGATGGATAAGTGGACAAAAAAATGAGGTAAGAGGGTGGTGGGAAGTTAGGGGGGGGGGGGGGGGGGGGGGGGACGGGGGGGGGATATAAGTTTTGGTGTGGGGGGGGGGGGGGGGGGGGGGGGGGGGGGGGGGGGGGGGGGGGGGAGGTGGGAAAGAAAAAGGGGGGGGGGGGGGGGGGGGGGGGGGGGGGGGGGGGGGAAGAGGGGGGGAGGTGGGGGGGGGGGTAAAGGGGAAAAAAAAAAAAAGAAAGTTATCCCAAGTCCCCACCCCCAACAATTCAAACTGGACATCCAATCTGATGTGTGTATAATGTCATGGGGGTTACATTTTCAGGTGGCGTCTCACCCATTTGGTATGCCAAGATGATTGACCTTTGCGGGGTAAGCAGAAAAGCATCCCAACTTTTACAGTTCACACAACTTCAACCTCCAGCACCCTTCCCCCCATGAAGCCCAATTATTCCTCCACTCCCCCATTTCTACAGCAGCCAGAAAGAGTCAAGCAGAAGAAGAAATCTTGGAGGCTGAGAGGAAGGTTCCTAAGAGTACAGTGGCCTCCATAATTCTCCAGTGGAAGATGTTTGGCAAGAGCTGGTTGCTCAACCAAACTGAGCCACTTGGGGAGAAGGGTCTTAGTAAGAGAGATGGCCAAGAACTCAATGGTACTGTAACTGAGCTCCTGTATAGAGATGGGACAGAGTTCCAGAAGGACAACAATTACTGCAGGCTTCCACCAATCTGGGTTTTATGGCAGAGTGGCTAGACTGAAGCCCCTCCTCAGCATCAAACACTGAAAGCCTGCTTGGAATTTGCAAAAAAAGCACCTGAAGGACTCTTAGACTATGGGGGACAGGATTCTCTGATCTGATGAAACCAAGAGTGAACTGTTTAGCCTCAGTTCTAAATGTTATGTCTGGAGGAAACCAGGTACTGCTCATCACCTCCCCAATATCACCCCAACAGTGAAGCATTGTGGTGGCAGCATCATGTGGTGTGGGGGTGTTTTTCAGCAGCAGGGACTGGGAAGACTGGTCAGGGCTGAGGGAAAGCTGAAAGGAGCAAAGTTCAGGTATATCCTCAATGAAAACCAATTCTACAGCACTCAGGGACCTCAGACTGGGCCAAAGGTTCATTTCCAACATGACAATGTTCCTAAGCACACAGCTAAAACAACCCAGGAGTGGTTTAGGGACAACTCTGTGAATGTCCTAGAGTGGCTCAGCCAGAGGCCTGGCTTGAACCCTATTGAATATCTCTGGAGGGACCTGAAAATGGCTGTCCACTGATGGTTGCCATCCAACCTGACTGAGCTTGAGAGGATTTTCAAGAAGAATGGCAGAAAATCCCCCAATCCAGGTGTGCAAAGCTTGTTGCATCATACCCAAAAAGACTTAAGGCTGTAGTGGTTGTCAAAGGTGCTTCAACAAAATACTGAGTAAAGGGTCTGAATACTTATGCCAATGTGATATTTCAATTTTTTCTTTTTAATAAATTTACAGACATTTCTAAAATTATGTTTTTACTTTGTCATTATGGGGTACTGAGCGTAGATTAATGTGAGAAAAAAAATAAATGTCAACAACTCTAGAATCAGGCTGCAACATAATAAATTGCAGGGGGGCTGAATACTTTCTGAATGCATTGTATGTCCCATTCAAAGGAAGAAACGTGAATGACAATTGCTTTCGTGGAATGGAAAGTTGGACAGGGTAAAGAAATTGTCCAGTGGGAAAATGTGGTAGCCTGCGGGCCAGACAGAATAATCTGCAAGCCGCTGCCAAAGCACCTCAGTCTGAACAGGATTTCATAACTGGCTTAACGGTCCATGCACAGGAAAGGAGCAATTTAAGGATGCTGGGTGGACATGCCCTTTGTCACCCATTGGCCAGGAGGCAAGCCAGATGATTGGCAGTGATGGGAACAGAGGTAAGGAAAGAGATTGACAACCAGAATAGCAAGTTTCATGCCATTATCATTTTCTGCCAACTTACAAAGATGGGTAGATAGTTAAAACAGTCATGTTTTCCTTAGAATAATTATTGAAACAAAATGCTATTCAGGCCACATAGGGGAAAATGGCTAACATCTTTCATATTTTAAACATTCACTACTCACTTCTGAGAAAAATGAGGCTGTTTGAATTATTCTTTATGTGGCATGTTCCAAACTCCCATTTCATTTTTTCAGTTTGTGGATTTTCAAGCTGCTTGTTATATTATGGCATGCTACTATTTTCAGAAAATCAGCCGCAGTGGCAAAGCAAGATCTGCATGGTTTGGATAAAAAACTGCATCATAAAGAAAAATACTATTTGAATCATCTAAATAAATCATTTATTACCTCATGGTATTCTAAGTTATGGGTCTTGATATAAGAGTGTTGGGTAATGCAACTGGGAAATGTGATTATTATTTCACTACAGGGAAAATGTTTTTATATACGGAGAGGTATGAATTCTTAGTAATTTCTCTTTTGGTCTTGTGCCTGCATTGTCAATGCCACTTTTTGCAATTGTTATGGCATGGCCTAGCATAGGGATTTTCAGCCTTAGCAACTTTAAGGTTGCTAAGCATAGCTGGTCAGGGAATTCTGGGAGTTGAAGTCCAGATATCTTAACGGTACTAAGATTGACCTAGCAGGAGACAATGGAAGACAAGGAGAAATGATTCATTTGTCCAACCACTAACCCAAGGGTCTTCAAACTTGGCAAGTTTAGGACTTGTGGACTTCAACTCCCAGAATTCCTGAGCTAACATGACTGGAGGAGGGATTCTGGGAGTTGAAGTCCAGAAGTCTTAAAGTTGTCAAGTTTGAAGAGCCTTGCACTAGCCCATAGGAAAAGAAGAGAAAGCTAAAAAATTATCCTCAGTTGTTAAAAAGCGGGGAAAATATGAGGCCAAATTTCCAAGCAGCCAGAAGGAGGACTGGTGTAGCCAACAAGCAATATTTCATAGCTTCAGGCTGTTTTCTTCATAGCCAGCATTTTGATATATTGCTTCAGTCCTACAAGACTGTCAGTTACATTCTGTTCTATCAGAAATGGCATGTAAGTTCCTGAAGATAAGACAATGCACAGTATAAATACCAAAACATAAAATTGCATTAACACCCCCTCTGAAAAAACAGTACTATGTTAAATATAACTGAAAAGGCTGAATTAAAAAGGGGCAGAGAATGATTTCATGGGTTATTATTAATTACACAGCTGTGCAATTATGCTATTTTGTTGTTTACTAAGCTGATATGCTCCTCCATTTCCAAAAATTCTGAGGGGCTGTCTTGAAAATAGCATGGTTTTATTTATGGTAGATATAATTATGGGTGGAAGAAATCCAACAGTGGAAACAGGAATGGTCTTCAGTGATTTTTATTCACTCTTCATGTTAAATCAAAGTTTGTTTTAATAATTCTTTTTTAAAAGAAGCCACGGGTAAGATAAGATAAAAACTGATTTGTCATTCTTTCTCTTATTTGAAACTTCCCCCATCAACTTTGTGGTGGCTAAGCAGTTGGCATATGCTGGTTTACCCCCACCCCAAATAGATTCTAGTGGTTTAATTGGGATTGAAACTATGAGGGTCATTAGGAAAATCTATATTTTGGGAAAGGTACTTATCTATGAGCAGTGAAAAACAACAAGAGAGAGCAGAGGAGGCTAGGCAGTTAAACAATGAATAATAACCTTCCATTTCTAGGTCCGAATGACAAACAAAGCAATACTGGCAATGCGGAAGACAATTATTATTTTGAGTTTATTTTGATTTCTTCATATTAAGAAAAGTCTAGAAGCGTAGAGCTCATTCTAAGATAATCTGCTTATTTTTTAATTCTTTTTTAATGAACAAAGGAGAAGAGAAAGAAATATTCATATAGTTGCAAAGTTTTTCTTACTGCCAAAGTCTCAAACTTCAATTCCCATTCCAGAGTCATGTGCTACCCAATCAAGGTCATAATTTGCAATCTCATGACTACGGCTAAGCCATGAAATCATGATGCCAGGCTTTAATAAAAACCACGGGGTTGTTGTTTATTGGGAGCTTCTACACAGAACCTAGCATTGGGTCAGTGGTGGGATTCAATTTTTTTTTACTACCAGTTCTGTGGGCGTGGCTTGGTGGGCATGGCAGGGGAAGGATACTGTAAAATCTCCAGTCAGAGGTGGTATTTGCTGGTTCTCCGAACTATTCAAAATTTCCGCCACTGGTTCTCCAGAACTAGTCAGAACCTGCTGAATACCACCTCTGCATTGAGTCCTGTGGAAACTGGTCACCCTTGGGGTATCTCTGCTGTCATTATTGATCCTGGCAGTTTGTAAGAGATTTGGATATCATCTTTCTTGATATGTATGCCTTTTATGTTATGCTTTTCGATCTGTTTGCTAGAGCTAATAATAAAGGTTAAAATCTGTTTACCCACTGGTGTGGATCCAAAATCCACCTGACCACTGGCCTGACACTTGGCAAAATAATAGGTACCGGTCAAATAAATGAGAGATTCAGATTGTGGATGAGGCACCCAGATTTAACCACAATGTGGAACCATCCCCAGAATTTGATGACTAACTGCGCTCAAATTAAATGTGGTTTAATATGTCACACAAAAGTACTCAGCATGATAGGGTTCATACAATAACACTAAGTCATAAACCAAGTAGCTAAGTTCATCTGAACCTTAAACCAGGGGTGGGATTCTACCAGTTCGGACTGGTTCTATAGAACCGGTTGTTATGATTCTACGCAGTTTGGAGAACCAGCAAATTGTGTCCCTGGCTGGCCCCGCCCCTCTCTGCCTACCCCTCCCCTCCCTGCCCAGTCAGTCATCATGCATGCGCAACATCGCGCACATGCCCAACATCACTGACGGCGTTCTTCCCCGCCCAGTCACTCCTTAAGGTATTTCTTTTTCTTTTTTCCCTTGCAACGATCAGCTATTCCTATGATCAGCTGTGCCAGGATTCCCCTCACTTACTTACTGCTTCCATGAGGCCCAGGAAGGCAAAAAATGGAGGTGGGAGGCACAGCAAAAAAAACCCGTCCCCTCAATTTTTTGCCTTCCTGGGCCCCAGGGAAGCTTCCTGGGAACAAAAACACCCCCCAGGAGGCTTCCCTGAGGCCCAGAAGGCCCCCCAAAAAAGAAACCACACCCACCCAGTCACATGGCCACACCCACAGAGCCATGCCCACAGAACCGGTTGTTACAAAATTTGAATCCCACTCCTGCCTTAAACTAAACCAAATGCGTTATATGCAATGCATGAACCCAATCATCCCCATTTCTTAATGAGCTGAAAAATCATTAAAGATAGACAAGTCAGATAATTATCATTACACTTCATCAATTATGATCTTTTTTCTGAGAGGCAGAGTTAAAATGGTCACCAAGGGATAAGATTTATAAATGAGTCAAACTAAAACGGTCTCATTCCTCTTTATCTCAAAATTTATCAGTATGGTGTTCATTTAGAGTTTAGAAGTACATCTATTCATGTGGGTCATCTCTTCCAGAATCTTTTACTTCCAAGACTGTTAACAATGTGCTGCAGGCAGTTAAGTAAGCAGAGAGTTGAGGGTTCCAAATTGCAACACAATTGGTCGTTCCTGGATTCCATCTGCAACAGAATCCATCTGGAGACAAATTCAAAGCTAGAATCTGAGCTAAGAGTCCAAGACAAACAAAATTAAATGTGGAAGGCCAGGCAGAATAGAGGGAAAGTCAAACCAATTCATGTCAGATAAAGAGAAGAGCCCAAAACTAGAACCAGGCAATTAGTGAGTACATGGATTGACAACCCATTAAGAGATTATACAAGGGTACTGACACTTATTGAATACTGACAGATTGAGACACTGGATTATACAATGCAAACATTTTTGGCATTTTGATAATATAGGCATTACCAGTAAGTTGGTTTCTCAGTTTTATCACATTGATGAAGGATCGCAAGTCCTGCTTATTTCCTCTTTCTGGCTACTCAGAGCTGTCTGAGATAATCTCAAGCATTCATCAGATTTTAAATATAAGTGCACAGGAAGAAGACTTGTCATCACTCATTGGGAAACAATGAATTGGACCCAGCGGCTTGATAAGAGCCCCTAATGTAAATAAACGGACACTTGGCTTCTCCATGCAGGATTGGTAGAGATGGGGATATGGTTGAAGTCTGTCCTCATGATGATGATTGAATGTGTGGAATCTGTGAATAGAATGCTGTTTATTTCCTTTAGGGGAAGATAAAGAGTGATATTGTTGGCATGAGAGTTTTGTTTGTTGGTTTGTAAAAGAGGGGGAAGGAAATGAACTTTCCAGCTATTTGCTTTTGTGTGTTTTCAAACTTCTGGGGCCTGCTTCAATAAATTTATACAATTTTCTTGGCAATATTTTGGAAGCGTTTTCCCATTTGCTTCATCCTAGGGCTGAAAGGGAATGGTTAGCCCAATGGCACCAAACTGGCTTCATATACTGTATAATCTAAGGTTAGAATTCAGTTTCCTGATTTCTAGCCTTTTATCCTAAACCACTACACCAGAGGTCCCCAAACTTGGTAACTTTAAGACTTGTGGACTTCAACTCCCAGAATTCTTTAGCCAGCTACACTATGCTGGCTGGAGAATTCTGGGACTTGAAGTCCACAAGGCTTAAAGTTGCCAAGTTTGGAGACCTCTGCACTACACCAAATAGGCTCTTATTGTATTCTACTTTTCTTGTATCCTTTGGGTTTTCTTTTGTTCTTTAACTGAGTTGCCATATGTGGGCTACACAAATCCAAACAACTACTAGATGGCAACAACAATAACATAATTATTTAGCATATCATACATGGACTAGCATTATATATGAACATTTTAATCTAGACACAATAACCAAAACACAATAACCTATAAATGTTAAAAAGAGCTATGTTCAAACATCAATGTTTGGGCCATCTAACCTTTGAAGCACAGCACCATGATCAAAATTCAGATGCTGAGTAACTGGGTTCATATTTATGATGGTTGCAGGGTCCCAGGGTCATGTGATCAACTTTTGTGACTTTCTTTCTTTTTTTTAAAACAAATTTTATTCAGTTTTTCACATTAAAAACAAAAATCTCTTTTTAGTGGACAACATATTTCCGGGTCATCACCTTTACATACAAATATGACAGCAATTATACATTCATATATGCATACTTAATTCTATTATTAACTTTTCCATTCCAAATTTTCAGTAAGGAGAGAAACAAACACATTAATTCTAGCCGCTTTCATTAATCTCAATCGAAACATCTTTTTGTTTCATTTCAATTATTTCAAATATAATCCTTTAATATTTATTTTAAAAATAAAGATAAACAATATGTGTTTGCCTAATAATAATAATAATAATAATAATGATAATAATAAAATGTTACTAATGTCTCTCCTTGCTTTTAATAGTCTATATTAACTTATTAATTTAGTTGGTTCTTTAGTCTGTCATATTTCCTTTCCATTACACATTCTTTTTATAAATTCTAGATTAATACAAATTTTAACACTAAAGAAAAAAAACAAGTATAGGTTTTACTGCTTTGAGTGTGACACCTCAATGATTAAAATATACCTTTATTCCCTCATCTTGATTCCCAATAAACGATTATTTTTAAGAAGTTACAATAATAATCATTACATCTTTTCATTTGGATTCCACAGCATATTTTCCCCCCTTAATTTATAATAAAAGTTATCAGTATCTATATTACCCTATTTTCTAAATATTTTTAATTGCAGAAATATTCTTATTAAGCCTTGTCACCCTGCAGAATCCCCTTTTTAATTCATCAACCATTATTTCTGAAAAAAACCATTTCTTTTCAACGTTTTACTATTTCCGTATTTCTTTATTTTATGTACCTGTTTCTTACTGCTTCTCCTCCCCCTCTTTTCCCCATCTCTTTTCTCATTCCAGTTTATATCCCTCTCTTTTTTAATATCTTCCTTTCCCCTTTCTGCAGGGTCTTTCTGCCTTTCCTGACTTCACAGGTATTCCCCCTTTTGATTGCCTTCTTAAATTTCAACTTTTTAACCTTCCTTCTTTCCCTACTTCTTTGTAGTGTTCTTTGTGTTAATTGTCTATTTAAAATGTCTTCTTCTTGAATCGACTCCTCCTCCTCTGAAGCTCTTTCTTCTTGTTCTTCAATCGCCATTTCCATTTTTTCTAACACAGAGCAAAGTAATTCGCCTCTTTCCTGTAGTAATTCTCTCATATTTTTAAGTTCCATTTTTAATTCGCGAAGAGATGTCATCATTACACACTCTTGTATTTTATGATCATTAAAGTCCACAAAAAACCCACTTTTACTTTCCTTCTTTCTTCTTTCAATTTTCTAAAGTTCTCAATTATTCCAGCCCAGGGTCTATACCAAAAATATCAACCAATCCCACAGTCAGTCTTTCCTTGCTTTTTTCTTTATTCTGGTTCTGCTTTCACTTTCTAAGATTCTTACTTTGTTTCAATATTTCTTTAATGTTATATCCACACAGGTTCATTCAGAAACAGGATGCTTTCCCTTTTGTTTGAGCTCAAGTTTTTGTCAAAAGGTGGCATTCTCCATTATACAAAGTCTTCACATTTCCCCCCTATTTTTTTGTTTAGGGTTTTTCAAACCTCAATATTCCAGCACAGTCCAGTCTCCAATTTGTAAACTTTATTATTATTATTTTTTGACAATCTTAAGTCCAGCTTTATTTTATGCCTGTTTATTGCCAAAATATTTTAGTCCAATTTAGTTAAATCTTTAGTTTCTTCTTCCTTTCTGCTTCTTCCTTTCCTGGTTCGAAGCCCCACTTAGCTGTCAAAAATATTTTCTTATTTTTTTTCCTGTCCCTTTGTAATTTCAACGCTCACTTTTCTTTTCTTAAAAATTCCATGTTACCTTAATCCCAGGGTACTTTTGTTTAGTTGCATCGCCCAATTGTCCCGGTTCAGATGTTATCCACCTCTTTCTCCCCTCCTGCACAAATCTTAATCCAGCTGAGGCCTCCTCTTCAGGGTGGCCATTTTAAACCACCGCTGCATTCATCTTCGGGGGGAGGGGAGACCAAGCCCAGGAGGGGAGATGCGGCTCCCCTCAACCTGGCTTGCGGCTTCCCCTTACTCCGCCGCCCCTCCAAGGCAGCTTCAGCCCCTAATCATAATGATCGGGACTATCCAATGAAAGCGCACGGACCATAGCCGCAAAGAGTCGTGATATACGGTCCGTCAGTGAGGAAGCTCCGCCTTCCGTGACTTTCTGATATTCAAAGTCAATGTGGAAGCCACATTCACTTAACAGCTGTGTTACCAACTTAACAACTGCAGTGGTTCTCTTAACAACTGCGGCAAGAAAAGTTGTAAAATGGGGCAAAACTCACTTAACCAATGTTTCACTTAGCAACATAAATTTTGGGCTCAATTGTGGTCATAACTCGAGGACTATCTGTATTCTATTCTTGATTTTCACCAGCTTTTTTTCTTGGTGATGCTGTTTTGTTTGTGATAATTTGCTGATTTGGTTTAAAGACTGGATGAAGTCGAGGCCAAGAGGTAGAGGAATTCAGGGGAAAGGTTTCCCTACTGTGGTAAAAAAAAATTGTTTTTTAATTTTCTACATTTTCCTTGAGCTGTTAGCCATCTCATTATTAATCATTATTTCCAAAGTACGGTAAATAGCTGAAAGCTGTAATCAACAGTATAATATAGTTTCCTCTGATCTGGACCTAGAATGTTGCATCATGTTTCTGTGTGTGTATGTGTTTGCCTAAAATGGGCAGTGTAAAATGTTTGACATACTGGAGGTGTGTAACGAAGTAGACTCCAATTATTCCAACTGGAATAACGAGCTAGAATTCAGATAGTGAAGAATTACAAATGCACAAATTAATCACCTTTCTTGTTCTTGAAATATTAACATAAAATGATTGAACTTTAGTTAAAGCAAACCCAGCATTCTAGAAATACATGGGGAAGAGGGGCGGGAGGAAGCTTTTCAAACATATTAAGGGCCCTAATTAGACATTGGACTGAACTTTTTAAAAAAATCTTGTAGGTAGAACTGCCCCTGGATGTTAACTTCCAAGCATTGTATTTTAATGATGATATTTCTCTTCCATCCACACCTAGCTATAAGCACATTTTTACAGCATTAGTATTTTAAGGACAAGAAAGGTGATGAATGGAAGGAGATAACAGAAGGACTTAGTTATTACTAAGATGGCTCTACACGAGTAATTTCTTTCTTCTTGCTCCATGGTATGAAAATCTGTGCCTTCCCTGCTTTTTGCCAATGGCAATCTTTGTTTTCACACTTACTGTACACCCATTTTGTGGGGGGGGGGGAGTGGATTCCATCCCAATCAAATAGCAAATCAAAGGAATTTAAATTCTCCCATTTTCTGCAGCAGTATTTCCTTTTATTTTACTGTTGAAATAGATTGGGGGGAGGGGAGAGAGACTAGCATACATAGCAATTTTCCTTGTGCCCACAGCTTGAAGATGCAAAGAGAATGCCAATTCTCGACCAAAAGGCTATGATGCTTTCATTCTAATGGAAGATTTTGTCTTAAATCTTTGTACTTTTAACACAGAATCTAGGTGTAAGATTCCTTTTCACCATAGAAATATGCAGTGCCCCACCTAAAAGCATGTCGTTAAGAAGTTCCCAAATGAAGTATCCTGGCCCGGTCATTCCTAAAAAGTCTTTGAATTGAGCATCATTTTTGGCGATTGACAGGAATATCCAGGTAGCTTTGTTAAGAACAGTATAGAAGGGTTTTATTTTATTTTATTTGTATCTCACCTTTATTATTTTTACAAATAACTCAACATTTCCAACACACCTTCTTCTCCTATTTTTCCCACAACAAGAACACTGTGAGGTGGGTTGGACTGAGAGAGAGAGAGAGAGAGAGACTGGCCCCAGGTCATCCAGCTAGCTTTCATGGTGTGATGACCCGGGGCATGGCACAAAGGTAACACAGTCAGATAAGCAATAAGAGTCTCCTTATTATCTCCAACTTTGCCCCCAATGTCCATGTTACCTTTGAGCTGGAGAAAAACTCTCCCAGGAACAGCCTTTGACTGTAGAAAATTCAGTCCAAAACATGGTACACACAAACTGTAACTTGAAACCCAAACAACCCAAACTGAAGTAATTAGTTTGGCAGGGCAGGAACAGGAATTTCAAAGTTGAAAGCACAGCAAAACTCACACAGTTGGGAAAACACCAGGAACACAGATAAGCCACGATAATACAAGATAAAATCAAGTTTGCTCCCAACAGCTTGCTGCACGTAGCTTGCCTTTTTTATACACTGTTCCCAGCTTCAGCTAATGAAGGGAGTCAGGGCCCTTTCCTCCCCCATAAGCCATGCAACCCACGTTGCTGTCTTCTCCGTTCCTCCCTGCGTGCCCTAGGATTAAGAGGGGGTGGGCCTGGGTCTTCGTCTGAATTCCCCCTCCCTTATTCTACCTTATCCCTGCTCTGCCCAGCCGAACTTTGCCTTTCCCTAGTTTCTTCCACAGCCAACGGAGCCTCCCACTCCCTGTCAGCTGTTCGGCTTCCTCCTCTGAGTCAGATTCTGACAGGGACATGACACATGGCTAAAGCAGGACTAGAACCCATGGCATCTCACTTTCTAGCCTGGTGCCTTAATTTCTACACCAAACTGGCTCTCTGGATTTCTAGTTTTGCCTTTGCCTTCTAGATTCTCCACTCACCTCCATTTCCCTCTTTAGCCTACAACTGAAAGATTTCCTGGCAGTCTTCTTTCCACAGATTAATCAGATCTGATCCTGCTTATTTTTTGAAGTTCAGCCAACATTGGTTAAGTACTGCCATCTAGCTAGGTCAGTCTACTTTACACATGTGAAATAGGTTTGTGTTTGCCTTTTCTCTTGAGAAAATGCATCAAAGAAAGTATTAGAAATGTTAATTCAGTGCCTATGCCTATCAATGACAACCCATCCATCCTCTGACTCATCTTGCCATGCCTTTATTCCAAACATGCTAGCAGCAATAGGCTGAGAAAAGAAGAGCCCTCCCTTTATAAACCGAGGGCCAAATATTGTATTTGTATCTACCTGATATATACATATGATTACATCTTCATCCTACCAGCTGCCCAGAGTCACCTTACAGAGGAGATAGGAGACACAAAAATTCAATAAAGAAAAAATAAAAACATAGGCTAGTTGTTGCAATGATAATTGTTTAGCTTTAAACTATATTGGCTTTGTACCAGTGGTGCGTTTCAAAATAGTTTACCACTGGTTCAGTGGGCGTGGCTTTGCACATGCGCACCAAACATGCACTTTGCGCAGGCACAGAAGCTTTCTGACTCCCCTCCTGCAATCCTGCACTCTCCCTGTTGCTTCAGCAGCTGATGCGCGGCAATCAGCTGTGCTGCGCAAAGCAGCTGTGCTTCAAAAGCAGGGAGCACTACGGGAGCCCGGGCAGGCGGGCCCAACAGAAAGTTCCAGCAGCTTCTCAGAGAGAACCAGTTTGGTCTCTGCCAATTTTCGGCGCTACTGGTATGCCAGAACCGGGCAGAACCGATAGAATACTATCACTGCTTTATACAATGTATACAGATAGACTTTGATAGTGCTGGCTGAGGAAGTTTTGGATAGTTTTAAATCTCTGAATTGTGGCTATAATTCAATAACAGAATAACAGAGTTGGAAGGAAACTTGAAGGTTTTCTAGCCTAATTCCTCTGTTCAAGTAGGAGACCCTATACCATGCCAGAAGCAAATGGGCAAAAATAAGACTTAAGCTAAAGAAAGTCAATTCATTCATAATCAAGGATAAAGTAATAGGTCTTTTTTTTTTTTTACAAATGAAAATATTATAAAAAGAAAAAAAAACATAAAATAAAAGGTCGTCCTTATGTAACGTTTGCTCTGTTTAGCTACTTTTCCAACATAGGATGCTGAAAAAGTAACTTTACGACAAGTAAAGTTGTGTGTTCTGACCCATGCCCTTTTCCAACAAATCAAACACAATCCAAAGGGAATAGAAACCTTTTAATGCTTCTGCAAAATAATTAGCTGTGATAAGCACAGGCCTTGCCAAACTGTGCGAGACTTGGCAAAAGATAATAGACAAGAAATAATTTGCAATGCAAAAATTTTCAAATACAAACTCAGCATACTGGAATGTCCACAAGGCTGGAGTTTCAAAACGTCTTTGCCTTCTGCAAAGTATGTTCATTTCACAGCTGGCTTTTATCTTCTTGAAGGAGGGGCCATTACCGTGCAGCCTTACTCCCGAGTTGCCCATGTTGTTGTAGCTGCTCTTTCCTATGAGCAATCCTGCACGCACGCACACTTGGCACAGGCTCCTCGGGAACTTCCTCATCCCTGCTGCCAGCCCCCACAATCTCTGAAGGCAGCAGTCCACTCCCTAATGGCCCCTCATCTGAGTCCTCGCTCTCCTCAGCCATCCGCACCTGCTGCCGGCTAACCACAACACAGTGTCCTCACACTCACGTGATTGAGATTTGGGTGCCTCACAACCAATTTACGGCTGCCGCAGTGTCCCACTTCACAGATTCCCACAATGGAAAAGCCAGTAGTAAAATCACAACTTATGGTTATGTGATGTCTTACTTAACATCCACAGGTGATTTGCTTTACATCTGCATTGGAAAGGTTATAAGCTCATTGCAGTTATATGATGTTTCACTTAACAATCATGTCACATAGCAACAGAGAAGCTCATCCCAATTATGGTACTTAAAAGCAAGGATTACCTCTTTGATCTATCTGCTATAATCTTCCTTAATTCACTGTAAAAATAGCAAAGGTTTTAAAGTTCTAGTCTAACCTCTAACAGGGGAAAACATTTTCAGACTTTTTATATTGTAGGTCTGTTTGAACGTGGCTCATAATTCTTTTCTGGGAATGTTGTGGGCAACACCAGTTTATGAATTGCATTCAGCTACATCTGGATGTATTTACCTCCTATTAAGCGATAGCCTATAAATCAAAGAGATCTCTTAATCTTAGTGGAATATTTTCAAAGAAGAGAACTATTTGGCCCTGCAGTTGTGATGCTAGACTACAGCCTTGAACGAGAATTACCTTCAAGAATTCAGTCCAAAAAATGAGCAGGATGAAGACATTTCGGGTCTTCACATTCATGTGACTTTCCCCAAGCCAAAAAAAAAAAAAAAAAAAAAATTAGAGAAAAGAAATTAATATCCAAATTCTGCTTGCTCTGGAAAACAGGAAAAAGCCAGTGTTTCTTCCAGTTTTTAACTTCATTGGAGTTGTGTATTGCTTATAACATATGAAAAGTGCTGGGTCGGTACCAGAGGGGTATTCAGCAGGTTCTGACCAGTTCTGGAGAACTGGTAGCGGACATTTTGAGTAGTTCGGAGAACTGGCAAATACCACCTCTGACTGGCCCCTCCCCCATCTATTCTCTGCCTCCCGAGTCCCAGCTAATCGGCTGGGTCTTCTTTTGTTGCCCTTTTGTTGCACAGGAGAACAAAGCTGGAAAGCAGGCTA
The DNA here is from genome assembly GCF_049901735.1 of Notechis scutatus. NCBI lineage: Eukaryota > Metazoa > Chordata > Lepidosauria > Squamata > Elapidae > Notechis > Notechis scutatus. The sequence continues at coordinate 92,559,239 of NC_142009.1, read as the reverse complement.
GTGGGGTGGGGTGGGAATGGAGATTTTGCAGTATCCTTCCCCTGCCCACCCACCATGCCACACCCACCAAGCCACACCCACAAAACCAGTAGTAAAAAAATTTGAATCCCACCACTGGTCGGTACAGTTGCTTAGTGCATATAACATGCAAAAGAGTGCTTCTTAGAGTAGGCCTGATATGCTGTTCAGGAAAGTTAAATGTATGTATTAATCTTATCTTTCAAATCTCAACTGTGTGCACATTGCTAGAGAATGGTTGATGATACCACACCCTGAACTGGTGGATGATCTCATGTAGGGATTGCAGATGTGATCTCTCCACCCATTCCCATCAATACCAATAGATGTGCATCCAAAATACCTGCAGGTAATGACTGTGTATCATAGTGAAATATCCATTGGAAATCTGTTCACAGGCACGATATGAAGATATATGATTTGGCACATTTTTCTTAAAATCATCCTATCAGGCAGAAACAGAATGAATGGATTTCTGATAACATAACATATGAAAACTGTCATAGACTGGTTATGACCTAGCTTGTTTATTGCTACTGCAACTTGAAATTTATGCTAATAAATCAATGACTTGTTCATTTCTGGATTTGGTTGCTCAAACCTCAGACCCAACACAGAGGAATTTATAGCTGTGTTTCTTACTATAGAGTTGGTACAGACTGCATAAAAAGAGTGTTAAAAACGAAAAAAATGGCTTTTTGTGTAAATTATTTGAAGCAGGGCTTGATTGTGTTTTTAAAAGAACTCGGTTAAAATATAGATGTTTGGGACATTCAAAAATGAAGATGTAGATGTTTGGGACAACTTAAGGTGGTAACAGAAATTAAATTCATAAGTGATGCAGAGATATTAAATCTAAATTGGAGACTATCAGCTCAGATTTGGAAGTTGTACAGATTCTGATGTATCTACCGTGTAACATTGGAAGAAAATAGGACTCCATAGTTCAACTTTAACAAAGTTTCCAAATTGCTTTGGTTGTTTTTTTTCTCTTGAGGTGGTCCAAGCAAGCAGTTTTCCAAGAGTGGAATATGAAAACAGGGAGTGGGTGTCCCACTGCAACACTGTGGGTGGGAGGTTGATAATAATAATAATAAAGTGTTCAGAAGATCTAACCACCAGCATTCTTTCATGGGCATCAAAATATATGCATGTAAGCATAATATATTATTTCAAAGCATACTTTTCTGGCATCTGCTCTGCCTCTAACAGTTTGAATGATTTCAGCAAATCTATGGAAATTACTAGAGGCATCAAAGTAGTACATTTTGTTTCTGTGGAAAGGGATTTGCTTTTCAGATTTACAGGGAAGCCAGTTTATTCACACGAACACAACACACAGGCAACCATCAAAAATGAATTCTGTCCTTAAAAAGATTCTAAAAGTGTTTAGAAGTTTGGGTCAACTTCCCTTGTACATTCTAGACCAGTGGTCCCCAACCTTTTTGTACCAGGGACTGGTTTCAAGCAGAAAATTTTTGCAAGGACCGGGGGAGAGAGAAGAGAAGGAGGGGGCTTTTCCTGTCGCCGCAGCTATTCCGAAGCGCCCGTTTCACCCCCACCCCCACTGCCCGCCCGCGCGCACGCGCTTCAATCCACAGTGTCCGTTCTGCCTGCCTGCCTGCCTGCCTTAGTTTCTGGTTGTTTGGGAGCAGCTTCGGCTGAGAATAATAACTATTCGCCTCTTTTACTCAGCCGAAGCTGTTTCGATTCAACCATTAACGAAGGCAGGCAGGCAGGCAGGCAGAACGGAGCACTGGGTTGAACCCCGGCGCACGCGCGGCGGGCGGGCGAGCGGCGGCGGGCGGACGGGGTGGGGTGGGGGAGAACGGGCGCTCGGAGGCGCTGCGGTGACAGGAAAAGCCCCCCGCTTCTTTGAAGCAGTTTCTTCCTGGGCTGGTGGAGGAGCGAGAGAGCGACTGAGAGAGCTGACCCAGAGAGAAGGACAGGCTTCGGTTGCTTCCTCCCTCCCCTTCTTTCATTTGTGTCCTTGATCCCCGATCCCAGCAGCATTCACCGAAGGTGAAGAAAGTCGCCATTTTTAAAAAAATTCTTTGCGGCCCGGTAGAGAGTGCTCCACGGCCCGGTACCGGTCCGCGCCCGGTGGTTGGGGACCCTGTTCTAGACAATAGAGGCTGCTGAGAAAAGCAGGTACTTCTTCCTTTTGTTTCAGTCACTCTTTAACTTAAATACAAATGTGTGTTGAACAATCAAACCACCACAACACATTTAAGTTGCCTTTAAGAATGGCTTAAAATAATTAAAGAAGGGATCAATTCTTTAATGTTTACTTGGGTTTCAGACTGGGGTATCCTGTAACTCTGAGACAGCATGGGATTGAGAGCAAGAGGCACAGTGTTATTAGTGGTTCTTCTCTTTCCTTTAGGGCTGATTCCAGTCAGCGTTGCTTGGTGGGCAGGGATCAAATGTGAGGCCCCTATTTTGCCAACTTCTCTCCCAACTTTGAAAAAAAAAACATCTTATGAAGTTGTTGGGACAGATCATCTATCAACACCAAGTGAGGTATCTTAAGTATGCTGATGATGCCCAATTATACATCTCTGCACTGGGCCAACCAAGTGATGCTTTCCAGGTTCTATCCTAGTATATCCGAGCTGTGAAGGTCTGGGGGAAGAAAGCTTCAGCTCAACCCTGGTAAAATCAGGGCAATGGGTTTTGAAGGCCCTCAGACCCATGATTTTCTAGCTATATCTTTGAATGGCTTAGCACTCCTCTGGATTAGAGTTGGTGGGCAACTTGAAAGCCCTTGTGGATTCAGAGGTCCTGCTCAAAGATCAAACAGCCATAACTAGGAGGACCTTTCACAGGTCCATCTTGTGTGCCAGTTGCACCCACACTTCAACCAAGAAGCCCTGCTTTAGTTGTCTCCTGGCTGGGTTAATATAACATGGACTAAATGGAGCTGCCCTTGAACAACATTTGAACATTGCAACTGATCCGGAACACGACAACACAGGGAGTCTTCGAGAATTCATGGTATACTCTGCTCTGTGAGTTGGGCTTCTGGGTGCAAGTGCTTCTGGTCATCTATGAAGCTCTGTGTGGCTTGGGGCCAAGTTACTTGAAGGCCCATTTGTCTCTAAGCATTTCTGTTCACCTCACCCAAACTGGCAGGGTTTGCTACTTTCATTAGTAAGTGTTATGTCATGGAGATCATAATGGCTCTGGTTCTCCTGTTTGTTGCAAGCATTGAAAACCTGAATGTTTTCTCAATCACTTTGACTAGGATGTTGGTAATGAGGATGATGGATGTAGGTTACTTTTTTTTTGTACTATGTTTGATATTTTTAATCTTTGGTGCACTGCCCAGACTCACTATTATGAGATGGGCAATTATATAAATTGCTTAAATAAGTAAATCAACAAACAAATAAAATATAAAGTCCCATAACTCCTCAAATGTGGCTTCTTTAAATTTGATTGAAACCAGTATAAATAATATTAATCAGGAATAAATAAAATCAGGTAGGGTTTTTGCATTTTTGACCTGTTTAAAGTTTTATGTTTTAATATTATATTAGAATAATATTTCTATTATTTAATTCAAGAAGATATTTAACTTTTAGAGGAGACCAACAACTACTGTAAAATGCTGATGTAACTTTTTCCAAAGTAGCTTTCTTTTATATTTCACAATACTGTATGAAATAGCATTTTCAAAGAAACAAGAATATCTACAAAAATAATTATATAATTGTACAGTAAACACTTAAACATTCACATACCTTATTTTATGCTAGTTAAGGAGATAAAGTTCTTGTTATTCCCCCCACTAGTTCTCATTCACTTTGAGGAAAGATTCATAGAATCATAAAAAAAAAATTAACGTCAGGATGGGATCTTGGAGAATACCTAGAACCCCTGCCAAGTACAGGAATTCAATATTACAGCATCCTCAACCGATGGTCATCCAGATGGCTGAACACATTTATTTTATTTATTTATTGATTTATTTGATTTGTCAATTGTTTACAAGATAATAAGTACAAGTGTATACATAGTTGTGAATATATGAAATGGGTACATATAAGAAAAATAAAAGAATAAGAGAAACAATAGGACAGGGACGGTAGGCACGTTGGTGCGCTTATGCACGCCCCCTACAGACCTCTTAGGAAAGGGGTGAGGTCAATAGTAGACAGTCTAAGGTTAAAGTTTTTGGGGTTTGGGGAAGAGACTACAGAGTCGGGTAGAGTATTCCAGACATTGACCACTCTATTGCTGAAGTCGTATTTCCTGCAATCAAGTTTGGTGCGGTTTACTTTGAGTTTGTATCTGTTGTGTGCTCTTGTGTTGTTATGGTTAAAGCTGAAGTATTCATTGACAGGTAGGACATTGCAATGTATGATTTTATATAACATGCTTAAGTCGGACCGAAGACGGCGTAATTCGAGGTTTTCTAGTTTTAGAATTTCGAGTCTGGTGGCATAAGGTATTCTACAACGGGTAGAAGAGTGGAGAACTCTTCTTGTGAAATACTTCTGGACTTTCTCAATTGTGTTAATATCACATACGTAATAAGGATTCCAGACTGATGAACTGTATTCGAGTATTGGTCTAGCAAATGTTTTGTATGCTCTGGTTAGTAGTGAGATATTACCAGAGAAAAAGCAACGTAGAATTAGGTTAACAACTCTTAATGCCTTTTTGGCTATGTAGTTGCAGTGGGCTCTAGCACTTAGATCATTAGAGGTGAGTATTCCCAGGTCCTTTACAGAGCTTGGGTCATCAACAAGATCTTGACTATTCAGCTTGTATTTTATTTTCTGATTTTTTTTACCAATATGTAAGACAGAGCATTTATTTGTTGAGATTTGAAGTTGCCATATGTTAGACCATTCAGATACATAGTCTAGGTCTTTTTGTAGGGTAGTAGTATTGTCTGTGGTATTGAACAGCTTTACATCATCAGCGAAGAGAACGCAATTGCTCTTGATATGATCACAAAGGTCGTTTATGTAGATTATGAAGAGAGTTGGTCCTAGAACACTGCCTTGGGGAACACCACTATTGACAGGTACTGGATTTGATAGGGCGTTCCCGATTTTGACCATTTGTTGTCTGTTTGACAGGAATGTTTCTATCCAGTTATTCAGTTGTCCAGAGATACCATAAGATTTTATTTTTAGGAGTAGTTTGTCGTGTACCACTGAATCAAAGGCTTTGCAGAAGTCTATGTAGATTGCGTCTATTGCTTTGCCCTGGTCGAGTTGTGTAGTCCATATGTTTTTGCAGTGTAAGAGTTGCAGATTACAGGATAGTTTTTTTCTGAAACCAAATTGTTTTTTTTTTTTTTAAAACAAGTTTTATTAAAAGTTTCAACAACAAACAAATCATTACATATTGAATCTTTCCCTGTTTTTCTACAATAATTTCCCCAATATTCTCATAAAACACAAACAAACACAAACAAACATAAAAAAAAATCTTTTAGTAAAGTACCTTGGCCCCAGTTACCTCTCTTTGCATGGGCTAAAATAATAACACATATCACTCTTCACATTTCTATCTTATTTAATCCATCTTAATTAAATCATTAAATTGTATCTTTTGCCCATTCATTTATCCCTCTATCTCTTCTTATAATAAAAGAAAAATTTCTCCTGAAATCACTAATCAGAGTATGATGCCTTTCTATCCTCCCCCTAAGTTAGTAAAATTAACATTCAACATAACAAATACCCAATTTGGTTCTGCTTGGTACATTCTATCCACCAAAAATGTTTAAATACATTGTATCCTCCTTTCCTTCGATATTTTATTACATTTTAAAAATCAATCATTAATAAAAACTTCAACATTTTAATTTCTTATTAAATCTTAAAGCATTCTAATTTACTATTTCAAATATAAATGTTACAATACCATCTTCTGTACCTTAGCAGAATCTTTCTTACAGAAAATTATATTTCATCCTTTATCTCTAAAAAAAATCCCTCTTCTCCCATCCAATTTTAAAGCTTTGAGGCTTTTCTCCGCCTTTCCCCTTTCTTTCTTCCCCCACCAAATCTTCCTACCCCCCCTTCTTCTTCTAACCTCTGCCTTGCTGGGATCCCTTCTCTGTTGCATTCCCTTTTTCTCTTGTTTGTTATCATTATATTTACTTTGCATCATATTTTTCTCTTTCTCAAATGTTTTTTAGATCTTAAGTCCTTCATTTTCCTTGCTCTCTTCCTTCCTTCTTCCTTAGATAAGTTTTGGAATTCAATGAAGATGGCGTCTTCGTCTCTTCCTTGTTGTTCTTCTTCCATTTCCATCTGTTCCATTGTCTGTTGGTAATTGACCAGCGCCATTTCTAGAAATAGAAAAGCTTTTTCCATGCCATCTTTGCAGATTGCTTTTGTTTGCTCATATTCATCCCTCAGGTCTTCAAAAAGGAAAGCCATTATAAATAAGTCTTTTCTTTTCTTTATTCCTCTTTCTTCTTACACCAACCAAATATTCCGAGAGAAAGGCAAAACAATCCCAAAATCCACAATCCTCAATAAATCCAAGCAAGCCAAAATTCCCCCTTCCTCTTCCAGGGGTGGTATCAAACAAATAAAAAAAAGAATCCAAGTCTATATTTTAAAGCCTTATTAAGATTGTATTTCTGTCCTCAAGTCTTCAAGGCATCTCCTCCAACAAGATCCAAATTTATATATTTTCTTTATCCTCTCCCTTCCGGCTTAATTCCGTCGGGAGGGAGAGTAAACTTTCCCTTCAGCACCTCAAAACAGCCGCTTTTTTTCTCTTGTGGAAGAAATCATCAGAAAACCATCTTTTCCAGGAATTAAATTAAATAAATCTCAAAGCCCTGGGTCGACCAAGAAGAACTTTTACTTTCAATAACTTTCTCTTCTTCCTCCTGCGCATACTTGCCCGGCTGTCAACTTCTTTGTGGCGGCCATTACGGACCGCCGCTGCACCGTCCTGGTAACAGGGGTTCTGCCGGCCAGGGAGGGGTCTGCAACACCCCCAAACCCTTCCTCCGGATCCCCCTTACCTTCAGCTACCCCTGCAGGGCAGCCTTGCTCCGCACCCGTCCGGTCGAAGCCCCAAAACGGCTAGCGCGGCAGGGATCGCGCAGCTTCGCGAATCCCTACTGCTCGCGAAGCCGACAAACCGGAAACCCCCTGAAACCAAATTGTTTATTGGAGAGTAGGTTGTTTGTCTCTAAATGGAGGATGATGGATTGGTTAATAATTGATTCCATGACTTTACAGGTGACGCAGCATAAGGAGATTGGTCTGTAATTTTCAACTAGGCTTGGGTCTCCTTTTTGAAGATAGGGATGACTGTGGCTTGTAACCATAGGTTAGGCAAGGAGCTGGTCCTGAAAGATTTTTCAAAGATTATGCTTAGAGGTTTGGCTATGGCAGTGGATAGCTTTCTTAAGAAGTAGGCACATATTCCATCCGGTCCAATAGATAGAGATGGTTTTAGGTTGCGTAGTGCTTTTTCAACGTTGTCTACTGTAAAATCGATATGTATTAGATCATTGTTGTTATCTGTGGTACGGCTAGGAAACATTGGGCATGATCCATTACTGTTTACAAACACTGAGCCGAAGAATGTGTTAAAGATGTTGGCTTTAATGGTGTCGTCGCTGCAGTCTTTACCATCGGGTCCTATCAAGGGAGGGATGGACCTTGAGTCTTTTAGTTTGTTGTTTACAAAATTGTAAAAAGCACGGGTGGAATTGGTGCTTAGAAGGTTTTCCTCTTGTTTAATGTGATAATTGGTGCATTCGGTCTTTATCTGGTGGCATAAATTTTTGTATCGGTTTTGAAACTAGCAACGTGACCAGATTTGTTTTTCCGCCAGAGTGATCTCTTTTTGGATTGAAGTTTCCTTATTGATATGGGTAATCTGCTTTTTGTTTTGTTTTTGGAGTTGTTGTTGGAACATATAGTTTGATGACTCTTTTGACTTCAAGTAAAAAAATGTTGTAATGGTCTTCAACAGTATTGCATCCAGTGAATAGAAATTGCCAATCGAGGGATGAGAGATCGTTATCTATAAGATCATAGTTGCCTTTTTTGAAGTTACAATTAGGGATGACATCATTGTGGTGATTTTTGTGTGGGCGTATGTTGAGGCAAAAGTCAATCATATTGTGGTCACTACTGGAAAAGGGTTCTTTGGTTTGTATTCCGTAAATTAAATTCAAACTATTGCAGAAGATGAGATCGAGGCAGTTGTTCAGTCTAGTGTTGTTGGTTACTAGTTGTTCAAGACCTAGATTTGTAATAGCATTGTAGAAGGTTGTGTGTATGATTTCAGTTGTACAATTATTTAGGGTCCAGTCGATATGAGGTAGATTGAAATCTCCAAGAAAGATAAAAGGGTATGGGCAGGATGTAGCCCATGTTAGTAGTGTATTTAGCTTGTTTACATGTTCGATGTCATAATCAGGTGCTCTGTAACATAGTAAGAATCGAATTGTGATATTTAAGGATAGTTCACAGATGATGGTTTCAGGAAGGGCAAGCTCCTGGGTAACTTGGATATTTTTTTAGATGTAAGGATTTTTTATAGAATATAGCAACACCACCTCCTCGACGATTTTCACGATCTGATCGGTAAACATGATAGTCTCTTACTGTGGTAATGGAGTCGGGGAGAGATGCATTGAGCCATGTTTCACAGACAAATATAATGTCGAAGTTAGCCATATTTAAGAGGATGAGAAATTCAGGTATTTTATTCACGAGGCTTCTTGCATTGAGTAGTTTGCATTTAAGTCCGGCAGCAGTTGGGATTGAGGTAGTTGGGGCATGCGTGCCTAGTCTTGGGTGATGGTGGGTGGTGGGTAGTTTTGGGTGATGGTGGGTGGTGGTAGGTGGTTGAGGTAGGGTGGTGGTTGAGGGTAAAAGTTGGGTATTGGGTTACGTGTCTTACTTTTGATACAGTCAGCATGGTAGTCAATGTACAGGTCCTTCTCTCCATTGTCTAGACGGGTTTTGAGTTCGATGCGGAGTGCACGGGAGCGGGCACGTTGCTGTATGGTTAAGTCAGGGCGGCAACGGAGGTTTTTGTGGTTGGTGTTGGTTTTGGCGAGTGAGTTTATAGTGTAAATGAGTTTACGTTTGCTTGATTCATTTTTGCAAATGATCCTGCACAAGCGTGGGGCCACAGAGCCATCTCTATTTTTGAGCTCTCAGTCAATGCGGGAAATGTCAAGTATTTCATCACCGGAGATGGTTGATGCTTGGTAATCCTGCAAAGGTGAACCCACCACCTCCCAAGTCAATCTGTTCTACTGTTGAACGGTTCTTACATTTAGGAAACATTACTTGATGCCCAACCAAAACTTGCTTTCTTGTCATTTGAACCAATTGCTTCTTGCTGCATGTTCTGGAACAACTTCAAATAATCCTGCTCCATGTTCTACATGAGAATCTTTCAGAAGCTTGAAGACAGCTATCATATCTTCCAAGTGGTGACTTCTCTAAAGGATACTCAATGTCCCCAATTTTTTTCTCACAATTATTTCCTTCCAGCTCCCTCGTCATTTTGATTATACATCTCTTCCTAAACTACAAAGCTCGGAATTAGGTGCAATATTGTTGGTATGGTATGCCCAGTGTAAAATAGAGAAAACCAGGAATTTCCAAAAGGAAATTACAAGTAGCCCTCGATTTACAATAGTTTATTTAGTTCATTTAGTTCATTCTTTGAATAGTTCATTCGAAGCTACAATGACACTGAGAAAAGTGACTTAAGACTGTTTTCGACAGTTATGGCCTTTCCAGCATCCCCACGATCATGTGATCGAAGTTCAGACACTTGGCAAGTAGTTCATATTTATGACGGTTGCAGTGTCCCAGGGTCATGTGATCCCCTTTTGCAACCTTCTGACAAGCAAAGGCAAGGGGGAAGCCAGATTCCCTTAACACCCAGGATGCTAACTTATCAACTGCAGTGATTCACTTAATATCTCTGGCAAGAAAAGTTGTAAAATGGGGCAACATTCATTGAACAAATGTCTCACTTAACAGTGGAAATTTTGGGCTCAATTGTGGTTGAGGACTACCTGTCCTTTAGAGATTCCTCCAAAGGGAATGGAGTGTGGTCTTCCTGTATTTAGAAATGGGTAGACTGAGAGTATGGAGGGATGTCTTCTCCCACATACAGTCATGTGTTTCAATGCTTAGCAACCACCAAACTAAAACCGTTCCTTCACTTGTTGAAGCATAAAATATTGATTCAATCGCATATGTAAAATTACTAATGTGCCTTATTTATCCAAAAGAAGCTTTTCTGTTTTAATGGCAAGGCTGATGAGAAATAGAACATATCACGATCCAGAGGGAAGGGTGATTCAAAATGTTACATCTCCAAGTAGGAAATGTGCTGGTCAGACAGTATATAGTTAGTTGGGAATTGTGAGCTGTCCCCTTAAGGGAATGCTTCATGGGAAATGTAGTTAATGCCTCATGGGAGATGTAGTTCATGTCATGTGGTCACATCTGTAATCCTGATTGGTCACTGAAGTGACCTCTAGTTGGGTTGGGAGGAGTTTCAGTCATTCTTGCTTGGACCCCAGCATCGTGCTGGATTCTTTCCCTTTGCTGCATCATTATGGGATGAAGATAACCATCTTTTCACACTAGAAAGACAACTATGCAAAGATTGGACATTAGATGAATCTCAACATAACTGTGAGTTATAACTTGAGGATGCCTGATATAGTTCAATAAAGAAACTTTGTATGGAAGCCTTTGTAGTGTTTAACTCCTTATCTCAAGTATTTTGAGAAGGTAAATCTTGCTTGAGACAAGACAGGAAAGATGATTACAGATTAAAGGAAAGCAGCCAGATGTTTTTGATGCTGGGACCACCCTGCTCATTCTATCCAGAGGAACCATTTTAAAAGATATATTTGTTGGTATTATTGCTCTGCCATCCAAGGCAGCCCCAATCAAAGTGCCTATCTTCATGGCCGATTGACTCTTTTTATTGGCACAGTACTGTTTACCCATTTTTCACATAAAGGTTGCCGAGTTATTTCTCTGTGTTCTACCCATTGAAAGACCATTAAGAAAGGAATGAGTTCTCTTTTTAACAGCTGGATTAAAATGGTTGATCACCATGCTCTTTTCTTTCTTTCTTTTTTGCTCTTAGCATGTTTTGGGTGAATCCTGTGGGGATGACCAATTGGCCATAGATTGCCCACATGTTTTAGTAAAATTCCCTACATATGTATATAAGAGAATACACAAGACGGTTCTTTGGAGAAAGGATCTAGATAAAAATGATTTCAACAGAGGTTACCTCAATAGTTACCCAACATCCATGTTGAGGCACAAATTCCACCTCCAGACGAAAGCACTGAGAATTTCTGGGTAAACAGCAGTGGATGAAACAAACTATGAGCTAGTTTGCTTCGAGCTAGTTGGTGTAAAGAAGTGGCTGCTGCTTTTATTGCTTCTCCCTTCTGAATTTTTACCTCCTAAAGTATCTTGTGGTTGGAAAAGAAAAAGAAAGAAGAGAAAAAGAAACTCAGGCATGCTTTGTATGTTGTTTTCAAAAGGCAATGCAAGACACCTCTTGCAAAACTATGAAAAACAATGAACCATGCAGTATGTAGAGCATGGAAAGAGGAAATTCCAAAGATAGCCTTGCTATCTGTATGTCAAAGAAGACCTAGCATGGTATTACAATTATATGAGCTATATGGTGGCGCAGTAGTTAGAGTGCATGACTGTAGGCTACTTCTGCTGACTGCCAGCTGCCTGCAATTTGGCAGTTCAAATTTCACCAGGCTCAAGGTTGACTCAGCCTTCCATCCTTTTCAGGTGGGTAAAATGAGGAGCCAGATTGTTGAGGGCAAATATGCTGACTCTGTAAACCATTTAGAGAGGGCTGTAAAAGCACTGTAAAGCGGTATATAAGTCTAAGTGCTATTGCTATTGCTACTACATATAACTTTTTTTATCTGAAGATTGTCAGAGCATACAATTGCCCTTCAGATTTAAAAACCTTCAGTGTTGGAGCATCCACAACTTCTAGAGGCAAGTTATTCTGCTGATTAATTGTTCTAATTGTCAGGAAATTTCTCCTTAGTTCGAAGTTCTCTCCTTGATTAGTTTCCATCCATTGCTTCTTGTCCTGCCTTCAGGTCAGTGGTGGGGTTGAAAAGTTTTTACTACCGGTTCTGTAGGCATGGCTTGGTGGGCATGGCAGGGGAAGGATACTGCAAAATCCCCATTCCACCCCCCCTCTAACTTGCTTTCCAGCTCTGTTCTCCTGTGCAGGGCAACCAAAGAAGACCCAGCTGACTAGCTGGGACTTGAGAGGCAGAGAAGAGATGGGGGCAGGGCCAGTCAGAGGTGGTATTGGCCAGTTCTCCAAACTACTCAAAATTTCTGCTACCGGTTCTCCAGAACTGGTCAGACCCTGTTGAATCCCACCTCTGCTTCTGGTGCTTTGGAGAATAGGTTGACCCATTCTTTGTAGCAAACCCTGAGATATTGGAAGACTGCTATCATGTCTCCCCTAGTCCTTCTTTTCATTAGACTAGACATACCCAATTCCTGCAACCATTCTTCATATGTTGTATCTTTCAGTCCCCTGATCATGTTTGTTACTGTTCTCTGCACTCTTTCTAAAGTCTCAACATCTTTTTTATATCATGGCAACCAAAACTGGGTGCAATATTCCAATATTCTTACTAAGGCATTATAAAATGGTATTAACACTCCACATGATCTATTAATGTTTACAACCAGGAACCTGATAACAACATCTGACTGGCTTTTGCTTTAGCCAAGCAAATTTGACTTGATGTTCATCATTACCATGACAAACTTAATGTTGTCACCAATTTGGAGTGTACCTTCAGGAGATTAAAAACATAATGGTGAATTGGGCTGGAAGGCTGGTAAACAATTATTTGAACTCTGAAATCTGGAGTGGTACTAGAACTACTAAAGAATGTGTGAATGCACACACACACACACACATTTTTGCTGTATATTTACTGAACAAAATAAATAGGAATTGAAAAAGGCTCTTTTTTCATCTTAACAACCCTCTAATATTTCATGTATTGTTCAGAAAGATGCCCTTTTTGGAAAGTTAATATCAGGCCCTTGATTTGATTCCACACTAGGTTTATTTTTCGATTTTCATTCTGCTGCATCTTACATGCCATTTATTAATTGCATTATCCATGTCACTCATTTCTTTTACACACCCTGTTGGATGTTAACTGTATTCTGCTGCATTGTGGTATAAATTTGATAAATTGCCCAACCTTTCTACTATGGGTCCAGCTTGCGGAACTTGGGGTGTCAGCTGCTGATTACTCCTTTTCTTGTAGGTGTTCAGGGTTCCCAATGTGAGTGGACCAGTAGCTGGAGGGGTAGGAATACCCCCAAGCATTGCCAGCCCCTCTTCTTCTAGACAGACTCCTACATCCTTGAAAGCTCCATGGCAGTCAGATATATGACAGGAGTAGCTGCTAACATGTGAGACACTACACCTGATAACCTAATGCCTAGATACAGGTATTCAACAGCAGGTTGAATATGTCTCTTTTCTGTGCTTTTTCTCTGGGTCAGATGCACTCTATCCCTGTATGCTTTGAAATAAAATCTATTTTTTCTTTGGGAATAGAAAGGACCCTTTCACTCTAGATCAATCTACTTTTGCACTAGACTGAAGTAATTTGTAACAGAGGGTTAATTGCTACTACACTGGGATTTTATGAATTGCATGTTTTTCTTGCTGTCCTGAATCAAGCAGATATAGGATTTGATAGCTTTTACTAGAAAAGCAATACATTGCGTTACTCCAATAGGGTTTATCTAGCATATGAGTTGCTTTGCTCAACATCAAAACTTTTCACTTCAATTGATTTTTGTAAATATCTTTGTTTTCGGCTTGGACTGGATGATCTGCAACTCTGAATCTTGCCCAGTTATGTAAAAAAAAAAAACCTGTCTGTAGTCCTTGTGTCCAAAATTAATGAGAATATTTTAAATATTCTTTGGAAAAGAATCCTTATTCATTAAGTGTAGTAGTCATCCCAATGAAATTCAAGATGGTAAATTCGTAGATATCCACGAGGAAGATTAAGTGGTGTCAGAATTGCAATTATACAAGTTGTGGGATTTGCATTATTATGTCATGTAAACTTCCTCTCCTTGCCTCCACTTTGTGGAAGACTGCAGACTACAATTAGTATGTTTCTTTATGGACTTGAAAATAGAATGCCAAAACCATGCTAAGATTGATATGAAAAATTGTTAAAATAAAGAAGTTAGCATCAAAGACCCTCTTACTTCAGCACGGAAGTTTGAGAATAAGTTTTATTAATCAATTAAAAACAACTGAGTAGCTCATAATGAGAAATTGTTAATTAACTACTGTCAATTGAACAATAAATGTCAACACTGGTTTTCTTTAAAAAAAAAATGAAAACCATATTACTTTTAGAATTTTTAAAATATGTCTCCAAAGATGATGTTGCAATTTATTTTATATGTGACAGTTTTCTGGAATCTGTAGAGTGTTCCTTGGCCTCTTACTAACTTGCAGCCAAACATACTATTTTCTTTTAGAACAGTGCCTGAATTATGCATGCTGAGTTTTCTTGTGAATATTTGCCCATTTTCCATCAGGAAAATCACATAAATTTTGAACATCAACATAGGTGTCAATGTGCTGTAATTTCATCACACAACTGCTGCATTTTATGTAATTTGCATAGTTACATAACCTGCTTCATTGGGATAATGATGTCAAGGTGACATAACATCATCCTTGCCCACATAGATACAAGCATCAGTCAAGAAAAGTATGTGCATATTGAAAATATCCTGGTCCATTAATTGTCAAGTCCTGATCCTACAAATTCCTCTATTGAACTTTATAGGTTCAGTCTGTTGATATCTCTGGTAAATTTAAATCTAGTATGTTCTGTCTTCTCCTTCTTTAAAATAGTTTTGTTGTTTGGTATTTGTTACATTCCCTGATTACCTTGCTCTTATGGAACAAGGAAACGAGTTCATTTTTATTCTGAATTGGGGAAACTCGAGGGCCAGATCAAGTCTCCAAAGGAGAAATAGCCTTGTGTTCCTTCATCCGAAACCAGTGACACAAAGCTCCATTTGCTGGTTATGCATCTGTACATTAGGCAGGGTTCCAATCAGATGTCTGTATCACATCCACAATACACAATATGTTCAAATACAGTATGTAGCTCTTTATCATTTTGCTTTTTTATACACTTTAAATTAAGACCGTACCATAGTTAAGGCAACTCAGAGGTGGCTACAAACTAGTCTGGACATGTCTTTTAGCTGCTTTCTGTGGAATTGTGCTTTTCCATGACAAAGGACACTGGACAGTGGTGGGATTCAAAAATGTTTACTACTGGTTCTGTGGGCGGGGCTTGGTGGGCATGGCTTGGTGGGCGTGGCGTGGGAAGGATACAAAATCCCCATTCCCTCCCCACTCCTGGGGGAAGGATACTGCAAAATCCCCATTCTCTCCCCACCCCACTAACCTGCTTTCCAGCTCCGTTCTCCTGTGCAGGGCAACAAAAGAAGACCCAGCCGATCAGCTGGGACTCGGGAGGCAGAGAATAGATGGGGGCGGAGGCCAGTCAGAGGTGGTATTTGCTGGTGCTCCAAACTACTCAAAATTTCTGCTACCGGTTCTCCAGAACTGATCAGAACCTGCTGAATACCACCTCTGATGCTGGAGCTGATTGCTTGAGCAATCATACATTTTATGTAAAATGGACCTTACCGTCAGCAGGGGTGTCAAACTCGATTTTATTGAGGGCTGCATCAGGTTTGTGTTTGACCTCAGTGTGGCGTGGCCAGTGTGAGCGTGCCCAGCATGACATCACTTGTGTCAGGAAGGGTGCCTATGGTAGCCCAAGT
Organism: Notechis scutatus; assembly: GCF_049901735.1. NCBI lineage: Eukaryota > Metazoa > Chordata > Lepidosauria > Squamata > Elapidae > Notechis > Notechis scutatus. The sequence goes on along the minus strand of NC_142009.1, from coordinate 92,543,319 downwards.
GTTCTGCCACTGAAAACAGGCTTCCGAGCTCCATTTTCAGCTGTGACGGTCTCCTGCAACCCTCTGCCAGCAAAAACATAGCTCAGAAGGGCCACACGTAGCCCTCATGAACTCCATTTTCGTTGACAGAGGCATTGCAGGCCGGTCTTTTACTTCCAGGGCATCCCTGCAGGCCAGATCTAAGCAGCATGTGGGTCAGATCTGGACCCTGGGCCTTGAATTTGACACCCCGGTCTACAAGAACTTCCACAGGACTTCTGCTGCTTTCTAAGAAACAGATTGTAGCTTTCTTGTACTTGTTGCTGTTCTTCTTGGAACTGCAGCTAATGCAGCAATTGTCATCCAGTGTCCTCTTAACATCCTGCTGAAAAACTACTCTCTGCTAAAGCCATCATGCAACTAACAGCAAACTTTACAGAGTAATTTGGAGAAGAATTAGCTCATGCAAGATATGAACAGTTGATTTCCTGCCTACTACCTGACGGAAAACAAACCTTACAGCTTTCTCTTTCAACTTGAGCAAAGCTTGCAGCAGAACCTGTCTAGTCTCTGACGTAAAGAAACTGTTCAGGAAAATGCATTAGCAGTAAAAAAAAAAAGGGGGAGCAGCTGCCCGGAAATTCTTAAAGAAGATCAGCAAGCCATGCCGAAGTAGATCTACTCAAGTTCAAGTCCCAGTAGAGGTGATTCCCTAGTAAATGTGTTGAAACAAGACCAGCCAATGGAGACAATGCATGAGAGGCAGCGGCAGAATGGATTTGCAGACCCAGATGTCTAAAAATTAAGATGTTTCTGAAGCCAATCATGCTTCCTGTCAAGCCTGAACTGAAGAACTGACTCAGATAGGGCGATGCATTTGTGAAAGAAGCAGCTGCAAGGCCAAGCTAACCTTCTAGCTTTGCTAACAAGCACTTGGAAGCGACTTCTTTTCTGCATTAAGCATTTCTTAGTGCACATGCGTGTATTTGCTTGCAGTGGATAAAATTGCACTGTATCCAAGCAGAAGTTTGGCAAAGACCTTGTTTGAGGATTCTTGCTGTTCCTTTTTGGCTGTCGCTCTCTACTGCTCTGCATATCACTGCCTAGGCTTACAGGGAAAGGGGAGGGGGGAAGGAAAAAGAAAAGCCACACAATTGCTATTAACTGTTAATGGAAAGGAATGAAACGAGAAAGTATCAAATTACTGTTTCGCAGGTATAACCGTGGATTGAACTCAAGAGATGTTCAGACATCCTTCCTTGCCAAATACTTATTAGAAGAGGGATTAGTTCATTCTGGCTAAAGAGGAGGTACTATTTCCATTCAGAAAAGTGTCTACAGCGCCCTTAACTGCACACAGCTGTTATAGATAATGACTCTCGTGAAAAACAAGATTTAATTTCTCTGCCACTTCCTTTTGTTGGTGGGGAAAGTTTTAAAGCAAAACAATGCACGTGAATTCTGTGCACCCTCTCCAAGGATGCTGAAATATTTCTGCCACAACATAACAACATCTATACTTTATTTAGCTATTTAGGCCATAAAGAGAAGATATATCGTGACAAATTTTCTTTTTACTGCTGGCCAAACTAGCAAAAAATATTTACCATCTCGAATTTCATTGGGATGACTACTACACTTAATGAATGAGGATTCTTTTCCAAAGAATATTTAAAATATTCTCATTAATTTTGGACACAAGGACCACAGAGACTTTTTTTAGATAACTGGGCAAGATTCAGAGTTGCAGATCATCCCATCCTAGCCCAAAACAAAGATATTTACAAAAAGCAATTGAAGTGAAAAGTTTTGATGTTGAGCAAAGCAACTCCATATGCTAGATAAACCCTACTGGAGTAAGTACATTGCCTTTCTAGTAAAAGCTAACAAATCCTATATCTGCTTGATCCAGGACAGAAAGAAAAACATGTAATTCATAAAATCCCAGTGTAGTAGCAATTAACCATTACAGATCTGTACAAATTACTTCAGTCTAGTGCAAAAGTAGATTGATAGAATAGAATAGAATAGAATAGAATAGAATAGAATAGAATAGAATAGAATAGAATAGAATAGAACAGAATACTTTATTGGCCAAGTGTGATTGGACACACAAGGAATTTGTCTTAGTGTAAATACTCTCAGTATACATAAAGGAAAGGTACATTCGTTAAGAATCAAGAATCATAATGTACAACACTTAATGATAGTCATAGGGTACAATCAACAATCAAATCATACTAGGAAACAGTCAAGTGGGAGGGGATGGGTGATAAGGAGTGGTGAGAAGATTAACAGTAATAGTAGTGTACACTTTGTAAATAGTTGAACAGTGTTGAGGGAATTATTTGTTTAGCAGAGAAATGGCTTTTTGGAAAAAACTGTTCTTGGGTCTAGTTGTTCTGGTGTGATCTAGAGTGAAAGGATCCTTTCAATTCCCAAAGAAAAAATAGATTTTATTTCAAAGCATACAGGGATAGAGTGCATCCGACCCAGAGAAAAGGCATAGAAAAGAGACGTATTCAATTGAATACCTGTATCTAGGCATTGGGTTATCAGGTGTAGTGTCTCACATGTTAGCAGCTACTCCTGTCATATATCTGACTGCCATGGAGCTTTCAAGGATGTAGGAGTCTGTCTAGAAGAAGAGGGGCTGGAAATTTCTTGTTATGGGAGAACTATTTCTTTATTTGCCTAATTAAAACAGCCACCCATCTCACAAAACAAGGGGTGACTCTGGGCAGCAAATTATCAAACAGCAATATTAAGAGGAATATAAGCATACTACCTAATCAGAGGTGGTATTCAGCAGGTTCTGACCAGTTCTGGAGAACCGGTAGCGGAAATTTTGAGTAGTTCGGAGAACCGACACATACCACCTCTGACTGGCCCCGCCCCCATCTATTGTCTGCCTCCTGAGTTCCAGCTGATTGGCTGGTCTTTGGTTGCCCTGCACAGAAGAATGGAGCTGGAAAGCAGGTTAGAGGGGTGGGGCGGGAATGGGATTTTGCAGTAACCTTCCCCTGCCACGCCCACCAAGCAATGCCACGCCCACCAAGCCATGCCTACAAAACCAGTAGTAAATTTTTTTGAATCCCACCACTGTATCTAATGCATGATCAAAGGGACAAAACTAAGAAGAATGGCTTTTAAATGCTGTGGAGAAAATGCAGGATTTGGATTTCAGTCGTTTATCCCAATATCGGCTCAAATACGATGAATATATTATCTTTCTGCCTTGAGCATCGTTTTACAGGCGACAGGCAAAATGGTGAAGCTCAGTGTATCAGTGCTGGAACTGTGATTCCAAAAGAGCTCTTGTTGAGGCTTGTCTCTATCCTGAAATCTCCAGCTTGGATCAAAAATTCAATCTCCCCCCCCCCCCCCGCCAGTGGTGGGATTCAATTTTTTTTTTACTACCGGTTCTGTGAGCGTGGCTTGGTGGGCGTGGCAGGGGCAGTTTATTGCAAAATCCCCTTCCCTCCCCACTCCACTAACCTGCTTTCCAGCTCCGTTCCTCCTGTGCAGGGCAACCAAAGAAGGCCCAGCCAATCAGCTGGGACTCGATGGGAGGCAGAGAATAGATGGGGGCGGGGCCAGTCAGAGGTGGGATTTGCCAGTTCTCCGAATTACTCAAAATTTCTACTACCAGTTCTCCAGAACCGGTCGGAACCAGCTGAATACTACCTCTGCCACCCACTCATCCTGGTCAACTGGCATAGCTAGAGGAGAGCTGTGCAGTATAACGAGAGATATTTTAACAATCCAGCTTTAAATGTGTATATATATCTAGCTTCACATAGCAAATCATTCATTAAGCGGGATTTTTTTTACTTATCCTTTAGGACAGAGGTCTCCAAACTTGGCAACTTTAAGACTTGTGGACCCACTCCCAGAATTCTGGGAGTTGAAGTCCACAAGTCTTAAAGTTGCCAAGTTTGGGGACCTCTGCTTTAGGATATTACCTAATTAGCCTAGGGCTTTATATTCAATAATATTGATTTGATTGATTTGTCCATTTTTGCAAGTAAAAAAATAATCTAAAATGTCTTGAGTAGTGGTATCTTTAACAAATGCAACTTCCTTAAATATGCACTTGTAAAAAAAAAGTGTCCCACTTTCCCTTAAATACATTTTTTCCTTTTGAATCTAAAAATAGAAGCAGTCCTCAACTTACAACCACAATGGACCCCCAAATTTTTGTTGCTAAATGAAAAATTTGTTCAGTGAGTTTTGCCCCATTTTATGACTTTTCTTGCCGCATTTGTTCAGTGAATCACTGCAGTTGTTAAGTTAGTAATGTGGTTGTTAAGCAAATCTGGCTTCCTTGTTGACTGGTTGCAAAAGAAGATCGTATAACCCCAGGACACTGCAACCGTCCTAAATGGGAGTCAGTTGTCAAGCATCTGAATATAAATCATGTGACCATGGGGGGGGGGCTGCAATGGGCTTAAGTGTGAAAATCGGTCATAAGTCATTTTTTTCACTGCCGTTGTAACTGAGCGGTCACTAAATGAACTGTTGAAGGTCGAGTACTACCTGTATTCCAGAATGGATATTATCAATTCATCCATGCTGGCAGTGGTGGGATTCAATGTTTTTTACTACCGGTTCTGTGGGCGTGACTTGGTAGGCGTGGCAGGGGAAGGATACTGCAAAATCTCCAGTCAGTGGTGGTATTTGCTGGTTCTCTGAACTGCTCAAAATTTCCACTAACAGTTCTCCAGAACTGGTCAGAACCTGCTGAATACTATCTCTGCCTGCTGAATTCTTTCACTGTTTTATTTAGAAAAACTCAGTGACTTTTTAATGCTCTTATTATCCCTGTGTGTTCGCCCAGATAGTTATATAAATGTTTGCATCTGTGTGTGCATGACTCCTTTACAAGTGTAGAAAGTCAGCAACCATCCTCCTAGAAGAAAATATTTTGAGGAATATTTTTTTTAAAAAAGGCAGATTATTATATTTCCCAAAGGGAGAAATGGAGACACATGGTTCTTTTGGAGGTGGAGAGCAGCCCCCACTTTCCTTAATAGCCCCAGCAGATACTGAGGCCAGCTTTTAGAAATGCAGATTTGGTAATCCATTCGAGACAGGATATCTTGAAACAAAGGCAGAAGGGCAGGATGAGAAGCAGCCATCACTCAAGATCCAACACAGTACAAAGCCATTAAGCCACAATAGGAATTATTGCATCACCCTCAGAACAGTCCAAACTTCAGCCGAACTTAGCTCAGACAAACACCTAGGCTTTGTACTTTGCACATAGAGCCAGCTTTGACCTCTACATAACCTCTACATAGCCTCATGAGACTCTAACAACAGCCAATAGAATACATGTTCTTGCAGAGGAACAGGAAGCAAGTGCAAAGGCCAAGATAAGGTATAAAACCCTCCCACTCTCAACTCCATTTTGGCAACTGCACCAGAACCATGTGTTTGGTGGTTCTGCTTCATCATTAAATCGTCTTTCCAATCAGCCTTCATGTTTTTCCAGTGTCTTTCTCCCAGCTTGAAACTGAACCAAATGGATATTTCTTCCCATACAAGCAAATGGGAAAAATTTAAAAACAGTTTTAATTCTAACACAAACATTTTTTTTTAACAAAAAGCTATTCCCAGTAGCTTTTCCAAAAGTGACCCCAAGTGATCTCAAAGGGGAATCAATGGAAATTTTGTTTCATCAGAAGAAGTAAGAGGACTTTGGAAAAGTTTCTGGTCACTAGGGCAGTGGAGGGTAGGAAAAGAGGCTGCCATTGTTCTCCCACCCATTGCATTGCTCCAGTTCAGTGGCATAAATTCAAAAATGTTCTGGGTGACTTCATTCCCTAGACACAAAGCAAACTCTTATTTCAAACTGTTCCATGGGTTTCTACCTGTTTGATGCCTAACTGTCTTCCATCTCTAATTCAGCCTGGTGAATGCATTGCTCTAATTTAATTTCATAACTCCTTCAAAAGCAGACATGTTTCTCTGAAGATAACAATAAACAAGAGGCAAAATGGCCATGAAAGAGACAAATGGCAATCATTGACGTCAATTTTTCTTGTCCTACTAAACAAGCGTGGAATTTGCATTTTTTTTTTTTTAGTTTTCCATGGCAACCTTCTTATATCTCTGAATAGAATGCCCCAAGATTATGCATCTTTCCTTCAGACTGTATTTTTCTGTGCAGGCTTTTAAGAACTCCTGACATTTGCACTTAGTGTCTTGATTCTTCCGCAGAAATTTATGTCAAAAGAAATTACGCTGCTCCTTCTTTAAAGGCCAGCAATTGGCAAACAAACTTGTAACTCCACTGCCCTGCAAAATGCAAAATAACAACAAACATGTGTAATGTGGCCTTTACTAATTACAGTTGATCAGATGTTTCCTGTTGTGAAGAACAACACTGATTACTGTCTGTTTCAATCCTAAAGGAAACAGTTTATGCAAGGGTGGAAACCAGACAAAGTGATGCCTCAACGTCTCCTTAATAAGTGAAGGATTTTGGCAGGGAAGTCCCCGATTCAGTACAAAACGATAAGGCATTTAAAGCACTTTCAAAGAGCAGTTTCCTAGAATCCCCGCGTTTATTTCAAAGCTCTTCTCTGTCTGCAGGCCAAGAAACCTCCTACTTTGTACTCAGGACTTTCCATACTGATGAAAATCTCAGGCCTTTTCAGCAGGAGTTTGAAAGCTGTAATAGTTTTCCCAATTTGTCTTCTCCATGCAGAACTTGGAAAAGTGCCTCAAAGCCAAATTATACGTTATGCCTAGGATTGCATCTACTGTCTGTATTTTTAACTAGACAGAAACTAAAGAAAATGTGTCACTTTTTCAGCAAGCAAGCAAATAGCCCAGGCTGAAACATATCTTACCTGTCCTCGCCAACAGCTGTTTGTTTTATAGGTAGTCCTCAACTGACAACTATTCGTTTGGTGACTCTTTGAAGTTACAAACATACTGAAAGAAGTGACATGACTGTTTTTCACACTTATGATCATTGCAGCATCCCCATGGTTACATCACGGGTGTCAAACTCGCCATGTCACGTTTCCGTCACATGACCTTTCACGATGTTTTTCCCATTTCCCAGTTTGTCACCCCCTGGTTACATGATCAAAATTCAGGCGCTTGGCAACTGGTTCATATTTATGATGGTTGCAGTGTCCCAGGTTCGTATGTTCACCTTTTGCAACCTTCTGACAAGCAAAGTCAATAGAGAAGGCAGATTCATTTGATCACTGTAGTTACTAACTTAACAATGGCTGTGATTCACTTAACAACTGTTCAGTGATTCATTGAACAACAAGAAAGGTCATAAGGTTGGGCAAAACTCACTTAGCAACTGTCTCGCTTAGCAGTAGAAATTATGGGATCAATTGTGGTCATAAGTCAAGGACTACCTGTACTTCTTTCCATCACAAGCACTGTTTGGGGAGAGGAGGGAAAAAGAATACTTTGATCAGAAATCAACTAGGCTGGAAGATATGAATATCTCCTCTTCCCATTCAGGCTTCTAAAATTTTGGCAGTTTTACTCCCCATCTTTACAATTGGGCTTTGCTTTTAAAAAAGCCCACCAATCCAGTGCTATCTTTCATGTTAAATGTAGTGTTGTGAGTGTGAGGGTTCAGCAATATGATCTCAACTCCGTGATGTTTCACTCACTGAAAAGCAAGGATTCTAAGCCCAGGACTTTTAAAACCTGACAAAAAGCAGTAGATGGCTACTTACATTTTACAGATGTGTTTAAGATGTTCTAGGCACAGAGACATTGATGGACAACCACAATAGTAATAAAAGAAGATATTCCCATTAGACAAAGGGAAGAGACAAGTACAGTATAGCAGATAGTTGGTCTTGAAAAGGCAGAAATATTCTTTTCTTGTACAGAAAACGTTATGGCACAAGGTCTCCAAGAAATCTCACATGGCAGGAAACAATTGGAAATATTTATTTTTATTTATTTGATTTGTCAATTGTTTACAAGATAATAAGTATATGTGTATATTGATGCTATGTTTCTTTATCTTAGGTTATATAGTAGAGATATGTCAAAACACAACTACCCAAACATACGTCACTGGACCTCTGCACTTCTGTGAGCTTTCATAGAAACCAAACTCTTGGAAAGGGTTTCAAGCCTCATCAGCTTCAGAAGTTCACTACCATAATGCCAAAAATGGCAACAAGCACATACTGAGGTCATCACACAAGTGCCACAATTAAGTACTTGGTCCCAATGCATGATTCAAGTCCAGTTGAATGACTGCAATTGGGACTGGTGACTTCATCATTAAGTAAAGTGGTTGCTAAGTTAAAATAATGTGACTGCAACCATACTTACAATTTTACTTCAGTTTTCCTTTGCTTTACAGCATCAGAGGAATATAGCCCCAAACAACCAGGTGAACTCAAAACAGTGGGGAAAGTTTCCAGAACTCAACTCAAATGGAAGCCAGATAAAAGGGCAAATCTTTTAGTCCTTTCCCCTACTCCTTCACCCCTGGAAATGTTCACCCAGTGCTGGGTCTTTGAAGAGAAAAGGATTACAAGAGAATAATCAGACACACAATGGGACATAGACACTGAAAAGAATGCACTGGAATTGACTATTTGCCTAGTGTATTCACTGAATTACTTTGGAGGCAAACAAAAATCTTCAGTGTAAAACTTATTGAGATCTTGTTAGTTACAGGTAACAGCATGAACTAATTGATGTTACAGAGCTTAACATGTTAACTTGAAGTTAGTACTTTTTAGGGATTTACTACTCTTCAGGGAGCGATAACTTGCTTAGGTAATCTCTCTGCCCGGTGAGGTGAAAAATGGATCAAGCACAATACTGTACTAACTGAATATAATTGTGTGAGAGAGATGGGGGGGAGAGGGAGAGAGAGAGAGAGAGAGAAAGAGAGAGAGAGAGAGATCATAAATGGGGACATTGGTCACAAAGTCATTTCACCATCGTAACTGCAAACAGTCACTATCAAAGGAGTTGCTAAATGAGGGCTATCTATATATCAATTATGCCATTTTCATAATTTACTCTTTCCTATTGGTTCCAGTATTCAATACCATTATTTAATAATTCAAATAAATCTGACCAACAGCACTGAAAGTAAAAGATTGCTGTAGGTGTGAATGCCTTATAAATAAAGATGACTTTTTTGTTTTGCTTTTTCTTCATCTGCATTTTTAATAATATATTCAAACCAAGGTGCCTGGAGAGGGTTTCTGCCAATCAGGATATCTGTGAGGAGGTGAGGAATCAGGTCCTTTGGATGGGGGAGACTTCTAGGGGAGAGTTTGCACCCAGGGCCAGGAGAGGCCCCTTCTCTCATGACCATGGATGCTCCAGAAAGCCTTCGGCTGTTGTTCTGAGAGAAATGTGATGCCATGAATATTGTATCAGGTTGTCTTATTATTTGCTCATTCTCTTGTTTTTCTTCTGTTTATGGTTGGACACGAACCGCTTAGAGGCCCATATGACTAAAACAATATAAAAGTCTCAAGAATAAAAAAATAAATAGCATCTGGCAAAAAAAATTAAGAGGGGAGATTTTCTTCTGTGTCAGAAAATTGTCCCTTCCCATGCTTCTGGGTTAAGTTGCTGAAAATAAGCTTTTTTTTTTTTTTTCAAAAGAGAAAAAAGTGTTTGTGTGGGGAACTTCTGAGATTTTTCAGATGAAAAGTTTTTCATCTTCTGCCAGAATTTAAAACCATGAGAACTTATAGTAAAACACAGGCCGCTTGCACCTGCTATTTCTTAAGACCTAAAGATGTAGAAGAAGTATTAATAGATTAAGTGGCCAGTGTATAGTTCATGTGCCTTATTCTCTATTTCTTTTTCTTGTACTGAAAAGGCACCCTTCATGCTATATCTCACTGGTAGCAGTTAGGTGCAAAGATCTCTTCAGTCTCAGAGCCATTTGGATGTGTTGATTTCTTATTTTCTGACCTTGGCCCACCCAGAATTCCAGCTGAGTCATAGCCTAAGAAAGAAGCAACTTGACTGCAGATCTCAGCCTTGTGTAGTTATCAGTGTGTACCAGCTGCTGGCTCAACACAGGGAACAAGGCCTTAGTTTTGTTTAGGAGGTCAACTACCATTCTTTAGTAATACAAAGAGATACCAGATTTAATTGGACAGAGGAATCGGAACAAAAGTGTTGTGTAGGACATATAGTGTCACTAAGCCATAATGTGGTTTGCTTGTTTGTACCTTTGCATAGTGCTCGTACCTGGCTACTGTATAAGTTAGGTAGATAGCTAGCTAGCTAGCTAGTTAAAAATTATGTTGTCTGACTCCAAATGACTCAAGGCATCTCAAATACATGACAATGGATAAAAACAATGTAATAAGAAACAAACTACAAAACTACAAACTACAGAACCAAGCTAGACCAGAAGAAAAAGAAGGAAGAACACGATGAAGAACCCAGAAGATACTGCAAAGCATCCTACCCACATGAAACATCCAGCACAGGGGACTTCACTAACCCTAGCCTAAGGCCTGAGAGAAGAGCCATTTGTTTATTGTAGTTTGTAGACCAAGTGTGATGATGTTTTAGATGTGTTATATTAACCCAGACAATTGTGGTTTATTCAACAAATTGTCCTTAAGCAAATTTGTGAAACTCACTGTCAGCTGCTTTTCAACAGTAAAGTAGTAGGTAGAAAAGGCCATAGTACAACATTATTATGGTTTAGAAAGTAAAAGTTTCCAAGATATACTTCCGAAACAATTGGTTCCAGCCCTGCTGGGTTTTTTAGGCAGTTTCTCTGGAGGTCCATCTTCTATCTTTTTGCTTACTTTTCCTTCCTCCCTCCCTCCCTCCCTCCTTCCGTCCCTCCTCCTCTTTCTCCTCCTTCTCCCCCACTTCCTCCTCATTATTTTACCTGAGCCAAGGCAAGGCAAGGGTTTTAGTTCTATGGGTGGACAGGAAGGGGCCACTGGGTACTGGGAGACAGCATTCAGCTTCAGCTAGAATCTAAGCTTTTGCAGATTCCCAACATAATCAGCTTCTGACTCTGATTCTTGATGCTGAAGTTGTTATGCTAGAGACAAATGATTATACTGATGTCATTACTGTTGTCCTCACAGTACCAGTTCAACTGAATGTGTTACTTTAACGTGACTATAAATCTGAGCTGTGCTTTCCAACAAAGATAGTTGGTCCTATAAATGTGTATCATGCATAACGTCCCAGATTTGGATTCAGCATTGCTTTGGAGCATTGTGTATAGGGAAAGAATAGCCACTGCATGTAGTCTCTCAGACAAACACAGATTCTATCATATTGGGGAGGGGATTAAAAGATGGGTCCACACTCCCACTACTTGGTGAGAACTAAAGGACAAAACTAGTTCTTCCCCTGACTGCCGCTCCTCCTTTAATACAAACGTGCATCAAGCACTTCTCAAAATGGCCTGGAGTACAAAAATCTCCAAATTGTCTTTCATTATCCTTGAACATGTAGATATTAGAAATAAGCCTTACTAGCATTTCTTTAGCATTACCCAACCATTAAGCACATAGTATTATCCAACCATTACATTATTGTTTAATAATGAAGAAAAAAAATACAAATATAGTGATATCTGGATGATACCAGAAGACCTGAAAATCACTAAATGGGGGATTTGCTTTTGTAACTCCATTTCATGAATGATTCTATTCGATGCTAAGTTCTCACTAAAAGAGAAAAGGCAGGGATAACTTTGAAAAATATGCCTAATTCTGTGGAGAGGCGTTGATCAAATTTGAATCAGATCATCACGGCCATCATTATTAGCATCATTATTATTGAAATCATTTTACTGCTGTCCAATTTTTCCAGCTCCCCAAACAAGTAATAGCTGAATATTATTATGGCCGCATTATCTGTTTGGAGAAAGTAATGCCCATTTCCCATTGATATGAAAAGACAGATGAGGAAGACTCTCTGAGGGAGATGGATGGCTCAAAAATGTGATGAATAGATAAATAAACAAATAATGACCCAATCCTTGCTGATCCTTAAAGTGATCATTCATCATTGAACATTGCAAAATTCAAACAGGGAGAATTTATTTTAATCTGGGCCATGTTTAGTTTAAGGATTACACACTAGAAAATGCCCGAATAATATCCATCAACACATGGTTTTAATTCAGATGTTATATTTTCAAACTATCTATGGGAACACTAATATAGTTTTCTTTATGTATGCAAAAACACTGTTAGATATGGTCTATGTCTTTTAAGCAAGATTTCTATTTCTGCATCTTCATCACAACTGGAGCTTCTGCTTGTTTATATTACAGTGATTATGTGGTAATTACTTTAGGACTCATCCCTCCCACAGCGGAATTAAGCTTGGAAGAGGATTGGGAAAATTTCACTTCCTCACCCCAGCATTAAAAACAAAACAAAACCTAAAACCGTTACTACTTACTATCCAGCACTGCACAACCTGTCTGACATGTAAAAGATGCTGCTGTATTATTTTTGCAGTAGTAAGGAGAGTCCATTGGTTGCTCTGGAATTCTGGCAGGTATTAATAAAGCTTTTATTTCTGGAACAACACTCATTTGCCTTCCAGAATCATGATATTATTACTATGTTCATATAGCAACATACATACATACATACATACATACATACATACATACATACATACATACATATCATGCTCTTTCCTTAGTGGGCAAGCAATATTAAACAAAGCATATACAACAAAGCAGAAATAGGATGCTAAAGAAATATAAGGCATGAGATAATAAAAATAAACATGGCTAAAGCTAGTTAAAACAAGCATAATTCGGTATATTTCTCCCTTCCTTTTATCTTGTCAATTCCCGTATTCCTCCTCCCTCCCACATTTCTACACCATCCATATATCACTTCATACACTGCTTTTTGTTCTTTCAAATTCTCTATTTTGGAGGATCTCATCAAATATAGGTCTTGGGTCTTTCCCTTCTTCACAGTCTATTCATTCTTCCTTCATATATTTATCTGTGATTCAATCCTAATTCAATCCTGCCTACTAGGCACAAAGACAGCCATGCCATCACTCCACTAAACTCGTAATTTCCACAGCACTGTCTTATGATATCTAACCATGTAGTAGGACTGTATTACTATTATTCTTCTCATCTTCCCTCTTAGCTACTACTATTGGTATCTTATGACTATCACTTTGTTGGTTGAATCTTATGATTTATGATTGTATCTTATGAGCATGATGCATAACTTTGTTGCTTGTATGTATACTAAGAGCTTATGCACCGGAGACCAATTCCAAGTGTCTAATCACACTTGGCCAATAAAGAATATTCTATGCTATGCTATTTAAACAAAGTGCCTCAAGAAACTTCTTTTGAACACTTTGTATTCAATCCACATTTGTTTCGTGAATCCATTCATTCGTTGCCTGATCTCTTCTTGTTCGACCACAGACAAACTTCTTAAACACCTCAGTCCTGATGCATTCAACTTCTAAGTTCCTGTGACATTACCAACTCTACCTGTAACCAAGCTAACAGAAGCATGCTCTTATCTTTTTCACTTTTTTGACCAACACTCAATCCTTGCAATGTACTTACATGCTATTACTACTATTTTACTAGCATTTGCATGTCTTGATTTTTTTCCACCCATAGTTCCATTAAATATACAAATACATCGATTTGGTCTTGGATTTCTTCACTTATGCTATGACTTGCAATTATTCATATTATTTTTCCTGGCCACTTTGACCATTAACTATCGTGATATTTCATAACGTTTCAGTTCCACATGTCTTATAATCCATATGAGTACTCCATACCACTATCACAGCCATTCTCACCCAACAATACATCACTGCCTTCATATAAAAGTACTCTTATCAGCATCCCAATGGCAGATCTCCCAATATAATTACAGCATTGTTATACATTTGCTTACAAATGTCAAGGGGACATCACATAATCTTATTTATCCCTATATTCAGCATTGCACTATTAAAACTATGAAGAAAGGCAGTATTGCCATCATTATTCCCATCTTTCCTATTACCTATCACCTTATCTTCTTATGACTATAACTTGTTGCTTGTATCTTACATTTTAAATTGTTTAATTAGTATCCTGTATGTTGATTGCTTATTTAATACCCATGATTATCACTAAGTGTTGTATCTAATGTTTTATGATGAATGTATTTTTACAATGACTATGATAATAATTTATTACTACTGTTGTATGTGCACTGAGAGCTTATGCACTGGAGACAAATTCCTTGTGTGTCTAATCACACTTAGCCAATAAAAAAATCTATTCTATTCTATTCTATTCTATTCTATTCTATTCTATTCTATTCTATTCTATTCACTAAGCATTCCGTTTATTCTCTTACATGCTTTGTTTAATCATATACAACTCTTATCACATCAGGGTCTAACCTTCAAGTCCACATTCATGTGAAACATTTCCTATATCAAGCTTATCAACCTTAGCATAAATGTTTTTTAATTCAGCAAATAAACAGTAAGCTCAGTGGTGGGATTCAAATTTTTTTACTACCGGTTCTGTGGGCATGGCTTGGTGGGCATGGCTTAGTGGGTGTAGCAGGGGAAGGATACTGCAAAATCCCCATTCCCATCCCTCTCCAGGGGTAGGATACTGTAAAATCTCCATTCCCTCCCCATTCCTGGGGGAAGGTTACTGCAAAATTCCCATTCCCTCCCCACCCCACTAACCTGATTTCCAACTCCGTTCTCCTGTGCAGGGCAACAAAAGAAGACTCAGCCGATCAGCTGGAACTTGGGAGGCAGAGACTAGATGCGGGCGGGGCCAGTCAGAGATGGTATTTGCCAGTTCTCCGAACTACTCAAAATTTCTGCTACCAGTTCTCCAAAACTGGTCAGAACCTACTGAATACCACCTCTGAGTAAGCTTTCTTGCTCACATTCATACGTTTCTTAATGACCTGCTGAAAAACTGGTCTTGACTCCATACATTCTGCCAGGCATAAAGTTACAGTTCATTCTACATTGAGTTTAAGCTCAGTGTCATTGGTTGTGCAGTTTCAATCAGTATTCTGCCAAAGAGTTCCCTGGCACGCTTACATTAATTCCTTTGTACGTACTTTTTGCATTCACTCTTGCTACCTTTTCTCTTCATAAAGAGAAAAATGACCACATTTATCAAAACATCAGACCTCTAGACAGTGTTCATATACATGTTAAGTAAGTCACACAGCAAACCCTATCCATATTTTTAACATTCCCTTTAGTTATAATGTTTGCATCTGCAGTTTTATCATTTTACAATATTCTCACAACATTTATGATTCCCTTCCCATCCTTTTTCCTTGGATATGAATATTTATAGCATTCATTTCAATTCTCTAAAATACGTCATCCAGCATCTCAGTATTATCTGAAACTCATTACCTTTATTTTATCACTGGAAGATCCTGTTATAGCTCACCAAAAATGGTCTGTATCAATCCAATCTTTTATTACAGTCATAGACCAGCAAAGGACAGGTAAAATACAAGCTGTATTTTTAAAAGCTAAAAATAGTATTAAAATATTCTTTGCGTAAAATATGGAAAGTTAAAAAACTAATGTATTACACGGACACAATCACTATATCAACACATTGATGATACCACCCATTATGCCTTTGGTCAATCAAGGTTTTCAGATAATACTTTTTAGTAAGACAGGGATGGTAAGACTAGTTAGCATCCTCAGTCATACCCTCATGCCAGATGAAGCATTCCTTGATAATGATAAGGACACAAAATCGGTCAATTTGGAAAAAAATCCAAACAGTATGTTACAAATGCAGTCAAACCCTTATTGTATGCAAGCTGAGATCCCTAATCCAGAATCTGTTGTTTGCAAGCCAACACGTCATTGCTTGCCTATCACCAATTAGGAGGCATATGCAGCGTAATGATACACATTCAGGGTCATAGGATTTCCAATAATAGGAGTTCAATGAGAACGTGTTTAGCATAGCCCTGCATTTAATGAAATGCATTGCTTATGAGCTCAGCTTTTATAATAAATATGTTCCTCATTTTGCCAGCACTCTGTCTAGAATTCTTTCATTCTGATTCCAACAGGACTGTTTCTGTTGCACAGAATTAAAAACAACAACAACCCTATGTCAAGAAGTGATGGGAAGCCTTGCAGTTAACAAAAATTACCAACTGGTAATTGTCTCAGGTTTGGACTTACTGGATAATGATATTTTATAGCTCTGGCCAGAAGGCAACCACAACCTAAGCCTAGTAGCTATCTGGAGTTGTTCAGCACCTTCTCCAATAACAGCAGGAAGACAGAGCCAGCAGACCAAATGGGGGTGGGGAGGAGAGAGGAGATGAAATGGAGGCGCAGGCAAGGCTGGTTTAGGAAATCCTCCATGTGACTCTCTATCATAAGGTAAGACAGCTGCCTTTCAAGTGTACAAATGAAGTGAAGCAATATAACTCAACGTTTCTTTAGCTTATTGTTTCTGGGAAAGGCAAAGAATAGGATGACAGCCATAATGCAGCCTTGCCTTTTGAGAGAAAGGAAGCGAAAGTCCAGAAAGAGGGCATACATTTGAAGTATTCCATATGCAGACTTGCCTCTTTAAGGAAGCCAGTTTGAGAGCCTTCAGCCCACAGGTTTGAACCCCTTGTTCAAAAGTATTTCTGGGATCCAGGATTTCTTCTCATCCACAGTCCCAGTCAACATTCCATAATAGCTCCACAATACTCTACGTATGCCAGAAGAGAGCAACTTTTGGGGCCATGTGGGGTGAATTTTGCTTTTGTAGATTGTTAGAGGCTGACTCAGAAAAATATTGGTATCTCCTCACTTGAAAAACAAGAGGGAATGACTGAGCTTTTGGATTGTTGGACTACAGCCCCCATATTCCTCTGGAGGCCTGGAAGTTGTAGCACATACATCTGATGAGCATCTTTTGGGGCAAGAAGACATGTGTAATAATATTTCTGGGTGTTTCGAGTTCCTACTGATTCATCCTAAGTACTGCCTCCTGTGTTAGGATATTGAAATGTTCAGATAAAAATGTTATGGGAAAAAACAAACATATCTTGATGGATTTTTGATTGCTTAATGTCAAGTGCCAGGAAAATCATCAGATCCAGACAGTTCAAATGAGTATAAAGATTTATTGCGAGCTTAAGCTCTTAACAGGACACTACAGGACTACTAATGGCCAAGAGAAATTAGCAGGACTAAGAGTAGAAGGAATTCTAGATGGGCTGGACTTAGATCTCCTGTTGACATGAAAGACTCATGACTGATGATGTATTTGACTCCTCCCTCAAGCTCAGTCTGATTATCTCCTACACTTACCTCCCTTTTCTATACCAAATGGGAAATCTCTAGTGTGCTCAGTTTCCATACTTGCTTAGAGTAGTGGGTGCTAAAGAGCTGTCATCTCCTTCAGGTGGGAGAAGCACTCATCAATAGTACAATCCATCCCAATTGATACATCACCCTAAGCTAATGTAACTCAATATATCTGGAGAGCATCGGGTTTTGGAAGGCAGCTAAAATTAAATGTGGGAGCTGAACAATGTACTCTCAAGATGCTCACAAAGGCAAATAAAAAAAAAAATTCTGAAGTCTTGAAGCTGTGTCTGAATTAATATTAGGTGCAAAGAAGCTGCGCTTTCGTTATTATATCAGATTATCCTTAATAGCAGATGTATCTTTTTACCGTATTATTATGGACAATTCTTTGCCGTTTCAGAAATTTTCTTTAACATTACACTCAGCTGCAGAATGCATTAGGTGCTACATTTTTTTAATCTGGCACATCCAATTAGAAATAATGCTTCCAATTTGAAAAGCTGATTGAACATTATTTTGGAAGCTTTTTCCCCAAAAAAACATTTCAATAGCTGAGAAGCTTTATTATTTCCTTGGGAGGCCATGTGATCTGAGGTTTTACTGAGCTGGTAGAACATTTTGTCAGGAGTTTCTTAACTCCTTCAAGCTAAAGATTTCAAGGGAATTTGTTATGGCTCTTCACCCCTCCAGTGTCATCACAACACTTCACTGAGCTCCTTTAAATATCACCTTTGCTTCTGAAAAACAAACCTAAGGTCACTGTCTACTTCCAACTTAGCGCTTGTTTACCATGACAATTTATTATGGCTCTGAGCATTAAACTGCAAGACTTGTGTGCAGCTATCAGACTTTCTAGTACTTTCTAAGCCTTCCTTTGCCCAATCACATTATTGTAATCTTCTTTGCTATTATCACATTGGTGGATGTATTACAACGTTTAAGTAACATCATCAGCAGATATCATGCAAATCGTCATCCAACCATGTTAGTCATATATGAAGGAGACTCGGGTACATCAGTTATATTTCCCCTTTTTCATAGTTTATGATTGGTGGATACATGCATGCTGACTTTCATATGAGTTCATAGATCTCGAGGCATGCATTTGGGTATGTAAAAATTGCTACTGAGATGCTAGTTTTGATAAAGATGCTACTTTTCACCTATGCAAAGACATGAGCACAACTAAGTCATTGTACATTGAATCCATCACAATATAAGGTCAGTCATTGTATTTTTTTTGGGGGGGGCATGAGTATATGAGATTAATTTGTGCTAAAATGCAATTTTGAAAATGTATTTATCAAAAATATTGGCCGGTCACAGGGTAATTTTCAAATGCACTTTTAAAACTTCACTGTTTTATTCTATGCTGTTTTAAAAATATGTCTATACCGATTTGAATTACCTTAAAAGATGTTATTCAAGGAGAAGTTAGCTTTATGTAAGTGGATTTCATTCATGCAAAAACAATTCCCCCCACCTCTCTCTCATCTCCTCCAACAAATCCATACAGGCTGCTCCAGAAAGTCAGAAAACCTTTTGGAGTAGATTTGGACAGCTATGAGGCAGCTTTTATTTTGTGAACAAAATCAGTTATTATTTGTGAAAACACATCCCCAAATATCATTTTTACTATAAACCCTCTTAAACATTTACTGCAGTGCTTCTTGATGCAGTGTTTCATCTCATCAAGGGATTAATCATCATAACATTTTATTAAGAGAATCAGATGTGGATATACTTTTTCTTTTTTTAAAAAAAAAACTCATTATTTTCCCATCATTTTGTTTCTCCTTTTAATTTTCATCCATTAAGGAAGGAAAGATAGAATAGCTGCATGTTTTTTTCTTATTGTTGGTGCTAGTAAACTTGCTGAAGAATTGAAGAATACATTTTTAAAATATTTCTTCAACTTTGAATTTCTAAATTTCCAAGTTTCTTCTCAGAATTCTAACTTTAAAAAAACCCACTTATAAACGTGCATTCTGATGTGTGGCAATTGAGTTGTTTTACAAATACATTGTCTCCATCATTTGGTTCAAACAGCAACTTACGATAGCAGTAATTCCATAGCAAATTCTCAACAATGAGAAGGAATCTGTGTGGTCTGAATACAGGACAAGCGAGTTACTAGTAATAGTCCTAGAAGGAATGCTAGGTGTAGCCATACAATAAGGAATCATATAACAGTTTTAGGGATTAAAGATGCAGTATGACAGTGTCAAATCTCCATAATCTAGATGTGTGGGAGCTAATCTAGGTTGTTCATGTGGTCACCACCTAAGCCAGGGGGGTCCAGCTCAAGGCCTGTGGGCCGAATCTGGCACATGGGGTGCTTAGAACTGGCCTGCCGGACTGACCTGGAAACAGCGAAGGACCAACCCGCGGGTCTCTGCCAGTGGAAAAGGGCTCCTGAGCTCCGTTTTTGCTGGCACAGTGATGTCGAGCAGGCCACGCCCACCCTGGCCACGCCCACCCCAGCCCCCCAGCCCTGAAATCAAACACAACCCTGATGCAGCTCTCAAATAAATTGAGTTTGACATCCCTGACCTAAGTCATCAAATCAATTGATTATCCACAGATGCTGAGGTTAAAACCGTCTTCAGAGATGCAAAGCTATAACAAGAGTAGCTGCACTCAAAATCTTTTAAAAGCCATTGAAGCCAAGAAGGAGCTGATTTACTTAGCATGAGAACCAGTCCAGTTCAACAGTCCCCACCATTAGGTTAGTCCTACATCACTGCTTAAACTCCTAGAAGAAAGTCACAGAAATTCAAATGGAATAAACTTTTTGTTGACCTTTGCCATAAGACTCGCAGCTAAAAAAAAAACTTGCCATGAGGAGAGGAAAAAGTATACAGTTTTGATGATGATTTTGATTGAGATGAATACATTTTTAAGTAATTGTTCCTTTTAAGAGATTATTTTTAACACTAACCATGGAGAATATATGTAGCTCAGGATTGAACTAAGGCAGAGGTCTCCAAACTTGGCAACTTTAAGACTTGTGGACTTCAACTCCCAGAATTCCTCAGCCAGTTATGCTATGCTATCCTCCAACCTAAAAAAACTATGGACCGACCAGGGCAAGATGTCACTAGACTGCCTTGTTCAGTGGCACAAACTCCCTAAAAACTGTTTGGACACTGTACGTAGAGCCTTATTGCACATTAGAAAGTCCAGAATTTTCACAAGAGGTTCCCCTTCTACTGAGAATCCTTTGACCAGACTGAAATTTGAACAGAAACCGTTCGCCTCGGTCGACAGCTGGTTTAAATCTCTGCAAGTCTACCTGTCAATGATCTTCGCTCAACCCACACACAAGGCACTGTACAAACTCAAGTAAACCGCCAACTTGTTGCAGGTGCTTCAGCAGGTGGTCTGTCTGAATACTCTACCCACTCGTGTCTCTTCCCAAACCCAAAAACTTCCGCTGCTCCATTGCTCACCCTTCCTAAGGGTGAGGGGCGGCTAGCGCGGCCTACCGCCCGTCTTGTTTCTTTCTTTTTTTTCTTCCATTTCTGTTTCCAACTATGATCTTCTTTTCGCAATTGACAAATAAAAATAATATATGCTATGCTGGTGAGAAATTCTGGGAGTTGAAGTCCACAAGTCTTAAAGTTGCCAAGTTTGGGGACCTCTGAACTAAGGAGTCCATGGTGCTTTCTGAGGTTGGTTCTTTTTTTTTTTTTTTGTGCAGATGTTTGATTACCTAATTAGATAACATCTTTAGAGCCAGTGAATATGGAGTTTAGTCCATTCTTACATACAGTAATTTGCTCTGCCAGTGTTGGTGGGGTTGTGGCTTTCCTCTTGGTAGTTCCTTGATTAGGGTATTGTTTTCTGTTTGATTATCTTTCTGGTGTTAATCAGAAAGTGTTGTGTTAATCTAGGTGTTGCTGCTGGACACGATGTGGTCTTTTTACTTCCTTTGTCTCTATTTTTTTTTTTTAGCTTTTTGATGTATCTTCTTGTCATCTCTTTTTAATGGTGTGTAAATGTGGTTTATTTCTATGTGTTTACTGTTGGCTGATTTGCCTGTATACCAAACTTCCAAGAATTTCCTAGCATTTTTGGCTTAGGCTTGTCAAGGAAGCTACCACTTTCCCAACTGAAACTATGGTTGAATCTGTCCATGTGTTTTAAGGTTAAAGGGTTTTCATTGTATCTTCTGACTGCTAGTTGGTGTGCATGGATGCACTCTGCTAGTCTTCTGCCTATCTGTCCTACATAGTGGTTGCTATAGACCTTACATTGTATCTTGTAGATGAGTCCTCTTTTTTCTTCTTGGGCCTTGCTTTACTTAAGATATTTTGGAGGGCTATGCTGGTTGGTATGGAATGGTGATGCCATGTGTTTGTAATAGGCTATTGGTTGTTTCTGATATGTATTTCGGGCATGGCACTATTATCTTTTTCACAACCTATGTTGGTTGTGTTATAGTATGTTGAATGATCGGGTCCCTTCTGATAAAGTTGTTTGAATATTTGTTTTATTGGAAGATATTACATAGGCAGACTTTCCTTTTTCTACTGTTCCATGGTTGCTGAAGTGAGTTTGTGCTTGTCTAATGTTGAATAATGTTCTCAAACAACTAACTTTATATATAGGGCAAGCCCTTTTCTCTAGCATTGATGATGTTACCTAGTTGGGTCATGAAACGTCAACAGCTAGGACTGCACTGAACTTGATTAGTATTAAAGAGGGAGAACATTCCTGGGCTGGTCAAACTGGAAATAAAATGACATGAAATCAGATAAAATTCAAGAAGGCAATACAATCCATTTCTGTATTGTGCTGCAAAAACTAGATAGTTGCATTTGTGAAGTCATCTGGAGTTCAGCTGAAATCAGTGGAGATGTCATGTTTTCAAATGTGGATTAAACATTTGGTGAACAGATAAACAAGAAGCCGATTCAACATAACTTCTCCTTCAAAAGCAGAAGAAAATAACACCAAGCAGGGAAGGATTATAGTGTCATCAGAGCTGAATAGAGCTAATCATGTTGCTGTCTAACCATTCCTATTATGTTTTTCCCCCATTTCTTCTTCTTGAAGCACTTTCCTTGTCTTATTAACACTAAGTGCAATGATTCCCCTTTCCCATTTTGTAATGCGAAAACATTTTCTACTGAAATAAAGCCACAAATCCTGGTAAGGACAAATCCCTCCTTGCAATAATAGGAAGATTTGCATTGCCATCTAGGGTTTCTCTCCTCACTACCCTATTTTTTAGTCTTCCATTGAATTAATATCGATTCTGCTTAGCTTTTTGAGACCACCCAACGCCCTCTAGGCTGACATGAACGAAACAGGCTTTAAATACCGGTAAATAAACAAAGGTATAACCTGTTGTTTCAAGTTAAAGGGACAGTACTGGGATAGTACTTTCAAGAGGTGACTGATATCCCACAACAACATCTGGGAAGCAGAAGTACATAAAACAAGGTGAGATAGAACCAGTGGGAACAAATCCTGATTTTCCTCTGAAACTCCTTCCAAATTTTGATTGAGCCTCTGCAACATGCATGTTGGGATCCTGGTCTTTCTGGCAACTTCAGTCTATGCAATAGCAATAGATAAGGAGGAGGAGGAAGAGGTGGAAGAGGAAGAGGTGGAAGATGAGGAGGAAGAGGAAGAGGAGGATGTCGTCTTTGGAGATTCTCAGTCGTCCAGGTCATGGTTGTCCCAAAGGTGCTTTTTCAAGAGGCAACTGGACTTTCTTTGAAGACGTTTCACTTCTCGTCCAAGAAGCTGCTTCTGCTTCAGATAAGAAGCGAAACGTCTTCAGAGAAAAGCCAGAAAGTCCAGTTGCCTCTTTTTGGGACGACGACGACGACGACGACGATGATAATAACGACATTAATACTAATAACGAAGGATCCAGTTTCTATCTCGGGTAGAGCGGTAGCTCGCCTGCCGAAATCACGGCCGCCGCATTCTTCCCATAGTAGTCCTTTAAAATTAATAGCACATGCAGAGGAAAAACTAAACCCCTTTGACGTCACTCTTCCAACGAGGAAACATAAACAGAGGAGGCTTCGCTGCCGCTGATTGGCCGGCCGCGCTGTGCCTGTGGCAGTTGACAGCACCTCCCAGCCAGGCACGGCTCGGCCTTCGCCGCTCAGCCAGCCCGAGACTGCGCCAAGCCCCGCGGAGCTCTTCTCCCGCTCTCGCCCGGCCGGGAAGCGTGGCTCTCTGTTGCTCCGGTTGCGGTCTGTTCCTCGTGCGTCCCGCTCGGGCACTTTCTCCCCCCGCCCCTCCTCCCTCCTTGCCCTTCTCCGGGCCAATGTGCACCTTCCGCCGTCCCTTGGCGCGTCTCCCCGAATGCTCTGCCTGAGACTGGATGCGAGCTTCGGGATCGTGCAGGTCGAGGCTTCATGAACAAGCTGCGCCGCTTCCAGTTTTCGCGGCATTCAGAGGTCACCGAACTGCCACTATGGTTAAATGTCTTGTTTAATGGTTGAGGTACGTACCTCGCGAGCCGAGGAGGCGGCACGGTCGGGCTCGCCTTCTGCGGGGGGGGACGGGGGACGGGGGGGGGGGACGAGGGACGACTGCAGTTGCGCAAAGTTAATTGAACGAACTTACAATGGTATTTGGAAGAAAACACTTGGCGGGCTTTGCTGTGAAACAGCCTTCTTTCTTTCTTTCTTTCTTTCTTTCTTTCTTTCTTTCTTTCTTTCTTTCTTTCTTTCTTTCTTTCTTTCTTTCTTTCTTTCTTTCCCCCCTCCCTCCCTCCTCCCTCTTTCCTTCTCTCCCTCCCTTCCTTCCTCCTATCCTCCTTCCTTCTCTCCTTCCCTCCCTTCCTCCTATCCCCTTCCTTCCTCCTTCTTTCCTTCTCTCCCTCCCTCCCTATCCTCCTCCCTCCTTCCTTCTCTCTTTCCTCCCTCCTTCCTTCTCTCCCTCCCTCCCTTCCTCCTATCCTCCTCCCTTCCTTCCTCCTTCTTTCCTTCTCTCCCTCCCTCCCTATTCTCCTCCCTCCTTCCTTCTCTCTCTTTCCTCCCTCCCTCCTTCCCCCTCCTTCTTTCTCTCTCTCTCTCTCCCTCCCTCCCTCCCTTCCTCCTATCCTCCTCCCTTCCTTCCTCCTTTTCCTCCCTCCCTCCCTCTTTCCTTCTCTCCCTCCTTTCCTTCCTCCTATCCTCCTTCCTTCCTCCTTCCTTCTCTCTCCTCCCTCCCTCCTTCCTTCTCTACATCCCTCCCTCCCTCCTATCCTCTTTCCTTCCTTCCTCCCTCCCTCCTTCCTTCTCTCCCTCCCTATCCTCCTTCCTTCTCTCTCCTCCTCCTCTCCTCCTTCCTCCCTCCCTCCTTCCTTCCTCCCTTCTTCCTTCTCTCCCTCCTCCCTTCCTCCTATCCTCCTTCCTTCCTCCCTCCCTCCTTCTTTCCTTCTCTCCCTCCCTCCCTATCTTCCTCCCTCCCTCCTTCCTTTTCTCTCCTCCCTCCCTCCTCCCTCCCTCCCTCCTTTCTTCCTCCCTCCTTCCTTCTCTCCCTCCCTCCCTTCCTCCTAACCTCCTCCCTTCCTTCCTCCTCCTTCCTTCCTTCTCTCCCTCCCTCCTCCTCCCCCCCTCCTTCCTTCTCTCCCCCTACTCTCCTTCTTCTCTCCCACTCTTCTTCCGTCTCTCCCTCTCTCCCTCCCTCCTTTCTTTCATTCCTGTCAATGTCCGTGCGAGTAGCCAGAGGCGAGGAATCCTGGAAACTTGTACGAATTGCGTGAGGGGGGGGGGGAAATGAACGGAAGGTGATCCTTTTCTCCACCCCCCTCCACCCCCATCTTCACCGGCCAGTTTCCTCCAGTAATGTTTATAGTGGAGAGTCCCTAGAAGGTGGGGGGGGGGTGGACGCGATAAGTCGCTTCTTAATTCGGAAGAATCGTGTAGGGGGTTGTGTCTGGAGCATCGGGGTTCTTGTGATTTTGGTTTTCAAGGGAGGAGCGGGGGGGAAAGTTACAAATGTTCTTTACACTTCCCCGAAGATGGGGCCGGCGGTCCTGTTAATATTTCACCTCAGCGCGAATAGCTTGAGAGCTGGCTGGCGTGGGAGGGGGCGACAAGCGCGCGCGAGAGAGAGAGAGCCCGGAGAAGAAAGTGAGGCAGCGCCTCTCAGGACTGGCCATCCTCAAAGGGCAGCCTGTAGCCTTAACTTGGGACGACTGTTGCAGCATTGAAATGACCTGCGTGTGCCGCAGGAACCCGAGCTGTGGTTGAAAACAGAGCCCACATTGTTTCGGGCACCCGGCGTGCATTTGGAAAGAGCGACTCGCACGGAGAGACGCGTGTTTAAAAGCTCGCCCCGGTAGCCAGGGACGGATTTGGTGTGTGCGCGCGTTTTAATTAAAAGATTGCAGGTTATAACGTCTGCAAGAATTGAATAACGTGTGCGCGCTTGGTGGTGGTGGGAAGGGAAAATACTTGTGTGCGTGTGTTTTTTTTTTAAGGTGCCTTGTTTTCAGACTCGAATTGCTTCTGTAAACGGGGGTGGGTAGGTGGGGGAGGGGAGAGACCAGAAGCATTGCCGAGGTTCACCCTGAGAATGCACTTCGAAGGCTTACTTAGGGGCGAAACAGTTATCCGCGCTTGAGTTCATCAGGACTAGCTTAGAGATGGCAAAATATTAGCTCCCAAATGCAGGCTATTTGCTATGTGTCGTGAATGGACAATTGCTATTCTGCAGTGCCTGGTGGGAAAAACAAGGACTTTATGCACATGCATAACTGCAGCTCCTCCATTTCCTTTGCTGTATCTTCACTGGTGGCTGCAGGAACAAATAAGCGGCTGTCACTTAATGCTGTGCTTAATGACACATTTCACATGTTGTGCTGGGGAAATCACCTTCTTTCTGCCTCTGACGACCAGCCCACAAACCATTGTAATTAGTGGAATTGTTGGCTAAAACTTATCATCTCCTGTCTCCCGATATTCCTTTTCTTTTCTTTTTGCCACACTGGAAAACGATTTTCAACCCTGAATATGTTAGCCAGGTACAGAAAATCAAAACAGTTTTTCAGGCATAGTGCACAGCTGTGGCTATAACATATAAAAAGGTACATGTTCACCTTGGATAATTGCTTTTGTGCAGGTCTAAAACAATATAGAAAAACTAATGGGAGAAGGAAAGAAGAATCCCAACTTTCTGAACTTTTGGAAGAAGTCTAGTGTCTGCGGTCCCAGCTTGCTAGAGTATTGTCTTTCTCCCTGCAGGATAAATATCCCTTATGCAAGTCTAATGGATGCATGTGACTAGATCTGAACTTAGAAGACTGTCAGTCAGATGAGAATTCTCCCTTATCATTCAGCTCTCGGGATCACCTGAAGCCTTGGGCAACGAAACATATTTCTATTAGTCTTTTAAAAAAACATTTATTTATTTTTAATATAAGCATTCCATCTTCCATTAAACAGTGTGTCGTCTGGTTACACATATCTCTGCAATAACCATCAAATTTACAACGGTATACATGACTTTGATATAGACTTTCTAACCTTACAATCGTAATATTATATATAATAAAACTTTCCATTTCTCCCTCTTAACATGTCTTCTAACAAGTCTTGTTGAAATTAATGGAATTTAAATTCCTCACAATGAGGGAGAAATTTCTGGAGAAACAGAGGCGGTGGCATGGCTTCCTCTGATCTAATGTAACATCCAGTGGGATTTAGCTCATGACAGAATATCATCCCACTGTCTGTTTCTTGGTCCTCTCCCAGGGAAGCCAATGTCTTCAGAGAGAAGCAAAGAAATATCTTGGGTGAAGGACACATCACGTTGCAGAGGAAACAGAAAGACTTCAAAATATAACATGTAAAGGTTTCCATGTAACATGTAGTTCTTGTAACAAGTAGTTTTAATTTTTCCCAGGTTATTTGCTTTCCTTTCATTCATTTAAGGAGGTCCTCATTTACTCCAATCAGAGGTGGGTATTCAGCAGGTTCTGACCAGTTCTGGAGAACCGGTAGTGGAAATTTTGAGTAGTTTAGAGAACTGGCAAATACCACTTCTGACTGGCCCGCCCCCATATATTCTCTGCTTCCCGAGTCCCAGCTGATTGTCTTCTTTTGTTGCCCTGCACAGGAGAACGGAGCTGGAAAGCAGGTTAGTGAGTTGGGGAGGGAATGGGATTTTGCAGTAACCTTTCCCTGCTACGCCCACCAAACCATGCCCACCAAGCCACACCACACCCACCAAGCCACACCCACAGAACCGGTAGTAAAAAAAATTGATCCCACCACTGACTCCAATGCATGGAAGGTTCTCATTTATTTTATTTATTTATTTTTATTTATTTATTTATTTGATTTGTCAATTGCTTACAAGATAATAGGTATAAGTTTATACATAGTTATGAATACATGAAATGGGTACATATAAGAAAAATAAAAGAAACAATAGGACAGGGATGGTAGGCACGTGGGTGCGCTTATGCACGCCCCCTACAGACCACTTAGGAAAGGGGTGAGGTCAATAGTAGATAGTCTAAGGTTAAAGTTTTTGGGGTTTGGGGAAGAAACTACAGAGTCAGGTAGAGTATTCCAGACATTGACCACTCTGTTGCTGAAGTCGTATTTCCTGCAATCAAGATTGGTGTGGTTAACCATGAGTTTGTATCTATTGTGTGCTCTTGTGTTGTTATGGTTGAAGCTGAAGTATTCATTGACAGGTAGGACATTGCAATGTATGATTTTATATACTATACTTAGATCAGACCGAAGACGGCGTAATTCAACGTTTTCTAGGTCTAGAATTTCAAGTCTGGTGGCATAAGGTATTCTACAACGAGTAGAGGAGTGGAGAACTCTTCTTGTGAAATATTTCTGGACTTTCTCAACTGTGCTAATATCAGATATGTAATGTGGGTTCCAGACTGATGAGCTGTATTCAATAATTGGTCTAGCAAATGTTTTGTATGCTATAGTTAGTAGTGTAATATTACCAGAGAAAAAGGTACGTAGGATTAGGTTAATAACTCTTAATGCCTTTTTGGCTTATGTAGTTACAGTGGGCTCTAGCACTTAGATCATTAGAGATCATTAGAGATGAGTACTCCAAGGTCCTTGGCAGAGTTTGGATCATCAACAAGGTCTTGACTATTCAGCTTGTATTTTATTTTCTGGTTTTTTTTGCCAATATGTAAGACAGAGCATTTATTTGTTGAGATTTGAAGTTGCCATTTGACCATTCTGACACATAGTCAAGATCTTTTTGAAGGGTAGCAGTATTGTCTGTGGTATTGAACAGCTTTACATCATCAGCGAAGAGAATGCAGTTGCTCTTAATATGATCACAGAGGTCATTTATGTAGAGTATGAAAAGAGTTGGTCCTAGAACACTGCCTTGGGGGACACCACTATTGACAGGTACAGAATTTGATAGGACACTCCCAATTTTGACCATTTGTTGTCTGTTTGACAGGAATGCTTCTATCCATTTATGAAAGTGACCAGAGATACCATAAGATTTTAGTTTTAGGAGTAGTTTGTCGTGTATCACTGAATCGAAGGCTTTCCAGAAGTCTATGTAGATTGCGTCTATTGCTTTGCCCTGATTGAGTTGTGTAGTCCATATGTTTTTGCAGTGTAAGAGTTGCAGATTTATTCGAAAGCATCTTCTTCAGTGCTGTCCTATGTCTTAATACGCTACTTTATGCACTTATATTTGCATGTTTGTTCAAAACATTGGGGGGGGGGGGGGACTCCATATTCTGTGTATTCGAGAATATGGAAAGTCCTCAACTTATGACCACAACTGGGACCAAAATGTCCATTGCTAAGTAAGGTGGTTGATAAGTGAGTCAAACCCGATTTTACAACTTTTTTTTGCCATGGTTGCTAAACAAATCATTTTAGTTGTTAAATGAATCATGTAGGCATTAAAGCAAACCTGTTTTCCCCCATTGACATTGCATGTTGGAAGCCTGCTGGGAAGGTCACCAATGATGAACACATGACCCTGGGATGTTGCAACTGTTGTGAATGCATGTTGGTTGCCAAGCGCCTTAATTTTGATCACATGACACTGGGGAATGCTGTGATTGCCATAAGTGCGAGGACTGGCTATAAGTTACATTTTTCGGTGCTGTTCTAACTTCAAACAGTGGTTCGAATGTCGAGGATTTTCTTTAATAATTTTTAAAAGTTTATAAATGGCAATCAGATTTGCTGACATGCATATTGAATACAGCAACAGGAACAAAATTACAAAACAAAACTACACTTTACTGGGCCCCCAAGGGTACTTTTCTTAAGAGGCAACTGGACTTTCTTGTTTTTCTTTGAAGGTGTTTCGCTTCTCATCCAAGTTGACCGGGATGACTAAGAATCTCTATAGACACTTTATTGGGACCTGAAAAGCTAATTTGTGTTTGGAAATATATTAGCCTATACCCTGTGCTGTTATTCATTTCCTTACTGCTTAGATCCTTTTTTTCCCCCATTTGTATCTCAGGTAGACCGATGATAAAGACTTAATATGTCAGCCCATATTTTGAGGATGATGTCTCTATGTCAGTAACTTTTAACTAAAATAATTGTATCAAGCCAATGATATAGATAGACATTTTAGGCTGTTTCCCAAGTGAAGAAGGGTGTGTTTTTTTGGGGGGGGGGGAAGAATTAAATGGGTGAAGATGAAATGGGGAACAAAAAAATTGAGACTTCACTAAAAGAAATTAGGTGGAACAAAATCTAGCAGATTGAATTTTGACTTTCAGGCACTAGAATTCCCAAACTCATGATATGTTCTGCTACAGCCATTAATTTTACATCCTTATGCTGTGGTCCTTTCCTTCTCATTCTTTGATTCAGCTCATGTTTCAATTCATGTTATTTGTGAAAAGAAAAAACAACCAACTTTGCCGTAATAAATATACCATGGCCTTAATGTATGCTCATGTTAAATATTAAATATGGTTTTTTGATCAGCAAATGTATAAAAGATAGCACCAATAGAAGATGAATTAGTCATTCATTTTACTGGAATTCCTGGTAACAATTACAGCAATAAAAAGAAGCTTCACTTCCTTTTATAATCTGATCTTAATTACCAGTATCTCAGTGTAAGAGATGTTAAAGATTATAAGTAGATGCCAAGTTATTGCTTTCACCATATTTGTTTTTCCCCCCTCATTTAAAGAACATCTCCTTGTCTAGCTTTTTTTAATATTAGTCATTAGCTAGGTCACTGGTGACCCAAGCTAATTTATCCTATTATTACTTGTTGAGGCATCCAATTGTTTTATTGATTGAATGCCATCAAGTCATTGTCAACTTTAGTGACAACATAAATAGGTTGACTCAGCCTCCCATCCTTCCAAGGTCAGTAAAATGAGGACCCAGATTGTTGGGGGGCAATATGCTGACTCTGTAAACTGCTTAGAGAGGGCTGTAAAGCACCACAAAGCAGTATGTAAGTATAAGTGCTATTACTGTTTTATCCATGATGATCTGACTGTTACCTGGTCCTTCAGATCTTCCTGTACCTTTGTAACTGAGACTATCCATGTTGCTCCTAGATGTTTTTTTTCTTGCCTTTCCTTCCGCCTTTCCCAGGATCTTCCTCCAGAGAGTCTTTGCATAATGCATCCAAAACAGGATAATTTGATCCTGGTCATTTGTTCCTTGAGTGAAAAGTTTGGTTTGGTGTCTGTTTGATGATTCATTTGTTTATTTTCTTGGCTGTCTATGGCATTCCAACACCAAAGTTCAAATCAATACTTTTCCCATCTTGCTTCTTCAAAGTCCAATTTTCGCATCCATAAAGTGTCTCAGGGAACACCATGGCTTGCACAATTTTGATCTTATAGACGTAGACACCCATCACAGCATTTCAATGCTGAATATTGAAGGATCCAAGTCTTAAAATACACAAATAAATATACATTTGAAGAACTAGATTTAATATAGCTTAGACCAGGGATGTCAAACTCATAGTCTGCGGGCGAGATGCATCCCATGCTGGCCCCGCCCAGTTTAGTGAAGGGGAAAAAAGTCCTGATACGTGAATGACGCCATGACGATGCAAGTTTGACACCCCTGACTTAGACCTTTATATTGGATTGGGTCAATTTCAGAGGCTCATATCCGTTCTCCATGAAGAAGTAGGTTCTAGTCCATATTGCAATCCCATCTAGCCATGCCTTCACAATCACCCCCTCTACATACTAGGGAAGAAAAGTAACAAATTGGAAGAAATGTCTTGATTCTTCCTTCTTTTTGTTGGCTGTGATCATATGTGCTCTTTTGGGAGGAAAATGCTTCTTCCAGCTTCAATGTTAGGAAAAAGGAACACATGGGTAAGATTTCTCAAATATTTGTGAAAAATAAGTCAGGCCCCCCCCTCCCAATTTTATTAAACTGAACAGAGCAGTACAATTCAAAAGCATCAAGAAGGAAAATCCCTTCTCTGCTCATCTCTGTTGCTGGTTAAAAAGAAAGCCCTGTTAACTGTCTCTAGAAATAAAGCTCTCCTTGTGTTCAAACAAAATCTAGTAGCTTATGCCTGGAGAGATTAGAGGGCCATTGTGGTTGTGTACTCTTCTCCCAGGAGGAACCCTTGTGTTGAACAATTCCCAGCAACCCTTGTCAGAATGGCCATTGGGAAAGGATACTGTTGTTATTCCAAAGACCACAGATTTCCCACCCTACTGTAAATGATGAGCCAACGGAGTCAGACTGTTTACTAAGACAGCAAAGACTGTTGGGCTGAAACCAGAAGTACAAGTTAAGAGCTGACAATGCACAGTAGTTTACAAGATCCGTTTAAAAACTGGAAACTAGGCAGAGAACTTCAGCTTTTGTTACCAGTTTTAATGCATTTTGATTTAGCATTATAGCAAATTTTGAGTGAGTAGATATGAAAAGTCAGGAAAGGCATAAACAAGAGTCTAGGGTGGTAATCTTATATGCAAATTACATTGTACTGAAGCACTTTCAAATGAAAATTGTTCAAAGAAGCATGCAAAAGAGAAAACAAGGTCAGTGCTATATAAGAAATAATATAAGTGTCATTTGCAATGATCATTAATGTATTCCGGAAATTAAATTTTGCCAAACTGTTAATTAGGTTTCAGATGTACAGCATAAAAGTCAAATAAAAGCAAAATCCCCCTCACCCCTTTTTAAAAATTACCGAACTTTTATAATGTATTTTGAAAGGAAGGTTTTTAATAAAAACATGTCAAAATATTTTGGGGCTGAACCTTGTCTATTACTTTTTAATTCAGAATGGAGCTGGAAGGGACCTTGGAGGTCTTCTAGTCCAACCCCTGCTCAAGCAGGAGATACTATATCATTTCAGTTAGTATTTTATAGTCCAGTATTTTCTTTAAAACCTCCAGTGATGAAGCACCTACAACTTCTGGTGGAAAGCTGTTCCACTGGTTAATCGTCCTCACTGTCAGAAAGTTTCTTCTTAATTCCAGGTTTCTTCTCTCCTTGATTCGTTTCCATCCACTGTTTCTTATCTTGCCCTCTGGTGTTTTGGAAAATAAGTTGAGCCCCTCCTCTTTGTGGCAGCCCCTCAAATACTGGAACACTGCTATCATGTCACCCTAGTCGTTTTATTCTCTAGACTGGCCATACCCAGTTCCTGCAGCTGTTCTTCATATGTCTTTGTCTCCAGGCCCTTAAATCATCTTAATTGCTCCTCTTTAAGACATTTTCCCCCAAAGTCTCAACATCTTTTTTGTAATGTGACCAAAACTGGATACAGTATTCCATGTGTGCTGTAAGGATTTATAAAGCGGTACTATTACAGGTGAAACTCAAAAAATTAGAATATCGTGCAAAAGTTAATTTATTTCAGTAATGCAATTTAAAAGGTGAACCTAATATATGAGATAGACTCATTACGTGCAAAGAAAGATAGTTCAAGCCGTGATGTGTCATAATTGAGATGATTATGGCTTACAGCTCATGAAAACCCCAAATCTACAATCTCAGAAAATTAGAATATTACATGCAATCAATAAAATAAGGATTGTACATATCGGACCTCTAAAAAGTATAAGCCTGCATATGCACTCAGTACTTGGTTTGGGCCCCTTTTGCAGCAATGATGCACTGACTCCAGCCTCAGTCCACTCCTTGTGAAAGTTCCCAACACTGTTGAATGGCCTTTTCCTGACAATCCTCTCCAGGCTGCGGTCATCCCCACTGCTTGTGCACCTTTTTCTTCCACACTTTCCCCTTCCACATAACTTTCTATTAATGTGCTTTGATACAGCACTTTGGGAACATCCAACTTCTTTTACAATTACCTTTTGAGGCTTTCCCTCCTTATGGAGGGTGTCAGTGATGGTTTTCTGCACAACTGTCAGGTCAGCAGTCTTTCCCATGATTGTGATTCCTATTGAACCAGACGGAGAGACCATTTCAAGGCTTTGCAGGTGTTATGGCTTAATTAGCTGATTAGAGTGGGACACTTTGAGCCTAGCATATTTAACCTTTTCACAATATTCTAATTTTCTGAGATTGTGGATTTGGGGTTTTCATGAGCTGTAAGCCATAATCATCACAATTATGACAAATCATGGCTTGAGCTATCTTGCTTTGCATGTAATGAGTCTATCTCATATATTAGTTTCATCTTTAAAGTTGCATTCCTGAAATAAATGAACTTTAGCATGATATTCTAATTTTTCGAGTTTCACCTGTACTTCACATGATTTTGATTCTGTGCTTCTTTTTATACAAACCAAGGATTGTATTAGCTTTTTTGGCTGCTGCCACACACTGCTGGCTCATGTTTAAGTGATCTCCCACTAAGACTCCAAGGTCTCTCTCACAGTTTTTGAAGCCAGGTTTTGTCTAATCTGTGCTTTTGGTTTTTCCTGCCTAGATGTAAAACCTTGTTTCTCTCCACATTAAATTGTATGTTGTTGGATAGGGCCCATTGTTAAAGTCTATCTTTTTGGATCCTGAGCTTGTCTTGTGGCATATTGGCTATTCCTGCCAGTTTAGTGTCATCTGCAAATTTGATGAGTTCCCCTTCTATTCCCTCATCTAAGTCTTAGATTAATTGCTTTATTTGCCAGATTAGCAAATCTCAATTTTCTTCTGGAATCATTTCTGTGTTTCTATGAAGCACACAGTGAGGCCACAGTACATCTACTCATTGCATTATTACAGTTTTTAGTCTCTTTAGCAGGGAATCATTTGCAGTCATTCTATCAGTCATCTGTTAAGGAGATTGCAGTAATGGTTATTATTTCCATTTTACAAGCGAAAATTAGTATAAGGAAATAGGAATTTGCCAGTCTAATTCAATGTACAGTACTTCCTCCATATAAAATGCCCTGGAAATATTTCAAGATGTCACATGTTCCACAGTCCTATTTATATTTACTTAATGATATCCACTAAGCCTCAAGTTAGTTTGCATAGAACTATAGTCACCAGGTGCTAAATGTCTGTTTTGCTGGTTATTTATAAGATTTATAAACCAATTCTCCTCCAAATGAGCACTACTCCATGTTGAGAAATTTGATGATTTAATACATACTCATGGAAGCTGACATAACTGTAGAAATTTTTTTTTTTTTTTTTAAACAAGTTTTATTAATTTTTAAAACACACAAATTGTCATTATTCATTACATGTTTAAACCTTTTTTCATTGTCAATTTAACAAGTCAGATAAATTATAATTCTGTTTTAAACCATTTCCATACAACATACCAAAACCTCTTATTCAATTTCTCTTTACTTCTCTTTACTCTTATTCAATATCATTATTATTATTTCATCTGTTTCTTTCTGACTTAGTTACCATTATTCTCAATCTATATTTCTACAATTTTTAACTAATTCTCCCCCAAAAAGACATATACACACAACACACAAAACATAAAAAAATCTTTTTGGAAAGTAACTTGGACCCAGGTGTCTCTCTCTTCATGGACTTCAATTATATTCATGCTCATCTTAGATATCATTACTTATTTTATTTACCATTCTAAGCCTTCTATATTAACTTCCCACATGTTTCACACTTCTTACTTCTATCTTAATTAATCATCTTAATTTGAATCATTATATTTATATCTTTTGTCCATTTTTTATCATCCCTTTGTCTCATTTCTTATAAAAAAAAAAAAAAAAGAAAATAAGTTTCTCCTGAAATCATTAATCAGAGTATGATGCCTTTCTATCTCCCCTAAATTAATCAAATTAATCTTTAAAATAATATCTAATACCCAATCCGATTTTGCTTGGTACATTCTATCTAACTAATACATCCAACATAATTAAGTACATAATTAGACAATAAATCCAAATATTAAAAAAAAGATACTATAATAAAAATTTTATAATAACATCAATACCATAGTCTTATTAAACTCTTTAATTAAAACAATATTCTAAACCTCCCCTCTTATTAAGTTTTAAAGCCAATCATTTTTAAACATTTTAACATTTTAATCTCTTATCAACTCTTAAATCATTACAATACTACCATCTCATCTTATGTACCTTGCAAAATCTTTTTTTTTTTTTTAAATTATACTTTATCCATTATCCAAAAAAAGTTTCTTTTTTTCATTTAATTTCAAGACATTGTAGCTTTTCTCCACCTTTTCCCTTTCTTTCTTCTCCCAACAAACCTTTCTACCCCCCTTCTTCTAGCCTCTGCCTTGCCAGCTTCCCTTCTCTGTCGTATTCCTTTTCCCTTTTGTTTACTATCATCATATTGGTTTTGCACCTTATTTTTCCCTTTCTTAAATGTTTTTTTAGATCTTAAGTCCTTAAGTCCTTTAATTTTCTTCTTTTCTCTTCTTTTCTTTTCTTTCTCTCTTCCTTCTTTCTGGATCAAGTTCTGAGATTCATTAAAGATGGCTCCTTTCTTTCTTTCTTGTTCCTCTGCTGTCTTCATCTGTTGTAAAGTTTGTTGATAATTAATAAGCGCCATTTCTAAGAAAAGGAAAGCTTCTTCCACACCATCTTTACCATTTTTTTTGCTTGTTCATATTCTTTTCTTAGTTCCTCAACAGAAAGAGCCATTATAAATCTTTTCTTTTCTTTTCCCTTCTTTCTTCTTACAACAACCAGAATATTCAAAAGAAAATAAAATAAAAAAAAAAAACAGTCCCAAAGTTATCAGTCAGTCCAAACCAAGGCAGAATTCTCACTTTCTCCTTCTGGGGCAATATCAATCCAAGAGAAAGAAAGTCCAAATCTGTTTAAAATCTTATTACAATATATTCTAGTCTTCAAATCCTTAAGGCATCTGCTCCAGCAAATCTTAGCATACAAATGTTTTCTTTTAATCCTCTCTCTTCCCACTCATCGCTTAAAACCAATTTTCACCTAAAAGAAATAGGTTTCTTAATATCCAGTTATTTATTCCGTAGGAAAAGAGGGAAAGCTATCCTTTCAGCACCTTCACAGCCGCTTTTTTCCTCTTCTGGCAGGTATTATTCAGAAAGTCATACTTTTCAGGAATTTTATTAGATATGTCTTAGAGTCCTAGGAGCCAAGAAAAACTTTCTCCTCTCAATCACTTTCTCCACTTCCTCCTGCGCATTCTTACCCGGCTGCCAGCTTCTTTGTGGCGGCCATTACAGACCGCCGCTGCACCGTCCTGGGAAAAGGGAGTTCTGCCGGCCAGGGAGGGAGTCTGCAGCACCCCCAAACCCTTCTCCGGATCCCCTACCTTCAGCTGCCCCTGCAGGGCAGCCTAGCTCCGTACCCGGCTGGGTCGGAGCCCCAAAACGGCTAGCGGCAGGGGATCGCGCAGCCGCAAATCCCTGCCGCCGCGAAGCCGACAAACCGGAAGCCCCATAACTGTAGAAATTTTATATAGGGAACATTCTTCCAGAGGTTTGGAGAGCCATCTATGAAAATTTGAGATGAACATCAGTTGTTCTCTAATCAAGCCATGGTTTCCAGAAAGCCAGTCCCCCGTGTGTGTGTGTGTGTGTGTGTGTGAGAGAGAGAGAGAGAGAGAGAGAGAGAGAGAGAGAGATGCCTCAATGTTGCATGCATGTGCAAAAGAATGAGGCTTTGATTGCCATGCTGCAACCAACAATAATTGTGACTTTCTGGATGATTTAACATTATGCTTTTGGAATCATTTTGACAGGATGGTAATTCTTGGGAAAATTTGCTAATTCGCTCTTGTCCTTAATCTTCTCCATATCAGGGCTATGAATCTGGCTGTGGAACGATGAAACCAAGAAGCTTTAGAAATGAATTTGTAACCATTTCCAGAGTGTTAGCAATCAAGAACCTTCTTAAAATTTATTTTCAGTTGTTGTGAAAACTTCACTGGGATGAGGGAAACCAAAATCATTTAAGATTTTATATAGGATAGTGCTGATCCAAATCATGTCTTAATGTATCATGAAATCTAGTTTTATTCTTTCCTTTAGTTGGACTGCTCCAACTAAAAGAAGGGTGAGGGTGAGGGATGGTTATATTTTTGCATTGATATGGTGCAGGTCGGATATCAGTAGGATCCACATAAGTTCTGATAACATTCAGGGGCCGGGAGGATATGAAAACAAAAATTTGAAAGGAAACAAATACTTTTTCACCCAAGTGGATGTAAATACTCAGCAGCTCTTCGGTTTCAAGGCCGCCAAGCCCTGTGCAAACAGTCTGCTAGAGTTTGTGGGAAGCACAGGAAGAATAATCTGTGGGGTTGAGTCACCGTAGATATTAGAGGCACTTGCTCGTTCACAGAGGCAGTGGGCAATCAGCTGTTTATTTAGCTCCATTCTTGTTTTCAATAAAGATTCTTATCTAGCTTAGCTGTGTCTCCGAGACTTACTTAAATCCTGGCCTGAGAGCCTAGATGAGCTTTGTAAAGTCTCAAGGTCTGTGATTTACTGCAAATCCTAGTTATGGGAGCCAAGCAGCTTGATTTCCCACTTTGGCTCCCATTGCTATGGGAAGAGAGCCTAGAAATCAAGGATTAACACAATAGCTACTAACCCTCTGAGAACTCTGTTGACTGTTGATAGAGGCCAGTGTTAAGCTCCAGTGTCAGAATTACTGGACTGACCAGCAAATTCAGATGATCAGCCAATTAGCCCAAACTATGACATGTAGGCATTCTTCCAGGAAGAACCAAGCTGATGCTGTTGCTGCTTTAGTCAATGCAGTCCTCCAGTGTTAAGTACCCACTTCCTTGCCAGATAAATATGATGGGAATCCAAATAAATTTATTGCCTACCTTGTGTATATCTCCCTGAGACCAAATGACTGACCCACCAATCATACAGGTGAAACTCAAAAAATTAGAATATCGTGCAAAAGTTCATTTATTTCAGTAATGCAACTTAAAAGATGAACCCAATATATGAGATAAACTCATTACATGCAAAGCAAGATAGTTCAAGCTGTGATTTGTCATAATTGAGACGATTATGGCTTACAGCTCATGAAAACCCCAAATCCATAATCTCAGAAAATTAGAATATTGTGAAAAGATTCAATATTCTAGGCTCAAAGTGTCCCACTCTAATCAGCTAATTAAGCCATAACACCTGCAAAGCCTTGAAATGGTCTCTCCGTCTGGTTCAATAGGAATCACAATCATGGGAAAGACTGCTGACCTGACAGTTGTGCAGAAAACCATCATTGACACCCTCCATAAGGAGGGAAAGCCTCAAAAGGTAATTGCAAAAGAAGTTGGATGTTCCCAAAGTGCTGTATCAAAGCACATTAATAGAAAGTTATGTGGAAGGGGAAAGTGTGGAAGAAAAAGGTG
This sequence comes from Notechis scutatus, assembly GCF_049901735.1. Classification (NCBI taxonomy): domain Eukaryota; kingdom Metazoa; phylum Chordata; class Lepidosauria; order Squamata; family Elapidae; genus Notechis; species Notechis scutatus. The sequence continues at coordinate 92,504,296 of NC_142009.1, read as the reverse complement.
CACAAGCAGCAGGGATGACCGCAGCCTGGAGAGGATTGTCAGGAAAAGGCCATTCAAAAGTGTTGGGGACTTTCACAAGGCATGGACTGAGGCTGGAGTCAGTGCATCAAGAGCCACCACACACAGATAGATCATGGACATGGGTTTCAAATGTCGTATTCCTCTTGTCAATCCACTCCTGAACAACAAACAACATCAGAAGCATCTTACCTGGGCTAAAGAAAACCAGAACTGGTCTGTTGCTCAGTGGTCCAAAGTCCTCTTTTCTGATGAGAGCAACTTTTGCATCTCATTTGGAAACCAAGGACCCAGAGTCTGAAGGAAGAATGGAGAGGGACACACTGCAAGATGCTTGAAGTCCAGTGTGAAGTTTCCACAGTCTGTGTTGATTTGGGGAGCCATGTCATCTGCTGGTGTTGGTCCACTGTGCTTCATTAAGTCCATGGTCAACGCAGCTGTCTACCAGGAGATTTTGGAGCACTTCATGCTTCTTTCCGCAGACAAGCTTTATGGGGATGCTGACTTCATTTTCCAACAGGACTTGGTGCCTGCCCACACTGCCAAAAGCACCAAAACCTGCTTCAATGACCATGGGATTATTGTGCTTGATTGGCCAGCAAACTCGGTTGACCTGAACCCCATAGAGAATCTATGGGACATTGCCAAGAGAAAGATGAGACATGGGACCGAACAATGCAGAAGAGCTGAAGGCCGCTATTGAAGCATCCTGGTTTTCCATAACACCTCAGCAGTGCCACAGGCTGATAGCTTCCATCCCACACCACATTGAGGCAGTAATTGCTGCAAAAGTGGCCCAAACCAAGTACTGAGTGCATATGGAGGCTTATACTTTTCAGAGGTCCGATATGTACAATCCTTGTTTTATTGATTGCATGTAATATTCTAATTTTCTGAGATTGTGGATTTGGGGTTTTCATGAGCTGTAAGCCATAATCATCTCAATTATGACACATCACAGCTTGAAATATCTTTCTTTGCATGTAATGAGTCTATCTCATATATTAGGTTCACCTTTTAAATTGCATTACTGAAATAAATTAACTTTTGCACGATATTCTAATTTTTTGAGTTTCACCTGTATATGATTTATAATTAGCCTACTAATGGAGGGAGTCTCCATTGAAAAGGTGGAGTAAAATCTCCACCTTCTGATTCAGTCCAGTGTGCATACAAGAATTTTATGATTTTCCTGAGAGATAATTTTTCCTGCATTATTTACAACGCAGTGCAGGGGTCCCAAACCTCCAGACCGCAGCCCACCAGGTCGTGGCCTATTTGAAACCAGGCCGCAGGAGAAATGGCAAGCACGTGCGTTTGAACAGAGGGTGCTTGCGTGAAGCTCCACTTGCATGAGTGGGGGGGGGGGGCAGGCTTACACTCACATTGTCTTTGCATGCAAACACAAGCATCTTCTGCTCAAGCACCCTCCACTCAAGTGAGTGGAGCTTCACACACGAGCGCAAGCACCTTCCATTCATGCAGGAAGCTCCATTTGCACAAGGGGAGGACACACATGCATGCCCTTGCACAAATAGAGATGTGCGCATGCGTGTACACCTGCCACTCACTCCTGGGCTGGGCTGCCAACCTGGAAACTGCCCAAGTGGCCTCAACAGCTCTCAGGGTGTATGCTGTCCAGACAGTTTAGAGTTAATGGGATTTGGGATAGTTACTTAGGAATTGTGAGCTGTCCCCTTAAGGGAATGCATCATGGTAAATGTACAGTAGTTAAAGGTATCCTGGGAAATGTAGTCCATGTCACGTGACCACATCTATAATCCTGATTGGTCACTATATTGACCCTTGTTGGGTTGGGGGAGGCTCCCTCACTCTTGCCTGTAACCACCATACGATACCATGCTTCAATCATCATGGGGTTGAGACCTTTTTATATTTCTACACTACAAGATGGATATGCAAAGGATTGGACATTAAGAAGAACTTCATAACAAATGTGAATTATGAGGATACCTGATGTACCAATAAAAAAGATTTTGTTATGGATGTTTTGTGGAGTTACTCTGTCTGCTTTATACCATCCAGAGAATAATATGCAGAACAGGGTGAATGCTGACAACCAGATGACTACAAAGAGGTACAATCCTTCCTGGATGACTGAAAATCTCTACAGGCATCCTGAGATATAACTTAAAGAATCCAATCAAACATATAAAACAGTGTTGTGTGTGGGAATGTGCTATTGAGATTGAGCTGTTCCTTCAGTCTACAATAAAACACACCTGACCCACCAATTCAAGGAGGGACAGTCTGATGAAATTTGAAAGGAGCTAATTAATCAAAGCACTCCAGACTCCATAACTACATTAATCTTGGTCTGCTTTGTCATTGATGGCATGGTCAGACTCCCATTCTGAAACTTTAGCTAAGACGTGTAGTCATAAGGAGAAGAAAAACTCTAGACCAGCTGCAGAGTTCAGCTCTTCAAGGCTAGGAAGGCTGCAAATTAAAAGGAGATTGAAACAAGGAGCTATGCACCAGCAGTTTGGCATTCTTATTAGCCTGCAAACCCTGATTGGCACCAAAATACAACTGCGAGACGTAGTAGATTCCAGGGTTTGTTTGTTTTTTACACTTCAACAGAACCTTCCCATATTCTGCCTGACAAACGTCTTGCTGGAAGTGTTGGGGGCTGGATTTTAGATCTTAGGGCCTATCACGAAGTCCTTGAAACCTCTGCAACAGTGCTTCCCAACCTTTGCCGTTTGGTGGCCTGGCTGGAGGTGGGGAGAGAGGAACTGGATCGTGTGAGTGTCGGGCTGGCACACCCATATCTGTGCAGCTCAACTTGTGCAAGCTGAGCTGTGCGCACATGTGTGTGCCAGCCAACCATTCACTCAAGTTAAGTTGCACACGTGCACGCTGGCCTGATGCTCATACAGCCCGGTTGTGAATAGGCCGCAGCCCGATAGTAGTCCACAACCCAGAGTTTGGGGATTCCTTCTCTACAGCCATTTGGTTTCCAACTTTATTTAGCCTTCTCATTCCATTTTCCAGTAGTTTAGGGATGGGCTCAAATTTTCATTAGGAGAATTATAACATCATCTTACTGTCCCTAGAATGCAACACCCACATGTTGCAAAATCTCATTACCCCTTCCTCACCGACTCATAGCAAGTATAGCCTCTTTTCTTTTCCGACAGATATTTGGAATATACCAACATATTTTGAAATGTGGAAACACGGATATGTCACCCCATAAATATGGGGACTACACAGTTAATCTTTTCCTGGACTCCTGATTCCAAGGCACCAGCACTCAATGTGAAATGCGTAGTTAGCTTAGCTAAAGGAATTTATCAATGAGAACTTATAAATTAGTTTTATTCCCTCCCCACCCATATTCTTCTTATGCAGTACTCTCTTTTTTAAAATTCAAAAGAAGAATGGTTTCCCAGGGGTAGTCCATGATTACTAGCTGTTCATTTTGAGACTCTTCGAATTATTGCAGATGGCATTAATCTTTACCAAATTAGACCTCAGAGGGCATTACAATCTGTGTTCCATGAAAGAGGAGTAAGAATATATCGCTGTCCGTGATAGTAGCTAAGGGAAGTTTGAAAGTACAGGAATGCTATTCAGACTTAGGAACAGATTATTTATTTGTCATGTTTTTCATGGCATTTTGAAGAAGTTCTTGATTTGCTGATTTACTCTGAGGTGTCTGTCAATCATCACATTCTGGTTTGAGCGCTCTTAGCACCTTCAAGAGTATAGTTCCTATGTTAAGGGACAGAAATACATTCTGGACTAGTATTTAAGCAACTGTATTTCATGGAAAGGAATCCAGAGAGATCTAGCTAACGTGTGATCAATTTTTAGATAGCCTGCCTCCCATCACTATTTTGTGAGAGTTCTCTCCCACATTATTCCTAATTTTTCAGCCCTGGCCACTTGTGATTTATATTTCTTTTTAGATAGGATTCCCTCTGTCAATCTGAGCCTGTTTGCTCATTTGCTGTAGGGGATCATAACTCTGGTGTCATTCTGGGAGATCTGCTGCTACCATCCATGTCAGAATTGTCAAGGTAGTCTCATCTTTGGAACATTCTTTCCTTGGAAGCTGTACCAGCCAAAGAAGTGATATTCTAAACAGAGAACTGTTGGCCAGCAAGGAAACTTTTCAGAATTAGCACTGAAATGTGCTAATTATCCAAGCAGAAATCTGAATGGGCCACAGAAACTTTAGAACAGGGGTCTCCAACCTTGGCAACTTTAAGCCTGGAGGACTTCAACTCCCAGAATACCCCAGCCAGCTGGCTGGGGCATTCTGGGAGTTGAAGTCCTCCAGGCTTAAAGTTGCCAAGGTTGGAGACCCCTGCTTTAGAATATCTATAGACTTCTTATAAATTTACAGTGTCATATCAGGTGGACTTAATTTTCCTGCCATGTTAACATTCAGATCTTTTAAATTGGGTGGTTGGGCTGAACCTTGTCATTTAAGCCACATAACTTCTTTCCTTACAGCCTTCCTCCATTCTACACCCTGAAAACTGGTTGCCTCCAGTATAAAGGGACTTTATATTGACTTAGAAACCGGTATTGGAACAATTTCCTTTATTATCTAACTTTCTATACATCCATGGCCAAACTGTGCCTACTTTTCTACAAATCTCAGAACTTTATTTACACCTGACAATGCTTTGTCTTTTGTTTCCCAATGACAGCTTGTCATATCTGGAATTGTGTACAGATTTGGGGTTAAAGTGCTATTTATCATTTCAATATCAATCATCTTGGTAGATTACAGCAATGCAATGTAGAATAAAACTGGCCCTATCTTCACTTGGTTATGAAATTCACTGAGCATGTAATGTTGGATGAGAAAGCACAAGCACTACTAATGGCTCAGATGACGAAACATTTGTAAATTTTAATCATTAAAAATCTACATTGGGAATATTACTTATTTACTTCATTTTTAAAATCTGGTATTTTATCATTACATGATATCTAAAGTGAGTAAATTTATGATTATGGGAAAGGTTGCTTTCTGAATTAAAGGAAATAATGCATTTTAAAATTAGTTTTGAAAAAAAAAGTTTTGCCCTTTGATGTCACTCAAATGTTGATTTATGGACTTGTTCCACACGATGTTAAACGTGTTATTATCTATCATCAGATTTACATATATTGGATGTGTTTTATTTTTCCTAAATAAAACTGATCCATGATGTAATTCTCAAAGTGCATTGCAGCCACAAATTCCCACTAAAATCAATATAGTTTGAGGTAGCAGTTAACTTATTTAGAACCTGTGTTCTTTATTTAAAAAAAAAAAGGAATGAATAAGAAATGGGAAATAGGGTTTATAATAGAGCTGGGTCCTAACACACCAAATATGTTTACAGAGTTTTCCCTATCTCCCTTACCCCTTTTTTACATTCTCTTTGAAGAATTATTATAGGATACCATATATCCACAACACTCCTGCTTCTATTCCATAATCCTGCGAAGCCATTTGGGTAGATGCATAGAGGACTCAACACAAACCTCCTAAATTGAGCCACCCAGTGGTTAGAGGTTAGGCATTGAATCTTCACCTAAACTGGTGTAACTGAGATAGGATGAGAGAAAAACAGAAAAATGCGTTCTGAAAACTTTCTCACATTTATATTAAAGTGCCTTCTTCCAGTGCTTGAGGTAGCAGAAAAATATGATAGTATGATCTGTACTGCCTTCATAACTGTATTCTATTTTACCTGTAAAGCAAGACCAGGGAGAAGTGCTATTCTCACACTAACCTAGGAAGAAGTTAAAGAAAGCAATTTGTCAGGTGTGAAAGATCAGGTCCACACATGAAGGTTCAATCAAACTGATTTATTGCCAAAAGCCTATGCACAGGAATCTTTTCAGTCGGCACCTACTTAGACTTAGAGGTCAATGGCACATGGGAAAGGGGGAGTTGGACTTAGTTCTCTTGTGGCTATGTAAGAATTCTAGACTGGTCCACCTTTTCACTCCACTCCCAGATTCTGCCATCCCTTCTTCTACACAATTGGTAGATTCCCCTGTGTGTCAGAAAAAAACACCATTGCCATTCTGTCAGGCGTTCTTCTGGGTATATGCACTGTTCTTATATTGTGATAAGCATAGGGTGGGAAACAGTGCTGAGTAAGTGATGAGCTAAGGAGCTTAGCCATTACATTCACACACAAAAATTTTGGGGGAAGGAATGATAAGGGATGCCACCCTGGCAGGAAGAAGTTATTTTAAGGAGGCAGAGGAGGAGGAGAAGGAAGAGAGGATAATTAATGCTTTTGATTAATTCTATGACCAGATTCAGAAATTGCTACACAACAACAAACTTCAGATAGATATACATAAACACTACAGTACTTTGAAGTCAGAAAAAATAGTTAACTTAGAAACACTAGAATAAGTAATAATATATATAACAAAATAACATAAGAGGAAGTGGAGTTGCATTATTTATTTATTTTATTTATTTTGATTTGTCAATTGCTTACAAGATAATAGGTATAAGTATATACATAGTTATGAATACATGAAATGGGAACATATAAGAAAAATAAAAGAAACAATAGGACAGGGACGGTAGGCATGTGGGTGCGCTTATGCACGCCCCCTACAGACCTCTTAGGAAAGGGGTGAGGTCAATAGTAGACAGTCTAAGGTTAAAGTTTTTGGGGTTTGGGGAAGAAACTACAGAGTCAGGTAGAGTATTCCAGACATTGACCACTCTGTTGCTGAAGTCGTATATCCTGCAATCAAGTTTGGTGCGGTTAACCTTGAGTTTGTATCTATTGTGTGCTCTTGTGTTGTTATGGTTGAAGCTGAAGTATTCATTGACAGGTAGGACATTGCAATGTATGATTTTATATACCATACTTAGATCAGACCGAAGACGGCGTAATTCAAGGTTTTCTAGGTCTAGAATTTCAAGTCTGGTGGCATAAGGTATTCTACAACGAGTAGAGGAGTGGAGAACTCTTCTTGTGAAATATTTCTGGACTTTCTCAACTGTGCTAACATCAGATATGTAATGTCGGTTCCAGACTGATGAGCTGTATTCGAGTATTGGTCTAGCAAATGTTTTGTATGCTCTAGTTAGTAGTGTGATATTACCAGAGAAAAAGCTACGTAGGATTAGGTTAACAACTCTTAATGCCTTTTTGGCTATGTAGTTACAGTGGGCTCTAGCACTTAGATCATTAGAGATGAGTATTCCATACGTATAAAAGATCATTAGATCTCTACTGAAATATACAAAACCAAGGATGAAAACCTCTTACAATCCACATGGGTCAATATAAAAGGGGGAAAATGACATTGCTATAGAGGTATACTACAGGCCATCCAACTAAGCAGAAGAAATAGATGAGCTCTTTACTAATCAATTAACAACTGTATATAGAAAACATGCCACAGTAGTAACGGGAGACTTTAACTACCCGGGTATGAACTGGGAGATTCTGTAGCAAATGGAGGTTTTTAGAAAATACTGGACAACCACCTATCTGAAATGGTGTAGGGTCCCCTGCTTGAGCAGGAGGTTGGACTTGAACAGGGGTCTCCAACCTTGGCAACTTTAAGACTTGTAGACTTCAACTCCCAGAGTTCCTCAGCCAGCAAAGCTGGCTAGGGTATTCTGGGAGTTGAAGTCCACAAGTCTTAAAGTTGCCAAGGTTGGAGATCCCTGGACTACAAGACCTCCAAGCTCCCTTCCAGCTCTATTCTGACAGACTATATTACTGTTTTTTTTACTGCAATCCAGTCCTTATGGGGGAATCTATAAAAAAGGAGGGAATGGGGAGAAAGTATTTGCTTTAATCATTTCTGTGATTAACCTAGCAAGGCTAAAATGAAACTGTTTTCTAATATAATCCTGGCTTATGTTCAAATGCAGGGGGGGGAAAATCACCAGGAGGGCTGTGTGTGCTGGAGGGGCTTATCATTTCCCAGAACCCAAAGTCTCCTATCACCCTGCCTTTGTTTGCCCTTCAGCCAAAATTTATTAGCCAATATGCAAACCACCTACCGGCCATTTTCTTTACTGTGGGGTGAGGCTGGGTCTAGGGACAGGGAGAGCTTTAACGGATGGCTAAACCAGCCAGTTTTAGTTATCAGTCAAACCTTGCTCTGGTTATGCACGAGGGGCGAGGAAGTTAAATTTCAGGGGCAAAAGAACTGAAGGCTGATCGTAGAAAGAGGGAGAAAAGAGAGCATGTGACAACATGATGTGGCAAATCATGACAAGAGTGGGATCCCTATGTGTGTGCACGTGTGTTCTTCTGCATTTGAATATTTTTAGGTTTCTTCTTTGCTCTTTAGAACCAAACCAGGGGTGGTATTCTACTGGTTCTCTCCAATGATCAGCTGCTGGGACCACCTGCCTTGGCTCTATACTGACCTTTATTTCCTGCTTTTGAAGCTCAGCTGCTTCGTGCGGCACAGCGGATCGCTGGGCGTCAGTTGTTGAACACACAGGGACACAGTGCAGGATTGCAGGAGAAGGTCAGCAGGGAATCCTCTGCACCTGCACGAAGTGTGCATTTGGCATGTGTATGTGCAAAGCGCACGTATGCGTGCCAAGCGTGCCCACCAAGCCACGCCCACCGAACCGGTGGTGAAACAATTCGAATCCCACCACTGAGCCAAGCATGTTCCCTGATAGATTTTAACTGGGGAAAGGAAGAACCTCAGAGATTTCTATGTCTAATTTATTAGAACTAGTTTTTGAGGAAATGGGGTTGTCTGGAAAAAAGCATTCTTTCACCCACCAGCCTAGACACCAACGCTCTTGTCAATTTCCCTTGTCAAGTTCTCTGCTTTCCTAGTACAGAAATATTCAAGAGAACATTAGCCTTGGTTTTTAAAAAAGATAAGTCTGCTAGTCTTTAGTGCCAAACTTAAAAGTCCAGCAAATATGCAGATGGACAAAACTTTTGTTTTCTGAATATTTAAGGTTAACTCAGTATTTCCCCGTTCCATTTTTTTCATAATAAGCTCTTCTAAATCTTCTTTTCTTTCAGTAAATTAATTTCCATCCTCAAATTGTTGGTATTTTGACCTCAAGGTTTGATGTCAGATGTAATTCCTTCTAATACTGTCATTTTAAAATAATCTATTAATTGATATATGAGATCAGGCAATAGGGACAAATGCATCTTTGTCTCCCTCCCTCCCCTATTCTGAATCACTCTGTTTCCCAAATTGGATTCTTACAGTGCATCTTGTTCACTGTAAAAAAAAAAAAAATCCTCAAAGTATTATTAAAGTGTCCTGGCTCACCCACTAACTTTAACATGTTCTACATTCTGGCATGTTATACATAGTTAATGGCATTGTAAATTCCATAAAGCAAAGCTAACCCTCCTTTTTGTATTCCTTTACCCACTCCCTTATCCATTTTATGTTAATTTTCCCCTGACTTTTCTAAATGTTCATTTGGCATCTCTTTCCCATTTATGGTTCTATTCTTCTTTGTAAGATCTTAAGCAAAAAGCTTGTTTAAGAAAGTAGCACACTGATTTGGTAATTTGAGCATTTTCTGGCATCTATTTTCTTGGTATAGATATATACACAAATCATTTCCAAGCAATAGGCTACAAATTTTTGTTTCACATTTACTGTTAGCTCATTAATTGTCTCCTCTCCCAAAGATTTAAACTATTTGATAGGTATTTCATTTGTGTTTGACTTTTCCTGTATGACAGCCTACCATATCTTACATTATGGTGGAACATGTTCCTGAATATGTATTCTTTTTCCTTTATAAATATTTCCTATTCTCAAATTTTATCTGTAAAGGGATTCAACTTTCCACCTTCTTCTCAATTTCATTTGCTATCAAATATCTTCCATAATAATTCAGGTGTATCTTTTCTTGCTTGAAGTTCTATTCAGTCTTCTTCTGCTCTTCTTTCCCCAAGAGTTTTGTCTCTTCACCTTTCCATGATTATCATGTTATCCTGTTCTGAAAGCCAGCTGTATCTTTTCTTCTTTGAAGTGCTAGCATTTTCATTCCCCATTTGGTTTCCACAACGTCTTCTCGCTTAGCTGCTCAGATTCTACTTCATATAAATGAATCTGTTCTTTACACTGATCTTACAGGCTACAGTAACTGTATGTTCACCTTTGCTGGAAACCCTACTCTTTTTTGTTTGTTTAAACCATATATTTGACTGCAGTATATTCCTGGTTTGTTCCACAGTCTGTACCTGGTTGGACTTACTGGATTTTAGCTTCTTTATCTTCAGTTTCTTACTATGTAGTCTACTGGACCTGTATACTGCACGAGTCAAAAAGAGGGCTGTGAAAATATTTACAGACCCCTCACATCCTGGACATAAACTATTTCAACTCCTACCCTCAAAACAATGCTATAGAGCACTGCATACCAGAACAACTAGAGACAAGGACAGTTTTTGCCAGAACGCCATCACTTTGCTAAACAAATAATTCCCTCAACATTATCCAACTATTTACAAAGTCTGCACTACTATTACTATTAATCTTCTCATCACTCCTTATCACCCACCCATTCCCACTTGTGACTGTATGACTGTAACTTTGTTGCTTGTATCTTTACAATTTATATTGACTGTTTCCTAGTATGATTTGATTGCTTATTGTACCCTATGACTATTATTAAGTGTTGTACCTTATGATTCTTGCTCTTGACAAATGTATCTTTTCTTTTATGTACACAGAGAGCATTTGCACCAAGAAAAATTCTTTGTATGTCCAATCACACTTGGCCAATAAAGAATTCTATTCTATTCTATTTCAGTGATGTCCATAAGCAGAGTCTATGTTTCATGTTTTTGAAGGCATTTATGTCATGCGAAGGCATTAGTGTAAGGGAGTAATTCTCTTTGCAAAACTTTCATGATCTGCTTCCTGTATTATTGTATTTATGCAATCCAATCATCCTGCAATTCTGTGATAATCAATCTATATAGCTATAACCCATCATCCAGCCAGAGTTGAAAAAACTTCTTGAATGAGAAGCGAAACATCTTCAAAGAAAAACCAGAAAGTCCAGTTTCCTCTTGAAAAGGCACCTTTGGGATACCATGCCCTGGATGACTTTGAATCTCCATAGACAAGCAATCTATAAAGCTGTCCAGAGCCTTTGGAATAGAGTGACAATAACTATCTAATTCATCATGGTCATCTTCTTCATCATCATTTCCTAGTGCATTTACAGCATACATATATTATATGTCATTTAATATTTACTGGATTCCGTGACAATTTACTAAACATGCACTGGAGATTATTATCATTTATTTAGTTGTAGCTAAGTGCTGACAATGCTTTGTTGGTTTTGAATTCTGGTATTCAAGCTTTGAATGTATGTATTACATAATATTTTGATTTAAAGTGGCCCAGGCTGGCCCGTGGAAATTAATCTATTTCTAAAACATCTCATTTGTTCGTTTCAGTTTTGACAACGATACGTTTTCATTCATGCTTCTCCTAATCCATGTTTTGACTGTATGTGTCCTTATAAAATGAGGCGCTCCCCTTTCAGTAATGGCGCTATCCATGACCAGGCTTCCTTGTGATTTAAGACTACCTATATCATTACCTTAGTCAAGAACATTCTTTACTTTAATGGTTTCATCTTGGAAAAAATCCATCTTACTTTAGTGTATTTAAAAAGACCAGATAACCATAATCTTCCCAGTATAGCTACCTAGCATTTGAAAAACCTTTAATTCACAGTGGCAGTTGAACTTCCATTGACCTGATGTCTCTTCTTCTCGCTACAGTACTCAAAATACACGAAATACCCACAATTCAAGACTAGAACAGATGCTGTGTCTATAGAAAGTCCAGGTTCCAGTCTTGGCACCTCTCCAGAGGGCTCCAAAAAAAAGATTACCCCTTGCTGGCAATAATGTGGTCTGAGTATATATCCGATAAGTGAGTATGATTTGACTGAGTGCTGATCTATTTGAAATAAACTCCTTTGAATTTAGTGCGTAGGCATGGATAGGAGAGATGCATCTCCCTTTATTTCTTGGTTTCATATATTTTACAAAGCAATAATTTTATTATAAAATTATATAATTTTATAATATAAATATATAAAATTATATAATTTTACAATATAAATACATAGAATTATATAATTTTATTATAACGATACAATAATTATTCTATATTTTATTCCAGTTAATCAGAGGAACTACTGATAAGCATTCTTTAAATATGTGTTTCAAGTCGACTCTGGAATCACTAACTAGCTTATTAGTCAGAGTGTCAGTGGGTCAAAAGCGTTTTGTCAAATGCTTTGCTGAAGTCAAACTGCAGTGGTATCTCGGTACTCATCATTAGTTGGTTTCAGGAGGCATGGTGAGTACCAAAAACAATGAGTATCAAATATTTTTCCCCCATAAAGAATAACATAGTATATTACAAGGCAGCCGACACCGACAAGTTCTGGCTTTTGTGTTGAGTACCAAACTAACTATGAGTATCGGGACAAAAATTTCTTGTCAAAATGTGCTGAGTACCAAATTTGATGAGTTTTAAAGCAGTTGGGTACCAAGCTACTAATGTATAGGTAGCCCTCAGCTTACACCAATTCATTTAGTGACCATTTGAAGTTACAATGGTACTGAAAAAAGTGACATGACCATTTTCACATTTAAGACCATTGCAGCATCCTCACGGTTACGTGATCAAAATTCAGATGCTTGGAAACTGACTTGTATTTATGACAGTTGCAGTGTCCGAAGGTCATGTGATCCCCTTTTGCAACCCTCTGACAAGCAAAGTCAATGGGGAAGCCAGATTCACTTAACAACTGTGTCACTAAGTTAACAACTGCAGTGATCCACTTAATGATTGTAGCAAGAAAGGTTGTAAAATGGGGTAAATTCACTTAACAACTCTTTCACTTAACAATATAAATTTTGGGCTCAATTGTAATCGTAAGTCGAGGACTACCTGTATATTATTTTCATTCCCACAATTTAGTGTGGAAATTGGCCACTCAAGAATGACATAAGATTGAGTACACATCCTTTAGCATTTCATGCTGATAGATACCTACATTTTCAGAAATCCTTACAAGTGGTTTGTTTTTGAATCAGCTCTGGAATCTTCCCAGATATCAGTGTCAGACAAGATGATAATTTAGAAACCATGGCTCTGTGGCGAAATATAATGATGTATTTTTATTTGTTTTTGGGAAGTCTTCCAAAATAAGCATTTGGGAAAAAAAGAATGTATTGAACTGAAATCAAAATGAAATAGAAGCTTAGTATCCTCCAATTATATTTCTAAATTATGCTTGAGTGGCATTTTTTTTTAAGAAGAAGAATCTCTTTCTTCTATCCATTATCGAATAAACATTTGGTGGGAATATTTAAAGCTACAATATGCTTAGATTTTGGAACTGATTCCTTTAAGAGATATGCCTAGATTGTAATATAGTAGCAGGTGTCCTTTCCTCTAGCTTAGGAATCTCTGTGTCTCTCTACATAGCAAGTAAAATATTTTCCTGGTATTATTGTTTCTCTAAGATTTTTTTTGAAATTGTTCTGAGTCCTGCTGCTTCTTGATCTGATAGAAAGCTGAAAGATCATTCCACCCAGTGAAACTAAAATTCAAACAAACAAAAAAAAAACCTACTAAACTCAAACTACCAAAACTAAACAAGAAAATACAACTCTAATCTTGTCTAGTTCTCTTATTTATGGCTTTTCACCAAGGTGAAAGGAATAGAAGGAAGGAATCTTTTATTGAAATAAACTAGAGCTAATTTATTTTCAACATGATGAGTGAATCTGTGTTTTGATTTCATCAGTTCATCTCAAATGCTTCCATTTAAAATTTTTTAAAAGGTGTTAAATGTTGTCTTATATATTATGGGAGTTATTAATATAAGCCTTCTTGATCATTTTAGGGCAAGATGGCAAGGGTGACTGCAGGACTGGCAAGGGAGAAAGGGCAAGTGCTTGCACTCATTTGGTGGTTTCATCACACAAATGCCCTCCATCCATGGCTGGCATGCTTGCATCAGTTTGCATTTGCATGATGATGATGTCGTCATACAACCATCATGATCTTGATGCTGCTGTGGTTTGTTACAGATGCCTCTGAAAAACAGGGTTTAAATGTAATAAAACACCTGTGAGAGAGGGAGAAATCTGCCAGTTAAGGTTTTGTGCATTTTATGAAGGAGGCAGAAGATGCTAAGATGATCTCTTAGTTTTTCTGGTCCCAATAAGCTCTTGTATGTATTCACTAAGACAGCTATCCCTTTGGACAAGGAAGAAAAACCCAGTGCTAATTTTAGCGACCATGTTGTTTTGTTCACTGTGTGCGTAGATTGCTGAAGAAAAAGTGGGAGTTGCCATTCCATAATGCTTCAATCAATCAGAATAGAAGTGTGTGGAGGGGTGCCATTCCATTATTGCTTCAATCAATCAGAAAATGAAACAGAAGTTTGGTTTTGAAATAGAGCTGGAAGGGACTTTGGAGGTCTTCTAGTCCAACACCCTTTATTCTGACATCAAGCTGTTCCACTGGTTAATTGTCCTCACTGTTAGGAAGTGAAGTCCTTAATTCCAGGTTTCTACTCTCCTTGATTAGTTTCCATCCATTGTTTCTTGTCTTGCCTTCTGGTGCTTTGGAAAATAAATTGACTGCTTCCTCTTTGCGGCAGCCTCTCAAATACTGGAATACTTCTGTCATGTCCCCCCCACCCCCATCAGTCCTTCTCTCTAAACTAGCCAAATCCAAATCTTGCAACCGTTCTTCATATGTTTTAGTCTCCGGTCCTTTAACCATCTTGGTTTCTCTTCTTTGCACTTCTTCCAAAGTCTCAACATCTTTTTTTGTAACATGATGACCAAAACTGGATACAGTATTCCAGCTGTGATCTTACTAAGGCTTAGTACCAAAGCACCAGAAGCCTTATAAAGCGGTACTAATACTTCACGTGATGGAAGTATTTCATTGATAAAATGAGGTAACTGAATGTGCACTTATTTTGGACCCAAAGACCAGAGTAATTATCTGGCTATCCTTTTTGAATCTCTTTCTCCCTGTTTGATCTTTAGTGTCAGCCATGCCTCCTTGGCCTAGAGCTCCATTATGGTTGATGTTCCAGTTTGTTTGGTCATAGTGGCTGGGAGATTAAAGGAGGCATCAGCTTAGGGAAGGTTTGATCCACATCTAAAGATAATAACAGCAAATCCAGGAAATACAATGCAAAATGTCTCATTCTTGTTCCACATGTACATGAAAGCAATTCTTTATATTTCAAAACTCTGTAAATAGCAGTCTGAGAGAGCATCACATTTATCTATTTTTTCTTTCTTCTCATTCAACACAGGTAGAAGACTATGTGTTGTAATCAAGGACAGATGATTTTAAATTCTCATGTGGTCTTGAGTATTGGGAAAGTTCTGAGCATTTGCTGACGTCGTGATTGCTCTTGCGTTGCTGACACATTGGCTTATTTTATCTCATACTATTCTTGGAGCTGACGTTAGTTTAGTGACATACTATGGAATGTCAGCGTAAGACTAATGTTAGCGGCTGAGGTTATGCTATCCTTGTTAGCCTCTGTCTCTCTCTCACATTGTCCTGTGTTATACTTCTTGGTAAAATATTTTAGGGATAAATGCGAACATTTGGGGTTTTTCCTTTTAATTCAGATGAGGGAGGTGTTTTTTTTAAGGATCAAAATCCAGGACATTCAAGAAAACTCAATATACAGAAATGAAATTAGTACATTATCTTTTTTTAATATAATGGGTCTCTTATTATTCTGCTCATTTACATTGCAAATCACAGGCTTTTTCAGTGTGGTACATACCTCTTGGATAATTACAGAAATCATGCTGTTAATTCTTCAAGGTTAATGACTTCAGATGACAAAACAGACTCACTGCTATTCACTGCTTCTGTACAGGTAGAAATAAATCTTGTTAAATCCTGAGGCTAACATTTTGCTCTGACTTTCTCATTTCAATAAACATATTTCCAAATAAGCACATTTCTACTGCATATGAAACATTCCAAAGAACAATTTTGTGTTCCATAATAAACATGTCAGCAGCACCCTCCTTTTTTGACTAAGTGGAAGGTCTAAGGAGTCCATTTTCTGTGAAATTCACCTATAATAAACAAGGACTTATACAAAGACGTAGCGACCCGTAGTTATGTATTTTAAACATCCTAGGAAGTGCACTCTCTCTCCTGTTAATACACAAGGTCTGCAGAGTGTGTCTTTCTGATTGCAATTATAATCAGCTGTGGACCAAATATAGTATGATTAGACTTCCCCCAAGGGATTTGCAATCAAAACAAGAACACTTAAAGGGAGTTTGATTTTCACCCAGACCCCTTTATTCTGTATAGTTGGCAAAAACTTGCGGAGTAAAATCTGCAGGGACTCCTTTACCTTTTACCCCTGTTAAAAGGGGTAAGCCCCATGCTTCTGAACATGTAGAATGTTCTAATGTCTTTTTGATATAAGTCTCTATAGAAAAGTACTGTATAGGTAGAGAATTAGGAAGAAACCGAAAACAGCTTATCTTTCACAAATTTCATAAAGGGCAATCCTAAGGTGTTACAGCTACTTCCCTCAATTTTGCCCCAGTTTACACTGACTTGAAATACCAGTTTTGGGGGCCCCCAAACTTTAATGGGTATAATGGTGCAAAAGGTAAAGAGATTTCCAAGAATTAAGGAAAATATAAGTTTCTTTATAGTCTTGCAAAAGTTACACAAAAAGCTAATGATGAGTCTTCCCACTGTTCAGCTGCAATCAATATCAAAATGAAATGATGAAAAGCAATCATAGATTTATTGATCTATGGGAGGGAAGGGAACCCTACAAATCCATACAAAACAATCACTCAGTATCTTTTCAAAGACTAAGATAAATCAATAGTTTATGCTGGTCTAATTCTTCAGATTATTTTTGCATAGATATTACAATAAAAGAAGAATAAATTCAGTCAACCAAGCTAAATATTTAAAACTATGAGGTTAACATTTTAAAATAGTCCTAAAATAGAACTTGTGGATGGAATGCAGGTAATTTAGATGTTATAAATATCAGATTTCATCCAGTTGTGAGGGACAAAAGGAAATAGCAGCTCTCCTGGGGACTTCCGGTTTGTCGGCTTCGCGAGCGGCAGGGATTCGCGAAGCTGCGCAATCCCTGCTGCGCTAGCCGCTTTTGGTGCTCCGATCCGGATGGGTCCGGAGCTAGGCTGCCCTGCAGGGGCAGCTGAAGATAGGGGATCCGGAGAGGGGTTTGGGGATGTTGCAGACCCCCTCCCGGCCGGCAGAACCCCCTTTTCCCAAGACGTGCAGCGGCGGTCCGTAATGGCCGCCACAAAGAAGCTGGCAGCCGGGTAAGAATGCGCAGGAGGAAGTGGAGAAAGTTTTTGAAAAGAGAAAGTTTTTCTTGGTTCCCAGGACTCTTAAGACATATTTAACAAAATTCTTGAAAATTATGACTTTCTGAATGATACCTTCTAGAAGAGAAAAAAAGTGGCAGTTTGGTGGTGCTGAAAGGAAAGTTTACTCTCCTTCCCTACGGAATTAATAAGCTGATATTAAGAAACCTATTTTTTTTTAGGTAAAAACTGGATTTAAGTGATGAGTGGGAAGGGAGAGGACTAAAAAAAAAAATATTCGTATGCTAAGACTTTGTTGGAGGAGATGCCTTAAGGATTTGAAGACTGAAATATATTGCAATAAGACTTTAAGAAACAGATTTGGACTTTCTTTTTTCTTGATTGATACTACCCCAGGAGGAGAAAGTGAGAACTCTGCCTTGGTTTGGACTGATTGATAACATTGGGACTGTTTTATTTTTTATTTTTGGAATATTCTGGTTGTTGTAAGAAGAAAGAAGGGGAAAAGAAAAGAAAAGATTTATAATGGCTTTTTCTGTTGAGGAACTGAGAAAAGAATATGAGCAAGCAAAAAAAAAAAATGGTAAAGATGGTTTGAAAGAAGCCTTCCTTTTTTTAGAAATGGCGCTTATTAACTATCAACAAACATTACAACAGATGAAGACAGCAGAAGAAGAAGAAGGAGAGGAAGCCATTTCTAATGAATCTCAGAATTCGACCAAGAAAGAAGGAAGAGGGAAAGGAAGAGAAATAAAGGACTTAAGATTCAAAAAAACACTTAAGAAAGGGAAAAATAAGGTGCAAAATCAATATAATGATAGAAAACAAAAGGGAAAAGGAACACGACAGAGAAGGGAAGCCAGTAAGGCAGAGGCTAGAAGAAGGGGGGGTAGAAAGGTTTGTTGGGAGAAGAAAGGAAGGGAAAAGGTGGAGAAAAGCTACAAAGTTTTGGAACTAGATGGGAAAAAAGGAATCTTTTTAGGGATAAAGGGTAAAGTATAATTTCTTCAAAAAAGATTTTGCAAGGTACATAAGATGATATTGTAGCATTGTATTAGAAATAGAAAACTTAAATGGTTTAAGAGTTGATAAGAGATTAAAATGTTGAAATGTTTAATAATGATTGGTTTTAAAATTTAATAATATGAGGGTAGGCTTAGAATATTGAGTTTTAATTAAAGAGTTTAATAAGATTATGGTATTGATGTTATTATAAAATTTTATTATAGTATTTGTTTTTTGGAAAAGGCAATGGGAATGTTATAAGATGCAATATTTAGATCTATTGTTTAACTATGTATTTAATTATTTTGGATGTACTATCTAAATAGAACGTACCAAGCAGAATCGGATTTGGTATTGGGTGTTATTTTAAATGTTAATTTGATTAATTTAGGGGGGAGATAGAAAGGCATCATACTCTGATTAGTGATTTCAGGAGAAACTCTTTTTTTTTTAATAAGGAACGAGACAAAGGGACAATAAAGAATGGACAAAAGATACAAATATAATGACTCAAATTAAGATGATTAATTAAGATAGAATTAAGAAGAGTGAAATGTGTGGAGAAGTTAATATAGAAGATTCAGAATGGTAAATAAAATAAGTAATGACATGTAAGATGAGCATGAATATAACTGAAGTCCATGAAGAGAGAGATACCTGGGGCTAAGTTACTTTCCAAAAAGATTTTTTTTATGTTTTGTGTGTTGTGTGTATATGTTTTTTTTTGGGAGAATTAATAAAACCTTGCAGAAATATAGAATGAGAATAATGGTAACTAAGTCAGAAGGAAATAGATGAAATAATAATAATGAAATTGAATAAGAGTAAAGAGAAGTAAAGAGAAATTGGATAAGAGGTTTTTGTATGTTTATATGGAAATGGTTTAAAACAGAATTATAGTGTATAAAATAAGGTTTTATCTGACTTGTTAAATTTATAAGGGAAAAAGGTTTAAGCATGTAATGGTTAATGATGATTTGTGTGTTTTTGAAAAATCAATAAAACTTGTTTTTTTTTTTTTTAAAAAAAAAGGAAATAGCAGCTCTCCCGAGCTCTGAAAACCCTTGTATCCATAGTGCTTCAAGTTATCCAAAAGACAACTTTGAATTGTAACTTTAGAAAATAATTCTGAAGTTATAAGAACATTTTTTAGTTCAGGACCATCTGTGTTACTCCCTAACTTAGCTGATCACTAATGGAATATAGGAAGTGTCCTTTTCACCTTTCCTTCAGCCTGTGCAGCTAAATAATAAAAGTCGTCATCAACAGGCATCTTTCTTAGGATTTGTCATTTTTTAATTAGCTATTTTTTAACGAGAGGAACTGTAAATAACATTATCACATATAAGCATCTACCTATTGCTTTACCACTGAATTGAGACATCAGTTCCAAAATAGAACAATACACTAATACCTTTACAAATAACCCTGATGTTAGCCATTTGCAAGCTATGTTACAGGACTTAGCTCTGACAAGGAAATTGTAGAAGATATACATTTAATACATTTAATTTAATATATAATACAAGAACATTTGTATTATATTTCTTTAACAAGAGTAGAACAAAGTTCAGTTCAGGGCCAGCTGGTGACAAAGTTATACAGGTGAAACTCAAAATAGAATATCATGCAAAAGTTCATTTATTTCAGTAATGAAACTTAAAAGGTGAAACTAATATATGAGATAGACTCATTACATGCAAAGCAAGATAGTTCAAGCCGTGATTAGTCATAATTGTGATGATTATGGCTTACAGCTCATGAAAACCCCAAATCCACAATCTCAGAAAATTAGAATATTACATGCAATCAATAAAACAAGGATTGTACATAGAACAATATCTTTCTCTTGGCAATGCCCCATAGATTATGGGGTTCAGGTCAGGCGAGTTTGCTGGCCAATCAAGCACAATAATCCCATGGTCATTGAAGCAGGTTTTGGTGCTTTTGGCAGTGTGGGCAGGTGCCAAGTCCTGCTGGAAAATGAAGTCAGCATCCCCATAAAGCTCATCTGCGGAAGGAAACATGAAGTGCTCCAAAATCTCCTGGTAGACAGCTGCGTTGACCCTGGACTTAATGAAGCACAGTGGACCAACACCAGCAGATGACATGGCTCCCCAAATCAACACAGACTGTGGAACCTTCACACTGGACTTCAAGCATCTTGCAGTGTGTGCCTCTCCATTCTTCCTCCAGACTCTGGGTCCTTGGTTTCCAAATGAGATGCAAAAGTTGCTTCCATCAAAAAAGAGGACTTTGGACCACTGAGCAACAGACCAGTTCTGTTTTTCTTTAGCCCAGGTAAGATGCTTCTGATGTTGTTGTTCATGAGTGGCTTGACAAGAGGAATACGACATTTGAAGCCCATGTCCAGGATCCGTCTGTGTGTGGTGGCTCTTGATGCACTGACTCCAGCCTCAGTCCATGCCTTGTGAAAGTCCCCAACATTTTTGAATGGCCTTTTCCTGACAATCCTCTCCAGGCTGCGGTCATCCCTGCTGCTTGTGCACCTTTTTCTTCCACACTTTTCCCTTCCACATAACTTTCTATTAATGTGCTTTGACACAGCACTTTGGGAACATCCAACTTCTTTTGCAATTACCTTTTGAGGCTTTCCCTCCTTATGGAGGGTGTCAATGATGGTTTTCTGCACAACTGTCAGGTCAGCAGTCTTTCCCATGATTGTGCTTCCTACTGAACCAGACTGAGAGACCATTTAAAGGCCCAGGAACCCTTTGCAGGCGTTATGGCTTAATTAACTGATTAGAGTGGGACACTTTGAACCTAGAATATTGAACCTTTTCACAATATTCTAATTTTCTGAGATTGTGGATTTGGGGTTTTCATGAGCTGTAAGCCATAATCATCTCAAATATGACAAATCATGGCTTGAACTATCTTGCTTTGCATGTAATGAGTCTATCTCATATATTAGGTTCACCTTTTAAGTTGCATTACTGAAATAAATGAACTTTTGCACGATATTCTAATTTTTTGAGTTTCACCTGTATAATCCACAAGTAAGATGACTTCAATGAAATTTAAGTAATTTGTATGCAGGATTAGAGTCCTTCAGGTGTTTTGTTGTTTTTATTGCAGCTGAATTTAATTCATGTCTCTGGTTTAAACTGCTGTATAAGTTGCTTTAGTTCCAGATTTCACCTCAGATGTCTACAGTCTACTCAGTTTTATACTAACAGCATAATTTAGAATAGTGGGATATTTTTTAATTTATGGTGCTGAATATAATAATTTTATAATAAAATCTGTTGGATATTTCACATTTTGCTTCTTTTCTCTAAGAAGGTAAATAAAATCTGAAATGTTTCAAGGAGACTTTAACCATAATTTTGGTTAAATTATGATTTTGGAAGCATTTAAATTCTAGATGGAATAGCCAATATATTATTAATACTAGGATTTTTTGCAATACATCCAAAAAATATTAAAAAAACCACACCACCACCCAAGTCTGAAATACACAAAAAACATATTTATGTATGTTATAAATATATTTTGTAAATTTATGGTCTGAATAATGATGCTATTATGGGATTGTTTTATGTGGTTGAATTCATTTGTTTTTATCAGTTATGGGCTTCTCAAAAAACTTTGATACAAATTCTGTCAAATACATGAATAAGTAAGCCATACACACATTTCTGAATGGACTTATTCGGTATAGATCACATGTAACTTTTTAGGGAAAAAATGTGATTGAAATCAATATACTA
Source organism: Notechis scutatus (assembly GCF_049901735.1). Lineage (NCBI taxonomy): Eukaryota > Metazoa > Chordata > Lepidosauria > Squamata > Elapidae > Notechis > Notechis scutatus. The sequence continues at coordinate 92,482,155 of NC_142009.1, read as the reverse complement.
AATAGAAAATAGTAGAGCAATTGTAAATATAGAATAAGGAAAGAAAAAGAAATAAAGTTTGGAAAAGTACCACATGTCAGGTTTTTGTTTTTTTAAAGCATTTCATTTCATAGAAATGGAATAAAAAGAATGTTTTGCCGATTTATCCATTGCCTATTTAATATACTCTTACCCTGAAAATATGAATGCATAGAAGTGACATCAGAATAGTAGAATTGTATCTTGTTACAATAATATGAACCTGAAACAAAGCAGAAGCATTAAAGAGGCAATAAACAGAACAACTTTGAAGATAAAAAACCTATAGAAAATCAGCATGCTATAATATTGGACTGCCAGTTGAATAAGCTGGTGTTTTGGCACTGATTCTATTACCATTTCACATTTATTAATGTTTGGCTCTGTTCAGTCTCACTTGCCACTATTACATTATGTTAATTGTAATCTACCTGGAAGTGTCTAATTCATTTTTGATTTATTCCTTTAAATAAATCATTATCTACCTTGGAAACATAAACCCAAATGCTTAAGTCAACTGATACCTCAGAAAGGAATAAATTGGCTGCATTCCTATGCATACTTATTAATCTCACTGCTTTGAACTTCGTGGGTCTTGAGATAGATTTAATTGAAAGTAGTTCAAGTAGAACCTAATATTAAACAGAAAACCCTTAGTATGCAAAAATTCTCACAAACAACTAGTTATTAATGTAGTAGAATTTAAAAAATTGTGTCTTTAACAGAAATTTAATATCAAAAACAAGTGAATGGTTTACAGTTAAGAGAAGGTTTAAGATAGCTAATAGGACTTCTGGTTTGAGCTTTTTTGGCGACAGAACGAAATCCGCGATCATGAGTGGTTTCGATCCGTGCTCGCCGCTGGAGCGCCCCGAGCCACTAGTTTCAGGGATAAGCCACCCCGTAGAGGTGGTGAAGAGGGGGGAGACCGCCAGCAGGGTCAAGGAGAGCTGCATCTCTCCTCCCCAGCTGGCCATTACTCCCTTTCCTGAAGGCGGTTGCAGCGGTGGTCAGAAATGGCCACCTCATAGAAGAACTTGACCAGAAAAGAATGTGCAGGAGGAAGATAAGAAGAGAAAGTTTTGTCTGACCAGGTTAAACTGAAAAAGCAACAACATAAGATACCCTGGAATTTGAACTATAAACAATAACGCTCCCAAATAAGATTTTAAAGTGGCGAATGAGAGAGGGAAGGGAAAGAATTTGGTGTTTTTTTCTTTCCTTCCCCATATTAACAACTAAGAGATTTAAGTAAGAAACTGACAAAAATCTACTTTGACATTAATAGGCATTTAAGCTGAAAATAAAATTTCAAAGGGATAATAAAGACTTCTGGATTTTCAAAAACTTTTAAAAGAAGGAAAGAACAGGAAAAAACAAAAGGGTGGGATCTGGAAAAATGGAGGAGACCACCTGGAAGTAAAAGGAATTAACAGTGAAACTTTAGCAAGATTCCTAACAGATACATTCCAACTGAAACTTTGTAACAAGATAATAGAACCCCAGGAAGAGAAAGTGGAAAAAAGAAGCAAGAAGAAACAGCTTGGATTATTTGGATTATTTGGTGAGTTTTGGATTTTTTGTTATTGGATCTAAAGGATTAAAATCAATCGGGTGGTTGTTTTAAAGTTTTTAAAATGGTATCACTCTTGGAAGAATTGAAAATGGAACTTAAAAAATAGAAGATGCACAAGAAGAAAGAGGGCTTTTTGGCTTTGTATTTCAATTTTTAGAAATGGAAATCCTTAACTATGAGAAACAACAAGAAATGCCTGTAGAACAAGAAGGGCGGGACAAAGAAGAAGCCATCTTCAGTGACCAAGTAATTTTAAGTGGGGAAAAAAAGGAAAGGGGGGAAAGAGAGTGAAAAATTTAAGATCTGAGAAAGCAACCAAAAAAAAAGAATAGTTTGAAAAATAATTATAATATTAGGAAGAAACAGAAGAGAGGATTTACAGAAGAGAGAACTAGAATTAGAGAGACAAGAGGTCAAAAAGGGGAGGGAGAAAAAGAGGGGGAAGAAAGAAAGGAAAAGAAGTTATAAAGGACAGAAACAGGATATAGAGAAATAGGGAAAATGTACAAGGATTAAAGGTATAAGCCTATTTAGAAGACATAGAGATAATGGGTGAAAATATAATTGAAAGAGGGATTCTGCAAGGGTACATAAGATAGTATTGTTATATTAGAAATAAAAATGAACTTAGAAAATATGAAATAAGTGTGATTAAAATGATAGATAAAATACTCATTGTAATGTAATGGAATGTTTGTTAATAAATAAATGAAATAAAGAGAATGAGAGAATGAAATTAGGAAAGGATGGGAACATTTTAATAGAGCTTGTGGTGTGGAGATTTTTTTTGTTTGTGAGTGCAGAAACCCCAAAGACAAAATTGACCTGGAAAACCAAGGCATATACGAAGTCCCCTGTGCATCATGCCCGGCCACATACATTGGACAGACCAATAGAAGAATAAGCACCCGCCTGGATGAACACAAAAATGCAGTCAAAAAGCTGGAACACACTTCCTCACTAGTCCAACACATGGAAGCCACAGGTCATAGCATCAACTTCAATGGCACCAAAACCCTAGCCACCATAGAAAATTCCAGCCACAGAATCATCAGAGAAGCCATAGAGATTGAAAAAAGACCAGAAAGCATGAACAGAAGAGATGATTCCACCAGGCTGTCAATCATTTGGAAGCCTGCACTCACAAACAAAAAAATCTCCACACCACAAGCCAGGCAAACACCTGGGCACAAACAGATCCCCCCTGATACCTCCAGCTCAAACACATCCCAACCAGGCACCCAGATGAAACCCAGCTTCCTAACTAATGATAGCCGTCCATTTACCCGAAGCCAAGCTGCACTAAAGACCTCCAATAAAGTAACACAATGCTGCCAGCCAATCAAGATACAAAAAGAGCCAAAAACAGACAGAAGATATTAGAGACACCAATCAAGCAGAACACAGCAAACTCCGAGACCAATAAACACAGACCAAGACTCCCAACCAATCAGGATGAAGAAAATACCATTCTGGCACAGCAATAGGCTGCCCCAAATTTAAATCTGAAACCACTGTAAAAGTCTGACTCACAGACGGACACAATACAGAAGCCTGATGATGGCAGATGAGATTCTGCTGAAACGTTGCTACAACTTTAAAAGCACAACTATAATGACGTGGGAAAATACCCAACAAAGCTGAAGGCTATATATATATATATATATATATATATATATATATATATATATATATATATATATATATATATATATATATATATATATATTTTTCTTAAGTTTTCATATACTTACATGTATGGTGTTCGGCTTGGTTCGGTATTCTCCCACGTCATTGTAGTTCTTTAAAGTTGTAGCAACGTTTCAGCAGAATCTCATCTGCCATCATCAGGCTTCTGTATTGTGTCCGCTGTGGGTCAGACTTTACAGTGGTTTCAGATTTAAATTTGGGGCAGCCTATTGCTGTGCCAGAATGGTTTTTCTTCATCCTGATTGGTTGGGAGTCTTGGTCTGTGTTTATTGGTCTCGGATATATATATATATATATATTTTCTGAGGTTCCGGTATTTGTATGTGGATCTTATTGCTCGCGTAAGATTGGAAGTATCTAGGCAACGTTTGATGAAGTCTCATTCATCATCTTCAGGCTTCTGTCTTCAGCTCTGTGCTTCTCAGAGTGAATCACTCTGAGAAGCACAGAGCTGAAGACAGAAGCCTGAAGATGATGAATGAGACTTCATCAAACGTGCCTAGATACTTCCAATCTTACGCGGGAGAAACCCGAATAACCAAAGATCCACACACACACACACACACACACATATATATATATATATATATATATATATATATATATATATATATATATGAATTTAGAAAGGAATGAGATAATTAAAAGCAAGGTTGAGAAAACTAAGGGAAGGAAAAATTATTCAGAAAATGTTAAAACAGTAGTAAGATATGGAATAGAACACAAAGATGATTATGAAATTGAGTTTGTGTCTGTATGGAGAAGTGATAACCCAGGACCATGCTATTCTCAAAAAAAGATATTTTATTTGTATTATGTTTATTATTAAATAAATTTTTTACAAAAAAAAGAGATAGCTAATAATAATAGGACATTTCAAATTTAGCAGCAGTAGGCAGAATTTGAGCTTCTGCTTGAACTTGAGAACAAAATTCTCAATGATTAAAATGAGGTAAGAATTTTGGACACAACATAACTGATGAACAACTGGTTAAAGGGATTTAAATTAACATTATGTTATTACAGGTAGCCCTTAATTTACAACCACAATTGAACCCAAATATCTGTTGCTAAATGATATAGTTGTTAATTGAGTTTTGCTCCATTTTACGACCTCATGCCAGATTTGTTAAGTGAGTCACTGAAGTTGTTAAGTTAGTAACATGGCTGTTAAATGAATCTGGATTCCCCATTGACTTTTTTTGCCTGAAGGTTATAAAGGATGATCACATGACCCCAGGACACAGCAACTGCCATAAATATGAATTGGTTGCTAAGTGTCTGAATTTTGATCATGTGACCTTGGGGATGCTGAAATGATTGTGTGGAAAAATGGTCGTAAGTCATTTTTTTTCAGTGCAGGTTGTAACTTTGAATGGTCACTAAATGAACTGTTTTAAGTTGAGGGCTACCTGTAAAGAGATTTTTTATGAAATGATGTACCAATGGTATATGACTCCAGAAAAATTGTGTAGAATATATAAAGATTATTTAATCTTATGTTGGCAGTGTGGACATAGGAAGGGTCATTTTATACATGTATCCCTGTTGCCAATGTAATATTTAAAAAGCCAGAAATTTCTGGATTCAAATAGAGATATTATAATGATACAAAGAATTTTAAAAATCAACATTCAGCTGAAACCAAAATTTTTCTTACTGAGGTTAATGAAGACTCAATTAGAAAAGAGCCATTGAAGATTATTTTTATATATAATTACTGCATTAGACTATTAATGGAAATACCTACAATGGAGAAAATGGTTGCAGGGGTGGGCTTCAAAAATTTCAGCAACCAGGCCCATTTCCGGCATTCCAGAACTTCCAGGAGGCCCATTTTTCGCCCTCCCAGAGCCTCTGCGCAGGCCCTGTAATTACCTCGCATCAAAAATGGGCCACGTGGCTCCTGGAAGGAGTGGGTGGGATTTTGGTGGTTACAGGCGAACCCGTAGCAACCCAACCCTGAATGGTTGGTGAAAAGGATAGAACTACCAGAGATGGCAGAACTAATCTCTTTGATTAGCGAAGGCTCAAAAATTATATTTATTAGTGATTGAAAACCCCTTATGGACTTTTTGCCAAAAAAAGAGAAAAATGAGTACAAAATCCGCAATTGCTACTGAAACTTCTAATTTCAATCCTAACGGTGGAATAGTGGAAGCAACATGAATAAAGGCATCTTTTGCTAGGCTGAAAATTAAAAATTAAAAAAAAAAAAACTGAACTCAAGAATACCATACCAAAAATAAAATAGGGCTATATTATTCAAATTTGATTTTAATCATATGGAAGCTCTAAAAAAATGCAGAGGCATCCTTTGGGTCAAGTTATGTGTCCCATAAATCTAAGATTGGAGTGGTAAACCTGTTAGATCTCCAGAAATTTATGAGTGATACTTCATCATTCCTAATACTTAGTCATATTGGTTTGGAACTAAGTTGGAACTGGTAACATCTGAAAGCCAACAGATCAGAGGTGATATTCAGCAGATTCTGATCAGCTCTGGAGAACCAGTAGCGGAAATTTTGAATAGTTTGGAGAACCGGTAAATACTACCTCTGACTGGAGATTTTACAGTATCCTTCCCCTGCCATGCTCACCAAGCCACACCCACAGAACCGGTAGTAAAAAAAAATGAATATCATCACTGAAACAACCCCTTTTTGTGACAGGACAGTAACAGTCTTTTATTTACATGGATAAACAAAATCAAATGTAATTAGTTCCATCAAACCTGGGTTTAGCCAAAAATCTGAATTACTTGCTGTATACTAGAAACAAACTGTTGTTTCCGACAACTAGCAACTCCCAAACCCCTCCTATTTATTTCCCAGCCAGGGAGAGGCTGGCTATCATTTGCAGTCTGCCTCTCCCCGAGAGCTGGCTTGCTACTTTCCTTTGGTCTCCTTTCCTCTCTACACATACGTACATCTGGAATGGGCCCCATCTGTTCCTCCACCTCACTCAGCTCAGGCCCGGAAGACAGCTGCCTCTCCACCTGGGGGAAGACAGAAGGCCCCAGATCTGCCTCTGATGCTGTTCCCTTATCAGAGCCTTCCAAAGGCTCCAAAGCTGGCCCAGGCTCTCCCTCCACCTCCGACTCCACCTCCGACTCTGCAGATAGCTCTGCCTGCAGCTGATGGGCCACAACATTGAGTGCCATTGACCCTTATCTAACTCTAAACAGGTGCCATTAATTGAGAAGATTCTTGTGCATAGGCTACAGCACTAAATCAGTTTAATTGAATCTTCACGGAATAGAATAGAATAGAATAGAATAGAATAGAATAGAATAGAATAGAATAGAATAGAATAGAATACTTTATTGGCCAAGTGTGATTGGACACACAAGGAATTTGTCTTGGTGTAAATACTCTCAGTATACTTAAAGAAAAGGCACTTTCATTAAGAATCAAGAATCATAATATACAACACTTAATGATAGTCATAGGGTACAATCAACAACCAAATCATACTAGGAAACAGTCAAGTGGGAGGGGATGGGTGATAAAGAGTGGTGAGAAGATTAACAGTAATAGTAGTGTACACTTTGTAAATAGTTGAACAGTGTTGAGGGAATTATTTGTTTAGCAGAGTGATGGCTTTCAGGAAAAAAGTGTTCTTGTGTCTAGTTCTTTTGGTGTGCAGTGCTCTATAGCATCGTTTTGATGGAAGGAGTTGAAACAGTTTATGTCTGGGATGTGAGGGGTCTGTAAATATTTTCACAGCCCTCTTTTAGACTCATGCAGTATACAGTTCCTCAATTGAGGGCAGGTGGGTAGTAATTGTTTTTTCTGCAGTCCTAATTATCCTCTGAAGTCTGTGTCTGTCCTGTTGGGTTGCAGAACCAAACCAGACAGTTATAGAGGTTTCATCTCAAAAAGACTGAGGAAAACCCAACTCTTCTTCTTGATCCCTTTGTTTTTTTTTAAATCTTCCTTGTAATGTTTACAAAATGTTTATTTGCAGATATTTTAATTCCTAACTTTCCTGAGCAGTATTCCACTTATTCTGTGTGGAAATAGTGAAAGTAAAATAATGTATGATTATCTAATATGTTTTAGCAGCATATTTCTCATGGAAGAAACAAAATTTTCATTTAAAATTGAAGCAGCTAACATCTTGCAGAAAACAGTGTATCATTGGTTTGCAAACAAATAAGGAATGTGTATTTTATGCAATCCATTTTGAAAAGTTCAGCTTCCTGTATTTATGCTTTTACCAAGTTATTATTTTTGAACAAGAATTCAGCATAATTTTTTGCACAGTGACATAAGACAGATTGTGTGAGATATATTTTGTGTAGAAGAATCCAGATTGTTTGCTATTTTAGCGAGGATACATTTTGCAATAAAATATTCTTTTTCTTTCAGTCCATGACATTTGAGGCATTTATAGCTTGTTTTAAGTTGGAAAAGTTCCTTAGCATTTAGTTGTTCTTAATCATTAATAGTTAACAAAAAATATTTTCTTTTTTAAAGTTTTATGGATCAAGAAGAAACTCAGTATGATTTGATCAGCACAAGTTTATACATACATACTTACAAACAATAAAGTTCACAGATTTGTTTGTTTTTAATCTGTTGTGTGAATTAGTCTCTATGGTTTGTATGTAAACCATGGTTTTTGGGTTAGTATTATGTAGAAATAGGCTCATTGTGGCTTATTGAGAAAATCTTGCTTAAACAATCTGTACTTTAATGCAGTGTGTGAGCACAGCTGTCTTGTTAAATGGGGCTTAATCCAAGGTTAGAAGTGCAGCCTCTGTCCTTCTATTAAGCTATGGAGACAACTTTTATTACTTATTGTAATTTATTGTATTTCCTGGCTTTGCAGTTCCCTTGACAAAAACAATGTTCAACTGAGCAAGAAAATGTGATTAATTCTAACTCCCTCGGTTAAATAGTCTAAAGCATGTAAGGAACATTGCTGATAGTAAGGAAGCATGGGATCTCTGAGTGCAGGTTCAGATTTTCACTAGCAAAGTTGTATGTATGATGACCTGAGGTGGTTTATTCTTCCCTTTCTGAGCTGACTCTTTTTTTGATTGTATACATAATCTGATTAGATTGGGTGACTTTGAAACAATTATTGAATTAGATGATAAAAGTTTTTTGAAGTACACCATACCAAGTGGAAGAGGGCATTTGCTTGGTTGAATGTGCACCTTTGGATAACACTTCCTGATCCTACAGAGGATGTCCTTATGGTCTCTCTATTCCTGTAATGTTAATAGTACTTTGGAAGAATCCAGAGGTGGTATTCAGCAGGTTCTGACCAGTTCTGGAGAACCAGTAGTGGAAATTTTGAGTAGTTCAGAGAACCGGCAAATACCTCTGATTGGACCCGCTCCCATCTAGTCTCTGCCTCCCAAGTTCCAGATGATCGGCTGGGTCTTCTTTTGTTGGCCTGCACAGGAGAACAGAGCTGGAAAGCAGGTTAGTGGAGAGAGAATGGGATTTTGCAGTAACCTTCCCCCAGGAGTAGGGAAGGAATGGGGATTTTACAGTATCCTTTCTTTGCCACGCCTACCAATCCATGCCTACCAAAACACACCACGCCCACCAAGCCACACCCACAGAACCAGTAGTAAAAATTTTTTGAATCCCACCACTGGAAGAATCATATATTTATAGATCTTCCTGACTTCACTTTCTGGGGTCACTGGATAACTTGCATGTCAAGCAGGAAGTCTTGAGGCCTTCTTTTTTTTCTGGACACCAATATGTAGCTTTCTGCATGAAAGGATTAAGGAAGTATGCGACCATTTAATTCTGCTGCAGTTGTTGTACACATATATCGATAAAGCTGTCATAAGAGAAAACTACAATTGTTTGCAGCTTATCTACTAAATGCTAAGAATAGAGGATGCTAAATGGAAAATTATGCTTGCAAATAAATGCCAGTGGGATTGTGTTTGTGTTTCTCCTACTGGCATGCTATTCCTTTATCTTGGTTCTTTTCTGCATTTTCAGCCTCACACATAAAAATGGCACCTTCCCTGGTGATATGTCACTCTGTTTCTCTGAACAATTTTTTATTTTCTTATCCCTGCCTTTTATTGCTTTGTTTTCAAGTAGATAGATGGGGTTTGTGTATTAACTGTGCATCTGCTAGAGCAACTGGCAACTTTCCCCAAGTGTGACCATAAATACTTATATTCCTCTACCCCAGAGATTAGTTCAACTTTAAAAATTGTTTCCAGTAACATCTCACTAATCACAGAAATTATAGTAGACCAAATCTGAAGCTACCTTATTATCTTTCTGTATATAATGTCATATATGTGCTTAGCCAGAGGGAAGACTTCTCACACGGAGAAGGAGAAACTTGTATTTTATGTATTATTTAAAAGAATATTAGTTCCTTTACCGAGTCAACATTTCTTACCCATACAGCAGGGATATGTATTAAGTAGTAGGATTCCTTGAGAGAAAGTTCCGAAACAATCCCAAATGGTGCTCAAGATCATGACAAAATTACAAATAGTTCTTCCACTGACTTAGTATCATTTCAGTATTTTGCTTGCATTATTTAAGGGAAAGAATATAAATTTACCCCCAAAAGCCATAGTGTAAAGGTTCCATCTGTTAGATGATGTCACTTTGGAATTTCTTTGAAAGAGCTTGTTTCTCTATTTAAAAAAGTCAAATCTGGGTATATTGACACTATTATGAATGATGATGCCCTTGGGTAAAAATGGTAGGATTGACAGGAAAATATGCTGTATGTATTCATCTGGTCCTTAGTATGGAGAGTTGGTTAGTCAATGATTCTGATTAGTAATTACTTTGGCAAGTGGAACTCAAGGAATGAGAAATTTTTGGTCAGGTTTTTAATGCTGGATAACTTTTATACATTTTACTAGATTCTATTCTTCCAACTTTTGCTGCAGATGGGTACCTTATATACGACCATTAAACCAGTGGTAGGATTCAATTTTTTTTACTACCAGTTCTGTGGGCGTGGCTTGATGGGTGTGGCAGGGGAAGGTTACTGCAAAATCCCCATTCCCTTCCCACCCCACTAACCTGCTTTACAGCTCCGTTCTCCTGTGCAGGGCAACCAAAGAAGACCCAGCCAATCAGCTGGGACTCGATGGGAGGCAGAGAACAGATAGGGGCAGGGCTAGGCAGAGGTGGTATTTTCTGGTTCTCCGAACTACTCAAAATTTCCGCTACCGATTCTCCAGAACTGGTCAGAACCTGCTGAATACCACCTCTGCATTAAACCCCAGTGAGTGAAAATAGAATTTCTATTAAAAAGTCTTGAACCAGAGATGGATAATGAGCAATAAGGAGAAATGGTTAGAGTGAAACACAGTGAAAATTATCATTCTTTCCTAGATTTCAGCTCTTTAATTTCCTGCAGGATTCTTTTCAAGGGATTACTTTCTTGCATGCATTGTTCTTGTCCGAGCATATTATTAGTATATTAAATGCATGGGTAGGAGTTACCTTTCATTCCAGAGATATTTGTCTGTCTGCACAGAGGAATAAGATGAGATTTAATCAATTATCACTGGCCAGATCCTTATCTTTCAAGGATAGAAATAGGCAAATACCTTGGAAATTATTAAGTGCTTCTGCCATTGCCTCTAAATCAGGATCGTGATTTAAAACGTCCAGGGTTTCATTTTTTTCTATTAGAAAAACATCAGCCTATTAAGAACACATGTGTACGTGTACAGGTCTTATAACTTCTGTTTTCCAAAGATTCAATTTTAATTATTTTTCATCCAGATGGTTACACGCTCTAGACCAGGGGTGTCAAACTCAATTTCATTGAGGGACTCATCAAAGATGTGTTTGACCTTGGGGGGGGGGGTTGAGTTGGCTGTGGCCAGGGTGGGCATGGCCAGCTCGATGTCATTCGTGTCAGGAGTGTCCATGGTGACTCAAGCGCTCTGCCAACAGAAACAGGCTCCCGAGCTCCGTTTCTGACTGCGATGGCCTCCTGCAACCCTCTGGCAGTAAAAACTGAGCTCGGGAGGGCTGCGTGGAGCCCTCTGGAGCTCCATTTTGACTGGCAGAGGCACCGTGGGCCGGTCCCTTGCTATTTCCAGGGTAGCCCCATGGGCCAGATCTAAATACCTTATGGGCTGGATTCAGCCTTGAGTTTGATACCCCTGCTCTAGATAATTCAGTAGATTAATGCTAGATCGAAGAAACAAAGCTTTTTTTTCAAGTGGCTATAACATTCGCAGGATTGAAGGCTATCTGAGACCTAACTGCCTTTGCTACGTACATTTCATTTTTACTTTTGATAAATGTGTCATGCATAACATAGTACTGTATTGTTTAATATACTCACTGAACTCAAAGCTGCTTTGGGCAAAATACATCTTGTGAAGAAACCCTTTGCAAAAAAAATCATTTAATTTCTATTGAACTGAAAGAGATTCACTGCTAAGAAGGCAAAGGATCTGACAATTAAGAACTTCATTTAGGGCTGCCCCAAGCATTTGTCTGGTTCAGCTTAAGGAACAAAACTAGAACATTGGGTGGGGTGAATGTATCCTCTAAGAATTTACCATAGTTTCCAGCTGCTATTTTTTTTCTTTCTTTTGGACATTTCTTTTTAAAGACATACAGACCTCCTTCCTCAAAATAATGTCAGACAATAAAAAAGTGAATGCCATGATGCAAAGTATGCTACACTTTGTTTTAATTATAGTGTATTGAAGAAGACACCATGGCCTGACTCACATAGAATTAAAACAAGCTTTACAAGCTACTATGGGTAAGTTTACACATTGCACTAAGATTAAAGCCAAAATGAAGCACCTGTGATGAAAAGGAACTTTTCCAGTTCAGCTATACCACCACGCTTGTATTTTGACCTCTATTGCTTTTTAGAATTCAAGTGTTTTATTAACAAAGCCGAATAGGCACAATTAGAAAGTTATAATCTTGCCATTTTAATATCTTGGCATAGTCTTGGCTCCTCTTTAAGTTACAATTCCACTCTTTTTTCCTACCCTGAAAGCTGCAACACACTTTTGGATTATCTTGAGAATTGGATCAAAACTGTTATGAAAAGTTGATACTAGGATAAACATTTAAGGTTGCTGAAAAACCATATTTTGAGTTCAAAAAAATATTCTTGACCCTGTGCATGGCTAATTAGTTTTTTTTTAATTGTTCAGGTTTTGGAAAACTAAACTAGTTCAACTAAGATTGAACAAATGGCATTACTGTACATGTAGTGAAAATATCTTTTGACTGAAATATTTTAGGTCTCGTGCATTAGCTTTATCTGATGTTCCTAAACCTATATTATTTTTGGTTTACAATGGAAATATAGCCTTTAAATAGATATGGTCAATTTGCAGGTAATTTTCAACAATGAACTGGAATATCATGTTTTAATGATCAATAGTTTAGAATGCTAAAGAATGTGAAATTAATAGTTTATGACCTTTAGATGGTATAGTTTGAGATACAATCTGTCTTCCAAGAGGCTCAGCAGGTGGCAACACCTGATTGACCTTGTTTGAGGATACACACTAAGCAATTGTAGGTCCAGGTAGTTCTTGAATGGGAAGCTTCAGAGAATGCAGCTTTGCAAGGTACTATGTTTGGTAAAGAAGGTGATGGCAAATTGCTTTTGAATTGTAGTCAAGAAAATGAGGTAGATCAGTGGTTCTCAACCTGTGATCCACAGACCCCTGGGGGGCTTGGCATAAATTATCTCACATAGCTTTGGTGGAGATGACTGTATGTACTAAAATCTCATATTCTATTCTGAGGTTCTGGGAGGAATGACAAATTATTATTTTTTTTAAAAAAAACCAACAAGGTGTGACATAAATGACTATTCCTCCCCATCCCCATTAAAAAATTACCAGCACAACTTACTGTTAGTTGTATAGATGGCAACTGCTGAGAATTATAATTCAACAGCATCTGAAGAAGAACATTGGCATTCATGGTATGTAAGCTTATTCTACTTTTGCCTGAAACAGCCTGTTACAGTCCAATTTTGTGTACTTTTCCATGTTCTCAAAAATCTGCTGTGGAGGTCCTCTACTCGAACAGGTGCAAGAGAATGGAAAATTTTTCAGTATCTCAGTTCTTCAGACAAAAAAATATCATCCACAGAGGTGTCAATTGGATTATGCTCAAAACATATTTTGCCAATGAAAAAATTAACACTGAAACTTGTGACTAAATCACAGCAATCAATATCTTTCTCAGGATGCTCTTTCTTCAGCTCTCAATGGGTGGTGCTCTTTTATTATTAGTTGAGAAACCAAAGACCAAATAGTAGTAGGGTTTCTGCTCCCATTCTTGTTTGTTTATCAAATTTATCCAGTCACTCATCTCACAGAAGGTGACTCTGGATGTCCAGTAAAGCAGTAAATAAATAAAACAATCATTTATTTGTTTATTTAATTTATCCCCCCCTTTATTATTATTGTTAAATAAACAACTCAAGACGGAGAACGTATCTAATGTTCCTTCTTCCTCTTATTTTCCCCTTTGTCCAAAAATGTGGTGAGTATTAAAATAGCATTAAAACTATAAAAGCAGAATTAAAACAGGAAAAGAGAGTAATAGAGAAATGTTAATATTAACAGAACCACCTCATAAGTCCACGTGTCCCCTGAAATCTACATCTGGTCATGAATGGCCACTGGTGATTTTGGACTTTCTTTCGGCCCAAGATATTTAGCTACTCCCCCCTTGCTATAATAGGAAAGGGGAAGGGTGATACTATCTCAAACTCTTGGGGAGAAAGAAAAATAAGACATCTGTAACAAACCGTGAACAGGAATGTAAATTAATTTTTAAACCAATCATATTATTTAGACAGTTCATTCTATGGATCTGGGAATTCAAATTCAAAGAAATTGAATGAACAAATTGGCCCCATCTAGTTTAGGTTCTCAGATCACACCTACAATTTCTGGTTAAAATTAAGATTAAACTGTGCAATAGGTTTGAATATATTAACATCTGTCTGTCTGTTTCTTGGTCTGTCTCTGTCTCTCTTTCTCTCCTCTTATGCTTTTGAGGAGGCCTATTTGTTCATTTGATGGGTTGATTCTAGATAATTGAGCTCCTTGTTGTTTAAATGGGGGTGTAGCTTTTAAAGAATCATATTTCCAAAAAACTGTACTTTTTCACTTTGTGAATTTAATATTGCAATGGATGTTTTCCTAATGTACTAACTGAGGAGGCCCTGATGGGTTGTGAAATACCACATAAAACACTAAAGAAAACATTATAAAACCAAACCATAACTTTGTTATCCTTTCACTGGACTATATTACATCCAGATGGCAAGAGTAGCTTTACTAAGAGGTTTCTTCGTGTATGTTTTATTTTTATTTTTATTTTTGGCCCTAAATACAAGTACTTTTTTAATGTCAGATCTCACTAAAATGCATTGAATTGAGAAGTAAAATTATACGATGCATTCATAAAGTTACTCCCTATTTTTGTTTTTCAGCTTGAAAGATAGTGTTACAATTTGTTCCAAGTACCATTCCTTTAGTTAAGAGGAAACATTCAAATCATGCAATTCAGGAGACTCACTTAAGTGAAAACTTGTAAGAAAGAGTTGAGGTGTGCCTCACTAAAAATGTAAAAATGTAATATACTACCTCCTGTTGGCAAATTTATACTGTAGTCCAATGAGGTTACTGACGGGAATTTTACCTGACAAACCACTTTCATAACCTAATAATTTGCTTAGCCGTTAGCTAGTTTTATGTAAACATCAAGCAAGTCTTTTCTGAAATTTGGAAAGAAAAGGGGTACCAGAGATAGTTAATGTTTATTTAATATTAATATATTAATAATAATACTTTGTGTTGGTTCATTGTCTTTTGCTGAATTTTGCATAGTGAATACTTTAGATCAGGGGTCCCCAACCCCTAGGCCAGAGATGGTATTCAGCAGGTTCTGACCAGTTCTGGAGTCTCCTTCCCCTGCCACGCCCACCAAGGCATGTCCACAGAACCAGTAGTAAAAAAATTTGAATCCCACCATTGCCCTAGGCCATAGCTCACTACTGGATCTTGAGCCTTTAGAAACTGGGCCGTGAAAGTGGTGTGTGCGCACTCCATTTGCCCAAGCAGTGGGTGCATATGCCCAGCATCAGAGGTGGTATTCAGCAGGTTCTGACCAGTTCTGGAGAACCGGTAGTGGAAATTTTGAGTAGTTCAGAGAACCGGAAAATACCACCTCTGATTGGTAGTATCCTTCCCCTGCCACGCCCACCAAGCCACGCCCACAGAACTGGTAGTAAAAAAAAAAAATATTCCCACCACTGCCCACCACTCATGCAAATGGAGATGCGTGTGCATGCAGTTGCCCACCGCATGCGTGGAACCATCCCCTCTTCCCACTCCCCATCTGTCCACAAAACTGAAAAGATTGGGGAACTCTGCTTTAGATGATATCATATAAAATATAACGAGGATTCTATTGTATCATATATAGTAGGATGAGGTTATGTGACTTGGCAGAAATACAAGGAATTGCCAGAAGTTGCACAAGAAAAGTACATAGGGTCATTGTCTCTTTCAGGGAGACTGATTCCTCTTCAGCTAATTAGATCTTAGCATTACATAAATGTAGCTGATCCATTGTAGGCTACAAATATAACTGCAGATATATACCGGAGAATTTATCTTTCCTATTTGTACCTCTGCTATCGTCTTCTTTAATGGGTCTAAAGTAAAAGCTCAGAACATTTGCATTACAATGATCCTTTTCTTAAAATCCATTTATTAATTAACACTAAATTGATTTTCTGCCTGCTCTTTTGAAAGAGGACTCTTATGTAAGAACACCATATTGAAGGGCATATTAAGGTTTAGGTATCTTAATACGCACTTCAATATGGTGTTCTTACATAAGAATTTTAACATATTAGTGTATTATATTAGTGTAATCATGCTATTTTAAAACCTGATTTTAAATTTTTGTCATAATTGCTGTTGTATCCGCACAATTAATAATGATACAAAATTTAATCTATTGATCCATAAATTAACATAACCAATAGACCAGTGCTTCTCTCATTAAAAAGTCATCAGTAAACTTAGTATTAATTAAAATAAATTTTAATATATAAATGGTTACAAAATATTTTATTGCAAAGGTTATCAAAAATGTACGCTAAGCTGTGGTAAATCCAGTTTCCTGAGAATTTGGGAAAGAAGAACTAAAGGCATGTAACTATACCTGTATAATTTGCTGCGTTCTTTTCTTTTTTGAAGAAAACAATTCCATGCCCAGCACCTAGAGTGAATACATTAGATTGAAATAATATGTACAACTTATCCAATCTAAGCTACAAACATAAGGAGCCCTAGTGGCGTAGTGGTTACAATTGAGTATTGCAGGCTAACTCTGTCCACATCCTGCAGTTTGAATCTGATGGGGTTTGAGGTTGACTCAGCCTGCCATCCTTCCAAATGAGAACCCAATATGCTGATATTGTAAACTACCCAGAGAGTGCTGTAAACTAAAGAACTATAGGACAGTATAAATCGTTCTGTTATGATCTCAAAACATACCTATCTGTCTAAATGAAACTGTGACTCTTTTCTCAGAAAACATTTAAAGGAGAGAGACATCTTCCTGAGGATATTCCCTAGACAGGAAAGAGTCCTGTTGACAACAAACAGCAACATATCTTGCTTGTCAAAATTGGGTAAAAGTATTGTGTCAGCAAATCAGAGAAAATATAGTAGTTCCCTTTCAGATTGTTAACCAAATTTTCTCAGGTCAATAGTTTGCAAATTATAATTCATATTTTCACAAAAAAATCTCATTCTGGGAATTCCTTTTTTCTTCCCCAGCTATATATACTTATGGCTAATAGTTGGTTTAAGCTATCTTGAGAGGAGAACAAAGTTGTAAAAAAAATCTTTGAGATTATTGCAATTGATTGATTGATGTCATATTGGCTATATTGATTACCCAAAATTGTTTCATTAAATAATTTAATCAACGTACCATCTTAACAAACCTACCATGCAAAGAAAAAAATCCAATGCCAAACCACAACCTAAAGAGAAAGTAATCCCCACCAATGAACCACAAGATTCCTGCACATGCCTTAAATGCTATAAAACTCTAAAGGATAATGAAAATTCCATCAAATGTTCTCTATGTAACAAATACACTCATAATGACTGCTTGGGATTACCCGAGCAAATGATTCAATACCTAGAATCATCCAATGAGCTTCCATACCTCTGCAAATGATGCAGACCCAAACTGGATCTGTTTGAAAGAGTTGATACCATAGAAACATGAATAACATCCCTTGACACCATAGTAGCATCCCTGGACACTTTAAAAGAAAGATTATCCAACCTTGAAAAAAAAATACACAAAGCAAAAACCTGAACATCCAATAGCTACAAACCACATCTCTACCCAACAACCACAACCCAATCCACAACCCAATCCACACAAAAACATAAATCAGACAAATAATGATATCCCAATCCTCATCAGAGAAGCTGTTGAGCGCAAACGGAAACGTCCAAATGCCATCTTATTTGGTCTAGAGGATATCAATGATAATGATGACATCACAACTGTCCAAAACATCATCAGTGATTATTAAGCATCAACCATCTCCCCTGATGAAATACTTGACATTTCCCGCTCTGGCCGAGAGCTCAAAAACAGAGACGGCTCTGCAACAATGACACCATTAAAGCCAACCTCTTTAACACATTCTTTGGCTCAGTATCTGTAAACAGCAATGGATCATGCCCAGTATTTCCTAGCTGAACCACAGAAAACTACAATGATCTAATACATATCAATTTTACAGAAGACAATATTGAAAAAGCACTACGCAATCTAAAACCATCTCTATCTATTGGACCGGACGGAATATGTGCCTACTTCTTAAAAAAGCTATCCACTGCCATAGCCGAACCTCTAAGCATAATCTTTGAAAAATCTTTCAGGACCAGCTCCTTGCCGAAACTATGGTCACAAGCCACGGTCATCCCCATCTTCAAAAAGTGAGACCCCAGTCTAGTTGAAAATTACAGACCGATCTCCTTATGCTGCGTCACCTGTAAAGTCATGGAATCAATTATTAACCAATCCATTATCCTCCACAGAGACAAACAACCTACTCTCTAATAAACAATTTGGTTTCAGAAAAAAACTATCCTGTAATCTGCAACTCTTACACTACAAAAATATATGGACTACACAACTCGATCAGAGCAAAACAATAGATGCAATCTATATAGACTTCTGTAAAGCCTTTGATTCAGTGGTACACAACAAACTACTCCTAAAACTAAAATCTTATGGTATCTCTGGACAACTGCATAACTGGATAGAAGCATTCCTGTCAAACAGACAACAAATGGTCAAAATTGGGAGTGTCCTATCAAATTCTGTACCTGTCAATAGTGGTGTCCCCCAAGGCAGTGTTGTAGGACCAACTCTCTTCATACTCTACATAAATGACCTCTGTGATCACATTAAGAGCAACTGTGTTCTCTTCGCTGATGATGTAAAGCTGTTCAGTACCACAGACAATACTGCTACCCTTCAAAAATATCTTGATTATGTATCAGAATGGTCAAACAAATGGCAAGTTCAAATCTCAACAAATAAATGCTCTGTCTTACATATTGGCAAAAAAAGTCAGAAAATAAAATATAAGCTGAATAGTCAAGACCTTGTTGATGATCCAAACTCTGCTAAGGACCTTGGAGTACTCATCTCTAATTATCTAAGTGCTAGAGTCCACTGTAACTACATAGCCAAAAAGGTATTAAGAGTTGTTAACCTAATCCTACGTAGCTTTTTCTCTGGTAATATCACACTACTAACTAGAGCATACAAAACATTTGCTAGACCAATACTCGAATACAGCTCATCAGTCTGGAACCCACATTACGTATCTGATATTAGCACAGTTGAGAAAGTCCAGAAATATTTCACAAGAAGAATTCTCCACTCTTCTACTCGTTGTAGAATAACTTATGCCACCAGACTTGAAATTCTAGACCTAGAAAACCTTGAATTACGCCGTCTTCGGTCTGATTTAAGCATGGTATATAAAATCATACATTGCAATGTCCTACCTGTCAATGAATACTTCAGCTTCAACCATAACAACACAAGAGCACACAATAGATACAAACTCAAGGTTAACCGCACCAAATTTGATTGCAGGAAATACGACTTCAGCAATAGAGTGGTCAGTGTCTGGAATATTCTACCTGACTCTGTGGTTTCTTCCCCAAACCCCAAAAACTTTAACCTTAGACTGTCTACTATTGACCTCACCCCTTTCCTAAGAGGTCTGTAGAGGACGTGCATAAGTGCACCAACGTGCCTACCATCCCTGTCCTATTGTTTCTTTTATTTTTCTTATATGTTCCCATTTCATGTATTCACAACTATGTATATACTTATACCTATTATCTTGTAAGCGATTGACAAATCAAAATAAATAAAAAAATAAAAAAAATAAAAATGGTTAAGCTGAAGAGCACAGTTTGTTCAAGATTAAACATGGTCTACAGCTTGGAGAAAGTTAAAGAAGTTTCCCCTACCATTAAAATGGTTTTTCTTTTTCTTTTCTTTTTAAAAAAAACTCAAAATTCTGAGTACAAATATCTAAGTTTTCACTCCTTGGATTTCTGAGTTATCTTAATTTAGAAAGCTGATTTTTTTTGTATTTTTATTCTTTTTTTGACAGGCATCAAAGCTATGTGCATTTCTGCATATATAAGATAATGAAGCAGTTATTGGGATGCTAGTCATTATAATGTATTTCATAAATATCAGTAATTACTTATTTTTGTCTTCTGCTTTTGTCAGATTTTTCATGCTTTTGTTGAAAGGATAAATTATGTTTGTGTATGAAAATCCAGTAGTCACTTCCTAGAAGGTTACTGGCTGCAAAAGCAGCAGGATGTGGCAGGAACAAAATCATATTTTTGTAAACATCTGGGAAATGAATTATAGCAATAAAACAAAGACATCCATTGGTTGGGTTGATTCCTTGATTAAGAGCTTCTGTAAAACTGGGGCTAAACATATGAGCAATTTTGTCAGGAAGTTGCTAGTACAAAATGTCATCTTACAGGGCAATGATATGAATGTTTACTCAAAGGTAAGATGCCCTATTGGATTACATGGGGCTTTTTTTTACTAAGGTGATGCACACTCAGGACTGCAGCCTTAATTACATATGGGTAAGCTAGTCTTAAGCAAGCTACTTGTTCAGCTTCAGCACTACTATTACTCTGGCCCTCTCAGTCTTTGCCTGCCTTGTCCATCTTGAGGGTTATATACAAACCTCTTCATGTGTTGTTTATCAAGAAGGTTCCAGGTTTAAACCAATGTAGGACATTAGAAAAAAGCTTGATAATTGCAGTAGCATACTGTGCTTTTGAAATGATTGATTTCAGTCAAACAGGAAACTATATGAGGCAGCACAGATAATTGGTTCTAATTAACTATCTGCCCCGGTAAACAGATTCACTCTGGGTCAGTACCAGGTTGTCTAGATTCACAAGTGCCTTTATAAATGCCCAGAGTGATTATTCTCTCACAAAGGCTAATAGCACATTATCTGTACACCTACATAAGGTGACTGTTATTATTTCTTGGAAAATTAATTTCAAGAGGGGACAGTTAAAACCAAATAATCTCCAGAGATATTTATCTTATTATCTGTCTGCTGCTACCTTTCTCCAAACTCCCCTCAGACACAAATCAAACTAAACTTCCTAGGCTCTGACTAACATGCCCAGAAATTTACTTGGGGCAATTTATTTTTCTTCTGGCACCAGCCTTTTGGTGTTATATCTGATCACACCCACAGCTACAAACTTTTATAGAAGATCAAATTTTCAAAAGGCTCAAAAAGATGGAGGTATTCATCTAATGTAGATTAGATGAATACCTCCATCTTTTTGAGCCTTTTGAAAATTTGGGTTGGGTTAGGGTTAGGGTCTAGGTTGGCAGGAAATAAAATTTCCTTTATGTTCCTGGAAGAAAGATGGGACATGAAGATAACTAATAATAATAAGGACACATCCATAGAATAACAAATCTTTGTTGATTGAGAGCCCTGGAACCCCAAGATATTTATATAGATATGTGTGAAGGTTTGGGACATGCCTGACGTATTCATGTTTAAAGATTAGGCTGGCCTATTTGTGCATGGTAGGCACTTTTCATCTGAAAATATTTTTTATTCCATGTCATATAACAGGGGAAAACATTTATTTATTCAGTGCTTAGTTAACTGGTAGAATTCATTACCACAGGACATAATTCATAATTTGGAGGATGTAAGAAGTGAATTGGGTAAATGAGCATGGGGCAAGTCTGTCAGTGATTCTTCACCTTAAAACACACATTCTGTTGGCCACTGTGAAGAACAAAAGCTGAACAAAAAGATTTCTTGTCTTGATTTAGCTGAGTTGGTCTTGTGCTTTTAGGTTAGGTGTATGAAGTGGGAGCAACGTTCTTTTAAAAGTCTAAATGTTTAAATATTGTTAAAAATATATCTAAAAGTTATGTTGTAAACTTTTGGGACCATACACAACTGCGGTAGATCTTTTTAAGAAAAACAAATTTTTTTTTATAATAGTTGGCAAACACAGTTTAGTTATCAAGGGGAACAAAGCAAATATTCTTATCTGCTGAGTTATTGAAAGTGTCTTTTCTTCCTCCCTTTGAAGGATTTAATCATGTGGGATGTTTAAAGGGGAGGTGAATGCTGTCTTCTGTTTATTTTTTTAAAGAAGAGCTAGAAAAAAATAAAACTCATTCTCATAGATTTGCATATGGCAACGTCTATTTTCTCTTATGCTGATAAAAAGAATATTCAAACATATGTTGCAAGTCTTTTTTTCATGAAAAGTTGGTAATTGAGTTAACCAAAATACTGGTGTTATTTTGGAGAAGAACACTACACTTTCTATACTTTCCCAATTTTATCCTTCCCATTTAAACTAAACTAAGTGGTATGATAGACTTGGTATTCCGATTTGCAGGAAAGCAAGCATACAGTTTATGCTTCTTTTATAGTAGACACAATTTAGGGAGATTACTAAATGCCTTCAGATGATTATAATCTGCATTGGCAAAATGCAAAGTCCCTTCTTGCAAAAATACCACTTTTACTAGTTTGTGGCTTCATGAGAATCTTTTAGGAATGTATTACATTTTTCAATTCTCAGATTTTCACTTTGCATTTAAGTTACTAAATTCCATGGGCTGGTTTACCATGTTGAAAATGAGAGGAATAAAATAATATTTGATTGTTAGTTTCACATGCTAGAACATCTTAGGCTGGAGATGCCATGAATCCCTGACAAATATCCTTCTGTTCAATATAAATTGCCCATTTGATCACATGCTAGAGAGGCATCCCACAAATATTTATAGAGAAGATCTGGATGCTCCTGTATACAGCTTGTTGAATTTCTGTTATTTATATAGATGTTGGCGCAGTTTATTTAAATTGGTGACCTTGGGCAAAAAAGCAGAAGAATCTCAGTAAGTGCGATCAGATTTTTTTAAAAAAAAGAAAAGAAAAAGAAGATGGTTAGAGATTTGATTCAAGACAGCAGATGTGCCTTCATCAGAATAGTATAGATTTTTGCACAATAAACTTCTGAGTCTGTGCTGCTAATATATACAGTGTGCAATTTGGTCTTTGGGTAGGATGAGGGTCATCTATTTTTTCCCCCTGATCTGTTGTTGCTTGTCACGGCATAAAGAAAACAATCATTATATTTTAGATATTTCTTTTTTATTTAGGTACAGTAGCCTTCCAGAGACAGCATTGTTAAGTTTGAAAAGGGATTGGCTCAACATACTGTCCAGCCCCGCTTTTTCCAAGCCATTCTTAAGCAAAGTGCCTTCCTTACGGGTGACTTCCATTTCCATTTCTGCAAACATTAAAACAAGTCTTAATAAATAATAAATACTAATGCTTGCAATCTAATTACATATGAATTGACAGTAATGTGAGAAGTTTCCAAACATCAGTATCCTATCTAGAGGGAGAAAAAAACATGGAGAAAATCCCATGAAATCAAACCCATTCTGCTTAATCTAAATGTTTCAAAAGTTACTATCCACCAGGCCTCTAGAGATGTTGGCTGGATTTGATAATCATTTTTCTTTTGGCTATTAACTCAGGTGAAATCATTCTTATCATCTCAGGATCAAACTAGAGCAAAATAAACAGAGTGAAATCGTGTTGTGCTGCATTGTTGAATTATTGGAGGGCCAAATCTTTTAATTAATTTTTATTTGGTCATTGGAACCAACAGGCCTTTTCAGTGCTGCTTCACCTCTTGCTATTTTCATTATGTTGCAAAATAATATCTGGAATAAATTTTCAAGCATGGTATATACAAGACCAAGGATCTTCAAACTTGGCAAGTTTAAGACTTGTGGACTTTAACTCCCAGAATTCCTGAGCTAACAAGACTGGAGGAGGAATTCTGGGAGTTGAAGTCCACAAGTCTTAAAGCTGTCAAGTTTGAAGAGCCCTGGTCAAGACAGTCAGAATCTGGGTACTAAAGGCAGTTGGATTGGCAGCAAAAAGCTTGGAAACCCGTGAAAAGTTTTAAGACTCAGCTTCTGCTTTTTTTTTTTTTTTTTTCTGTTGCATTTTTGCTGCATGTTTGTGCTGCCATTTTTTTCTTTAGAGCTGAACTTTTTATTCAGCTCCTCAGTGCAAACAAGCTGCAGAAAGATTTTCCTTCCTTCCTTCCTTCCTGTCCTCTATTCTTCAGCATGGCAGTCACTCATCAAGGTAAGTGATTTACAGATTTTGCCATCTTCTTTCTAGGCATGCAGTAAATTTAGCAAATTAAGTATTTAAAAGGGATCCAAATTGGAGAGTAGAAGTGGAGAATTTAGTTGAAGCCTCTAATGGGGTGGGAAGGGGGAGGGGGGGAAGAGCAATAAGTCTGCTCCTCTCAACTTCTTTGTTTTCTTTATTGAAGAAATGTGTGGGGTGGGGGTGGGGAAGGTGTTTAGCAAGGTAAAGGTCATGCCTGAAGCCAGTGATGGGCTGGTGCTGGTTCAGACCAGTTCTAGCAAACCGGTTGTTCCGACAATCAGCTGGCCCCGCCCACCTGCCCCTGCCCTATCCTGTCCTATATGTCCGTGTTTTTCAGCTCAGCTGATTCGCGCGCGGCACAGTGGATTTCCGCGCCTCAGCTGTTTTACTTGCTGCCCTAGAAGGTAAGCCATAGATGTTAAATTTTGTGTTTTTTAAAATGCACGCACCCGCAAAGCACACACTCACAGAACCGGTTGTTAAATTGGTTGCAGCCCACCACTGCCTGAAGCTGCCACTTTTGCACGCAGGTGGCTGATTTCTCCAAAGCCTAGCAAGAGCCAGGAGAGGTTTGCAGTGTCCTGATGGGAGCAGGGGCCACAAACGTGACTTTGTTGGCCAAACATGGAGATGTGTTAGGAAGCATCTCTTGCATTGGCTCTAGACCCCTAATCTAGCTGGGCTCTTCCCTCCTACTGGGCTACTTTTGGCTTTGCAGGCTTTTTGCTGCTTGTCTGCCTCCTTTATGGACTTGGCTTGGTGGCGGGCGTCCCCCCACCCATGAGGTACCCCACGCTCGCTTAACAACCCTTGTGTTCATTTGATGGTAGCATCAGGGAGAGCAGGGAGTAGGAGTCATTAAGCAAGGCTATCTGACTTAACAGTTATCACCACTTGCAACCATAAAGGGCAGGGTCTATCACTATTGTAGGTTGAGGACTACCTGTAGTAAGCAGAAGAGTCTACATTCTTTTTAAAAAAATAATAATTATATTAAAATTATACAACTAAAACTAATATAAACTGCAGAATATAAAAATACATAAAGGAAAAGGGAAAAAAAGTACAGGAAAAAAGGGAAACCTCCCAGTTCATCGCAGCATGTATAAATAACTTTAATAACTTGTCACCATCTCTTAAAAATACAGTTAACCATTTGTTCATCCCCTATCACACCCCATTCCTTATAAACAAAATTTTAATGCCTCATCACTGTCTTAATTAACAAAACTCCATTAAGGGTTATAAAAAGTTCATAAGGAGTTTCCAGTCACCAATAAATGTACATACTGTCTTTTCTCATATCAATACCTACGATAGAGAAATGGTAGGCGAAAATGACAGAACTTGTTGAACTGGCTAATAGTCACTTTTACCACCATTCCTCTATTGTAGGTATTTCCAGATCTTTCCAACTTCAGGCATACAATAATCTTGCTGCAATTATTATGTAGAAAAACACGACTCTTTTCTTACTGCTTATTCATCAGTCCAGGAGAAAAAGTTCTGGTTTCAATCAAATATTAATCTTTAAAGTCCTTTAAATAACTGTATGTATTTGAGCCCAACATTTTATAGCGTGAAGTACATTTATACATTGTAGATAACTTTTATGGTGTGCAGTATATAATATTTAAGCATCATTTCAGTACTATCTATTTTTAACATAGGTCTTCTATACTAGGACATTTTCTGCTGATTAATTTTTTTTTTTATAAGTACGAAAGAAGAGGTTTATTAAATACTATGAAATAAGGAAAGGAAAAAATGATTTTCTTAACCAAACAGTGTTGTACTTTGGAGCCAATTTCTTCTGTGGTAAACCAGAATAAAATGTATTGTGTTCTTAGAAAATACTGAATGATATCACCAGTGTAGAACCATGACTGCTAAAACATACTGAGGGTTATTCTCCCCCGAAACTCCAAGGGGAGTCTCCTACTTATTGGTCTGAAAAAAGTTCAGTATTATCATCCTAGAACTTCCAACATTTTTGGAAACGTTTTTGCTACATTGTTCAATTGCTTTTTGTTTACATAAAATATTTCTTCCAGGGTGAATATCTTGGTTTTGGATTTTCAAATCAAACTATAATCTAATATGGAAACTGATGAAACAACTACACAAGAGAAATGACCGTAACACTTTTTATATTGTTTCATTAGGCAGAATTGATGGGACAGAAATTTGTTCACCAATTTAGCAGGTTGCATATTACTTGACATTTCTTCTCTTTTATATGAAGGTCTCTCAGAGAGACAGAGAGAAAGAGAGAGAGAGAGAGACAGAGAGAGTATGTATATGCCCAAGTATGAACTCAAGGCAAATTCATGCCTCTGTGTGTGTGGTCTGTCTGTCTGTCTGTCTGAATAATAGCTTTCAAACGTAGGGTTCCTGGTTATATGATCCCTTTGTGTTACAGATGCTTCCACAGAATACATTGGTGAAATGTTGTTTATTATAAATCAGGAGACTATATGACCACAATGTCTTGAGGAAACTTACATATACTTCTCTATCAGTGTCATATAATTTCTTCATAGCAAAGTCGTTTGGGGACCGGAAGTCTAATATGCGTTGTAGTTCCACTGCACACACGAACAGTATTTGCATGGAAATATCTTATTAAACGTGTAGTTTCTCAAAATATCACCATTAACACGGAGACATTAGACTTTCTAATCAGTGGTTAACTATATAGGAAACGAGGGGATTAATCCCATCAATAAGTTCCAGATTGGAATGTATTGTTTGAAAATTACTAAAAATCAGAATAATTTTCTGAGAGTTTATTTTATCTTCCACCATCCCCAAGTACCAGTCATTTCCTTATAATTCGTAAATGCTCTTAATTACACAGAAACGTGTGGCATTTGTTTCTTAACATTGTATGGAGAAATGGTCAGGTGAAAAGCAAAAGCAATGTGCTATGGATTAAAGATGCCTCTGCCTTCAAGCCTTGCATTGAATATGTTCCCCCTTTTTTTCCAGCGGTGTGGAGAAATCTCATTTGATAGCCCAGAGCAGAATGCCAGATGTGTTCGCATGCTAGGTAAGTGGCTTCCACTCTCATATAAACTGGGTTTTGTTATAAGGTGAAACGAACACGATAAAATGAGCCGGTGTTACTTAAATAACTTCATTTTTAAGTTGGTTGGGAGCCACAATACTTCTGGATGCATAGTTGCTTGTACAATGGTGGTCTGCTACCAAACTGATAGTTTAAAAAAAAACCTCCCAGGATCAGCTGAGAGGAGGGAAAAAAATCCTAACAATCAGCTGTGAGGAGAAAGAAGAGAAAAGTGCAGGATCAGCCCTCCCAACCACTCTTGCACTTTTCTCTTCTTTCTCCTCACAGCTGATTGGCGCTGCAGGCCTCAGCTGGTGTGCGGAAAGCTGCATGCGCATGTTAGGTGTGCATGCACGATCACTGTTTGTAGTATAACTGATACTGGCACAAATAATGAATATACATAAGTATTATTGATTATGTCACACCTTCAGTTTACCTAGAAACTTGACATCGTGATTTCTGACTGTTGGTTATGCAACCTGAATGAATGGTATAAGATGAGCTTTACCAGTATGTCATAGGGCCAGGTTTATTTTGGGCTTGGCTCTCCCTGAGGATATATACCCACCCCACTAGACTAGATAGTATGGGCTCATTCCAAGTCCTTTTTTTCGTGGTGTCATCTGGTTGGACCTGGGCAGTGAATCTTTTCTGTAGCTGCACCTACCTCCGGGAATAGCCTCTCCGTGAATTGCAGGTGATCCCTATTCACCTTGTTTTCTGAAAGGCTGTTAACATTGGGCATTGGTTCAGGAGTAGAGGAGAACACAGCCATTGTGGTTCTGAGATGGGATTGTTGTGGCACTTGGTGCTTTAAAAGGGGTGGTTTTTTAAAAAATGTCTTTATCATTTACTCAATTAATATTGGCAACCCAGAATTATTTATATAAAATGGGCAGCCATATAAATCTTTTAAATAAATAAAATAATCAGAAAAAGGCTGACCAATATTTTTTTCATCACAAGTTAGATCACTGTCTAGCATGACATACCAAATTATAAATCACCAAAGAAGAAAAACGTACATGAAGGAAGGAAGGAGTAAAGGAATACTTTGATCTACATTGGCTCTACATTGGACAGACAAATGGATGTCCAATCTCTTTTTAAAAGCCTCAAGTGATGGAGCATTCACAACTTCTGAAA
This sequence comes from Notechis scutatus, assembly GCF_049901735.1. NCBI lineage: Eukaryota > Metazoa > Chordata > Lepidosauria > Squamata > Elapidae > Notechis > Notechis scutatus. Next base: position 92,453,809 of record NC_142009.1, on the reverse strand, counting down.
GCAAGCCTTTCCACTGGTTAATTGTTCTCACTGTCAGAAAATTTCTCTGAAATTTTAAATTGCTTCTCTCCTTGATTAGTTTCCATCCATTTCTTCTTGTCTTGCCTTCTGGTGCTTTGGAAAATAGCTTGACCCCCTCTTCTTTGTGGCATCCCCTCAAATATTGCAACACTGCTATCATGTCACCCCTATTCCTTCTTTTCATTAGATTAGACATATCCAATTCCCACAACTGTTCTTTATACGTTTTAGCCTCCAGTCTCTAATCATCTTTGTTTCTCTTCTCTGCATTCTTTCCAAAGTCTCAACATCTTTTTTATAATGTGGTGACCAGAACTAAATGTAGTAGTCCAAGTGTGATCTTACCAGGCATTATAAAACGGTATTAACATTTTATGTAATCTTGATTCTATCCCTCTGTTAATGTAGGCTAGGATTGCATTGGCTTTTTCGATGGCTGCAGCACACTGCTGACTCATATTTAAGTGATTGTTCATTAGAATTCTGAGATTCCCTCTCACAACTATTGCTATTGAGCCAGGTTTCACCTAATCTGTACCTGTACATTTGGTTTTTCTTGCCTAAATGTAAAATCTTATTTTTCTCTCCACTGACTTTCATTTTGTTAGATAGGGCCCAGTTTCAAATCTATAGAGATCCTTCTGGATCTTGAGCCTATCTTTTGGGGTGTTTGGGGTGCCAGTTTGGTGTCATCTGCAGATTTGATGAATTCCCCTTCTATTCCCACATCTAAATTGTTTATGATGATATTGAAGAGTACTGGGCCTAAGACAGAACCCTGAGGTGCCCTACTGCTTACTTCCCTCCATGTGGAAGTAGTTCTATTAAGGACTATACATTGAGTATGGTTGGTCAGCCAATTACAATTCCATCTGGTGGTGATGCAGTCTATCTCAATTTTTCTAACTTACCAAGAAGTAGATTGTAAGCTATGTTGTCAGATGCCTTACTGAAATCCAAGTATACTAAGTCCTCAGCATTTTGTTGGTCCACTAATTTAATCGTTTTGTCAAAGAATTAAATAAGATTTGTTTGACATGGTTTGTTTTTGTTTTTGTTTGATTCCATCCAAGATGGCGGCGTGCATAGATGCTGTGGCTTTGAGCTCCTTGTGTTATAATGGAGTGAGTGGGCAAAAACTAGTCTTTTCCCCCAGGGAGTTACTAAAGATTGGATTTTCTAGTTGACTAGATATTACCAGCGACTTCCAGCGGTCTCATAATATACTGAGTGATGTAGTAAGATTGCCAGGCTCTCCATGGATCATTGTCGGGCCTGGGAGGCAGTGTCGACAGCAAAGAGAGAGGAAGCAGAAGCAGGGATGCAGAGCTGGTTTGCTAGCTCGGTTATGGAAGCAGCCTCACTGGCCAGCATTACCAAGTATTTTTCTAACCAAAACTAGATCCTTTGTCAACAAAACTGATGAACTAGAGCTATGGATGGCGGCGAATAAGCTCATTTGCAACTGCTGTGTGATGATTATCACGGAGACCTGGCTTCATCCACTTGTATCGGACGCGTCAGTGGAGCTACAGTAACTAACCGCACCACACACCACTTCAACAGAAACGGCAACTCTGGTAAAAGCAAAGGTGGAGGACTTTCTATCTAAACACATAATGACTCGTGTACTAACAGTAGAGTTACTTATATACACTCTTCTCCAGATGTGGAATTCTTAACTGTCATTTGTTGGCCATTTTATTTATCTAGAGAGATTTCTGTTATAGTTATCACCACTGTCTATATTCCACCTGATGCAAATGTTAGCATAGCGCTCTCTAAGTTACATGACGCCATCGAGAGGCAGCAGCAAACTTACCCTGAGGGCACTTTTGTCATAATGTGAGGTGTATTTCGTGTTTGGGGGCGGCGGCTGCACCAAGGGAGACTCATTCAATTTCATTGTACACATGTTGTGCATTGACAATAAAGGTTTGATTTGATTTGTTTTTATTTTTGACAATCCATTTTGGCTTCTGGTTATAACATTGTTTGCTTTTAGGTGTTTGCAGATCTGCTGTTATCTTTTCAGGATCTTCCCAGGTATTGAGGGTGGTTGGTCTATAGTTTTCTGGATCTGTTTTTTTTTTTAAAAAAACATTTTGAACGGCCTTTAGTGGTTTGCTGAAGGCAAAAGAGAACATAAAAATATATAAGATATACAGTAAATAGGAGAAACATTAAATTAGAATAATATATTAAGATTGTCATTTTAATGTAATTTTAATAATAGTAACAGTTGATTCCCAGGTTTAAAATAAATAAAGTACATGAACAAAAAAGAAAAACATTCTTTGTATGTATACACACACACACACACACACACACACACATGTATATGTGTGTGTGTGTGTTTTCTTAAGTTTTCGCGGGTACTTACATGCATGGTATTCAGCTTTGTTCGGGTATTTTCCCACGTCATTATAGTTGTGCTTTTAAAGTTGTAGCTACATTTCGGCAGAATCTCATCTGCCATCATCAGGCTTCAGACGAACACAATACAGAAGCCTGATGATGGCAGATGAGATTCTGCCGAAACGTTGCTACAACTTTAAAAGCACAACTATAATGACGTGGGAAAATACCCGAACAAAGTTGAATACCATACATACATACATACATATACATATACATATACATATACATATACATATACATATACATATACATATACATATACATATATACACTTTCATACAGTTTTGCACGTGCATATGAAAAGAAGCCAGCAATTGGAGACAGAGAATGGGGTTTTATGAGCTGTGAAGTAGTGAAACAAAGTTTGATTTCATGTAGTTTAATCTATTCTACTTGAATCACATCAAGTGCCCTCGAATTGTTTCAGAAAGGTTTGGAGGCAATTTGAAAATTTGATGGATTTTGGGATGAACTGTGACTTTAGATCCTGAAACACTGGTGTGGCTTTCTTTGTGTGTACATGTGTGCTTACAATGATGAGAGTGAGGTTGAGGGCAATCATAATCATCAACCAGAGAGTTGCACTGTCAGTGAATGAGTGAACGGTTGAAGGGTCAGCAAAGGATTTAATGAAATGAATTTGAGAAGGAAACACTGGACCTCATAGGAGGGACAGCAGTACAGGCAGAACTATACTGGATTATTTATTATCCCTCTTAATCCATCTCCAAAGAAAGAAGCAATGCAATCAGAAAATCCTTCGGGAGAATTTTGCTGTGGAATAAATGAACGACTTTTTGCTGAAAAGTGCTGCTCCCCAAGTTTGTACAGGGCACCAATTGTAATCATTTCTGTCCTAACTGCACCTATGTTAGCAACTTCAATATAATAGGACAATAATATCCATGAGGAATAGGATAATTGTCTCAGTTGGCGCAAATTACAGCAACAATATTGATGCTGGAACCTACGTTTTTGATCATGTGCCTCTAATACAAAATAAAATCTCTTTTAAGCTTTTTTTTTTTTTTAAGACTTCAGAACAGGGCTTTCCTTTCTCTTGTTTTTTTTCTCTTTCTTTTATGAACTATGGATGTTTTAATTCAACTCTATGTAATGATACAATGGATCTTGATGCATCATACTTTCATTTTTTTTTAAGGGGGGGGGTTTCTTTTAAATAATAATTTTTGTACATCTTATACAATAATTTTTGTACATCTTGATAGAGTTACCCCATGGAAGCGGCATGAATTGTGATTCCAAACAAGTTCTGGGCTGTCTGAAATTTTGGTAGAATAGGTAGCCATAGCAACAGGTTTGCCCAAATACAGAAACAGTTGCTTGTGTTTCTCGTAGCTCCCTCTGTCTCAAACAATTGTAACTCCTTCCATGACATGTTTGGGTAGCAGCTCCTCTCTGTCTGAAGAACTGCTTCCAAACATTTGGCACCTTCTCTCAGGCATCCCTTCTTCTCTTTTTTATCCTCTAGATTGAGAAATAAACTCTCATTTTGTCTCATTTCAGCTTATTTTCAGTCGCAGCCTGAAAATGTTGAGGGTTTGTGGGTGGGTATTTGTTTTCTTACCCTTCTCTTTTGTCAAGCTTTGGCATTCTTTTTCTTCTCTACAGGAACTTCCTACTGTTTTTTAAATAAGGTTGAGCTTAACTATTACCTCACTGATGTCTCTTCCTTTATGTTTGAAGTTGTCTGCTTTTATCGATTTGTTTTTCTTGCTGGAAAGAGGTCGGGAAATCAGGAAGAAGCACAGCTGGTTTGGAAAAGCAGCTTGTAAATACCTTGGAATAGGTAATGGTGTTGATTTACAATATGATAAAATCCTTGAGCAGCCTTAAAGTTTTGAACTCTTTCTTCGTTCAAGATGAAGGATATTTCTTGCCCAATTGAAGGAATGGTATAAATAAATCAAGAACCATAGAATATAAAATCTGTTCCTAATTATCATAGCTGGGCTGACCTCACCTATCAAAACAGGTTTGTGCTGAACTTTCTGCTGGAAATTGGAATAAAAATAAAATAGTGCTAGAGGATGGCAAACTGGGTATGGCTTACAGCTTGAAAAGTTGTTCAAGAATATTTCACATTAAAATTTGCAATGAGTACCAATCATTACTGTAATTACAACTTAGTATACAAGTTTATGAAGCTATACATACTTAATATTATTCCATTTCAAGGTGAGCAACGGTTATGCAAAGTGAAAAAAATAGAAGAAGTAAGCAAAATACATAAAAGGGGACACAGAGGCTTCTATGGGGCTGGAATCCAAAGAATATGAGACACATACTCTGTAACTTTCACTGGAGCGTCATGTTTTTCAAGATTAAGTAGAATTCCTGATTTTTGTTTTTGTCTGATCATGCATTTTGAACATTGACATTTTCATTTCTTTTTTATTTTGCTTATATTTTCTGGAACACTACCATTTATTTTCTTAGACATTGAGCTTTTTGGTATCCAGCTGCTCATTTGCAGGATCTTTGAAGTGGAATCAAAATATTCAGACCCACGGGCACTGCCTGCAAAATTTAGGTTCTGGCAGGATAAGCAGTAAAAATCAGTTTTAAGGGAACCCAAGAAGTATGGCGGTAGCTTTTCCAATCCTTATAGATATCCTTATAGATGGATATTAAATCTAGAAGAAATGCCAAAATACAGCAGATCCTGCAATTCCTTGGCCCTAATGGCCTGCTTATTTCTTTCACCAGTGAGGATAAATGGAATGTTTTTATACATATACCTCTCCTACTTTTTCTAATCTGGAAACATGGGGTTCTTATTAGCTGTTTCTGCTGTTGTTTGGTTCTTCTTTATCCTTTAGGTCCTCGTCTTTCCTTTGTTGCCAGATGATGCCGGGAAGGAATAATGTTATTGGTTTACGATCAAAAAATCAGTGCACTGTCAAAGAATATTGGATAAATGAATTCGGAATCAGTGGAAACTTTTCCCCCCCACTACAATGAAATGGCAGAGCTGTTACTGTTTCTTAAATTGATGCCAATTAATTACAGTTGTTAAACACTGAATAAACAGACATTCTGTATTATGCCAGCTAATTTAGCCTGGCTACCTTTGGGTAACCTGACAATAATTATCTACTATAGAGATGGGCATGAGTTGTTTCCCCTCACGTATTATAAATTAATGCAAATTCTATTACTATACCCTGTAGGACATCACAGATGAATGCAAAAACATTTGTGTATTTGTAGAAGGCTAGTCTCATTACAGGGTTCTGTGATTGTGCAGTCTTTCTTTTCAGTTGTTCTTCCATACTACTGTTAAATGTATTGTACCTGTAGGTCAGTTTTATTGCTTAATGTTACCTTACACATTTACCTACAAGAATTTATTTCTCACTCACCTGATATTACCACATTGAACAGTTCAAAGTTAGCCTGTTAAGCAGGACTGGGTGCAGTTACTAGGCAGTGTAAAGTCTATCTCATTTATTGAGAAACATTGTTATTTCATAAAAGTTCGTTTATTTTTCTTAATTGTTGACAAAATGACTAGGCTCCCCTGTATCTTCCTTACATTCTACCTAGTCCTGTTACCTGAGTGATAGAAAGGAAGAAAGACAAAAGGAAAAAAAACCAAACTTCTAAACCAGAAAGGATAAAAGATAGCAACCAAATAAATCGTTCCTTTATGGATTTAAAGCCAAATTTAATAGAATTTAACTTTGATTTTTGAAAAGTAGTAGTAAGAAAAAGAAAAAGGTATTCCCCAACAGAGACAGTATTTTGTGTAACAAAATATTTCTGTGTGTGTGTGTGGGGGGGGGTTATTCTCAGCTAATCCAGCATTTATGGATTGGATATCTAAAAAAGTGAACACAATGGAAGGCACACAGATAATTACAATTAATAAAAGTTTAATAATTTAAATGCAATATGTAACAGCATTGGAGACATTCCTCCCAGATTACTTGCAGTAGCTTTTAGGAGGAAATCCCATGGCATCTGCTCACAAAAGGGGTCGTCTCTATGGGGCAAATCTCTCACTCCCCCTAACTCTTCCTGCCATGCCTTGGAATGATCATCCCAGTACAGAGAAGATTAATTACAAGGAAATTGAATGTTTAGTTTATTTAGGTCTACAATTAAAGAAGAGGAAAAGCACTTGTAGGCAGACAACAGGGAATCCACAGAGAATGGTTCTTGATAGCATAAGCTGTTTGCTTCATTAAGCCATTTGACGGTGAGGTATAGGCCACCAGGGAAGTGAAAGTCGATAACTATTAACTTATTAAGGTCAAAGAAGGGAGCTTGTTAGTTTGCGGCTCATGCTTGGTAAGCAAGTGGCAGGCTGCTCTGGAAAACAGAATAGAATAGAATAGAACAGAACAGAACAGAACAGAACAGAACAAACTTATTTTAAGCAATCTTTTTCCTGTGTTAAAAGGAAACAGGACAGCAGGAAGACCAGATCTGACTCTCTCAGCAAACTATGCTGTGGTCAAAAAAGTCAAAAGAGAGCCCAGATTGATACAACTGAAGCTCCACTTTTTATGAGCAATGCCACATTTGTTCTCAGTATCTGTTCTGTCCTAGGCCTCACCCAAAAGCACTAAGTCAATTCTGAGTCCCAGCAAAAACCTCTTTTATTACATTAATGTGAACTTATTTCATTCACAGTCAGTCAACGGCTTGGCAAACAGTCTTGCAAAAGTATACTAATGAGCTCAGACCTTTATCAATTCTGGAACACTGTCCAGTAAATAATTCCACACTCAGTGCTGACGGGGAAGGGCTGGGTTATATGGACAAATCTCCATATACAAACAAACAAACGAGCAAGTTGTTTCCTGCAAAAGCCCCCTCCCCTTTTGCTTTTCTTTTAATCCTGATGGGAGGGGCCATTCATCGTCCACCTGTGGCCTTGCTCCCATGTCGACCCTGAATTCTTAATTGCTCCTTTCTTTTAGCAGTTCTGCACATGCGCAGTCTGGAAACTGGTTCCAACTGCTCCCCGGCCTCATTGCTATCTGAGCCTGAAGGCAGCTGATGACTGCCAGCTCTGCCTCTGAGGCAGATCCTTCATCTGAGCCTTCCTCAGTCTTCAAGACTGGCCTAGGTTTCTCCCCAATCTCCTCACTACTGTCTGACTCTGCTGCAGCTTCGCCAGCCGCCAGCAGGCCACAACAGTATCCCTGCTACCCTGTTGACTGGGGATACTCTAGTGATAAATAAAAACACACTGAAGCAAAATTTAGGGGGCCATTCTTCATGTCCACATTATGTATCTTGTTTAACGTATTTACTGTTGAGGCAAATTTTGCTTGCTGGTTGGAGGGCGAGGGAGGAAACCTTTTTTCTTCTTAGGAACACATATCACCTGAGAGGAAATTTAGTCAAAAATTGCGCAGTTGATAAACGCAGAGCCATTAATGAATGGTGACCAAGACTCACTAACTCATTCGTTCACTCTCATTTTCACTCTCATTCAACATTCATGAAGAATATAAAGTAGTTTTTGGTTTGGATTTGTCCTCATGTAACATGAAGGGATAAGTTCTTTTGGAAATTCTCCCCAAAACTGTCCTTCAGGAACTTAGCCTCCCTCTTCACTCAGCCTCCTTTCTGATGTTCTCTTGATAATGAAGAGAAGATTGGAACAGCAATAATTTGAAACTTTCCTGCTCCAGAAGTATTTTGTTCTCTAAATTTCTTGGGGGTGGGGGTGAGACAAGAAATTCTCTGAAAATTCTAAGTTTTTCACAAAATGAGGATCCCCCCACCTCACCTCATCTATCATTACTTGTGAATTGGAGGGAGGGTTCCTAGGCATTAGCTTCAGAGAATATTGAAGCTATTGAAATGCCTGGGAGGAAATGGTTGCAGACATCCCTGCTGAATGCCTTTGAAGCTTTGCCTATGGATTTAGTCATTTCTTGGGTGTGGCTAACTGACTGATGGGTTTAACCTTCTTTCTTGGACTCTCCAACAGTGCTTCCTTCTTCTGTTTCTGTTCCTCCCCTATTGCTTCTTCCCTTCAGTTCCAGGCCATCCAGTTTAGCTTTCCTCCTTTCCCTTTCTTCCTCTTCTCAGCACAGATATCACTTTCTCTTACACCTTACTCAGTGTATCTTAACTGGGAAACTTGAAGATATGTGGAGTTCAGCTCCCAGAATTACCCAGCCAGCAGGCATGTTCCGGGAGTTGAAGTCCACAAAGCTTCAAGGTTGAGAAACACTGCTTTTACTCTTAGCACCTCCATCCTATTTTTCTTCTCTTTTTGTGTGGCTTCTGAAAGAAAAAAGAAAGGAATGATGTGTGCTTACAGAATGCCTTTTTGAAAGTAGTTTTCTGAGTGTGAGAGAGAATGGTTGAAATTGTAGGACAATCAGTTCTGGGTTGCAAATGTCCAAGCACTTTGTCAGCCCAGATCTGGTAAGCTGAAATATATGCAGAATGGCAAATATCCATAAACATTTCCATGCACATTGACAGATGTGGCTATTTATTTGGGGAGAATCTTAAGAATTAGTTTCATTTGGAACCGGCAATTTTCAGTTAATACTACACAGTATTTATGTCTTTATTTTTCTGCCTACTAAGTGGGGTGATTTGACTTCAGGGTCATCCTCTTTGGGGATATATATGGTACAATTCAATTACAACACATTTTGGAAAAATTACAAAATGCACTGGACACAATCCATGTTTCTCCAAATCTTCTTTAGATTTGAGCTGCTCCTGAAATGAAATATTTAGGAGACAGAAAAAACTGATTTTAATTGTTAATATATTGTCATAATTTGAAAGGGAAACAGGATTTGTAGAAACATTAATTGAGTTGTCTAATCTCAATTGCTGTCATTTGTAGAAAAACAAAATGAAGGCCTTTGAAGTCTGTGTAATGACTGTTACGGGAAAAAACTGTACAGTTATATTCTTGGAAACATTTAAACAAAAGTAGTTATTGGAAGGCTTCTATTTTATTTTAGTCAAGTATCTTTGTAGCACAATGGGAATATAAACTGTGGTAAGAGTAGTCATTTTAGCCATCATAACTGATTCCAAATGTGCACTAATAAACCAAAGGAGATGGGTTTAGTTATAAATGGAATGATACGAGGGACTAATGATACATACAAATGAGAAACGTTATTGCTAGGCAGGAAGTTTATGATGCTATTAATATAAATGATCACAAAATGTTTCCATTTATGACTATTTCCCAAGGTTAAGGCCAAGTACTGCAACAAACAAATTATTGAGGTGGGTAAGGGGGAACTGTCTCCCTAAACCAGTGCTTCTCAATCTTAGTAACTTTAAGGTGTGTAGTCTTCAACTTCCAGAATTCCTCAGCCAGCCAGGCTGCCTGGGGAATTCTCAAGAGTTGAAATCCACACAACTTATAGTTGCCAAGGTTGAGAAACATTGCCATAGCTGAAACCACCCTTCTGCATGGGCAATCAGAACCTGTAGAACTGTACTTTCCAGGCAACGTAACAAGGTTATATAAATGCACCAGCAAGATTGCTAGAAATGGTGCTGAAAAAAAACTATGAGAAGAACCTATTCCAAATATACCTTACCAGTATATGAATAACATACTCCATGTACTGCAAGTCCCAAAATGCTGCCAATTGCAGAAAGAGGAAAGAAAACTTTGTTTATCCAGAGGTGGTATTCAGCCAGTTCAGACCGGTTCTTGTGTACCAGTAGTGGAAATTTTGACTGGTTCTGAGAACTGGCAAATGCCACCTCTGGCTTTAGTCATTGAATTTTACAAAAGGGGGTGATTATTTTGATTTTTGTCTTTGAATATTTTTTTAAATTAAATTTCTATGCTGCCCATCTTCCCTACAAGGCAACTCTGGGTGGCTTATCTATTTTACCATAATTCTGCTTCCTCTTCCTCTTGAAAATTTGCTAAGACAAGAAACTCTATTTCTTTGAGTAAATGCACTTATGATTGTTTCCAGAATCAGATGAGGTAAAGAAAAAGAGTGAGAGTAGCAGGAAATAATCCAATAGCTTGTAAAAAAAAAAATTACAACCAGTTTAATGCTTGTGATTCGAGTGGAGAAGGAAATTGAACCTGAAGCTGAAAGCTTGAGGGAAGAAAAAGAAGAAGAAAATCCTAAGTGCTGGAATGTGGATACAGTAGGGCTAATCCTCGACTTACGACCACAATTCAGCCCAATATTTCTGTTGTTAAGTGAAACATTTGTTAAGTAAATTTTGCCCCGTTTTATGACTTTTCTTGCCACAGTTGTTAAGCGAATCACTGAGATTGTTACATTATTAAGCTAGTTACGTGAATGTGGCTTCCCCTTGACTTTGCTTGTCAGAAGGTCACAGGTGGTGATCATGTGATCCCAGGACACTGCATCCGCCGTAAAAATGAGTTGGTTCCCAAGTATCCGAATTTTGACTGTGTGGCCATGGGAATGCTGCAGCGATCGTAAGTGGAGAAAAACAATCATAAGTCACTTTCCAATCCCATTGTAACTTTGAACGGTCACTAAATGAACTGTTGTAAGTTAGAGGACTGCCTGTACTCCATATTCTTACCTGCTCTGCAAAAATTCTTCCTCTCCTTCCTTTTACCTGACAGCTATCCAATAAGTCGTTCGCAGACTGCAGTTGTTCAGAGTCCCTGCTTTATTGCCCTGATTCCATGATACTGGAAATTTTGTCTTATTAGATCTGATTTTATAATGCCTTGGTAAGGCCACACTTGGAATACTGCATTCGTCTTTGGTCGCCATGATGTAAAAAAAGATGTTGAGACTCTAGAAAGAGTGCAGAGAAGAGCAACAAAGATGATTAGGGGACTGGAGGCTAAAACATACAAAGAACTGTTGCTGGAATTGGGTATGTCTAGTTTGGTGAAAAGAAGGACTAGGGGTGACATAATAGCCATGTTCCAATATCTTAGGGGCTGCCACAAAGAGGAGGAAGTCAAGCTATTATACAAAGCCCCTGAGAGCAGGACAAGAAGCAATGGGTGGAAATTAACCAAGGAGAGAAGCAACTTAGAACTAAGGAGACAGTTAGAACAATTAATCAATGGAACGACTTGCCTCCAGAAGTTGTGAATGCTCCAGCACTGGAAATTTTTAAAAAGATGTTGGGTAACCACTTGTCTGAAGTGGTGTAGGGTTTCCTGCCTAGTCAGGGGGTTGGACTAGAAGACATCAAGGTCCCTTCCAACTTTGTTATTCTGATTAGAGATGATTAATTTTGGTTCTAGTGTAACAGCCAGTCTATTTTCCAGTACAGCCTGAGTGAAGACAAACCTCCATGTCAAGACTTGGAACATTTTTCCAATCAAGAAGTGCATATTCTCAGGGGAGAAATCTATACATTACAGTGCAAATATGCTGTGGGAGGTAATTGGTATCAGGGAAGAAGTGTTTTCTTTGATTTCTTTAAATTTATTCACTTCATTGCAGAAGCTTACACTTTTATTAGACAGGGCGAGCTGAACACTTCAGGCAACAGATGTTGTGTGCCAACATCTGTCACCTTAAGGTGCAGTGGTGATCAATTCACTTTAATTTTTGTAGAACAGTAGAAGCCACCAATTTATTCTTCACCTCAGGCAGCAAAATAGCTAGGTGTAACCCTGCCTGAGGGATTCACAAGCAGGAAATAATGGAAATAGTTATTTCCTATTCTTTGTTCCCACTGTCTCCTGTGTTTCCGCTGACTTTTAGTTCCATTGGCTAATTTGGTTAATAGCTGCAAATGTATCTACATTTTTTAAAAAAAAACCTACGCTGCGATCATTGATATGTTTCATGTGGACTTTTCTTATCTCTAGTTATGCAAGAAAACAACCAGGAAATAGGAAAATCATTTTTCTAAGCTATGTAGACTACAGTGCTACTATTTTGCTAATACGAAGCTGTGGGAAATGTAATATTGTAGAATCACAGGGATGTATTAAAAAAAGACTTTTGATATAATTTATAAATCAACAATTTACAATTGATAATTGTAAATCAAAAATAGCCAGGTTTTGAATTTGGATATAAAACATTTTGAGAACAAACTACATAAGCTAGTCAGGAGCATCCAATCATCTTTTAAATTCCTCTATGGATTAACATTGTTGAGGACAGGAGGAAGTGATTTTATTTGATCCATCAACAATTCTAGTGACTAAAGAGAGAAAGCGTAAGAAAGTATATTCATTGACAGTTTTCAGAATATTTGAAAGCACCATCTGTAGCCTTGTGATTTTCTACAAAGTTTTTGATTGCAGGAATGGCATTTGCATTGCTTCGTTCTGTTTCCAAAGAGAAAATGTAGATACCATATCAAAGGAACATCTCATTTCATTTCCAAACAAATGAGCACACAAATACCTCATAGTTTTCCGTTGGCTATTGCAATATTCATGCACCATTTATTCTTGCTGCAAAATGCTTTCTAGGAAAAAAAAAGTTAAATCAGAGTTCATGTAACGTGCCAAATACTTAAGGCAATATATTTATCATCCTACATTTAATGGTTAAGAGTATTTCCTTCAGTTTACATTTAGTCTCATTATATTCTGCTTCTTTGGCCCAAAATGGTAGCTCAAATGCATACTCAACTCATATTTCTCTCTTTGCTGTATAATAATGTAGGTATATTAACATTAAACACATAACTAAAACATAAACATAAGACTATTTATTTTTCTTCAAGATTGGACTAAATTTTTCAAACCAAGGATTGTGCCTGCTTTTGAGTAGCTGGCCAGAGGCTGCACTCCAAAAAGTAGTTGAACCAAGCAGACGGTGGAGCCAGAATAAAAAATAAATTTGATTCATATCATTATGTGTCCCTCAATAATTTCCTGCCCTCTCCTCTATCAAAGATCCTTTGCTTAAGCACTATCAATGCCTGATTTTGTCTCAAGGGCATTTAATATTTAATTCTACAATTGATCTGAATGAAATGACAAAATTAAAAAATATTAAGTGCTATTTAGCGAAAATATTAGGTGCTATTTAGTGAAAAAAGAACCCATTCAACAGTGGGAAAGAAACTACCCTACCTAAGAGAAATTGAACAAATGGTTAACAATATTATATCCATTTTCTCAATATACTTCACTATTTTAGAATAGAATAACAGAGTTGGACGGGACTTTGTAGGTCATCTAGCCCAACTCCCTGCTCAAGCAGGAAACCTATACCATTTCTGACAGATGGCTGTCCAGTCTTTTCTTAAAAACTTCTAGTGATGAATCTCCCACATCTTCTGAAGGCAAACTATTCCATTGGTTAATTGTTCTCACTGTCAGAAAATTTCTCCTTATTTCTAGATTGAATCTCTCCTTGATCAGTTTCCATACTTTATTCCTTATCTGGCCTTCAGGTATTTGGAAAATATGTTGATCCCCTCCTCTCTGTAACAGCTCCCTCAAATATTGGAATAGTGCTATCATGTCACTTCTGGTCCTTCTTTTCACTAGATTAGCCATGCCCAATTCCTGCAACCATTCTTCATATGTTTTAGCCTCCAGTCCCTTTGTTTATTACTTTTACACTATCTTGTTTCCTTTTTCTTTGTTTCTTTACTAGATGGACCTTGGACCTTCCCAGCATTGGACTGGCACAAGAACAGTGTTAGGGACTAAAATATAAGCATTTTTTAACTCCTTTTCCTACTTATTAATGTAGGTCATAGTTTCTGGAGCCTTTGAAGGAAAATGTGGATTATAGGTTCTAGTATAATTTAAATCGTAGTCATTTAGGAAGGAACAAATTGCTAAAGCATAGATTCTGACAACAGAATTAAAGCAATTAGTGAAACAAATTGAAAGAACTTTTATTATTTTTTGTGTCTCCTGATTAATTTGTTGTTGGGAATGTTGATGAGTAGACTGATCATGAATGCTGCGGACCAACACTGCTACAAGCCAAGAGACTAAACCTGTGCCATCCTTACAATGAGAATGAATGCGAAAATAGAAAATATAATAAGAATTAGTGGATCAGATTGGTAGTAGAGCAGATTAACGATAACCTTGGCAATAACCAGGTACTGTAGAAGATGACATATTGTGATATCTATAGTTGTCAGCTTCTTATTTGGGTTAAAAATGAATATGGGGACATGTAAATTCATTAAATTTGCAAAACATGAGCTACTATAAAATTCTTTCTTCAGCAATTGTTCTATAGGAAATAGTTATCACCCTATTCACAACTCTTAGATAAAAAGAAAATGGTGGTTGGGTTACTTGGGTTATTCTTACAGTTTCACTGTCATCAAAGATCTTTCCGATTAATTCCAGGTTCTTCTTAATGTTGTATGGAAAAATAAATAAATTATTTTTTTTGAAAGGATCAAATATTCATACTGAAAGACAGGATGTTTGTATTTTTATAATTTATTATCGTTCTCAAATACAATTATGCTGAAGCAGTTATATCAACTGAGGAAAAGTACAGCAGCGGAGCAGTTCTGACTGAGATATACATTGATATGACCAGTGTTTTGTAAACAGGTGTGTTGGGATTCAAGTCCAAGAAGTTCCAGCCATTTTGATTACTACCTGGGGATTCTGGGAGCTATAGCTCCAACAAAACCAAAAGAAATTAGATTTCATAGATGCTTAGGACTGGGTCAAAAAGTCAAGATATTGGCCAAAGTCATGCTATTGAAGCCCTGATCTTTTTGTGTATAGTGTATATAACAAAGGACAGAAGTTTGATCATGTGACCATAGCTGCCATCTTGATCTTTTTAATCCCACAGGCACCCCTACTTGACTGTTATGGCTGCCATGGGGAGCCAACATCTTCAATAGCATTCACTGTTATAGTAGACTATGAGTGGTGCATAGTTATTGTCTGTAAAAGATTTTTTAAATGTATGAGTCCAAAGTTGTTAAAAATGGGGGAACAGGAAAGATAGAGTTCAAAGCATTATTGAATCGTTTTTGCCACTTCAATTCACTGCAGTTATATATGGTAGTTCAACATACTGAGATTATATATGCTTTGCTGTATGCTGATATAAAATGAGCTTGGTATTTCCTTGTGATAAAACATGACTGAGTCTTTCTTATAAAGAAAACTCTCTATACTGAAAATTTGAAAATTAGCAATTTCTTAAAAAACAGCATCAATGAGAAATCATGACCTTGGGGTATATGTGGCTTTGCCATAATGCGTGACAGTTTATAACTAATGGCTTATGTTTTAGTGATGTGTGCAGACTAAACCACTGTGACATAGTAGGCTTATTCAAAGCATATTAACAACTCATCTGTCACCATTTACAAACCATGTGTCTTACCGTGATCATCTGGGGAAAAACATATACATTATGGATCATTAATAGGTTGTTGTTGCTTCTTATGTCATTAATTTTTCTCCCTTCATGTAACCGGTTTCACAAATATCCATTACTTTTGGTGGGGCCAGAATGATTGCTGATATCTTTGTGAGCAATAGATTAAGAAAAGTATTTTCATTTGACCGCTTTTTAAATTCTCAGTTCCCACCCCATCTCAACTCCACAGAATTTCCCCTGATATTTCAAATGCATTTAGGAGCAAACAACCATATTTTATGATGATGGTATAGAAGAGAAATGATCCTTGTTATTTCTTGCCATCCATTTACAAGACCATTTTAATCACAGGTTTTGATGATTTTGAGTTACCTTAAAGTGGGCTCCAACTTCAAATCATGTGAATATTGTTGGCTGTACAGTATGTAAGTCAGCTTCTTTGCACATGTGTTTATTTGCCATCTTTATTATTTTTTTATTTTTATAATTATAAATATTTTATTTTTATAAATAACTCAAGGCAGCGAACATATCTAATACTCCTTTCTCCTTCTTTTTCCCCATAACAACAACAACCCTATGAGGAACTGACAGAGAGAGTATGACTGGCCAAAGTCACCCAGGTAGTTTTCATGCCTAAAATGGGACTAGAACTCTTGTTCTCTGTGTTTTATACAGCCAACCTCCATCCTTTAAGCTTGTTTGCTGCCTTTAGAGAATAACAGAAATATTGTCAACACATTAGTATTGAAAAAAATGAAAAAAGCCCTTTTCCTCATATGTTCTCAGAGTAGCATTACATAATCTATATTAAGCCCCACCTGCACAGGGAAGGTTGGGCAGGTCATCTACCATATCTTCTGAAAGAAAAGTCAGTCTGACATTGGTTCAAGATAAATGCAGCAAAATAATACAGATTCAAGGTTGTTGGGTTCCTCTGTCCTGGAATTTCCTGTATGGATAGAGCTGGGAGTAACATCAAACATTTTAAAAGCAAATGACATTTGCACCAAAGTTGAACACAACAGGAATACAGCCATGTGTTTTATGAATGGATCAGCACATCTGAAATACTACACAGTATAATTGTTTTCTTTCTTCTGAACCTCTTTGTTCAAAGGATCAGGATATCCTGGTGCTAACCACTGCTGGAAAATAATATAGTTGCAACAATGGTATAATACTTAAGAAGGATTTCACTTTTTATACCAGATCTGTGTTGTTTAGGTAAAACATGAGTATATTCAAGGATCTATTAAAGTTATTTAATTATTTAAAACTATTAAAGAAACACTTTAGCAAATATATGAGAAACTCTTAATAATACACCTTTTTTAAAAAGTGGAAATGCTAAGGGTGCTTGGACTTCATGCTGTTACTGATTATTATTTTGGCATCAGTAAAATGTATGTGTGTTCCAATTTTTAAAACATAAGAATGTTAAAATTTAGTCCATTCTCCTCCTCCTCCTCCTCCTCCTCCTCCTCCTCCTCCTCCTCCTCCTCCTCCTCCTCCTCCTCCTCCTCCTCCTCCTCCTCCTCCTCCTCCTCCTCCTCCTCCTCCTCCTCCTCCTCCTCTTCTTCTTCTTCTTCTTCTTCTTCTTCTTCTTCTTCTTCTTCTTCTTCTTCTTCTTCTTCTTCTTCTTCTTCTTCTTCTTCTTCTTCTTCTTCTTCTTCTTCTTCTTCTTCTTCTTCTTCTTCTTCATGAATGAGGTTCCTGTTTATTTTCAAGTGTATTTTTTGGAAATGATACTAAGTTTAATAGTAGCCTGTGTGGAAACTAAAAGTTAAACCATAAAACTCTGAAGTCAAAAAGTTAAATTATGATCTCATTTTTTAATTATTTGTAAAACTAGAAAGAAAGAAAGAAGAAAGAAGGAAGGAAGGAAGGAAAGAAAGAAAGAAAGAAAGAAAGAAAGAAAGAAAGAAAGAAAGAAAGAAAGAAAGAAAGAAAGAAAGAAAGAAAGAAAGAAAGAAAGAAAGAACTGATTAGTTCACTCTTCCTAGAAAAAGTATAAACAACAGAGCATGTATCTGATCACCTTCCCAGAAAGTTATACAGCCCAGAATGAGCAATCCAGAAGTCCTGTCTGCCAACCTGAGACACCTTTCTGATAGTAGCAGGATAAACAAAATTGGCTTTATTGCAATCTTGAAGTGGCATGTTTAGAAGAAAGATTGTTGCTTGAATAATCCTGTTCCCCAATCACAGAGAGTTGTAGGATCTAACAATTTCACTAGAAATAGGTCGGTGCTTTGTTTTAAGCAAGATTTAAGTCTTAATAGATTCACTGTAGCTTTTTGGATTAGATAAAAATTCAGAATACTTTTACTGATAACTTTTTGGTCATTTTTATTAAACCAAAGGAACAATTATTAAGAAATATGTTCTGGGGTTCATCCTTCTAAGTATCATGTCCACATGCTCCAGGTTGGACAAGTTGAAAATTATTCTTTATAACTTGATAGAAGAAGTTGTTTCAACTAGACTTTTCAGTTGGAATCATTTCCATTTGGAATCATTTCAAGATTTTATGTGAACAGTTCACTTGGTATGATAGAATATTTTATTTTTACGGCCCAGAAGTTGGATGATTCTGTTATAAGATAATGGTGGCAAAGCTGCATTAATCCTTACCTGAATTTACTTCTGTTCAGGAGGACTTCAGCAGTGAGAAGGCATTTTTTTCTTGATCTTTTTTTTTCTTTTACAGTTTTCCATTCCTTTCTTACTGCAAGGTATGATTTTTCACCTGCTGGTTGACATCTTTGACATCTTCCCAATTTTATTTATTTTATTTTTTATTTATTTGATTTGTCAATCTCTTACAAGATAACAGGTATCAGTATAAACATATTATGAATACATGAGATGGATACGAATAAGAAAAATAAAAAGAAACAATAGGACAGGGACAGTAGGCACGTTGGTGCGCTTATGCACGCCCCTTACAGATCTCTTAGGAAAGGGGTGAGGTCAATAGTAGAAAGTCTAAGCTTAAAGTTTTTGGGGTTTGGGGAAGAAACTACAGAGTCAGGTAGAGTATTCCAGACATTGACTACTCTGTTGCTGAAGTCATATTTTCTGCAATCAAGTTTGGTGCGGTTAACCTTGAGTTTGTATCTATTGTGTGCTCTTGTATTGTTATGGTTGAAGTTGAAGTATTCATTCATTCATTAGGTAGGACATTGCAATGTATGATTTTATATACTATATTTAGATCGGACTGAAGGTGGCATAGTTCTAGGTTTTCTAGGTCTAGAGTTTCAAGTCTGGTGGCATAAGGTATTCTGCAACAGGTAGAGGAGAGGAGAACTCTTCTTGTGAAATATTTCTGGACTTTCTCAACTGTGTTAATATCAGATACATGATATGGGTTCCAGACTGATGAGCTGTATTCAAGTTATAGGTCTAGCAAATGTTTTGTATGCTCTAGTTAGTAGTGTGATATTACCAGAGAAAAAGCTACGTAGGATTAGATTAACAACTCTTAATACCTTTTTGGCTATGCAGTTACAGTGGGATCTAGCACTTAGATCATTAGAGATGAGTACTCCAAGATCTTTGACAGAATTTGGATCCTCAACAAGGTCTTGACTATTCAGCTTGTGTTTTATTTTCTGATTTTTTTTTTGCCTATATGTAAGACAGAGCATTTATTTGTTGAGATTTGAAGTTGCCATTTGATTGACCATTCTGATACATAGTCGAGGTCTTTTTGGAGGGTAATAGTATTTTCTGTGGTATTGATTAGCTTTACATCATCAGCGAAGAGAACGCAGTTGCTCTTAATATGATCACAGAGGTCATTTATGTAGAGTATGAAGAGAGTTGGTCGTAGAACACTGCCTTGGGGGGCACCACTGTTGACAGGTACAGAAATTGATAGGACGCTCCCAATTTTGACCATTTGTTGTCTGTTTGACAGGAATGTTTCTATCCAGTTATGCAGGTGTCCAGAGATACTTGAAGATTTTAGTTTTAGTAGTAGTTTGTCGTGTACCACTGAATCAAAGGCTTTACAGAAGTCTGTGTAGTTTGCATCTATTGCTTTGTCCTGTTCGAGTTGTGTAGTCCATATGTTTTTGCAGTGTAAGAATTGCAGATTACAGGATAGTTTTTTTCTGAAACCAAATTGTTTATTAGAGAGTAGGTTGTTTCTCTCTAAGTTGAGGATAAGGGATTGGTTAATAATTGATTCCATGACTTTACAGGTGATGCAGAATAAAGAGATTGGTCTGTAATTTTCAACTAGGCTGGGTCTCCCTTTTTGAAGATGGGGATGACTGTGGCTTGTGACCATAGTTTTGGCAAGGAGCTGGTCCTGAAAGATTATTCAAAGATTATGCTTAGAGGTTCGGCTATAGCTGTGGATAGCTTTTTTAAGAAGTAGGCACATATTCCGTCCAGTCCAGTAGATATTTCCAATTTCTCTTGTCATTAATTTTTTCCCCTTTTAGAAATGGAACTTTAAGTTCAAAAAAAATCCAAAACTGTTTGTTGGATATTGTAACATTCCTGAATCCTGTGGCTTTCCTGATTCATTTCATTCACAGTTCATTCTGGAATGTGAATCGGTGTTATTTCCTGTCCAGCTGAAGAGCAGTTGAGGTTACCAACTAGCTAATCCTCTGCACTTCAGATTTGCTGCGATTGAAAACCAAACAACTAGGGAGAGAGAAAAAGAAGCAGGGTGGTGGTGGAGACTTTTAGAATTAATTCAAACACAGCTGCCTTAATATTCCCATCCTGGAGCAGTTAGTAGATGTTTTGGGAAATGGCTGTAAGGACTTGTCAAGCTAAAATGAGGTGAATTTAAGCTGGTGTTGCTGGATGGCTCAAAATTCTCTCCACCCCTCTCCCACCCCCAAAAAATTGCACAGCAGAAGTTGGAAAAACTTTGGTTTCTAAAACCAACAGCTGCTCACATCCTTATGCCTAATTATCGCAGGGCTGGTAAATAAACGCTCCCCTGTGGGTGTAATTGCTTTCCCTGGTAGTCTTAGCTGACATGGGGCAGGGCCAGGGAAGAGAAGAGAAGCAAAAGAAAACATTCCTCCAGTTTAGATTTTTCTTCTTCTTCTGAGACTAGCTGTAGGCTGGGTTTAATCAAACATGGTTAACTTAAAACTTTAGAGGGAGGGAAAGAGGAAAAGGAGAACATTTGCATGCAATTGCGAAAGAACAGCTTTGGAACAGACACGACTAGGAGACTCTTTGAAAGATAAATTTCAAGCAGAATTTGTTGCTTCAACTTTAGGAGCAACGAGACTGTGGTAAGTTTAGAGAAACTGTTAGGGACAGCTGGTTCAAGGATGTTTGGTGCTTGTACCCCTCCTGGAATTTAAAGGCATTCTCATCTTCTGAAGAAGCATCCGTCTTTTTGAGAATGCCTGTGCTGAATAGGTTTTTCAGTGTGTCAGACAAGGGTAGGCAGTGGGGAACTGACGAAGATCGGATGCCCTTGTCTGCCGAGACCCTGCCTGTCTGTCAACAGAGAATTCTATCTTGGGGTTTGCCTGAGCAGTTCAGAATCATAAAGCTAATCTGGAAATCCAAAAATGAGCTTGCAGAGACGAAGAGAAGAGGGGTTTCGGAAAGTGGAGGGAGTACTCATGTTTTATCAGGTAAGTTTAAAATATGCAATCAAAATTATGTTGGCATGGCTCTAATAATAGGCTTGGCTTGCCCTCCTCCCAAATTCCCCCCTCCCCCCAAAAAAATACTGGTATATTTGATTGTTTGTTGTTTAAACATGTGATGCAGATATACTCTATATATTTATTCTTCAGTAGGAGCATTGAAAGCTCTTGTGGGTTTACCATATTTACTTAAATTATGTAAGACAGCATTCAAAGTCAACTTCCTCGCCACAGTCATCAATGAAGAATCAGTATTTTGTGTTCTCATAAACCTTTTATGTTATGTCTCTTTCTTTAAAATACTTCCTAATGAATACAATTATACTGTTAATTAACATGTTAAGAGATTATTGCATACATTTTGGATAGCATATTAAGAGCGATCAATGTCCTAAATCCTAAAGGTGACAGAATCAGCTTTGGTGTTTATTTCCCAGCATTGGAAGCTTGCTCCCTCCAACCAAAATCTTAATGAGCTCCAGAAATAACAAAGTTAATGAGCAAACAAAAAATTAGTAATTGGGGGATTAAAGGGGAAATATAATGGAATCAAAATAATTTTTAAAATCTCTGGTAACTATAATGAAATTAAGTGTGTTTAACTTCTTTCTGTTGCAATTAGTACAGAATAATCATCTCCTAAATTATATTCAGTTTTTTAGATACTTGATTGTACATGTTTGATTGTGAATTGTGTCCAAATAAATACTTTGGGATTAAAATCACTTTTTGTAAGTCAGTGGGAATTTAGACATTTCTTTTTTAAAAAAACAACAAATTTTATTAATTTTCAAAGACAATACACAAACAAACAAAACATAAAACATAAAAACATAAAACATCTTTCCGAAAGCTGCTTGATCCCGGGTTACATCTCTTCATACAGACACAAATTCAAATTCATGTTCATTTTATATATCATTCAATATCTTATTACCATTTTCCATTTTCTATATAGCTTCTCACCTCTTTTAACTTTCTTAGTTTTATTTTATTTATCTCATCTCAGTTCAGATCATTATGCTTATTATTCTTTGTCTGTTCTGTTTCCAGCTATCTATTTATCTTTTCTCTTTAAACAAAATTTCTCCTGTACACTAATTGGAGTGTGATGCCTTTAACTCTTTCTCCTAAATTTATAACACTTAGTATAGTACATAACTTCCATTGGGATTCTGTGTAGTACATTCTAAAGTTACACATTATATTTAAAAAAAAGAAAAAATTATAAGTATGTAATACAATTAAAACAACTATCCATGCCAATTCAAATCTATCCAATTGAATATCATACTTTTATGGGAACACTTATACTTTCCGTAGTTATTTCCCCCTCACTTCACATCACTTATATTTTAAATCATTGTATCATTAAAATGTTCCCATTTCCTCCTACTTCAATTCTCTCATTTATTTTATTGCCTTCCTTTTATTCACAAAAATTTCACTAAGTTACACTGAATATTTTATCCCATTTTTTGATCACATGTTGTTTCCAATTTTCTAACATTATTTCTAAGTACAAATATAACAATACAATCTTATGTACCTTTGCAGAATCCCTTTTTCAATTAAGTTTTACCCATTATCTCTAAATGAATCTTGTTTCTTTACATCTTGCTCATTGAGGCTTCTCATCCCTTCCTTTCTCCCTTGCTTCTTCTCCCTGCCCTTTTTACCCCCTTGTCTCTCCACCTCCCTTTTCTTCTTCTGCATTTCCCCTTTCTGTTGTTTTCTAACATTATATCCACTTTTCACCTTATTTTTCTCTTTTTTGGTTGTTTTTTTTTAATCTTAAAGTCCCCTTTTTCTTTTCCTCCTTCTCCCTTTCTTCCCCAAATAAAGTTACTTGTTCATCAAAGATGGCTTCTTCTTTATCCCAATCATCTTGTTGCGCAGTCAGTTTCTCATAGGTGCAAATTGCCATTTCTAAGAATTGAAAAAGAGTGCCAAGAGAGTCTTTCCCTTCTTGTTCTTCTTGTTCTTGTTCTTCTTCTTTGTATTTTTTGAGTTCAATTTTCAATTCATCCACAAGTGAATTGTAGAAAGAATTTTTTTTCCCAAAACAACCACCCAAGTGTTTTTAGTCCTTCAAAGATAATTTCCAAAAGTCCCAAAGTCACCAAACAGTCCAAATAAGCTGTTTCTTTTAGCACTTTCTTCTTTCTTCACTTTCTCTTTCTGGGGTTACTGTTTAGTTTCAAAGTTCCAGTTAAAATGTATCTTTTAGAAGTCTTGTTAGTATTTAATGATTCTTTAAAATTCTAGGCAATCTCCTCCTTACTTCCAAATCCTGCTCCAATTCTTTTCCTCTCCCTTCCCACTTACAGCAAAAAAAAATTTTTTTAAATGTTCAGAAAGCCTTATTATCCCTTTAGCATTTAATTATCCAGTTTACCTATTGATGCCAAAGCAGGTTTTTCCGATTTCTCATGTATTTCTGTTCGCTGTCAACGTTAGGAAGGAGAGTGAAAAAAAAGAACTTTCCCTTTTACTTCCATTCGCTGCTTGTAAACTTGTAAATCTCTGGGAACGATGTATCTTTCGCAAATTTTAAGTTCCAGGATACCTTCGTTGTTGCTTTGTCCTGGTCAGCAAAAAAACCTTTCACTTCTTCTTAACTCCTCCTGCACTTTCTTTTCCGGCTGAGCGCTTCTTTGTGGCGGCCATTTCTGACCGCCGCTCTACCACCTTCGGAAAAGGGGGTTTAGCCGGCTAGGGAAGAGAGGTGCGATTTCTCTCGATCCTGCCAGATCCCCCCTATCTTCACCACCTTCTATGGAGGTGGCTAGCCCTGAAGCCAGATGGCTCAGGGCACTCCAGCGGCGAGCGCAGGCAGAAACCGCGCACGATCGCGGATTCCTGCCTGCCCCGAAGCGCTGCAAACCGGAACTCCAGGAATTTAGACATTTCTATATCTGAATTAGTGCCTAGCTAAATACCTACAATGGTTTTTCTAAATTATTTTTCTTTACAGTGTTATTTAAAAGCAAATGAGTAACATTGTGCTTTTCATACTCTATCATGTTATAGGTTATAACTGACTTTGAGATTCAATTCATGGCATTTTTATTTAAGTCTGTTGAGTTTGGTTTTAGATAACAACCAGCACTGTGTACAAAGTTGTATAAACACTGTTCTTATAGCATAATGGTGTCCACTACATGTAGTCTGTATTGAATGTTTGGTCTCCTTAACTTACCCTTACTAAGATCATAAAACTCTTGGCTATTTCATTACCAATATAAAAACAAACCAAAGCAATAAATCTATTTTGTCTTCATCTCTTCATATTTTATGTTATTCTATTGCAATTTTTACAAAATAGTAATATATTTACAAAATAGTTATATTTTTACAAGGTAGTATATTTTCAGATATATTTTCCTAAAATGTACATTTTAAAAATTTGGACCAATGTGACAAATATATCCACATCTGTTAGTTCAACTAATAAGTATATGCTTTTTCCTTAATGTGATTGTTTCTTATGGAGAAACCACACCACAATATTCAGAAAAATACAAATACTGTAGGATATTTTTTTAATTGCACGATGGCTTAGAAATTATGAAATTATATAAGTTCATCTCCAAATACAAAGGGAGTGCATTTTGTTCCTTTCCTAATGTGAAATTTTTTTAATTGCAATATACATACAGAACAGTGATGGCCAACCTTTTTGTTGTGGTGTGCCAAAAGCACGCGCATGCACAATAGTGCATGTGCATACGGGTGCTGGCACCCATAATGCAATGCGCCCCAGCCCCTGCGCATGCACACGCAATACCCGCGCCCTGCCCCCTTGCCTGCACTGTGCATGTGCGTGCCTCCCAGCTGATTTTTGGCCCGTTTGAGGCCGTTTTTGTCCTCCCGAGGCTTGAGGGAAGCCTATGCAGCCCCAGGAGGCTGAAAAATGGGCCTTCTGGAAATACCTGTGCCTGTTTTCAGCCTACGGAGGGCCTCTGGAGATAGGAGGAGGTTGTTTTTGCCCTCCCGGAGGCTTGAGGGAAGCCTGTGGAGCCTCAGGAGGCTGAAAACGGGCCCATTTCAGCACTTCCAGTATTTCCAGAAGGCCCATTTTTCAGCCTCTCAAGGCTACAGAGGCTTCCCTCGAGCCTCTCCAAGGGCGAAAACAGCCTCAAATGGGCCGAAAATCAGCTGGGACATGCGCGCATGCACAGTGCAGGTAAGTTTGGCTGGGGCTTGCATGCCCACACAAATGGCTCTGCTTGCCACCTGTGGCATCTGTGCCATAGGTTCGCCATCACGGACATAGAGCATATTTGTAATCCTTCGAAGATATCTAGGTAGAATCAGAAGTGCATCCAAAAATGTGACAGCCAATCAAAACCTTTCTAACTGATAGGGAGACTAGGGGTACTTCCACCACTTCATACTCAGCTATTGGCCAATGGAGAGCAGAGTTTGCCCCTCAATAGGGCAAGTGTATTTCTTCTCCCCTGATGGCACCTCTTGGCATGAGTCTGTATTTTAGAGCTTTTATTCATTCCTGCCAT
This sequence comes from Notechis scutatus, assembly GCF_049901735.1. Lineage (NCBI taxonomy): Eukaryota > Metazoa > Chordata > Lepidosauria > Squamata > Elapidae > Notechis > Notechis scutatus. Next base: position 92,427,928 of record NC_142009.1, on the reverse strand, counting down.
TCCATCACCCATCTCTCTAGTGACCCCACTGACTGCCTCTTGTAAAAAAATGGAGCAGAAGAGAGTTGTACTTCCTCTAACTCTATGATAAGTACCCAGTAACATCATTGCCCAGGGAATTAATTTGCTTGAACTGAACTGAAATTGTACCTAGTAATGCTCTCACACTGCAGAGGCCATAGGAAGAGAAAAGGGAAAGGAACAACAACAAGCATCACAATAACTCTGCACAGCTGTCTTCTCAATTTATTCCTGCCTAATGTTCATATTTTCAATTTGTAGAAGTTATATGCCGGTATATACATTATTGGAAATGTTCTTTGAATGTTTTATTTAATAACAATAGTCTTTTTTTGCCGTTTCTACACATTAACCAAGAATATTAGGGTTTTATGAATTTTTGCAGGAATTAATCTAGAATTTGCTACTTTTGATTCTGTGCTCTCCTATTTATTTATAATAGTATATTGTAATGTTTACAAAGTGTCTGAGTACAAAGTGTTCAGAAAGGAATTATAAGGAGGCAATCCACATGAAGTTATGGCTAGAAAATATAATTGTGACTTGCTTTTTGAATACAGTATCCAGAAGTCCCAGGAGGATTGGAGAGCAACATAAAAAGTTGTGCTTTTCAAAACCATATAGGAAGAATATTTCGGAAAAATACAAGATGAGGTTTGACGTGTAGCTGTTGCTTTGGAAATTTGTATTACTGTTTCACATGATGTAGTGTTGAATGTAGAAGAAATGACTACCTGGAGAGCCATAGCCAAGCATCTGGACTTTCATATTAGTAATCAGCATGGAGTGGAATAACAGTGGAGGAAATGAAATGTGAGTGTGTACATGCACACATATACATACACAACCACAAACAGAGAGAGACAGGCGATAAAGGATAGAAAAATGTCAATCTCCAAAGGAAAAAAAAATACCATGTGCATTTCCAATCTGGAAACAATTTATATTAAAATGGCACTAAATTAGAAGGTTAGAAAGGGAGAGCGAGCTGTATATGATTTCTAAAGTAATTTGGGTAGGGAGGGGACAAGGAAAACCAAACAAGAGTTTAAAGTTTTGTGGGGCAATTAGTAGTTGACTGTTCTGTGGAATAGACCTCAGTCAGAAAGGCATAAAGTAATCCTGCATCAACCACATTTTGTGGGCAAGTGATACTGGAAAATATGGGGAGAACTACCAGGGTAGGAAAAATAATATTGCCATCTCTTCCTGTTAATTCAGTAGAACAGCATTCTCTCTGGGACTTCTAATGGCTCTTGTACACTTGGAAGAACAGTATTGAAATAAACAGGAGGAGTAGTATAAGGAAATATGGTACTTTCTAAATAGTGACATGTTATTTTCTAAGATGCTAGAAGGGTTATTTGAAAATTGGAAAAAGTAATTGGGTTATTGGAAAAGTAAAAGTATTAGTAAATTTCAAAGACATCAATTAACTCTGGTCACAGAGATATTTCGAGATATTTGTCCATAAGGTAGATGAATATTTACTAGAGTATACAAGAACAATTCTAACTATTCAAGAACTATCAGATGCTTTCAATAAACTTCATCATAATTTCCTGATTAGAATCGACAACTATCAGGACAGGTTAAGAATCGCTTGGACTTGTGTATAAATTAATTCCTTTTCAAATACTTTCTTAAGTGTAATCATAACTTCTTAACTGTTTTACATTAAATCTTGGCATTAAATTCTCATTTCCACAATACTTGCAATATTCATTTTCTGTTGCCAGCTTAACCACCTTTTTTCATTACACTGTGCTGGAACTCTACTCTTTCAGGTCACTTTCCCCATACAATCTGCATCCTAAAAATTACAACTTTCCTTTTCATAGCCCAGAGAAATGCCACAAGAGTTTTTTGGTTTGGTTGGCTTATGCCAATACATCTGCCCTTGGTCATAAAAAAGTGAAGAGAAACATTGAAGTCAAAGAAAGATGTCTTCAAGCAAATAATAGAATAATAGAAGGCTTATGGAAACATCAATATTTTTAAAAAATCATTTGAATTATATTAAATTCAGCACCTTCCAAGTCTTTCACTTTCATGAGATGCTTAGGGCCAAAGAGACCGTTTATAGAATGGAATAAACAGAATTGGAAGGGGCCTTGGAGGTCTTCTAGTCCAATCCTCTACTCAGGAAGAAAAACCTACACCATTTCAGACAAATGGTTGTCCAATCCCTTCTTAAAAACTTTCAGCGTTGGAGCATTTACGATTTCTGGAGGCAAGTTGTTCCACTGATTAATTGGTTCTCGTCTCTGTAACAATACTCCTAGACAAGACAATTCATATTTGAGCAACTGGAACTGCCACACAAGGGGGTCAGTGTCCCAAAGGTCCTTTTTTTTTTTCCTCAAGAGGTTACTGGACTTTTTGGTTTTTCTTTGAAGATGTTTCGCTTCTCATCCAAGAACTTTCTTCAGCTCTGACTGGATGGTGGGGAATGGAAGGATTTATCACATCATCCAGTGAGAGCTGAAGAAGCTTCTTGAATCAGAAGCGAAACATCTTCAAAGAAAAACAGAAAGTCCAGTTGGCTCTTGAGAGAGAGAAAAAACACTTTGGGGGCAACCATGACCTGGATGACTGAGAATTTCCACAGACAAAGGGGTCAGTGCAATGCAGCACAAAGGAACAGGGCAGCCTCACTTAAGGGGATCCTTTACAAAGACTTTTTTTGGGAAGCTAATTGCCTTCAAAGCTTGGCACAACCTTAGTATGAATCCAATCATATTGTATAGTCATGTTCTTCTGAATCTAGAACTAAGAACCCTTAATAATCCATAATACACGCACCTCGACTTACAACAGCTTGTTTACTGACTGTCCAAAGTTACAATGGCAAAGTGGTAACTGTTCAATGGCAAACCATTCAAAGTTACAATGTTTTTCACAGTTACAACCTTGGCAGCATTCCCGTGATCATGTGATCAAAATTCAGGTGTTTGGCAACTGGTTCATATTTATGACCGTTGCTAAATCCCAAGGTCATGGGATCACCTTTTGCAACTTGCTGAAAAGCAAAGTCAATGAGGAAGACAGATTCACTTAACAACGGGGTTACTAACTTATCAACTGCAGTGATTCACTTATCAACTGAGGCAAGAAAGGTAGTAAAATGGGACAAAACTCACTTAACAACAGAAATTTTGGACTAATACACTGTGGATGGTAAACCTAATAATTTGTGGGCGCTAAAGCAACATGCAATACCTAGAACACATATGAATCACTGTTGTACCATCTAGACTGGGACCAATTGTGAGTACATTAACAGCAGAATGGCTACTCCACCAGCTGGTTAATGAGATGCTAACTTTACCTCTTCTGGACAGGATTTTTTTTGCATTTCGGGATATAAAAATACATCCATGGAAAGATATCTTGATTAGATGTTACTGATTATTACATGACATATTAATAATATCCACATATTGATTAAACCAATCATCCAAAATGGTTCAACTGTGTCATCTAATCCAGTTGCCTTGCTATTGTTGAAAATACTTCTTCAACTATGTTTCACTTGAAACATTCTGGTGCTCTTCCTCTATTTGCAGCCCTTCCAATGTTACATTATCCATAAAATTTGAATATCTGGAAATATGTGAAAATGAGTAAATTTAAAAAGTTGTCCACTTCCTCTATTTAATTATTAGGCTTGTCTACTATGAGAAGTTTCCATCTATTGTAGACAGATTCCAGCTGTAGCCTTTTAAATGTGCAATGTTTGTAACTATTACTCTCCATTTCTTATTGCACATTTTAAATAATTTTCTGTGATGCAAAAGTGAATGGCTGAATTAATACGAAAAATCTTATTAATCATCCTTTGGTGAAGGATACCCAAGGACCGACCAATCTCTCAATTCACCAGAAGAATAAGGTTCACAGGCTTTAAAGAATTGACTAATAAAACTATGATCAGAGAAAATAACATAGATTCTGCACACATGTGTCATTAATTGGGGAACTAAAGCTAAAAATTATAAACATGAGATCAGTCCGAGAATTTAGTCCATCCATACTCCCCCAAAAAGAAAACTCACATTTCAAAATATAGGTGATTGGATACTAATAAGGTGGAATTCCATTAGATTGAATTGGGGCTGGAAGGCAGAATCCATTAAATGTATATTGAATGCAAACCAATCAAAATCATACTGCTTGATTCTATAGGTAAACAAAAATACATCTCTATATGTAGTATTTGCAATTTATTAAACTATAAAGCAGATTTGGAAACAAAAATTATGTTTAAAATAGAAATCGCAGCTCAATTCAGTTCAAAATGTCTTTTGTTGAAAACTGCATGTAGTTCAGATACAAGAAAAAGTGCCTTCAAAGCTATAGATATTAGTTCGTTTAAAAAAAAAATCTCATGAATATATGAAAATGGGACAAAACTGAGCTATAAAAAAATAAAAAACTGAGCAAAAAAGGAAAAATTGAGTAAAATTCTCTTTTTTATTTGATCTTAGATTGAATTCAGTGTTTCAGCTGAAATTCATTGTTTTTAAATACAGAAAATAAAATTTGTTCATTGATTTGTTTAAATCTGGTGTATTTGTTCTAGGCTCAGTGATTATTGCCCATTTTTCTCATTCTCTCATGCCTTTGTATTTAATTATTAGAACTCTGTACCCACAACACGGGGACATGCACAATCGTTTAAAGTGCTATTATATACAGTATATAGTATATAATAGTAATAACACAGAAATGTCTACTTTCCACATTGCTTTTTAGATGCCATCAGGAGGTGATATATCTTAGTGTCTCCCTTTTTTCTCATAGATTTTTTAACAGCTTCACAAAATTGCAACACAAAAAAATGTAGCTTTTTTCAAATGACTGAGCAAGGAGGATTGAGGGATATTTTTGTCTAACCTAAGGATGCAGCATACTTAGGCTTGTTCTACTGCAAGGAAGTTCTAAGGATGCAAGCAACTTTCAGACCTTTTTGTGTGTATTTTTGGAGAACCCTCTGACCAATATTCTTGAATATGTTGACATAATTTCTTGCCGTTTTTGTGGCAGGAAACAATTCAAAAAATGTAGTCTAGGCCCAAAGAGAAGCGAATGCTAAAATACTATCCAGTCATGGTGTTAGGTATAACATTGATACCCAACAAGGTTTGGGTGGATAAATATATAAACTAAGGTATCATAGTTTAAATGTTTGTAACTTTAAGCACCACACTACATGTAATTAGCCAATTAAGGGTGCGGTTAGAAACTGCAATAAGAGGAAGCAGGAGAAAGCCTGCTGCTTACTGCCTATTGCCTATTGCCTACTGTTTTACTGTTTGCCGTTTGCTGTTTACTGCTGGATACAACTGTTTACTACTGTTTTACTGCGACTGTCTACTGTTTGATCGTTCTACTGAATATCCAGCGTTATCCTCTGGAGAAAGGCATCGGAGGAGGAGAAGATATCTTTATCGGCTGATAAAGATATAGTAAGGACAATTACCTGGACTGAGTTAGTGAGTCTTACTGAATGGATATATTGTGGATGAAATACGGACTGATTGACAATGTTTAAACTCTAACTGGATTAAAAACTATTTAAACTACAAACAGTGTTTGTGTTCAGTGTGTGTATACTCTAAAACCCTTCCTCTCTCATTTAGCTGCCTGGCTTGACTGCTGCTGCATACTCTGCTAGGGGTTTATCCCCAAACACTAACAATGGTTATGGGCCCAGCTGCACAGTCTAACTAACCAGCATATAGCAGTGAGAGTTGGTGTGAGTTGCACATTACTGTAAAAACAAACTGTTTTATTAGTTTAAAATAGTCATATATCTGAAGAGTAATGGCACAAGTAAATCTACCACATCTGTCCCTGATATCCAGGCTGGATGGAACAAACTATGTTTCATGGTCAATGAAATGTAGTTTACTTCTACGTAAAGAAGGTTTGTGGGACATAATAACAAACCCACCAGATGTGAGTAGATGGGATCCTGATGATGAAGAGGATAACAAAAAGTTACAAGACTATAAACGGAAGAATGAGCAGGCTTTATGCATCATAGGACTGACTCTCTGTGACCAGCAGCTTGTCCATATTCGTGGAGAAAAAATGCTGCAAACTGCTGGGAGAACCTCAGGAAGATATATGTTCGGGACAGTGTGGGAGCGCATATAAATCTTACACGGAAGCTGTTTGAACACATCTTCAAAGGAATGGAGATATGTTAGCTCATTTAAACTGTATGAAGAGCATTTTTCAAGAATTACAAGAAAAAGAGCTTATCTTTAATGAGCTGCAACAAGTATACATTATATTATCTTCATTAGATCAAAGCTATGATGACTATGTGACTTCGTTGGAAGTATTGCCTAAGGATAGCCTCTCATTAACCGAGATTACAGGCAGGCTACTAGAAGCCAGAAGAAGGTGTGAACGTGACCAGCTGAGAGAAGATAAATCTAAGAAAGAAGAGAAATTATCTTCAAAGCTTGATAGAAACCAGCTTAGTAAAGGAAAGCACCCGGAAGAAGAGAATTTATCTTTGGCGGCATACACAATTAAAAAGTGTTTTAATTGTGGAGGAAGAAGGACATTTGGCAAGTTTTTTGCAAAAAGGGAAAAAAGCCAGAATGTAAAAAGCCCAAGAAAGCCTTTGAACTAACCATGTTTAGCAACTGTGATGTGAAGAATGATTTATGGGTGGTGGACAGTGGTGCATCCCACTGCATCACGAGAGATAAGACAAAATTTGTAAAAATGTCTACAAGCTCTCAACATATATCACTTGCTAATGGCTGGAACCTGAAAGCGAAAGGAGAAGGTACCGCACATTGTCCGTGCATAAATCAGGATATAAAAATGTTGTATGTACCGCAACTAAAGTTCAACTTGCTTTCTGTAAGGGTATTAGTCAAACTAGGTTATGTTTAAAAATAATAATTGCATAATTGAGAAGGATAAAAAAAGGTAACTGCAGCTTTAAATGGAACGTTATACGTCTTAGATGATAGTAAGATTAAAAATAATAATTGCATAATTGAGAAGGATAAAAAAAGGGTAACTGCAGCTTTAAATGGAACGTTATACGCCTTAGATGATAGTAAGAAAGGGGAGGCACAGACTGTATTTAACAATATAAAGCCTCATAATGAATGTATCCATTTATTGCATAGGCGTTTGGGGCATGTAAATTTTAAAATGCTAAAACGTACAATAGAGTTATCTGATGGAATAAGGTTAAAACCTTGTGATAAATATTTGCGTTGTAATGTTTGCTGTGAAGATAAGAGCAAAGTATTGCCTGCAAATAGGCTAAATGGTTTCAAAACTAAAGAACCTTTAGAAGTGATATTTGCAGACATCATAGGTCCAAAGAAACCCAGTATGGGGGTGCTCGATATATACTGAGCATTATGGACCACTATTCTAGATATGGGTTTTGCTACTTAATGAAGAGCAAAACTGAAACATATAAAACATTTTTTCAACTGGCTTAAATTTGCAGAAAGAAAGACTAAACGGCAACTGATAACCCTGGTGACAGATAATGGTGCGGAATTTGTTAACAACAAATTCCAGAACAGACTAAAGGTAGCTGGAATAGAGCACAAAAGTCTGCACCATACAGGCCACAACACAACGCATTCATAGAGAGAAGAGGCCAAACACTACAGGCAATGGTTAGAACAATGTTAACTGATTCTGGATTACCTGATTCTTTGTGGGGGAGGCTACAATGTGTGCTAATAACATATTGAACAACGTTGTTAACACAACGACAGGTGAAATACCATTCACCAAGTGGCATGGCAGGAAACCTGACCTAAGTTACCTGCACACATTTGGTGCACCAGCATGGGTGCATATCCCTAAACAACTCAGGCATAAAGGGCAACACAGAGCTAAACGATTTTTCTTCGTTGGTTACCAGGCAAACCATAGGGCATATAGATTTTGGGAGAAAGGCACATCTAAGGTGTTATGTAGTGCTAGTGCCCAATTTCTAGAGCACGTAGGATGGGAGAAGTTAGAACAGGATACCAATAAAGAAGTAATTATTGAATCTTATAGAAATCCCATTAGTTATCCCTGTAACTTTAAGAATAAAGTAAAGAGAGAAATACAGGAAGAAATAGAGCCCATAAAGGAAGAAACAGATCCAATAGCTGAGCAGGATGAGGAAGATGAACAGGTAGTAATTCAAAAAGTCCTCCTGCAAGCCCTGTAATTCCCAGAAGAACTACACGAATATCTAGACCGCCTGATAGATACCAGGCTAACACAGTGTGCCAAATTAATAGAGTTCCATGTACTGTAGATGAAATAAAAATGTATCCTACTAAGGATAAGGAAAGTTGGTATGCAGCAATGAATAAGGAACTGAACTCATTAAAGAATATGAAAGTATATGAGAATGCGAGATTACCTGTAGATATGAAGTCCATTGGCTGCAAATGGATTTTTAAGGTAAAATCTGATAAAGATGGAAATATAATCCATAAGGCACGATTAGTAGCCCAAGGTTTTAGACAGAATGCCAATGACTATGATGAGGTGTTTGCACCTAGTCTTAAGGCAACAACCTTGAGGGCAGCATTAGTGTGGGCAGCTAGCAAAAATATATAATTAACCACCTAGATGTGGAAACCGCTTACTTGCACGCCCCATTAAGACACACTATATATATGAAAAACCTGTTGGAATTAAAAGTGAAATAATGGATAATAATGATTGTTGGTTGTTAAAAAAAGCCTCTATGGTCTTAAACAATCAGGCTATGAATGGAACCAGTATATTGTAAAGGAACTAAACAATATAGGATTCAGAGCTGGGCTAGCCGATCCATGTCTATTTAAGAGGGAGACTAATGGCAAAATATCATTATTATTGTTGTTCACTGATGATATTGCATTGATTACTGAAACTAATGATGAGGCCAATAAAATAATAGCATCATTAAGAAAGAAAATAAAGATTAAGCAATTAGGGAGATAAAAAAATATCTCGGTTTAAATATACAGAAAACACAGAAGGGCTTTAAGATATCTCAGGAAGATAAGATATGCAAATTGCTAATAGATTATAAAATGGAGCTTTGTAAGCCGGCTAAGACTCCAATGAGTCAGGAGTTTAGCAACACTGATGCACAAAGCCCGGAGTTTGATAAGGTAATTTATCAATCATTAATTGGTAGTTTGTCTTATATTAGCAACTGGTCTAGACCAGACATATCGTACAGTGTGAATCAGTTAGCACGTTTCAATTCTGCACCAAGTGAAAGACACTGGATTGCAGCTAAGAGAATATTAAGATATCTTAAAAAGACAATGAATTATTCATTGTATCTAGAACCAAAAGGTGATCTCATTCTGAGTGCTTATGCTGATGCTAGTTTTGCATCAGAAAGAGACACAAGAAAGTCGACTTCAGGAACAGCCATAATGCTGGGTAAGACATTAATAGGTTGGAAGTCAATAAGACAACAGCATATAAGTTTGTCAACTATGGAGGCAGAATTCTCCTGTTTATCGCTATTATGTACAGAATTGATTATGTATAAGCAAATGATGAATTATATAGGCATAACTGTGAATTATCCTATAATTATACATGAAGATAATCAGGCAGCAATCCAAATGGCCACAAATATTGCAGTCAAAACTAGGAGCAAGCATACAGATTTAAGGTACCTAAACGTTAGACAATCTGTGAGAAGTAAAATGATACAGCTGGAGTACTGCATGTCGGAGGACAATGTAGCTGATAATTTTACAAAAGCCCAAGGTGCCAGGAAGCACCAGGAGAGTTGTGAAAACTATGGGGTTAGATTGTAAAGGTATTATATATTTATATCACCCAAAAGGGGAGAATGTTAGGTATAACATTGATACCCAACAAGGTTTGGGTGGATAAATATATAAACTAAGGTATCATAGTTTAAGTGTTTGTAACTTTAAGCACCACACTACATGTAATTAGCCAATTAAGGGTGCGGTTAGAAACTGCAATAAGAGGAAGCAGGAGAAAGCCTGCTGCTTACTGCCTATTGCCTATTGCCTACTGTTTTACTGTTTGCCGTTTGCTGTTTACTGCTGGATACAACTGTTTACTACTGTTTTACTGCGACTGTCTACTGTTTGATCGTTCTACTGAATATCCAGCGTTATCCTCTGGAGAAAGGCATCGGAGGAGGAGAAGATATCTTTATCGGCTGATAAAGATATAGTAAGGACAATTACCTGGACTGAGTTAGTGAGTCTTACTGAATGGATATATTGTGGATGAAATACGGACTGATTGACAATGTTTAAACTCTAACTGGATTAAAAACTATTTAAACTACAAACAGTGTTTGTGTTCATTGTGTGTATACTCTAAAACCCTTCCTCTCTCATTTAGCTGCCTGGCTTGACTGCTGCTGCATACTCTGCTAGGGGTTTATCCCCAAACACTAACACATAGGAATCATGCACAGAAGATCTTGGTCTCATCACTTGGCATCATCACCGTGCCTATTCTAGCCCTTGCCACCCAAAAAACATGAAGTGAAGACCCTACCCTGTATGTCCAATGAAGCAGGATAAAGATTCCCTAGTTATTTGCTGAAAGTTGAGTAACAAAGCGTGAAGAACAGCCACTGCTAATTTTGTCCTCGTGTTTCTTGACCACGTTTACTACCCAGACCTCACAAACCTTTTACTAATATTTCTGTAGGCTCTGTGTCCCTAGAAATATTCTTACATCTGGCTTTGCTTATGGTGAAATTATATGGTTTGGGAAAGGTCAAATTACTACAGAATTGATGGGAAGCGTATCCACTATATTTAGATAGCCTGTCACGTACTCTCATGTGCAGAATTACAACTTCGTGAACAGCATGCATCATTAAAACCAAATAGTAAAAATCTGCAAGTAATCCACCTACAGAACCTAATGTACAAATATTGTTTCAAAAATGCCGTTTTTATTTCCACCTATATAATATGAAGTGGCTCACTTTGAGTAAAGTATCTAACGTAGTTGATGAATCATCATAAAATACTGCACAGGGGTGTTAGTATTGCTTGATACATATGAATTAAGTGATCTGAGAATATTGTTTTATTAGTTTGTGTTTAAAGTTACTGAAATTAACTTTATGAATTTTTAATTCATAAATTTAATTTAATAATAATTTAATAATTAAATTAATTAAATTAATTAAATTTAATAATTTAATAATTGTTAATTTTTATGAAATTAACTTTATGGTGTGCATAAGCGCACCAACGTGCCTACCGTCCCTGTCCTATTGTTTCTCTTATTCTTTTATTTTTCTTATATGTACCCATTTCATGTATTCACAACTATGTATACATTTATACTTATTATCTTGTAAACAATTGGCAAATCAAATAAATAAATAAAATAATTATTTAGGCTTTTGGTTTTGCATGAAAGATGGATGTCACAGCTGAAATCTGTAATTTGGGAATAACTGTAAAAAGTTTCTGATATCAGAAATGCATAACAATATTTATGGGTTTTTATTAATTGCTGAAGGGGGGAAAGGGAGCAAGAATATTTTGATATGAAAGTAGAGATATACCACTCTGCTTTGCATTCCTTTTCCTAAACAATGAAGTTCACCAAAGGAAAAAAAATCAGTCAGTGTTTTAAGATGCCATTGCAATTATGCCTTTGCTTCTTCATATGGTACCTTGGTATTCATCATTAATTTGATTTGGGAGGCACGATGAATACCAAAAACTATGAGTACTAAACAAATTTTCCCCTATGGAATAATATAGTGAGTTACAAGGCAGCAGACATTGACAAGTTTTAGCTTGCATGTTGCATACCAAACTATCAGCAGTCTTTCCCATGATTGTGATTCCTACTGAACCAGACTGAGAGACCCTTTAAAGGCTCAGGAACCCTTTGCAGGTGTTATGGCTTAATTAGCTGATTAGAGTGGGACGCTTTGAGCCTAGAATATTGAACTTTTTCACAATATTCTAATTTTCTGAGATTGTGGATTTGGGGTTTTCATGAGCTGTAAGCCATAATCATCTCAATTATGACACATCACGGCTTGAACTATCTTGCTTTGCATGTAATGAGTCTATCTCATATATTAGGTTCACCGTTTAAGTTGCATTACTGAAATAAATGAACTTTTGCACGATATTCTAATTTTTTGAGTTTCATCTGCATAGTTTGTTGAAACTCACTTTAATGGAAGCATTTAAAAACTGTTGCTGAGCTTTTGCTCAGTCTTTGATTCTGTTTATAAGATTTCAGAAGAGCTTTGTTTGTTAGTTGTAGAGCTGAGGGTAAATACTGTATTTTCCTTTATTTTTAGCGCGTCTTTTGATGTTCTGTTCGGATATGTTCCTTCTTTATGCAAGAATGGAAGACAGCAGTGTTTGATATAATTAAAAAGCATACCAAATATACAGCTTGAGCTTGCTAAGTACTTGAGATTGTTGCTTGTTCTGAGCATCAACTGCACAACTACTGAAAAATTGGTCATTTTGTTGTTGTTGATGATGATGAATGATCATATAGGAAAAGAAATAAATAACACAGCAAGTACACTTTCAGCCTGATTCACTTGTGTCCAAGTTAGAAAATGTTAATTGAAAAGAATACAATTGAAACTACCTATTTTGTCCAGTTGATTAGCTGAACATCTAAGTACTTACTTAAAGAAATGAAAAAAACATTTATTGAGAAGAGAAGACCGTTCTGATTTTCTGCTTCCATTTCAACTAAGTCCTACAAGGATTTAATATTTTGAGCACGTTTTAAAATCATCCCTTGGGTCATTTTTTCTTCTTCTGTGTGTTACGTCGGTAGCTGGTTTCAGTAAACAAAATCTGTCACCCCCGACTATTCTTGGCATCCTGAGTTACAAAAAAGCAGCAAGGGGTTTACTCTAGCTTCACTTTGTTTTCAGGGCTTAAACATTTTAAATGTTTCAAATATTTTCCATCAGAATGCAGTTTGAAGCAAAACTCATATCCTTACCAAAGAGTTTTGCCAGGTAATAGTTAAATACAGGGTTATCTTGGCTTATCTTGTAATAGTTTCTCTGTTTTCCTACTTTATTAGAACAGAATAATTCATCAACTGATGTATATTTAGATAGCAGTTCTATGTTCTTTATCTTATTGGTCCTAACCTTTTTTTTTTTGCTTTATACTTCCCATTTGACTTCTGTAGATCTGTTAGTTTGATCTCTGTGTCATGCTTTCATGAACAACTGAGGTTTCCTTTGTCTGCTAGATTTCCAGTCTCTGGTATATTCCTTATACCTGTGATGGCAAACCTATGGCACAGGTGCCGGAAGTGGCATGCAGAGCCATTTCTGCCGGCATGCAAGAGGTTGCGTGGAAGAGCCCCACTGTGCATCCCCATGCACTGCCACCCGGCAGCTGATTGTTGGGTATCTGGTGTGCATGCTCAGGGGGGCAGGAGAGACACACGTATGCGCAGAAATGCACAGCGCATGCACAGGGGGTGAGAGGCATGCACATTGTCTTCTGGGTGCTGGCATGTGAGCAATTTTCAGCACAGGAGCCCAAAAAGGCTAGCCACCACTGCCTTATACCATATTGTGTATCATAAAAATGAACCAGGAAAGAAAGGACTTCAGAGAGTTGTACGTTATTTCTCTTTCCAATTCTAGGCAGTTATCTCAGGTTGCTCTCTTTGATTGGTTTGTTTTTTTAATATCAAGTCAATATGTAATAAAAAAAAAAAGCATTCTACTATCATTGAACTCTGTATACTGTATATATTACTCGGATCTGGCTAGGCAGACTGGGACAGATTGCTCTAATTCAGAGCAAGATTAGTATTAGTAGGAGGATCGAGTGATGTATTATCTACTTTGTTTATATATAAAATGAAATGTCAATTTTTCTACCTCCAACTAGTATAACAATCTGTGGGGCAGTTTTGAAGCATTGCTCCCTCATTTTAGGCTAGAAAAACAGAACAGGGTTCTTTTGTCACCCAGTCTGCAGTCTCTGTTATGTATGTGTACCTTCAAGTCAGTTTTGACTCCTGGTAACTATCTGAACAAAAGTATACATTGCCATATGGATTGGGCAATTTTCTTGAGATTTCAGAAATAGTTTTCCCGTATCTCCTTCCTAGGCTGAGATAGAGGAACTGGCCCAAGGTCACCTTGCTCCAAGGTGAGATTGGAATTCAGGATCTCCTGGTTTCTAACTTGATGCTTTGAAGTTCCAGGGGTGTCAAACCGGTGGCCCGTGGACCGGATACGCAGGCCATGCCTACCCTAGCTCTGCGAATGGTAAAATGTCACGTGACAGCAACATGATGCCATGAGTTTGACATCCGTGCTTTAAACACTTCACTAAACCTAATCTCTGTTGTATGTGTATCTAGATATAATGGCTCTTGAAGACAAATAATAGCTCCTACATAGCAATGGAGTGGACAGAGAGGAACATCTAAGGGCTTAATAGCTGCCATGGAAACAGGGCTATCCTAATACGTTATAATCCCAATCCATATGGCAATGTGTACTTTTTATAGGCTTTTTTTTGTTGCAATTTAACTTCAGAATAAGCTGATAGTAGTAGATTATCCCTTAGGCATGACTGGATGATCTCTTTTACCAAAGCTTTTGGCTCAATTTGCTGTTAGTAGCGACTGATTTTAAACAGGGTAGGCTTTAATGGGATTGTGATGTTGCTTTTTAACTGGTAATATGATTTCTATATGGGACTGGATTTTGTTCATCCGTTGTTATCTTCTGATAGCAAGTGTATGCTTACGTACACAGAGAAGCTTAGAACACACTGAAAAGTGGATAATAAAGTCATGAAATGCAAATAGCACAAACCTTAATAATTCAGCTTAAAGTTATACTTAAATAACATCTGTATCTGTGAGCGTTTATAATAGCAGGATCAAGCATTCACTGCTAATAAACAATAACTAGGGTTGTCCAAGGGCAAAAGAGTCTGTTAATCAGCAAGTGGAAATGATTTCTCAGTCACCAAACCAGGCTAATGCTGGTAAACAACATCTACTTAGCAAAAGGTCTTTCCAAGATGAAAGGAAGCTCAAACATCCTGCTTTGTACACAGAAGACATTGTGCCTTCTCCAGTAGACAGACATTCATTAACTATTAGAGGAATTATTTTATAACAGCATTTCCCGGTCAGACTCCAGTGACTCAATTCTTAAATGTTTCTTTTAAGAGGATATTTTTCCAGACTTCTGGAAATCTACCACCAAATATTTGTGTCACACCTTAGGCACTAGTTTCCAACACATCTTGTGGATCACTAATTAAGGTTTGCATAATGCCACAAAATTGCAAGCATTCCTTTGAAATAAGAAAGCAATGTATACAGCACTGTGGAAGTAAATGAAAGGAGGAGGTGTTACCTTAAAAGCACCCTTAAATCAAAAGTTACAAGTAGTGATGTTTGGCTGCAAGGAATTTTTCAAGATTGGAGGTAGGCAATATTCTCCTTAAAGAACACATCGAAAATTATTCAGGTTCCCAAACAGTTTCCTTACTTAAGCATGATTTTATTAAAAATGATAAAATGAACAACAGAATCAGCTGACATGATCCTGAAGTCAGGAACACCTGCATCATTAGAGTCATAACAGGGAACATGGGAAGAGAAAACAGTTATTGAGTTAGTTTCAATTCATTCAGCAGTGGTTTGGGGTCATAGTCAAGATTGCTCCAAAAACCTTTTAACTGAAAAATGGACAAATAATGGCTCAATCAGCATTTTTGAAAATATAAATATAAAAAAATAAAATTGATCTGGACTGCATGTTTTGCATATAATCAGTTTTCCTACTCCCCCTCCTCTTGTTTTCTATCTTCTTCCCTTTAAGTTCGCCTAGTATACATCATCAGAGCCAATTTGTGTTAAAGGCAGAGAGCTAGGGACTATCTATTCTAGTAGTCCAATGGTCACCAACCGGTGGTCCGTGAAAAAAATTTGGTGGTCCACAGAGACATATCCCTCCCAAAGCACTCCCCCCAAAGCAATTAAACCAGGCTGCATGGAAACACAAGGCTGTGTTTCCCACATGGCCCGCCCACCCACAGGCCCACACCCTTCGGCCAAGCACAAACCTTATCTTGAGTAGAGTCGTGAGAGCTGGAACTGGATGGTAAGACCAATGGCGGGGGAGGGAAATCCACCCTGGGGTGGCTTGCTGACGTTGGTGAGAAAGTCGGTCCCATATTCCAGACCTGCAGTAGTCACAGGACTGGCCCTTTGGTCATCGTGGAGCAGCTCCTCCAGTCCATGACAGGCCGGTGCACCCAGGTGGAGGAGCAGCTACTCCAGGATGACCAAAGGGCCAGTCCTGTGACTACTGCAGCTCTGGAATATGGGACCGACTTTCCCACCAAAGTCAGCAAGCCACCGTCAGTCAAAATTCATACTAGTGGTCCGCAAGATTTAAAATTATAAGTTTGGTGGTCCCTGAGGTCCAAAAGGTTGGTGACCCCTGTTCTAGTCTTGACTTAAGGTTATTTTTCACAAATCACTAGTTGGTATGTGCTTCTACCGTATCAAGTACAAGAGCCAAAGCATTGTACATCTCTGCTATGTGCCATATACTTGTAAACACACTAGAGAAATTTCTTGAAAGTTAATATTTGTATTCCAATCTTTTTCTTCTTCTGTTGAATCGTGTCCAGTTCTCAGAGACTGCCTGGATAAGTTTCAGTTTTCCCAGCAAAGTTTTTCAGAAGCGGTTTTCCATTGTCTCTTTCCTAGGACTGAGACAAAGTGAATGGCCCAAGGTTAGCAATAACAATAGCATTTAGACTTATGTACCACTTCATAGTGCGGTAAATCACTCTCTAAGTGATTTACAGTTACCATATTGCCCCCAACAATCTGAGTCTTCATTTTATCCACTTAGGAAGGATGGAAGGCTGAGTCAACCTTGAGTTAGCCAGGATCAAATTTCTGGCTGTGGGCAGAGTTATCCTGCAATACTGCATTCTAACCACTACGCCACCATGGCTGTATCATATTTACCCATCTGGTTTCATGCCCAAAGTGAGACTAGAATTGATTGGTCTCCCACTTTCTAGCATGATGCTTTAAAAACTACACCAAATTGGCTTTCCTTTCAATCTTACATTTTATGAAAAAGGGGGCCTGTGCATAATTTGAATAATACCATTTCAAGAGATCTCTTTGTGTATCATTGTCTCATATGCAAAGTTTTAAGTGTCATTGTGACACATTATTTTCTCTTTCTGGAGGGTGGGTGGGGTGTAGATGAAACAATATCCCTAAGGATATATTTAATGGAAAATAATAAAGCGTGTAATGGATCAAAGGTCATGTATTGCCTGGTCATGAATGATTGCTTGTAAAAGATCAAAGAAAATTTCTATACCCAAATTCGTAAATCTCTCTCTAAACAAATGGGACAGGGCATATGACTGGTCTGACATTCTGTATAGTTTTTATGTAAAATTAGCATTTTCCCTTTCCTACAACAGCTCCCACTGTTTTATCTCATGTGATTCCATCCATGATAGATGGAATGCAAGTTGTTGAGAATGAATTCAAAGTGCTTGAAGGATCCCTTTTTTTTTTTTGCTTTTTCTGTGTCTCTCTCTTCTTTATGCTGTAGTTCCATTTTCTGTTTCCCTGTCTAGGAAGAAGACTGATATGGCCAGAGGTCTTAATTACTTGTTTGCAGTCCGAAGGTGGTATGAAATTAGGCCAAGGACTAAATGTGTGCACATCCCTGCTTTAGGATATTGTGGGAAAAAATGTGGCCTTATAATTTTTAAAAAAGATATGACCACTGGTGTCTGTTCAGTGAAGGGGTGTGTGTCTCATAGCCAAAAGGACAGTATATTGATATTTCTTCTATGAGAAGTGGTTCAGTGATGCAGCAATAGAAAATACATAAAGTTCCTCAAAAATGAACTTGAACAAATTGTTGCTTTTCTGCCTTGTTTGTGACTTCCTTCACTAACAAACTTTTATTCCTAATATTTTTTTCATTGCACAAGATATATCATAGAAAGTGGGGCTCTATTTAAGCAGGAGATAAGAATCCATCCTTTTTGCAGCAAAATAATCCTTCCATTATTGACTTCTTGTCTTTTGTCTCTTATTCTTTCTTTGGCAACAAAGACAATTTATAGAACGTGATCCTTTTAAGCATAGTTTCTTGTAAAAATTGTCAAAGAAGTAGGAGGGAACATAATTAGAGTCTGGGAGAGAATAGGATTTTCTTAGCAATCTATGACAGCTGTAATATAATTTAAATTATTATTAAAAGAATGCAAGTATAAAGCTACCCCACTCCCATAGTTTTTCACACAAAAGAGAGATGTTAAATCTGCTCTACAGTTTCAGAGCAGCTGATTATATCTTATTTCTTGTCCACATGATAAGACATTTTAAAGAGGGCACAATAACCACAACATGCAAAAGAACATCATGTTCCAGGCAACACAATTTCTCTCTCCCTCTTATACAACAATCACGCTGTAACTTTTACAACTGCAATATTCTTGGTTGGTATATGATTTTTCTCCAGCTGTTTAAAAAAGTGTTAACAATCATTCCAATGAGAGTAAATTATATGTAAACATTTATTTTGTTGGCTTTCTACACTAATGATACTACTTTATATTACTTTCCTAAGCCAACAGTACTTTAGATCTGAATCAATGGCTCCCAAAAGATTCTACTAATGCACTTACACATTTCCTGAAAACACTTTCTACATTTCAAACTCTTACCTTTTCCTTTTGTAAATCAGATGATCCTCTTAAGTGTTGCTGAACTGAAAGTCCAAGCAATCTCACGCAATCTGGTTCGTGGTAAGAGATGCTGGAAGTTACAAAATCTTTTGTACTACCAAATAGCCGGTCCTCAAAAGAAGATTTCGTGGGGCTCTATGGTTGGTGGAGTCAAAGCCAAAGCTAAGTGATCCCTCTGGAAAAAAACAGTGTTCTTCTGTAGACAGAGTGATGAAGTTTGCAACGTTGTAAGATATAAAAGGGGTGTCCGGCTCTCATTCATGTAGGTTGTATGAAACTCAGCTGAGAACCTTAGAGAAGAAAGTTTTTAACACCTTCCATAGAAAGCTTTAAAGTTAGCTTTTCCCTAAATAGTATCTTGTAAATATGTTTGATTTTGTTCCCCACAGCCCCCCTCCCCAGCCACCATGTCAAATGAGATGTCATCCAACATGTCACCTCTACAGACCAAGAAATCAATTCCACAGGAAGGCTAAAACTGCTTTTGTTGAGATTGGGTATAATATCAGAACCTTGTAATTCTGATTATGGTGAATCTTTTCCTCCCTTTTATATTCCAGTGAATTAGCACTTCCGATGGAGTCTCATTGCTCTGGACTTAAAAAATATTTCTGTCCTTTTTACTTAGGTAACAGTTGTTGCATATTTCTATCAGGGCCATATGCCTTACTCTCTATAGCAGCATGATAATTAACTAGGCTGACTGGAAGATTATGGAAGTTGAAATCCAATCCACCTGAAGGTTGAATTATGTGAAACTGCAAAGATTATTTTCCAGGCAATAATGGGGACTGAGATAGTCTGATAGAATTTCAGAGAGATACGGCAGGTAGAATCTTTTTTATTTTTATTTATTTTATTTTTATTTATTTTATTTTTTCAAGCGATTATAAGATAACAAGTATAAGAATAAACATAGTTATGAATACATGAAATGGATACATATAAGAAAAATAAAAAGAAAGAATAGGACGGGGACGGTAGGCACGTTGGTGCGCTTATGCATGCCCCCTGATGTAATGTAAGTTAAATTCCTTGATATTATTTTATTATTGCACATAACACCTCTTAAACCAAACATGTCTTTCTCATGGCTTGTGGAAGTAGCAGCACAAAGAAAAGGTGCAGCTAATAAATTGTAAATTGATTTAGTAGTTTAAAAATTATTGGGCCTCTTTTGCAAGGGGTAGGGAACTAATATTGTAATATATTAATCAGTATTCAACTAGGGAGGATAGTATGTGTGTATATGTTAATTGTATTAATGTACTTTTCTTTTTTAATGTTTGTTTTGTGTTGTTTTGAAACAAGCTAAGAGAGAAAAAAAGAAAAATATTTTTTAAATAAACGATGTTTCCGTTTAAAGATTGTTTCATTAAATGTTTATGTATAAAATTGTTAGAAAAATAAAATTGAGGTGAAAAATAATAATAAAATATCCTAAACAGGTAATATCCTATACTCTTCAAATTATTATAATCAGTAATACTAAATCTGTAAGTTTCTGAAGGTATCACTATTAATTTTTATTTTAAGATGTTTATTAACCTAACACTATGAGTTTTTGGATGGTGAAACACTGTTTACTTTATATAAATTGAAAAAAGCTGACGTGAGCCATGGTGGTGTAGTGGTTAGAATGCAGTACTGCAGGCTACTTTTGCTGACTGCCAGCTGCCTGCAGTTCGGCAGTTCGATTCTCACCAGGCTCAAGCCTTCCATTCTTCCAAGGTGGGTAAAATGAGGACCCAGATTGTTAGAGGCAATATGCTGACTCTGTAAACCTCTTAGAGATGGCTGTAAAGCACTGTGAAGTGGTATATAAGTCTAAGCGCTATTGCTATTCAAGCCTATGTTATGTCTTCTAAACTCTAAACTATTCCTCTGCATCACAAATAACTGACTCCTATTGCGTCTTACCTCAGACCAAATTAAATAGAATGTTGACAGTGCCCAATAAGTTCTTCTGTTTTGAAAAAGAGGGCAGTGGGGAAAGCCCAAATTGTGACACTTGGTTCATGACATCAGGCAAGACAATGATGCCGCTTATGCATCTACCTTATAGGAAAGCAATTATGTGTACCAAAATTATGCATACATTTCACGTTTACAGATTCTAAAATAATTCTCTAATTTTCCTCAATGTTGTGCAGTTACTGTACGTGCTTTTACACATTTTAATTGGCAAGCTGTTGGCTTATGTAAGGTGGGGGGGGTCACAGTTTCAGAGATCCAGCACAGAAGCATCTGTGGGTATATGAAGATATATATATATATTTGGTCATATTTATGTACTGTATATTGGAGGTGGTGACCCTTTGAGAGCTGTATGGAACGACATTTCATTTTAATGGATGCCAAAATAGTATACATTTAAAGTGACAGCAAAGTTTTTCTAAGCCTAATTACTTCAAGAACTGCAAAGCATTTCCATCTTGACATTTTAAACTATCCATTCTGCATAAGCATCCACTCTCAAAAATAGAAAAAAATAACATAATGACAAGAATACCTATTATCTATAATGGAATAAAATGCAGAGATATGATTGCAGGATTTTCCTGCCAAAACAAAAGCCCTTACTGGGTTTTTCCCCCCAACCTGTGACTTATGAAGCATTATGGGCTTCAAAATAATTGGAAAAACATTTGGTATTGTACAAATAGTATGAGGATGTGTTGAGTGAAGGACTGTATTTGATATGTTCTCTTTGCACATAGTTGTCAAAAAAGCTTTGACTAGAGACTACTTTGTTTTGGAACTGAAAGTGCCGTATGAAAAAGTGAAACTTCAGCCACAAAATGTCTGGGTTGTTTTTGTTTTGTTTTTTTGCTTGCATAAAACATGAAGAGTATTGGGGAATGTTAAAGTGCAACTAAGTACATGTTGAATAAATGCTTAAAACAATTCTTGGGTTAATACAGAAGTTTCAGACAATTTACAAAATTGATAAAAGAGTTGATGTCCATCCAATAATGATATATAATAATGTTTGTGTGCTTTAGCAGAAAGAAAATAAGTCAACATGCAGTTTACTTGGTATTTAGTAGAATATGATTGAGCCATCTCAATACATAATTATTTCTCTTTTGTGGAGCTGTGTTTGATTAAGAAAAATTTATAAATAGTTAAATTAAATGTATGTTTTTGTGTTAAGTAGACAAATAGCCAAGCTTGAATGTTTCTTTTCTTTTACAAAACTTGTATTCAGCCACATCAAGGGTCAAACCAGGCAGAACCCTAATTGCATGCATGCAACTGTAAGCATTAAGGGGGAAAATGCTATGGATCAAATTTTGCTGTGATGTCATTTAAATGCAAAGTGTGTAGCACATCAGCCTTTGAGGAAAATTTGGTGTATAACAAGTGATTTAGGAGTCTGATTACAGCTTGAAATGCCAGCTGTTGTTTAGCCATTTCCCTTGGTGCATATATTGTCTA
Source organism: Notechis scutatus (assembly GCF_049901735.1). Classification (NCBI taxonomy): domain Eukaryota; kingdom Metazoa; phylum Chordata; class Lepidosauria; order Squamata; family Elapidae; genus Notechis; species Notechis scutatus. The sequence continues at coordinate 92,405,678 of NC_142009.1, read as the reverse complement.
GAATGCAAGTAAACACAAAATCTATTATCTGAAGAGGTTACTGTCTGAACGCCAGAATGTCCTTGGTTCTTAAGCTGAAGAATAATGACGGTAACTAGGAACTTCTGATCTTGCTTATTGTTGAGCAACATGTTCCAACCATAAGTGCACTTCTGATTTCTCTTTACTGTGTGAAGAGTCTGAACACAAGAATCTCTGTCTCAATGGCTTCTTTTGAGTGGGGTGAGCAGACATTGTGACTTGCTTGTCCCTTCTTGCTGACACAACGTGGCACTCTTTGTATAGGTACTGCAGTCCTCTAAATATGTAATTCTAAATTATTATGTCAGAGAACAAGGATAAATTATAATAAGTTCAAAAGAAAATGTTTTAAAGGCCAGGAACTGGGTCATTAGCATTTTGAAGGCAATAATGTTTAATAATGAGAGAAAAAGTTTGGTTTAATAATGAGAGAAAATCGGTTTAATAATGAGAGAAAAAGTTTGGCATGTGAAACATTCTGTTCTCTTTGAAAAAGAAGCAGCTACTTAAACAAATGGCATAAAGAGCAAGCTCTTCTTTTTCCCCTGCATCAGATCTTACCTTAATCACCATCATATCAAATGGTCCTGATGGTTCACTGATATGGGAATAATAATACTAAGATTAGCACAGCTATAGAACGTGCAGTCCTAGATTGAACATGGGTTTGAGGTTTCCCAAATAAAAAGAGGATCCAGTCCTGATGATTGGGGAAGTATGTTGTTGTTAGTTGCAAAGTCGTGTCCGACTCATCGCGGCCCCATGGACAACGTTCCTCCAGGCCTTCCTGTCCTCTACCATCCCCTGGAGTCCATTTAAGCTCACGCCGACTGCTTCAGTGACTCCATCCAGCCACCTCATTCTCAGTCGTCTCCTTTTTCTTTTGCCCTCAATCGTTCCCAGCATTAGGCTCTTCTCCAGTGAGTCGAGGGAGAAGAATAGAAGAATGTTTTTCTAGTGTTTGGAAATAAGGAACCTTGTCGCCATCATAATTCCCAAAGCAGATGGCACTTGGGAGAATAAACAAAATTAAAGATGGTCTAATTTGCTTTTCCAACAAGTAGCAATGGTAATACAGATGGTGTGGAGAATCCAGATGTTACAGCATCTTCTTGATAATGGGATATGTTGTATGTTAATTGGCAAAGGGGGGAGGGGATACAAAATGCAGAGAAGAAAACTCACTGTGCTGTCTTAGTGAATACCATATTCAATACTGAAATTGGCATCTCTCCTTTCTGCTGGAGTTGATTAACTGGTTAATTCTTTAGAAGGCAAAATATTGAAAACCAATGGCACTTATTTCACTTTGAATGATTTCTTAGAGCCAAGCTATTTCATATGTAAACATGTTCTTAAATCAGAATCAAAGTGTTTTACAGCACATATGTGGTGCTGATAGATTTGTGTATGTGTGGTTTTTTTAAAAAAAATATATGGTTTGTTGATTTTATTTTTGTTATTTTATAGAGTTTTTAATTGTTATTAGTTGCCCAGAATCATATACTTGACATGAACGGCTGTATAAATTGAAATAATAAATCAATAATAACTTTCCCATTGAAATACCTTCCAGTCATGTGGAATTCAAATATCCCTGCATCTGTTTCATCCTTTTGCATTTTCTTGCATGCTGTTCAGTGCTATTTTGAGTCTCTTCCTTACTGTTGATTTCTATGTGTGAAAAACTGAATGTAATTTTAAATGTATTTGTATCATATAATTTTTTTCATCTGCTGTTGCCCCTCTAGAAGATACTTATGTAACTGAATTTCAGCTTTTCTTTTTTCATAAGCATATTTTCCTCTTCCAGACAACATTTTTTAATAGTTGGGATGGCTGGAATTTCTTTTCCCATTTTATTTTTTCTTTCATGATCAGGTGACATGAGGCATCTTTAATCATTCCCTCTCCCCTCGTGTCTATTTTAACATGTATACCATGAGTATTTCCTTCACACACATGAACATAAATGAAATAAGTGAAGTTTTGTACCAAAAAAAGTAGCACATAATTCAGAAATGTAGGTTAACATGCCATTAGACTATTGTCATATACACTGATGTCATCATAACATATCAGTGCACTGATGATGTTACCTAGTTTGGTAATGAAACATTTGCAAGAAAAACCACCAAGATCACAGAGCACCAAGGACCTCTCAGTTCAAATATTTGACCTACAAATATTCTCTTCTCTCAAGATTGTATGTTGCCATCATCTTTCATAGAGATAGGTGATTTCTCTTTTCCCACACTAACTGACATTGAAATTGGGGAAATCCTATTAGCCCAAAGGAAAAAGATTAGCAATGATCACAAAAGCCCCTTAAAATGCAGGTGTAATTCTAGCAAGAGTTGTGTTTGGACAAATGAAATTGCTTCCCCTTCCCCTGCCACAGGAAAAGCACCAAGTTTATCTTTAATAAGAGGTTATGCAGAGGTAATCGGGTACAGATTGCCTTAACTGCAGGGGTGGGACTCAAAATTTTTAACAACCGGTTCTGTGGGCATGGCTTAGGTGGTGGGTGTGGCTTGGTGGTCATGTGACTGGGGGGACATGGCTTGGTGGTCATGTTATTGGCTGGGTGTGACCAACTCAATATCACTGATATCGAGGCACCATCTCCTCGCCTGGCCTTTCATGACCGTGGGGATGCTGCAACAGTCATAAGTGTGAAAAATTGTCATAAGTCACTTTTTTCAGTGCCATTGTAACTTTGAATGGTCACTCCATACAAGCAAAGTACCAGCAAAGGAGGGGGGAAAAACTCCAGAGATGTTCCTGAGACAGGAAGTCTAGTTCTGCCAAGAGTGTAATAAGGGTTAATGGAGAGGAAGTTTCTGTAAGCAACACCAGAATGTTTCCTTCCTGCATTCCTTACAGGATTAGGCCAGTAATTTCTTCTAACGACCGGTTCTCCAAACTGCTTAGAATGTTAACAACCGGTTCTAGAGAATAGGTGTGAACTGGTAGAATCCCACCCTTACTTAACTGCACAATCACAGTGCATAGTATGTGCTACAATGTGTGACTCAGAAAATCCTCACTCCCATTAAAAAATGGCATAAATTTCATACAAGTAATAAATTATCCATAGGATAGTTTTTAAAGATTTTCCACCTTTTCTGAAGGCATTTTAATATATTTTTTTAGTAATTTGAGAGACCTAAGGAAGACATAGTTTTCTAAGTGGCATTGTTTGACTTATCTTGCTGAATATGACAATCCATTATTGGAACAGGATTCTCTTCTTGATCAGCTACTTTCATGATACAGACCATCACTTTGGGCTAAGATCCTTTGCAAGTGTTTCTGGAAGCTGCTGTCCTCCTCTTTTTGTGCTATGATTTATCATATGAATTAAAAAAAAAACATCATACATGGCAGGCATGTAACCCAGCTGCTTTGCTATGCAAGTCTCTAATGTCTTTTCTAAAATGCAGGAGTGCATCCAAAACTTTCATATTCTATTTATTTTGGAATGGCAAAATCTAGTATAGCACCTCCTCTTCACGTACAAAACTGTACAGCATAGGTAGATTCATGCTATAAATATTATAATCACATCTTTGTACTGTGGTACTGTTTTGTGAGAACAAAACTACCTTCACACCAGCTGTTGCTCTTCCATGTTTTTTGGTGGTTAAGACTTTACTGCCTAAAAAGGGAAAATTCTCAATTTATGTCCTACAGTCCACTTCAGCCCAACAGGATTGTACATTATGTATATAGAACAGTTAGTCAGAGGGACATTGAATGTAATTCCTTTCATACAGATATAGTGTGTGTGTGGGGGGGAGCCATTTGCTTAGAACTCAACATGATCTTCTCACACATAATTAATCTCTTCCAGGGCCAAAGTTCTGCTAGCTTTCTGATAAGAGATTTTCTTTTCCTGAATTATTTTCTGACAGATCACAGCCTAAAGTAATGCTTTATTTTTCTTTTAACTTTCTTAATTCAGATTTGTAATTAACCTCTTTTATTTTTACTTCTTTCAAGGTTACATCTTCCCTTCTACTTTCGTAGCATAACATTCCTTACTGAACCCAATCTTTATCAGCTCCAGGTTTTTGTCTTGTTGAGAAATAGAAGCAGACATCTGAGTTGGTTGTGCTGACAGCAAAAAATAAAAATAAAAAGGTGGCTCTGAGGGCAATGGTTAAATTAAAGCTGAGCAGGCAAAATGGCACGCTGCTGATAAGCTGTTTTCATTACTATCTCTGAAATTTCAACTGCTGGTGTATGTGGAGTGCCTTCAGAAGGGGAAAAGAACAAGTTCCCTAATGCAATTGAGAAGATCCAAGTCTGGCACCAGAGTTGAAAAAATGGAAGGGAGCAGACAGCAGCTGAAAGAAGATTTTGGGCAGGGAATTTGCTACTGGGTTTGGATCTTTTTCTCAAAATGTCTGTCATGAGTCACATTGTTTTTTCTTTCAGACTCCATATTGATACATGAACATTTTAAAAGGTGGAGGGAGGGCTGGCAATTACGTATTAATTACATAATTAAAAATGCATTACAATAATGTAACATTTTAGAAACATTTAACGAAGTATCCCCAGCTGCAAAGTTGCCATAGAAACCCCATGCATTATCTGTTGCTAAGTGAGCAGTTTCGTTTTATCTCCCTACATGTTCTCTGCAAACCCCCTGTTCCGTGCGAGGTATGTAATCCCGAAAAGCTAAGTTAATATGCATCTTTTATTTTTATTCTGGTAATCATCCCTTGGAACAAAAAAGTTACATAATATACCCGACTACTAATATCTATCAGGATTTTTACCAAGCTTCTTCAAATTCACTCATTTTTAATGTTTTAGGAAGAATTGCCATACTTAAGCATATTTTCACAGCCATAAAGGCTAAAAAATTTGATTCCAGTCCTGCCCATTAGAATCTACTTAATTTCCATTTTAAATAGAAAAGTTAAATGTGTGTGAGCCGGTTCCTTCAAAAGGAATCTTAAAAATGTTTCCTAAGGTTGAATTATATCAAGGAGCTCAAATTCCTAGCAGGTACATCTTTTGCCCTGTCAGTGCCCCCTAGTGGTGTATTAACCATTAAGTGCATGTGCTTAGGGCACCAGACCCAAAAAGGGGCACCACAAAGTTGAGAATATGGCTTCATTTGTATAGTACATACAAAGGACGGGGGCACCAAGATTTGTCAGTGCTTAGGGCACCAGTGAGCCTTAATCCACCACTGGTGCCCCCTTATGCCACAAAGACACCCACAGAATAAGCTAGCTCAGCCCTCTTTCAACAAAAGCAAGTTTCAATAAAGGAGAATATTTGTAGGTCAGGGTTGAAATGAGGAGTCCTTGGTGCTCTCTTACCTTGGTTGTTTTCTTGTAGACATTTCATTACCCAAACTAGGTAACATCATTACCATCACAAGAAGCTTAAAGAGCACCAAGCACCCCTCAAAAGCAAGTCTGCCCTGAAGACAGCATATGGCTCCAGCTCAGTAAGCCTCAGTTTTCTAGAGGAAGATTTTTCTGGAGGAGACAGGAAGAGGTGATGGCATGGTGGTGGAAACAGGAGGTATGTGATGACCCAGGGCGTGGCACAAAGGCAACACAGTCAATAAGCAATAGAATTCCTTTATTATCTCCAACTTTGCCCCCAATGTCCAGGTTACCTTCACCTGGAGAAAAACTCTCCCAGGAATAGCCTTTAACGATAGAAAATTCAGTCCAAAATAGGTTACATACAAACTGTAACTAAAAATCCAAACAAACCAAGCTGACATAATTAACTTGGCAGGGAAAGAAAGAAAGAATTTCAGACTTGAAAGCACGGCAAAACTTACACAATTGGGAAGACGCCAGGAACACAGATAAGCCATGATGATACAAGATAAAGTCACGTTTGCTCCCAACAACTTGGTATACACAGCTTCCTCTTTTATACACTGTGTTCCCAGTTTCAGCTAATGAAGGGAATCAGGGCCCTTTCCTCCCACGTAAGCCCAGCAACTCACGTTGCTCCCTTCTCCATTCCTCCCTGCGTGCCCTAGGATGAAGAGGGGGTGGGCCTGGGTCTTCCTCTGAATTCCCTCTCCCTTGCTCTACCTCTTCCCTGCTCTGCCCAGCCGGCCTTTTCCCTTCCCCAGTTTCTTCCACAGCCAACGGAGCCACACTTCCACTCCGTCAGCTGCTCAGCTTTCCCCTCCGAGTCAGATTCCAACAGGGGCATGACAAGATATGACAATTAGAATGCCTGGAAAGGAAGAACAAGAAGAGATGGCAAAAAGAAAGAAATAATATTACGGGTTTTAAACCTTTCCTAGCTCACTCTCCTGTTCTGGATCTAATAGCATTTCTTCTTTGACAACTGAGTCATAGCCAAGCAGCCCAGAAATTTAAATGTTGCACTTTATATTAAGTTTGTTTGGGGCTGATGTTCCAGACATGGGAATCTGTCAACAGTGTTTTCTGCCTTCCCTGACAGCTTCCTACCGTGTTTCTCATAAAATAAGGCCGGGTCTTATATTTTTTTGAGCCCCGAAAAAACGGCTAGGCCATCTTTTCGGGGGTGACTTAATTCCCCCCCTTGCATCCTCATCTAGAGCGCTCTGCGGGCAGCCTCGCCACCAGCCGCTCCTAACGGGTGATCATGGCGAAGCACAGAGAGCTCATGGCGAAGCACAGAGAGCTCCCTACTCCCACCAAACACCTTTGCTGCAGACCCAAGTCCTTTGTCACCCGCCACTGTTGCTTTCCCTCCTTCCCATTCCGCCACCACGTTTGGAGCTGCCGCTTCCGTGTTTGGAGTGCCGCTGTCATTTGGAGTGCCGCCGCCATTTGGAGCACCGGCATCATGTTTGGAGCTGCCACTTCCACGTTTGGAGCTGCTGCCGTGTTTGGAATGGCGGCGGCACTCCAAATGGCGGTGGTGCTCCAAAAAGCGGCAGTGCTCCAAATGCTGAAGCGGCAGCTCCAAACACGGCGGCAGCTCCAAATGCGGACATGGCAACTCCAAACAGCGGCAGTGCTCCAATCAGCAGTGGGGTTCCAAGCGCGAAGCAGCAGCTCCAAGCGGCGGCAGCTCCAAATGCGGAAGCGGCAGCTCCAAACAGCAGCAGTGCTCCAAACAGCAGTGGTGATCCAAACGTGGAAGCGGCAGCTCCAACGCAGCGGCAGCTCCAAATGCAGAAGCGGCAGCTCCAAACGGCAGCGGTGCTCCAAACAGCAGTGGTGCTCCAAACGTGGAAGTGGCAGCTCCAAATGCAGCGGTGGCATGGGCAGAAGGGAAATCAACAGCAGCGGGCGCTGAAGGTCTTGGGTCTGCCGCAAAGGTGCTTGGCAGGAGTAGGGTGCTCTCCGCGCTCTGCCCTGATCGCCCATTAGGAGCAGCTGGTGGCGAGGAATTGCTGCCTGCGGGGCGCTCCTAACGGCAAGTCCCTCCGCCCTTCCCCCCATTTTGCATGTTTTAAAATAGGCCTAAATTTGGGGGGAGGGGCTTAATTACATTTTATGCCTAGAAAACCTGCTGGGTCTTCCTATTGGGGGAGGTCGTATTGTTGGAGAAACACGGTAATAAACTAGACTAAAGACAAAGAAAGAAAGTGCTGCCTAGTTCATAACATAACGTCTTGTTACAGTTCTTATAATCCCTAGCATATAGTGCAATATATAGCATTTTCTACCAGATAAGAAGAATCATCCAGGCTTAAATCACTGAGACACTTTAGGGGTGGTTTCACTTCTTCTTTCTTTTCTGTCTTGAAGCCACAGAGAGACTAGTCAAGGGGGTAATGTCACTGAAATTAGAGAGACTAGGAATTTGGATCATTGTTTTCAGTGGGATAAGGCTTAAGTAAGTATAACAATCAGTATACTTACTTAACCAAACCAATTTTGTGTAATTGGCAGGGTAAGGCATGATGTCAATGGAAGACTCATATCTCTTGAAACCACCCCAGATTTTAAAAAGAAATGAATCCAGAATTCTCAATCCTGTCTGCCCTGGAAACCCCCTGGGTGCTGAAAAAAGGATTCCTTGTTTGAAGAGAAAAATTTATAATTTATACTTTGAAATATCTTTATTTGCATATGTATTTGTACTTCAGGACTGTACTCTTTTCATCATTCATGGACAGCGCTTATCATTTTTAACCAATTTATGTGTTTGATTGTAATGTATATAGTACTAAAGGAACTGGGGGTTTTTCCATGGCAGTATAAGACTATGTTAGATAAATAAATATATCTGTACGGGTTTTTTTTTTCTTTTAGAAACTTTATTTTCTATGTAGAACATTCTGAATTGATTTCACTCTTAAATAATGTATAAGGGGTTAAATAATTATTGATGGGCGGGACACAGTATCTCTAACATTGGCTCCATTGTATTTTGCAGGAGATGCACGCCTGAGAGGTCAGACAGGGGTTCTTTCTGAGCGACGTGGTTCCTACCCATTCATAGACTTCCGTCTTCTTAACAGTAAGTATAGCACACACTGAAATGCTTCCAGGAAAGAGGCAGTGTGTTTTATTTATTTATTCCTCTGTCCAAATTTATTAAATGGAAAATGCTTGCATGAATGTATCGTGCTATTCTAAAGAAAAGGCAGAGTGAAAATGTAGTCAATGAATAGGGGGAAAACTGATGACATTGTGGTTATGTGCAACTCTACAAACACATAATGGAAGAAGCGTGTCCTAAGAATGGATTTTGAGCGTGTGAGTTTTTTGGAACTCATATAAAATTATCATGAGCAGTTGTTAGATCATATTAATAATAACACTACTTAAAAGGAGAAGAGAAAATTGAACTGAATTAAAAAGAAAAAATATTTGATGATCATAAAAAGAAACACATAGATATGACATACATTTTCAACTATAACTCTCAAAGGTTTTCCAATGCATTGTTTATTACTTACCAGTTTCCCACATCTGCTTTTTGCAATCCATCGTTAAATAAAAATTCAAGAATATGCTATCCTAATAGGGCAAACTGCTGTATTTCTGTTAATTGGCACTTTCAGTTAACTAAGTAGCTACTTTTCAGGTAGCGTGGGTGTGACTTTGTATAAATGTTTCAAAAGATTAAGGCATTCAGTTGTATAACTGTATCTTAGGAAATTGTCACTGTATCTTAGGAAATATCTTAGAAAATGTTAGGTCATTTCCAAACAACCTGATGGACCAAGTGGAAAGGCAATACATATGGCAAAAGACATCATGGAAAGGAACTCTTTGTACAGCTACTTTTAGCTCTAATTTCTATTTTTCATGCATGTTTAAATGATATATGAGAACAAACAAAACAATGCATAACACAATGTAAAATAGGTGGCTGATCAGTGCTTATAAGCAAATTAATTAATTGGGAGATGTTATATATTTAATATTTTAATTATATTGATTTGTATTATATTATGAGCCATGGTAGCACAGTGGTTAGAATGCAGTATTGCAGGCTAATTCTGCCCACTGCCAAGGGTTCGATTCTCAATGAGTCAAGGTTGACTCAGCCTTCCATCCTTCCGAAGTGGGTAAAATGAAGACCCAAATTGTTGGGGGCAATATGCTGACTCTGTATACCCTCTTAGAGAGGACTGTAAAGCACTGTGAAGTGGTATATAAGCCTAAGTGCTATTGCTATTGGTATAATCATTCGGAAAATTTTCGTCTCTTTAAATGTGTTTTGGTCACACCAGGGGTAAAAATTCTACTGAAATTAACAACCCAATTTTAATATTTTATGTCTATGTAAATAAATCACTGATAACAACTCTCAGTGTGTGAAAAGCTTTACCATTCTTTTACCCTCTCTCAGAGTGTGATATGAATGCATTACGTGTTAGCTGTGGGATGCACATTTCAGACTTCAAACATCTCTGTATTAAACATTTACTTCATTCACTTTTCTGTTATTGGAAGCTAGTCTGATTCAAAAAGGGTTTTCCTGGCAAAGCAGTGATAATTTAATTCTCTGATTGACTAAGTTGCTTATTGATACAGATAATCAGAGTTGGAAGGGACCTTGTAGGTCATCTAGTCCAACCCCCCGCCCAAGCGGGAGACCCTACACCATTTCCGACAAATGGCAGTCCAATCTCTCCTTGAAAGTCTCAAGTGATGGCGCTCCCACAACTTCCAAGGGCAAGCTGTTCCATTGGTTGATGGTTCTCACTGTCAGAAAGTTTCTCCTTATTTCCAGGTTAAATCTCTCCTTGTTCAGTTTCCATCCATTATTCCTTGTCTGGCCTACAGGCACTTTAAAAAATAGCTTGACCCCTTCCTCTCCGTGGCAGCCCCTCAAATATTGGAAGACCGCTATCATGTCTCCCCTGGTCCTTCTCTTTACTAGACTAGCCATGCCCAGTTCCTGCAACCGTTCATTGTATGTTTTAGCCTCCAGTACCCTAATTATCCTGGTTGCTCTTCTCTGTACTTTTTCTAGAGCCTCAACATCTTTTTTACAATGTGGTAAACAAAACTGGATCAAGTACTCTAGTAAGACTATAAAGTCTTACTAAGACTTTATAGAGTGGTATTAGTACTTCCCTTGATCTTGACTGTATCCCTCTATTAATACAACTAAGGATTGCATTAGCTTTTTTGGCGGCGGCTGCGCACTGCTGGCTCATATTTAGCTGGTTGTCCACTAAGACTCCAAGATCCCTCTCACAGTTACTGCGATTGAGCCTGGTTTCACCCAGTCTATATGTGTACTTTTGGTTTTTCTTGCCTAAGTGTAGGACTTTACTTTTCTCTATATTGAATTTCATTTTATTAGATATGGCCCAGTGTTCTGGTGTCATTATGTTCTGTTGCTTTTGTTTGTGTTATGTTGAATTCTAGTATGACATGGTCACTCTCACCCAAGGTTCCTGCAGTTTCAACTCCCTCTATCACTTCTTCTCTGTTTGTAAGAATTAAGTCAAGTATGGCTGTCCCTCTAGTTTTACCCTCTACCTTTTAGACAACAAAGTTGTCAGCTAGGTTGGTTAGGAACTTATTTGATTTCTCACTTGGTGCAGAATTAGTTTTCCAATTGATATCAGGATAATTGAAGTCTCCCATTACTATTGTTGTATGTTTCCTGCATATGTTTGTTAGTTGGCTGGCAAAAAGGACATCTATTTTTTCTGCTTGATTGGGTGGCCTATAATATACGCCTATGGCCATGGCATTCTTTTTTTCTTTTATATTGACCCATATGCATTCTAGGAGGTTTTCATCTTTTGTTTCATGAATTTCTGTAGCAATATAGTGGTCCTTTACATACAGTGCAACTCCACCTCCTCTTTTATGGGGTCTGGTTTTTTTGAATAGTTTGTATCCTTCTACCAGTATGTTCCAATCATGGGTTTAATCCCACCAAGTTTCTGTTATTCCAACTATATCATATTTACCTTCATGTATTCATAGTTAGAGTTCACCCTGTTTGTTCCCCAGACTTTGTGCATTTGTATATAGGCACTTGAGATCTTTATGTCTGACACTGTGTTTACTGTCTACATAACCTGTGTTGTGCCTGCCTGTCCCTACTTTCTTGCCACCTGTTTGATTAGTGCACTCACTATTAAATGCTTGGTTTTGGTTGGCATCAAGGTTGATAATCTTACCTGCACAAACATCTATTTTGCATGCACTGGTATCCTTATTAGTTTTAGGTTGCTGGGGACAGAGATGTTCTGAATCCATTAATTCTCTGTCCCCACTGTTCAGTTTAAATGTTTATCCAGGAAATCTGTGAATTTAATGCCAAGTAACTCAGTCCCTTTCTTTGATGGATGCAAACTATCTCTTTTGTACAGTTTTTCTTTGGACCAGCTGCAGACATCATGACTAATAAAACCAAAGCCTTCCCTTTTACATCACTCCTTTAGCCACACATTAAACTCTGCTACATGCTGCCCTTTCCTTTTTTGTTCCCTGTATACTGGTAGAACCTCTGAAAAGATATGCCTACAGCCCATATTACTAAGTTCATACCCCAAGCTCTGGAAGTCTTTCTGAACAGAAAGTACATCCTTCTGGGACAGATCATTTGTACCAATATGTATAATAGCATCAACATCACAGTCCTTGCTGGCATTCTGGACTATCTTAAGAATACGCTTCTTGTCTCTGCTGGCAGTAGCACCTGGTAGACACCTGACCTCTTTCAAAACCTCAGTATTCTTTCCTAAATTTACATCCCTTACAAGTGAGTCCCCAACCAGAAGGTGGCTTCTTTTTTTGGATGCCTTGATCTTCTTGTGTGACTGGTGCGTAATACCTGATTCACACTTTCTCATTTCCAAAGTAAGTTCTTCTTCTAGGACCATGATCCCCGGCTTACTTAAGTTAACATTATCACAACTACCTTGACTTGTCACTTTAGTGTCCCTATTAAGGTCAGCAAGGGCATTGTATCTGTTATGCTGGGACACAGCAGAACTTTTGTGTTTATGGTCCACAGCTCTCACCCTGCCAGATCCCACGGTTGTCCATACTGCCCTTTTCCTGTAGGATCTTTGTGGTAGTGGGGGCTGGTAGCACAGCAGCTCAATAGATGGCTGGATTGGGCAGAGAGAGCACTTTCAGAAAGCAGTTCCTTTCGGTAACTTGTATGTGGTAATTAAAATTAACTTTTATTATCATGTCATACTGCCTGTCAGTGACTGATAGAACACATTTCTTGATTGCCTTAATTAAGAACAAGAGGAAATTTCATGCTGCACTGATGAAAAGGGATCAGTGATTCACACCATAGTTTGTAGAAAATGGAATATGCTTTTCATGTATTGTTCCTAATTGAAAACTGGTTATTAAGGATCAAAAGCCAAAGCCAACAGAAAGCGAAGATTTAGGAACAATGTCAAGAAAACAATGGGTCGATATGACTAATTTATCAAGAATTTTCACTCAAGGTATTAATGATTAAGTTCAAATTATTTTTACTTTGGGATGTTTACACAAAGATCCAGGCCAGAAACATATTAAGAAGAGAGATCAGAGCAGCAAAAAGAAGCTACTCTGAAAAGTTAAAGAATCAATTCTCAACAAATGAACCAGCAAACATCACTGGCTTCAGCAAACCTCCTTCTCAGGCAGAAGGAAATCAACAACTTGCAGATGACCTGAATGTGTTTTACTGCAGGTTTGAAAAGAAACTACAGCCACCTATCTCCACAACCCACATCTCAAACACACCAACAACAGCCAAGCCTCCTACAACTGACCCCAACCCATTGGGTTTACAACCTCTGATGATCACAGAAAAAGAAGTGCAAGATCTATTACACAGACAAAAGCCAGGAAAAGCACCAGGGCCAGACAAGATAACTCCTTCTTGCTTAAAAGTCTATGCTGACCAATTGGCCCCCATCTTCACCCGAATCTTCAATAGATCACTAGAGATGTGCTATCTTCCTTCCTGCTTCAAACGTTCTACCATCATCCCAGTGCCAAAGAAGCCCTCCATCAAGGAACTGAATGACTACAGACCAGTTGCTCTAACATCTGTAGTTATGAAAATCTTTGAAAGGCTAGTGCTGTCCCACCTGAAAACCATCACGGATCCGCTGTTAGATCCCATGCAGTTTGCATACCAAGCAAATAGATCGACAGATGATGCTGTTCACATGGCTCTGCATTACATCCTACAAGACCCTGAATCTCCAAATACCTACGCAAGGGTCCTCTTTGTAGACTTCAGTTCAGCATTCAATACTATCATTCCAGACACTCTTCTAAGTAAATTAAACCAACTAGCGGTACCTGAACACACTTGTAAGTGGATTATAAGTTTCCTAAAAGACCGGAAGCAGCAAGTGAAGCTAGGCGGAATCACATCCGATACCTGTACAATCAGCACAGGGCCCCCCCAAGGCTGTGTGCTATCTCCACTTCTCTTATCTCTATATACCAATGACTGCATCTCAAATGATCCATCTGTTAAAATACTGAAGTTTGCTGATGACACAACAATGATTGGTCTCATTCGAGACAACGATGAATCTGCATACAGACAGGAGGTTAATACAACTTGCCTCGCGGTGTAACCGGAACAGTCTGGAACTGAACACACTCAAAACCATAGAAATGGTGGTAGACTTTAGAAGAAACCCTCCCATACTACCACCTCTTACAAAACTAGACAACACAGTATCAACAGTAGAGACCTTCAAATTTCTAGGTTCTACTATATCACATGATCTAAAATGGACACCTAACATCAAAAATGTCATCAAAAAAGCACAACAAAGAATGTTCTTTCTGCGCCAACTCAGAAAGCTCAAACTGCCCAAGGAGCTGCTGATACAGCTCTACAGAGGAATTATTGAGTCTATCATCTGCACCTCTATAACTGTCTGGTTTGGTTCTGCAACCCAACAGGACACACACAGACTTCAGAGGATAATTAGGACTGCAGAAAAAACAATTACTACCCACCTGCCTTCAATTGAGGACATGTATACTGCACGAGTCAAAAAGAGGGCTGTGAAAATATTTACAGACCCCTCACATCCCGGACATAAACTGTTTCAACTCCTTCCCTCACAACGACGCTATAGAGCACTGCACACCAGAACAACTAGACACAAGAACAGTTTTTCCCCGAATGCCATCACTCTGCTAGACAAATAATTCCCTCAACACTGTTCAACTATTACAAAGTCTGCACTACTATTACTTCTAATCTTCTCATCACTCCTTATCACCCATCCCCTCCCACTTGTGATTGTAGGACTGTAACTTTGTCCCATGTATCCTTACAATTTATATTGACTGTTTCCTAGTATGATTTGATTGTTGATTGTACCCTATGACTATCATTAAGTGTTGTACGTTATGATTCTTGATTCTTAATGAATGTATCTTTTCTTTATGTATACTGAGAGTATTTACACCAAGACAAATTCCTTGTGTGTCCAATCATACTTGGTCAATAAAGTATTCTATTCTATTCTATTCTATTCTATTCTATTCTATTCTATTCTATTCTATTCTATTCTTTTTTGAGAAGTCCATAATAGTGGGAAAGAGATAAGGAACATTAAAAGACAATCTATAGAAATGGCAATAATGGTCCATTATTGAGGAGCTAAAAGACCAAGCTAAGGTTAAATTACATGGAGAAGATCTGTTTGCGTGATTGATAAGAATAAACACAGTCTTGATGATTCATAATCAGTTAATATATCCCACCTTCAATATAACTTTTTTTAAAGACCCTTACTATTATTTTACGTGGGTTAAACATTCCTGCTAAAATTCTAATTTCTAAAACTAAAAATTCCAATTTCATAGAATTGCTTATCACAGGATTTAGTTTCTAGTTCTTTGACCTTCCTTGTTGCCTTTCTCTGAATTATTTCAGTCTCTTTGAATTCTTTTCAAAATATAACAGCAACAATTGGAAGGTGGGAGATGATGAGTGGGAGGTGGGAGATGATGAGTCTGATCAATGGAAAAATCTAGTTGAACAAATATATTTAAACGTAGTGCTTCTGTTGATGCAACTTAAATTTGAATTTATCTTTTTGCAACCACATAATAATGCAGACCCATATTCACTTTGTAATCCATTATTTTTACAAGTATTATTATAAAGACAGATATCTCCTATCCTAATTTGTGCAGTTGGTTCCTGTTTCCTAAATGGCAAAAAATGCATATTTTTATTTCTCTGTCCTAGTGTGTTTGATACAAATTTTGTGTCACCTGTGAATTTAATATATGCTCTTTATATCTCATTATCCAAGTCTTTATTTTTTATTTTATTTTATTTGGTTTGTCAATTGCTTACAAGATAATAGGTATAAGTAAAAACATAGTTATGAATACATGGATACATATAAGAAAAATAAAAGAAACAATAGGTAGCCACGTTGGTGCGTTTATGCACGCCCCCTACAGACCTCTTAGGAAAGGCATGAGGTCAATAGTAGAAAGTCTAAGGTTAAAGTTTTTGGGGTTTGGGGAAGAAATCACAGAGTCAGGTAGAATATTCCAGACATTGACCACTCTGTTGCTGAAGTCATATTTCCTGCAATCAAGTTTGGTGCAATTAACCTTGAGTTTGTATCTATTGTGTGCTCTTGTATTGTTATGGTTGAAGCTGAAGTATTCATTCATTCATTAGGTAGGACATTGCAATGTATGATTTTATATACTATACTTAGATTGGACCGAAGGCAGCATAGTTCTAGGTTTTCTAGGTCTAGAATTTCACGTCTGGTGGCATAAGGTATTCTGCAACGAGTAGAGGAGTGGAGAACTCTTCTTGTGAAATATTTCTGGACTTTCTCAACTGTGTTAATATCAGATACGTAATGTGGGTTCCAGACTGATGAGCTGTATTCTAGTATTGGTCTAGCAAATGTTTTGTATGCTCTAGTCAGTAGTGTAATATTACCAGAGAAAAAGCTACATAGGATTAGGTTAACAACTCTTAATGCCTTTTTGGCTATGTAGTTACAGTGGGCTCTAGCACTTAGATAATTAGAGATGAGTACTTCAAGGTCCTTGACAGAGTTTGGATCATCAACAAGGTTTTACTATTCAGCCTGTATTTTATTTTCTGGTTTGTTTTTTTTGCCAATATGTAAGACAGAGCATTTATTTGTTGAGATTTGAAGTTGCAATTTGTTTGACCATTCTGATACATAATTGAGGTCTTTTTGAAGGGTAGCAGTATTGTCTGTGGTGTTGAAAAGTTTTACATCATCAACAAAGAGAACGCAGTTGCTCTTAATATGATCACAGAGGTCATTTATGTAGTGTATGAAGAGAGTTGGTCCTAGAACACTGCCTTTGGGGACATCACTATTGACAGGTTGATAGGACGCTCCCAATTTTGACCATTTGTTGTCCGTTTGACAGGAATGCTTTTATCTAGTTATGCAGTTGTCCAGAGATACCGTAAGATTTTAGTTTTAGGAGTAGTTTGTCGTGTACCACTGAATCAAAGGCTTTACAGAAGTCTATGTAGATTGCATCTATTGCTTTGCCCTGATCGAGTTGTGTAGTCCATATATTTTTGCAGTGTAAGAGTTGCAGATTGCAGAGTAGTTTTTTTCTGAAACCAAATTGTTTATTAGAGAGGAGGTTGTTTGTCTCTAAGTGGAGGATAATGGATTGGTTAATAATTGATTCCATGACTTTACAGGTGACATAGCATAAAAAGATTGGTCTGTAATTTTCAACTAGGCTGGGGTCTCCCTTTTTGAAGATGGCAATGACTGTGGCTTGTGACTATAGTTTTTGGCAAGGAGCTGGTCCTGAAAGATTTTTCGAAGATTATGCTTAGAGGTTCAGCTATGGCAGTGGATAGCTTTTAAAAGAAGTAGGCACATATTCCGTCCGGTCCAATAGATAGAGATGGTTTTAGATTACGTAGTGCTTTTTCAACATTGTCTACTATAAAATCGATATGTATTAGATCATTGTAGTTTTCTGTGGTTCAACTAGGAAATACTGGGCATGATCCATTGCTGTTTGCAAATACTGAGCCAAGGAATGTGTTAAAGAGGTTGGCTTTAATAGGGTCGTCATTGCAGTCTTTACCATTAGGTCCTTTCAGGGGTGGGATGGACCTTGAGTCTTTTAGTTTGTTGTTTACAAAATTGTAGAAAGCATGGGTGGAATTGATGTGTAGAAGGTTTTCCTCTTGTTTAATGTGATAATTGGTGCATTCAGTCTTTATCTGGTGGCATAAATTTTTGTATCAGCTTTTGAAGTTGGCAACATGACCAGATTTGTTTTTCCGCCAAAGTGATCTCTTTTTGGATTGAAGCTTCCTTATTGTTATGGGTAATATGTTTTTTCTGGTTTTTGGAGTTGTTATTGGTACATATAGTTTGATGACTCTTTTGACTTCAAGTAAAAATACGTTGTAATGGTCTTCAACAGTATTGCATCCAGTGAATAGAAATTGCCAATCAAGGGATGAGAGATCGTTGTCTATAAGATCATAGTTGCCTTTTTTGAAGTTATAACTGGGGATCACATAGTTGTGTTGATTTTTGTGTGGACGTATGTTGAGACAAAAGTCAATCATGCTGTGATCACTGTTGGAAAAGGGTTCTTTAATTTGTATTCCGTAAATTGAATTCAAACTATTGCAGAAGATGAGATCAAGGCAGTTGTTAAGTCTAGTATTGTTGGTTACTAGTTGTTCCAGTCCCAGGTTTGTTACAGCATTGTAGAAGGTTGTATGTATGGGTTTGGTTTTACATTCGTTTCGGGTCCAGTTAATGTGAGGTAGATTGAAGTCACCAAGAAAGATAAAAGTGTGGGCAGGATGTTGCCCATGTTAGTAGTGAATTTAGCTTGTTTGCATGTTCGATGTCATAATCAGGTGCTCTGTAACATAGTAAGAATCGAAATGTGATATTTAAGGACAGTTCACAGACAATGGTCTCAGGAAGAGCAAGCTCTTGGGTAACTTGAATGTTTTTTAGATGTAAGGACTTTTTATAGAAGATAGCAACACCACCTCCTCTATGGATTTCACGATCTGATCGGTAAACATGATAGTCTCTTACTGTGGTAATGGAGTCAGGGAGAGATGCATTGAGCCATGTTTCATAGACAAATATGATGTCGAATTTAGCCATATTTAGTAAGAGGAGAAATTCAGGTATTTTATTCACAAGGCTTCTTGCATTGAGTAGCTTGCATTTAAGGACAGTTGTAGTTGGAATTGAAGTAGTTAGGGGTGTGCGTGCCTAGTTTTGAGTGATGGTGGGTTGGATGAGGTAGGGTTGGATGTGGAGTTGTGGGTTGTGTGACTTACTTTTGATACAATCAGCATGGTAGTCAATGTAGAGATCCTTCTCTCCATTGTCTGGACATCTTTTGAGTTCCTTGCGGAGTACACAGGAGCGGATTCTTTGCAGTATGGATAAGTTTGGTCTTGAGCAAAGTTTTTTGTGGTTGGGATTGGTTTTTGAAATGGCGTTTATTGTATGAATGAATATGCATTTGCTGGACTCATTTTTGCAAACAACTCTACAAAATTTTGGGGCCACGGAGCCATCATTGTATTTGGACTCAGAGCCATCTCTGGTTACTTCAATGATATCTTCAGGAGAGATGTTCGTTGTATTTGAGTTGCTTATGATATTACGAACTTTGGTGATGTCATCTGATTAATTGGTGTCTTCAAGACCAAATAAGATGGCATTTGGATGTTTCTGATCACGTTCAATGGTGTCTCTGATGAGTAAGGAGATATCATTTGTGGAATTATTTGATGGGATAGTAATTATTTATGCTTGTGGTTTGGTGGTTATTTTTGGTTGTAGTTGTGATTGTAGTTGAGGAAGTAGTTGCGGTAGTGGTTGTTGGGTTGAGATTTGATTTTGAGCTGATAGGTAGTCGCTTATCAGTGCTGTATTTTTTTTTCAAGAGAAATTAGGCTTTCTTGTATAATTGTTTCAAAACATGTTGCTAAGCATTTTTCTATTGAGTGCATGAGTGATTCTATGCTATCAACTCTGTCAGGCAGGTACTTGGTTTGTTTAGCTTAGGAAAACATGATGGACATAGACAAGGGAAAGTATCTGATGCTTTTAGGAGATCAGCTAGGTCTTTGTTTAAGTTTAAGCAGGCAAGGTGGGCTTGATTGTCACATAGGTAACATTTGATGTTATTTTCGCTTTCGTTGATGGTTTTAAGACATCTGAAGCATGTACAGGAGTCTGGAAGGTCATTGGTAGAGATATTATTTTGTTGTTGTTGTTTGATAGTGGAGGATTTGGAGTTTCTGGAGTTTCTGGCTGGCATGATCAATGACAATAGTACACTAAACAATTACAATAGCTAATTAATGTGATAGGTAGACAGTTACTTAATGAATGTTGGTAATTAATAAATGTTAATTGATAAGTTAGAGAACAAATCAAAAGTAAGTTTACTTATTACTAAAAATCAATCAATCAACTTATTACTAAGAATCAATCAATCAATCAATCAATAGACTAGATAATGATACAGTATTAAATCTCTATCAGTTCAATGAATCAGTAAATTAGTGGTCATTAGTGGTACAATAATTAGTGGTACAATTAATTATTATACTATTATATGATTAATCAATGATTATAGACAAAGCATTATCTATAAATATTTGGTCTTGAGGTACTGAAATAGTGGAGGTAGTATAGTATTGGAGATTTGTGGTATAAAGTTCCTTTGTTTTTCCTTAAAGCCACGTTAGTCTTTAGAACATAACCTTAAGGTCCCATGTTGCAGCTTCCCAATATTATGAATCCTAATTTGCCTAAGTTAATGCATCCTTATGAAATTGCTGGGAGATGTCGCCTATTAATGTGGGGTGAAGTGTCATGAATACATTGATGACCCATTGCCGGCTGAACTGGAGACACTGTTGAACTGGTGTTTGGTGGCTGTTAAGGACTGGATAGTCATGGGAGATATACTGTAGATGGACATTATCCCTATGAAGCTGGAATTTCTGTTTCACTACATACATGTAAGTAATTTGGTAACATTAGTCCCAAGATGGGATTGTTCGCCCCCTAAATGTGGTCCATAATTTGGGAGATTCATGGATGCTTCTTCATCAGTGGATGGAAACCATGGCTGGGGTGGGAGCGGGTTTGCCCAGCATTGGTTGCAGTGTCCTAGTGACAGTGCTAGCCTTTATCATCCATTGGTTGGATAACTGTAATTCCGCATGTGGTTTCTTTTCAAGATAACCTGGAAGCTACAACTGGTACAGAATGCAGTGCCCAGACTGTCATTGGCACAATCTCACTACAGCAGAGAAACATTGATTTTAAGACCACTGAGTTGACTGTCAGTAGGTTTCCAGGCCAATTCAGAGTGTTGATAAAGCCATATACAGTTTGATATAAAATTTGCATGGGTTAGAGATATAGGAAAAAGAGAGGTCGGGAGGGAGAGAGAAAGATTTTGCTAGACTTTTGGATTCAACAATGTATTGACAAGATGAAATAGAATGAAATGTGTGTGTGTGTGTGTGTGTGTGTGTAGAATTCTGTTTGAAGAAACACTCCTCTGTTTTCAAAATTCCCACCACCATTTTAAACTGTTAAATTCATTACCAAAAGTCAGTTTGAATGTACATTTTATGTCATTACCCCATGCCAATCTGTTGAAGTATTTTGAACAAACCATACCCACCTGTTGCAGTACTTTTTTTTTTCACTTAAAGTATGTTCTTGGATCAGGAGTATAGCTTTTCTTATCCAGAAACCCTGTTATATTTATTTCATATTATTTCCACAAGCATTTAATTAGTCACTTGATTATTTTCCACAGTTTTCTAAAACTGAAATATATATACTTTAAACCATGAGATTGGTTATTTAATTTGTTACCTGACCTTCTGTTCCAAGGAAAAGGGTGTTGTGATGATAACACTGAGGATATTTTCCAACTGCAATAAGAAAGAGAGAAAACAAAGTTAAAGAGCCATTAAGATGATAAATGAAAAAGCTGGATATATTCTATTATTACAGGTTCATTTGCCATAAGGAGGAACAGGAACAGGGAAAGAAGGGTATTTCCTTTCTTGACTTCACAATCAGCCATAAAGTATTAACCCTTTTAAAAATGACTTCAAAAGTATCTAGGTAAAAGAGCTTACCTTATAAAATTCTTTATATATTTAATTATTGTGTATATAATTCAATGCATATAATATAGTTTCTTAAGGATATAATTGGCCTTCAAATGGGGGGTAAGGGGGTGGGAGCTCCAAATGTTTGCCATCTTGTTGTTGTTAGTTGTGAAGTCATGTCTGACCCATTGCAACCCTATCGACAACGTTCCTCCAGGCCTTCCTGTCCCCTACCATCTTCTGGAGTCCATTTAAGCTCACACCTACTGCTTCAGTGACTCCATCCAGCCATTTCATTCTCTGTCATCGCCTTCTTCTATTACCTTCAACCTTTACCAGAATTAGGCTCTTCCCATTAGGTGGCCAAAGTATTTGAGTTTCAACTTCAGGATCTGGCCTTCTAAAGAGCAGTCAGGGTTGATCTCCTCTAGGACTGACCGGTGTGATCGCCTTGCAGTCCAAGGGACTTGCAAGAGTCTTCTCTAGCATTTGCCATCTTAGCACCCCCATTATCAATAAAGGAGAATATTTGTAGCTCAGGATTTAAATGAAGGGTCCTTGGTGCTCTCTGAGCTTGGTTTGTTTTTTCCCCCAGATATTTCATTACCAAACTAGATAACATCATCAGTGCTAGTAAGGAGTGTTGCTTGCTGTTTGTTTATATTTTTGTGTCTTGCCTGTCTGTCTATGTGGGTAGGTGGGGGCAGTCTTAGGGATTCTTTGGTTGGCCAACAAAGAGCCATTAATGAACAGCCCAAACAAAGAATCCCTCAGACCACCCCCATCCACACAGACATACAAGACATTAGAATACAAACTGACAGCAAACAGTACTTCTTACTAGTACTGATGATGTCACCTACTTAGGGTAATGAAACATCTGCAAGAAAAAAAAGCAAACTCAGAGGGCACCAAGAACCCCTCAACCCCCAATATCTCTTATCATTGGCTGGGCTGGCTAGGATGCCATGCAATTGGAGTTCACCAATTTATGGAGTGCAGTAATGAAATTTGGAGGAGGAGGAAAAGTGTTAATCGACTTGATTCTAGTAATTTTTATATCAGGTCAAATAATGAAATAAGACGATGGCGCTTGTATTAGAAAAAATGCATCTTTTGAGAGATTATTCTTCATCAAAATAATGTAAAGAATTATTTTTGCTAAAATAGGTGAACAATAAACTAAGTATTTGTTTACTTAAGTTATGTACTCAAGTTGAAATGTACTTAGATATTTTTACCCCATAGAAAATACTTGGAATTCGTGCCTCTTTTTCCTCCCCTTCTCTGTCACTATGGGTGTTTAAAAACATATGTGCATGCAACGTGCTTTTATAAATTGGAAGCCTGAAGGCCAAGGTGGTTGGGTTTTTTACTACATATAAGGTATTCTGCCAGCAGCTGAGCGCAGGACAAAAATGTTTTTAAATAAGTAAATATTTATTTTAAATAAGCAAAAATTAACTTCAGCCAGTGGAGCACTGGAGAAATCCAAGGATTTAGCCTTAAAATTCCATTTACATTAACCAGGTAAGTTTTATTTTGGAAAGGCTAAACTGTTTAGTTTTAAGGGAAGATTTGTTTTTCTTTATTTAATTTAAGATATTATTAAATCAGATTTCAAAACAAATATATCCCAGGGCACCTTATAAAACATTTTAAAGACTTAGTTCTGAAAAAAAAAGTGGACAATGTTTTGTATGTGGCCAGCGTAATCATGTCAGTAACTCTGGATTTGAATATTGAGTAATCAAGTCAGATTGATTATGCACTTTAGTATTCTCTATGAAATAAAACAATCTTTTGTTATTTGCTCCCAAGTGACAATTTGTATGTGATATGGGAAATGCTATACTTTAATGTGAATACATCTTTAAAAAGTATAATTAAAGAATGTGGAAAATATTAAAAAGGGACACAATAAGGTTTAGTTTTAAATCTCTGTGTTAGGTATCCTTATGATTTATATTGACTGTTTCCTAGTATGATTTGATTGCTTATTGTACCCTATGACTATTATTAAGTGTTGTACCTTATGATTCTTGACTCTTGACGAATGTATCCTTTCTTTTATGAATACTGAGAGCATTTGCACCAAGACAAATTCCTTGTGTGTCCAATGACACTTGGCCGATAAAGAATTCTATTCTATTCTATTCTATATTACTGCATTGAGATGAATTGAAAAAATGATCAAATTTTGCTCTTTGAATATAACAGTCAATTTAAGGAAGCTGTTCAGATACATGTTAATATGATAAATAAAGTTGGTTTTTCTCTTTTGGATTTACAATGTAGAAGGAAAACACTGCGAATTTGCCAGTAAGGGCAAAGAAGCGGTAGAATAGAAATTCACCTAAAATTCCCTTGATATTAAATGCAGGCACAAAATATTGTGTATTACAATCTTGTTTTGCTTTATTTCTTAACTGATGAGGATGCATATAAGGGCTACCAGGTTCAAAAATCAGGATGACCAGCAGATGAAAATAAAGAGATGTACGTAGGAAACTTTTGTGCCATCCAGCAGGCAACCCAGATCAAATAGCTGTAATACATTTAAATAATTTTCTTTACTCACATATCTGTTTAGGCCAGGGCTGGTTATAGACGTTTTGGCACTCTAGGCAAAGTCATATCCTGGCGTCTCTTATGGTTTGACTCATCTTCTGAGTTTGCTAAGAATTTCAAAAATGATGTCCTTTTGTTTCTTTTTTCTTTGACATTTGAAGATTTACAGTTGTGATTTTTCAACTCTGGGCCATTTTTTTCACCCTATATACATTCTAATTTTAAGTACAGCACCGTCCCTTTTTATTATATGTCAACAACTCTGTGAAGTTTTATTTAATCCTTGAACTGGCACACTGATTGACAGGATGAGACATTACTATTTTTCTATTTTGTGTGTGTTTGTCAGAAATCTTTTCAATTTCGGTGCTCCCTAAACTTTGGTTTCCCTAAATTGATATCTACTAGGCCTTAGCCTATAGGCAGTCCAGTTTAGGCAGCAGAAAACAATAAACAAGTGATATTGTGATTGTTTCTAGCTTCAACAACTTATCACATTTTTTAAATAGAATGTGATGGTAGTATCATATTTCTTGTGACTAGGGAAAATAAGAGCATAATTATATTATTCAGAAATTTTAAAAACAGCGAACTAAGGTTTTGCTTTTGTGAAGCTGGTGTTTTTACTTTAGTGAAGATCTTCTGTCCCCATTTTTCCCATAGATACCATTTACTCAGGAGAAATTGGAACAAAGAAAAAGGTTAAGAGACTGCTAAGTTTTCAGAGATACTTCCATGCATCCAGGCTATTGCGTGGAATCGTACCACAAGCCTCACTGTACTTATTGGATGAAGACTACCTTGGTCAAGCAAGGGTAAATAGCAATCTATTCTATCAAGTTCGGTTCTTATAATCAAGCTGCATTTGGACTGTCATTCCTAGTTTAACCATAATTTGATTGATTGATTGTTATCCTGTCTTTCTTATTTTTATGAATAATTCAAGGCAGCAAACATACCTAATATCCAGGGGCAGAAGAGAAAAGTGAAGGAATGGCCCTCCTACTCTTCTTTATCCTCTCAGCTGATTGGCGCTACAGGCCTCAGCTGGTGTGGGGAAAGCTGTGCATGCGCATTAGGCAAAACACGCCCACCAAGCCATGCCCACCAAACTGGTGGTAAAACAGTTTGAATCCCACCACTGCTAAATCCCTTCCTCCTATTTTCCCCACAACAACAACCCCGTGAGGTGGGCTGGGCTGAGAGAAAGTAAATGGCCCAAAGTCACACACCCATCTTTCATGCCTAGAACGCAGGGTCCCCCAGTTTCTATCCTGGTGCCTTAACCATTGGGCCAAATTGGGAATAATGAGAAGCTCCCTGCTATGTTTGAATGAAAATGAGAACAAAGCAGCATGAAAGAGTTTTGTACACACGGAGATTTATGCCAAGAAGTCACAGTTAGGATTTGATTATCTGAATCGGGCCTAAGCTGTATTATTAATTTAATCCGTCTGCCATATAGGCAAGATTGATTCTAAGGCAGGCTAGCTGAAAGAAGTTGACAGAAAAAATATTAATACTGTAGAGTACAATCTTGTACACGTCAATTCAGAGGTCTTTTTTATGAAACTCTCGAAGTGTGGAATTGTAATTTTCATCTGTAGCAGCACCATATCCAAGTAAAACTGTCCTGGGATGAATTAAAGCCTTTCAACCAAGTCCCTTTATCTATTTTAACTGTTTTAGATACATAACAGGTAGTCCTCAACTTACAACCATTCATTTAGTGGCCATATGAAGTTACAATGGCAGTGGAAAAAGTGACTTATGACTGGTTTTCACACTTCTGGCCATTGCAGCATCCCATGGTCATGTGTTCAAAATTCGGGTGTGTGGCAACTGGTATGTATTTTTGACTGTTGCACTATCGCAGGGTCATGTGATCACCAGATTCTCTTGACATGATTTACTTTAACAACTGCAGTGATTTACTTAACAGTTGTGGCAGAAAAGTTTATGCTGTGGGGAAAAAGTTACTTAGCAACTGGCTCACTTAGCGACAGAAATTTTGAGTTCAACTGTGGTCATAAATCAAGGACTACCTGTATGATGGAACAACATTGCAGTATTGATTTCTATTAGTTCCCATCAGGACTAATACTAGATAGATTTATCTGTAGATCCCAGCTAGGTTCAGGAATTAGTTGATGAGACACAATGTCAGGATTCGTACAGTGCAGTGTGAAAATAATTTATTGTTGCTGATATGTCTCCTCAGGATTAAGCTTTGGATCTGTCTCCTTAAGAGTTATTATAAACCACCCAGAGTTTGGAGTGGTATGGCCTACTGATAATTTCATATATTTTGATTCAGTATCAGAACTGAAGTATAAATCAGAATGACAAACCAAATATAGATCGTTCGCGACTTACAAGCAATATTTAGCCACTGTTTGAAATTACAGTGGCACTGAAAAAAAAGTGAATTACATCACACTTAGAACTGCTGCGACATCCTTTAGTCACATGATCAAAATCCAGGCACTCGGCAACCAGCACTCCGTTAACTATGGTTGCCCTCTCAAGAGGTCATATGAGATCACCATTTGCAACCTTCCCAGCTGGCTTCTGTGACAAGCAAAGTCAATGGGGGAAGCCAGATCTGCCTAATGACCGCATGATTTACTTAACAACTGTAATGACTCGCTTAACAACTATGGCAAAAAAAAGTTGTAAAATTGGGTCTAACTCATTTAACAACCACCTTGCTTTGCAGTGGAAATTCTGGTCCCGATTTTATAACTCAGGACAATGTGTGAGCCCTGCTGCTGTCTAGCCAAATCATGTTTTAATTTTAAGCCAAAATTCCTTCCCCAGTTCTGGCAGGTTTCCCTCCTTTCAAATGTTTGTGGACTGTTTTCTCCATCGCGCAAATGTAGGCATTTTAAGTAAGCTCATGCATTAACTAAAAATAACATTATTCATTCTTAAATAGGGGTTAGGCATCTTAAAGCCTATCAACCCCATGCAATCTCAAAGTCTTTGTTTTATGCCCCAAATCCTCCCTAAATAAAATGTGTAAAGCTTTCAAAAAAAAGTTGGGACTCTTAATGGCAAGACCTTGTCAAACAATCTGAAGATATAAAAAGGGGGAAATCGCTTCAGTTGCTACATGTTGTCATAACATGATCACATTCTTCTACCTGCTCAGAATTGGGTGGGTGGGGGGAGTAGCTTTTATGTAACTTAAAGCTGTGCAGCTTCTAGATTTAAATACTTAATTTGGGATAAATCACCTATTTTCTAGGTATAGAACTTTGATTTTCAGGGTAGTTCTAATTCTAGATGAGGCTTTCTTTGTGCAATGGTTTTACCTTGTTTTAAGGATTCTGCTCATTTTAATAGAAAGCACTTTACATTTTAATTGGCACATACAAATTATTCTGCATTTTGTCTTTTTATTTCCAGCATATGTTATCCAAAGTGGGAATGTGGGATTTTGACATTTTCCTGTTCGACCGCTTGACAAATGGTAAGATACAAAGAAACAGCACAAAATGCTTATTTCATTAAATCTATGTCCAACAGTAATGTTTCATGTTTTCATGGATTGCAGTCAAGGTTGGTCCTTCAACCTTAAAGCTTCTCTTGTTGAAACTTTTCTTCTTGCACAACATGAAGAGAAATAGCCTAAACAGACAGGATAGAGGGCTGCAAAAATGCCTTTTTATAGCTGTGATTGTACTATCCTATATCCTGGAATTTACCCTATGCAGAACATCTTGGCTCTTGTTGGTACAATGGTACTAACCAGGGGTGGGATTCTACCGGTTTGGTCCGGTTCTATAGAACCGGTAGCTCCAAAGAGCAGCTGACACTGAACCAGTTCACTGGGATGAGGTTTTTGTCTGCTGTTTGTCCCTCCCACCTGCCCGGGCTCTAGGCTGTCCTTAGCGAATGCGTTTTCCTCTTCAGCTGCTTTGTGCGACACAGCTTAGTGCTGCTCGGTAGCTGGAGAAGGTAAATGCTTGCCGGAGCTGATAGTGCGCACGCGCTTGCAGCGCACATTTGACGTGCATGCGTGCGCTCCCCGAACTGGTTGTTATGCTGGTCGGATCCCACCCCTGGTACCAACTCTGTAACTGTGGACAAAAAAGAAATAAAAGGAAAAGAAAAGATACCTGAATTGTCCATTTGATATCAAAAGTCTGTAGAGATTTGTGCAAGTTCACAGCACGTGCATATCTTTTCTTGTTGTCATTGACACTTTTAGTCTTCTAATTTTTTGTTTCAGTATATGCCAGGCCTCAATTCTCTCTCTTTATCACACAGATCCTGCTAAAAACAACCATCTTGCTCCTACTGATAGTATTTGTTATTTTTAAAGCAAAACAATTTTGATTTATTAGTAATTTGACTTTAGATATAACTTTAAAATTAGCTGATTAAAGTCAGCCTTTAGGCTACGATGTCAGGAGAAAGACTGGGGCCAGAATTCTTCCCCTCATACTTTCATAAGTGGTACTTTTTTTTGTCCCTGCCAAAAAAAAAGACCTATAAAATTCAGGGTTACGCTTATCTCTTCCTTTTTCTCAAAGTATCCTAGATGAATTAAAAAAAAAAAACTTTAAAAATGCATTGCTCTGACCATAAGGATACAAGATTCTTTCCGCAGCTCAGCCTTTGATGTGAATTTTGGCTTTCATTCAAAATGCAGCCTACTGTCTTTCCTTCTCAGAAGAAATGTGATAATAACAGTTATATTGCATAACAGGCAGCCTGCTGACTTGTAGCCCATCTTTCCGGTACAATGAGCAGTGGCTGAATAGCGCCATTAACTCAGTCAGTCTGTGGTTCCCTGAGAGCAAAAAATTAATCTTAGTACATACCCAGTATCTTCTGTTAATACCTGGAACATCCATGAAGTATAGGCAGTCTTCGGCAAAGAATCAGTGTGAAAAGAATAAGATGTTTGGACATCACTGAAAACTCCTGGACATGTTGTTCCAATCACAAAAAATATGTAGGTCATCCTTGACTTACAACCATTCATTTGGTGAACTGTTTATAAGGCACTGAAAAAAAGCGATTTATGACTGGTCCCCGCACTTATGACCATCACAGCATCCCCTCAGTCACCTGATCAAAATTTGGGCTTATGACTGGTCCGCATCCTTACGACCATCGTAGCATCCCCATGGTCATGTGATCAAAATTTGGGCACTTGGCAGCCAGCATGTGCATATTTATGATGGTTGCAGAGACCTGAGGTCATGTAATCTCTACTTGAGACCTTCCCAACCATCTCTCAACAAGCAAAGTCAATGGCAACCTAGATTCATTTATCAACTGCAGTTATTTTCTTAACAACATAGCAAAAAAGGTTGTAAAATCGGAAGCAACTCAGTTAACTATCATTTGCTTAACAACAGAAATTTGGTCCCAATCGTGGTTGTAACTTATTTCATATCCAATGTTGGACCAGTAGAAGGATGTTCTTGCTATCAGCCCTCCAGATGTTCTGGAAATGTCTTTAGCTGCCATGCTAGCTGTGAATTTGTCTTGTCCCAATAAACTTAGGCCACTACTTGTTTAGGTAATCAAAAACTACTAGGAAGATTTCTAGTTACAGAGCGTGCATTCTATCTACTTCATGGTATAGTAAATGCAATTAACTGATATGCCCTTTTTGTTCTTTCAGGAAACAGCCTGGTAACCTTGTTGTGCCACCTTTTTAATATACATGGGCTTATTCATCATTTCCAGTTAGATATGGTTACATTATACAGATTTTTAGGTAAGTACATTCTTTCATCAGTTGCCAGTGTTGGTGCTATCTCTTTAAAGACCATAGGTTTGGAATTTCTGAAGTTAGGTATGGACAAACTGGGAAGGCAGAGCTTTCTGCACCCCATCTTCCCTATTTCCTTTGATGGCTCCTGGAACTATACTTATTTGGTACAAATGGCAGTGGTGTCCATGGATGAAATGTGCATTATGATGTCAGAATGTGAACCTTACCCTTTCCATATTTGTTAGGAGTTTGCCTCGTGATCTCATATTTCATTGTCTCCCTTTTCCTGCTCTCTGATTTTCTCCACTTGACTTGGTTTGTCAAAAAGCCTCTTCAAATCTAAACAAATTATCTCAACCCAAACTGAATATAGAACTCAACTTCTTACCTCCCAAACTTCAGCAAAAACATGATCCGGTAACCTTTTTTTTATGTCATTCTGTCATAATATTGATTTCTCCTCATCCTCAATCCACATCCAATTATCTTTAGTTACTTCGGTTTCAAAGATTGATTTACTCCTTTTCCCAATATTTTTTTTTAATGGATATGAACTAGCACACTTCCATGTTGGTTGATAATGTGGTCAAGGGTAAGAGCTGCCCTTCTTTTACTATCTATTTGATTTTATATTATATTTATGTAGTATTGAATCTGCCAACAATTCATGGCAATTTAGATTAATAATTAAAACATTCAATATAAAATGACAGTTAAAACTTCCCTAGTAAAAAACAAAAATTAAAGTAATACTATCTTGACATAATGGCAATAATTGCATTACTATGCAATCAATCCATGCAATAAAAAATACTAATGTTAATCCATCCAATAAAAAGCATAATAATAAAAATAAATGTATACGTTCTGGCAGGCACAAACTGACTTAAAATGGAGAAGATCTCTGGAAAGAGAATTGTTTTGATGGTTCGATCGCTGCTTGGTACATTGCAGATTTTTCAATTCTTTAGCTGATCAAGAAATTCACATGGCCTATTTATCTACCTATCCTTCTATCTATTTATCTATCATCTATCTCTCTATCTATTTAGCATCTCTCTATCAATCTACCTACCTACCTACCTATCTTCATTTTTCCATCCATCCAATTTGTGTACTGCTGCAGTTCCATGGACTCTGACTGGCCTTTTGCTTTTTATTATTTTGCTTTTTATTATTTTGGTGGGAAGCAACACAATTTTTCCTGCTTCATTTTGACTTCATGGCTATCCATAGGTTGTGTCTGTGCTCATGGCCATTTTCCCCAGTTCCATTTGTCCCACCTTTACTTTTATTTTTCTTATGTGAGAAAAGGTTTATAAAATACATTCTTCCTAAACGCCAGGTTAGTGCAACAGTTTATTTATCACTTCTCTGTGAAGCGAAATTGAACAACTATTTGGCCCAATCAAAGTTTAACAGCAAAGTGGTAGAATTCTCACTTCTGTTGCTAACAAGAGCCAAAAGACCAAAAGAATCTCGTTGCCAATCTTCCAGCTGAAACGTGACTATTACAGGACTAGAAAACCCAAATAGTTTAAGAAGTCTGAAAGTGCTAGTCTGAAAAAGTAAAATCTAAACCAAAGTGTGTGATCTTTTCTTTGCCACACTACAGTAATGATTTTGCCATGTATCCATTTAAAACAATCTTCCTCTAGTCATTTAGATTCATTTATATGGCTATAAAGCCATTCCAACATCAACTTGAATAAGGGGTGTAAATTTGTTTGTCTACTAATTACCTTGATATCAAGGTATTCCCATGTGATGATGTATGTTCTGTTAAGGGTAGTCATTACTTTCCTAAGTAAATGCTACCACTGTCAAACTGCTTTTACTCATAGGAACATTTTCCTAATGTTTACCTATAATCTGCCTTCCTGTAACTGAGGACGATTATTCTTGCCCTACAGTCCATGAAGATTGAGAATAAGACTTAGCTATCTTCTTTGTGGTGCCGCTTTTCTTAATCTCTTCTTTCAAGGCTTCCATTCCAATTTCTGATTCATTTTCTCTGAAGACTTCTTCAAGTCTGGTGCCCAGAAGGTCTGACCAATTGGCAGGTTTCTTCTCATAATATACCAATGGTGTAGAGGTGGTATTCAGCAGGTTCTGACCAGTTCTGGAGAACCGGTAGCAGAAATTTTGAGTAGTTCGGAGAACCGGCAAATGCCACCTCTGATTGGAGATTTTACAGTATCCTTCCCCTGCCACGCCCACCAAATCACGCCCACAGAACTGGTAGTAAAAAAATTTGAATCACACCACTTCAATGGTGGGATTTCAGAGGTGAACCCTAAATATGGAAAGAAGCTCTTGAACGTTAGGGCTAGAATGGGGTGTGAGGGGAATCTCACAGGCATACCACTATTCCTGGTGGAATAATCCAGAACAATTGTGTAGGAGGTGAATGTATGCTCAACATACAGGAGCGTGCTTTTTACACAGAAAATACATCATCTCTTACTCAGATTCAACATGAATGTTGTTGAAATTATCATGAATCATGTTGAAACTAGTCAAGGAGAGAACCAACCTAGAACTAATGAGAAATTAGACAGTCAGAACAATTAATCAGTGGAACGACTTGCCTCCAGAGGTAGCGGGTGCTCCAATACTGGAGGGTTTTAAGAAAAAAAATGGATCATCATTTGTCTGAAATGGCATAGGATTTCCTGCTCGAGCAGGAGGTTGGAGTCAAAGACCTCCTTCCAACTCTGTTATTCGTGTGAATACAGAAATTAAGGGAATATTTTGCAAACATCTGAGTAATATTAGGACATTAGGAAAGAAAGTTTACGTTTCTTCAAAAGTGTGGTTTTATAGTTCAGGGTACATGTCTATGTACCATCATGGAGGTTTTACTTGACATACAAAGAGTAATTTAGAAAAGAGATTGGTCAGACTATGCCCAGTTTCTGTTTATGATACTATGACTACAACCTATGATCCTAATAATGATACTAAACAACACTGGCGTCTTAATCAAATTCACAAGGTTCCTGTGTAGTTTGTCCTCCCATACACCAACTGAAATAAGCAGTACTGCTTTTTTCAGAAGAGTAAATAATGTGACTGCTACCTGGGTTTGGGATCTAAGACTGCTAAGCCACCACCTTGATCCATAGAGAAAATCAGCCTTGAGCAATAACAATAACAACAACAACAACAATAATACCATTGGGGACTTCCGGTTTGAAGGGCTTCGGCGACAGACAGAAATCCGCAATCATGCGCGGTTTCTGTCTGGGCTCGCCGCTGGAGCGCCCCGAGCCGGCTGGTTTCGGGGCTAAGCCACCCCGTAGAGGTGGTGAAGAGGGGGGAGACGGCCAGCAGGGTTGAGGAGGGCTGCATCTCTCCTCCTCAGCTGGCCATTACTCCCTTTCCCGAAGGCGGTTGCAGCGGTGATCAGAAATGGCCACCACAAAGGAGAACTTGACCAGAAAAGAATGTGCAGGAGGAAGATAAGAAGTGAAAGTTTTGGCTGACCGGGTTAAATTATAAATGCAACAACTAAGGTATCCTGGAATTTAAACTTACAAAAAATAACATCGCTCCCAAAGAAGAGTCGGAAGCAGCGAAGGAAAGTAAAAAGGGAAAGGTTTGGCTTTTTTTCCCTTCTCTCTCCTTCCCTATACTGACAACTAAGAGACTTAAATAAGAAATTGGAAAAATCCATTTTGACATCAATAGGCAATTAAGCTGAAAATAAAACAAAATGCCAAAGGGATAATAAAGATTTCTGGACATTAAAAATTTTCTTTTTCATAAGCAGGAAGGGAGAGAAAAAGAATAAGGGCAGGATCTGGAAGAGGGAGGAGACTGCCTGGAATTAAAAAGAATCTACAGTAAAACTTCAACAAGACTTCTAAAAGATACATTTTAACTGAAACTTTGCAACTAAATAGTAACCCCATGAAGAGAAAGTGAAAAAAAAATCAAAAAAGAAACAGCTTGCGTGTATTTGGATTATTTGGTGATCTTTGGATTCTTGGTTATTATATTTGAATGACTAAAATCAATCGGGTGGTTGTTTAAAAATGTATACAATGGCACCACTTCTGGATGAATTGAAAATGGAACTTAAAAAGTACAAAGAAGATGCACAAGAAGGGAAGGGTTCTTTTGGCTTCGTTTTTCAATTCTTAGAAATAGAGATTTGGAACTATGAGAAACAACAAGAAGCATCTGTAAAACAAGAAGACTGGGACAAAGAAGAAGCCATCTTTAATGAACAAGCAATTTTATGTGGGGAAGAAAAAGGAAAGGGGGGAAAGAGAATGGAGAATTTAAGACTTAA
The DNA here is from genome assembly GCF_049901735.1 of Notechis scutatus. Taxonomy (NCBI): domain Eukaryota; kingdom Metazoa; phylum Chordata; class Lepidosauria; order Squamata; family Elapidae; genus Notechis; species Notechis scutatus. The sequence goes on along the minus strand of NC_142009.1, from coordinate 92,371,482 downwards.
AAAAACAACCAAAGAAAAGAAAAATAATTCAAAAAATAAATATAATACTGGAAAGCAACAGAAAAGGGGAATACAGAAGAGAGAAATAGAGGTAGAGAGACAAGGGGGTAAAAAGGGGAGAGAGAAGAAGAGAGGGGAGAAGGAAAGGAAAAGAAGTTACAAAGGACCGGAGCAAGATATAGAGAAACAGGGCCTATTTAGAGATAATGGGTGAAAATCTAACTGAAAAAGGGATTCTGTAAAGGTACATAAGATTGTATTGTTATATTAGTAATAGAAATAACTTTAGAAAATTGGAAATAATGTATGATTAAAATGAGGGATGAAATAGTGTAATTTAGTGAAATGTTTGTGAATAAAATAAGTGAAATAAAATAAATGAGAAAATTGAATTAGGAAGGAACGGGAACATTTTAATTAGTTAATGTTTTATAAAATATAAGTGAAGGGGGGGAATTAACTATGGAAAGCTTATAATTGTTCCCATAGAAGTATGATATTTAATTGAAAAGTAATGTTAAAGATGTTAAGATTTTAATGAATATTAATATTAATGATATAATTGAATTGGAATGGAATGTTGTTTTAATTATATACATTTATAATTTTTTTCTTTTTTTAAGAATACAGTGTGTATTTTAAGAATGTACCAAGCAGAATCCAAATGGAAGTTATGTATTATATTGAATGTTACAACTTTAGGGAAAAGATATAAAGGCGTCATACTCCAATCAATAACTACAGGAGAAATTTTGTTTAATGAGAAAAGATAATAGATCATTGAAACAGGACAGACAAAAAATATAAATATAATGGTTTGAATTGAGATGAGATAATTAAAATAAAATTGAGAAAATTAAAAGAGGGGAGAAGCTATGCAGAAAATGTAAAATAGTAATAAGATATGGAATAGAATATAAAAATGAGCATGAACCTGAATTTGTGTCTGTACGAAGAAATGTAACCCGGGATTACGCTACTTTCAAAAAATATGTTTTATTTGTATTTTTTTTCTCTTTGTGAAAACTCAAATAAAATTTACCAAAAAAAAATAACAATAATACCATTGTAGATTGTCCTCCTTACTTTTCCCTCCTAAGATATTTATTTTTTCTTCTGAATTTTATTGCTTTCATTAAAAGCAATAAAAAGTGATTTAGAAACAAATCTTTTCTATGGTATAGATTTTCTTTTTAACCAAAGGAATGATAAGCTACTGCAATTTTAGAAAGAGCTCCAGTTTAAGTTTTAGCTATCAGCCCAAAATTTCCAAAAGCATTTGAATCACAGAGATACTCAAAGATCGAGGAAAAAGTTAACTTCTCTTCTGTTGCTTCCAGGTATGGTGCAAGAAGATTATCACAGCCAAAACCCGTATCACAATGCTGTCCATGCTGCTGATGTCACGCAAGCTATGCACTGCTACTTAAAAGAGGCCAAGGTAACCACACAAACTTAGCTGAGAATTTCCATAGACCACACAGCAATGAACTCATTTTACTGAGAAAACAAAAGTGTTCCACAAGTGTACTTATGTCAGTAAAAACTGCCAATGGAATCTCCAATGCTCATTCCACCTAAGGTATGGAACATACAGAACCAAAAAGGATGCAGCTGTTCAAACCAATCTTAAAAATATAATTTATCCAGAAGGGTGACATTATGGGTGAATAGGTTCTTCTCCAAGAGACAGCCCAGCCCATCAATGTTTTGAAAAATTGTCCAATGTTTTGTGAGATTGTAAAAAAAAATTAGAAGATCTTTCATCAGGAAGCCAAACAAACAAATAAACCCTGAGTTCTAATTAAAAAAATCTGATAAGTTCTCACCCAAGTTGGAGAGAAGTTAATGGTCTGGTACAAGTTTTGTGGGATTTAGGCAATTCTAAACATTTTTTGGCCCAAAGTAGAATGAGAGAAAGTGTATTAACAGTCCAGAAAAACTTGACAGTGTTTGGTCTTGGGTCTTTTGTCAGTGTTTTGAAAACTTGAAACTAACCAGCATTTCCTGATTTCAGATAAATGAAGTCTGATTTGTTTACAGTTGGAAATAGATGCTTCCAGATTCTTTTTTGCAGAAATGCCAAGAGAAACAAAAGGCAAATGGAAAGCCTACAAGTGTAAAATTTATGCCAGTTCATGACCATAATACAGAGTTTAATATTACAGTCAAACTGGGCCATTAATGCAGTAGATGAATAATGCCAATCCGCATTTGCTGAAAAAGCAAATTATTGGAGAAAGACGTTAACAGGCTGAAGAGAAAAGAGACGTGTTTAAGAGTTCTTTGTACCTAATTCATTCCTGCAACTGTGCTTTGAGATATTTTTCTCACTTACCTGAAGTTCAACATGCTGGGACAGAAACTTTAAAAAAATAATTAACAGAGAAGACCTGCAAAAAAAAAAAAAAAAGGGTGGTGGTGGCGGCACTCTTTCCTCTATTGATTCTCTTTTTAAATATACTATTCTCCATGGTATTTCCCATTGCCATTAGCAAGATAAGCAGAATCCCCAGTATACTTTAAACATTACTAACATTCTTCACCTGAGATATCATTGGTCACATAAAATATCTGAAACATTCAAAACTTGTTATACTATACACCTGCTTGCAACTTAGATACATAAAATATCTGAAACATTCAAAACTTGTTATACTATGCAGCTGCTTGCAACTTAGATACAATCTTTTGTCTTTTCCCCTGATACTTGAAAGATAATACAACCCAGTGGTCAATAAGGTAATGTGATTGTAGGTGAAAAGGCCCAGTGGAAATAAAAGAGGAAAATAGAAAATGGAAAAAAAAATTGTATTTATTCCCAACAGAAATGAAAAAAGCTACAACAGTTCTGGAAAATCGCATTTTTTCAGATTATTCAATTCCCCCAATCCCTTTCTTTTACATCTGTCCTGAGTACATGTGCTTTTTTATGCACATAATACAAATACAGCACTTTTTTCAATAAATATTATAAAACAAAATGCTACTTTCTAGCCACTGCCTCCCAAAAACCACAAATTGAATTTCACAGAATAGATGCCTGAATTAAAATATCATTGCTTGTTTCCCAAAGTTACACACTGTATCTAGTCTAAGACTCTGATTTATTTATTTGCTTATTTATTTGAATTTATTGTCCTCCCAACTCCAATAGACTCTGGGGGCATATAAAAGTAGAAAAGAACATTAAAAACGCATATAAACATCAAATCAGACAGCCCAGACTAAAATAAACTTATGAACAGCAAAAATCAAATAAAACGAAACAAGGCCCCTAGTCAAACAATAAACTTCAACCCCAAGCCAGATTTTCAGAGCTTTCAGGAACCTTATTCTTAATCTTATTTTTTTATGTTTCATTGTATTGTTATGTTTACATTTTTATCATTTTTTTCTGTTTTACTGGTGTAAGCCACTCAAGGCGAGATGGGCTGCAAACAAATTTAACAAATAAGCAGAAGGTCCTTGCTGACTTTATCTAGTCCCTAATAGAACTACATCTACATGGAAAGAAAGAAGCAGTGGGGTACCCCAAGATTCTATCTTAGGCCCAGTACTCTTCAATTTCTTCATAAATGATTTCGATGAAGGAATTTAAAGGGAAGTCATCAGATTTGCAGACAATACCAAGCCGGCAGGAATAGCCAACACCCCAGAATATTTTTGTTTATTTGTTTGTCAAACATGTACAAGATAACAAATATAAGTATGAATATAAACAAGAACAAAGGGAGTAAATACAGATAAATGGGGACAGTAAGACAGGGATGGTACGCTTATGTACACTTAGGCAAGAAAGCCAAAATGTGCAGATATAAAATAAGTGGTACTTGGCTCAATAGCGGTAACTGCAGGACAGTCACGTAAATATGAGTCAGCAGTATGCTGCAGCCACCAAAAAAGTCAATGCAATCCTAGGTTGCATTAACAGAGGAATAGAATTAAGTTAACATGAAGTATTTATAATGCTTTATAATGCCTTGGTAAGACCGTACTTGGAATACTGCATCCAGTTTTGATTGCCACAGTTGTTGTTTTTTTAAATGTTGAGACTCTAGAACAGGGGTCTTCTAACTCAGGGGTCCCCAACCACCGGTCCGCGGACCGGTACCGGTCCGTGGAACAAGTCCTACCGTGCCGCTGGCTTGCTGGGCGCCGCCATCTTTTTTTGATGAAAAGTGCTTCCGGTGAGCTTTTCCGGGTAGAAAGCTCACCGGAAGCACTTTTTCATCAAAAGATGGCGGCGCTAGCGCTTGGTGAGCTTTTCCGGGTAGAAAGCCATTTCTACCGGAAAAGCTCACCGAGCGCTGCGCCGCCATCTTTTTGATGAAAAAGTGCTTCCGTGACCTCACCGGAAGCACTTTTTCATCAAAAAAAGATGGCGGCGCCCAGCTAATGCCGGTATCGGGCCGCGCCATAAAAAAGGTTGGGGATACCGGGCCGTGGGCGTAAAAAAGGTTGGGGATCACTGTTCTAACTTGACAGCGTTAAGACTTGTGGACTTCAACTCTCAGAATTCCTCCTCCAGTCATGTTAGCTCAGGAATTCTGGGAGTTGAAGTCCACAAGTCTTAAACTTGCCAAGTTTGAAGAGCCTTGCTCTAGAAAGTGGAGAAAAGAACAGCAAGGATGATTAAGGGGCTAAACATATGGAGGACGATTGCAGGACTTTTCAGTTGGGTCTAGTGAAAAGAAGGATCAGGGGTGACATGATAGCAGTGTTCCAATATTTGAGAGGCTGCCCCAAAAAAGAGAAGGTCAACCTATTTACCAAAGCACCAGAAGGCAGGGCAAGAAGCAATGGATGGAAACTAATCAAGGAGAGCAGCAATCTAGAGCTAAGGAGAAATTTCCAGACAGTGAGAACAATTAGCCGGTGGAATGGCTTGCCTCCAGAACTTGTGGCTCCTCAGTCACTGGAGGTTTTTAAAAACAAAGTGGACAATCATTTGTCTGAAATGGTATAAAGTTTCCTGCATGAGCAGGAGGTTGGATCTCCAAGATCCCTTCCAACTTTGTTCTTCTGTTCTCTCAGAATGGGAGCAATGCTGTTCCAGAGAGTAGGGGCTGCAACAGATAAGGCATTGGTCTTCTTTAGTAGTCAAAAGTGGTGTGTTGTTCTTGTTTTTAACATTGGTTGTAACTTAGTATCCCAGAGGAAGGGAATTAGGGAGAAGAAGTAGACAGGAAAAAACTCTGGAAGGCAAATGGGAGTATGTGATTGAAGCATCATATATAATGCACTAAAGGGGAGGGCAGGATTTTGATGGTATGGTTGTGACTGCATCCAGATTTTTCAGATGAGCTCTGCAGGGCCCTTTAATTGTTCACACATTTTGTGCACCATTACGTCTGTATCAGTTGCCGCATCAAAGTGCCTGCTAAAATTATACTGGTAGTCATATCTCCGTCAGGCTTGGCAGCATGCTTTCCTTAGACTGTCTACTATTGACCTCACCCCTTTCCTAAGAGGTCTGTAGGGGGCGTGCATAAGCGCACCAACGTGCCTACCGTCCCTGTCCTATTGTTTCTCTTATTCTTCTTTTATTTTTCTTATATGTACCCATTTCATGTATTCACAACTATGTATACACTTATACTTATCTTGTAAACAATTGGCAAATCAAATAAATAAATAAATAAATAAGATATTGACATATAACTTTCATATCACTATTTAATAGTTCCTTTGAAAAATGGCAATTCATGTTTTTTGCTAAAGTTGAATAATAGGGAGTGAAGGTATAAAGTGGAAAGCATTATAGTTTCTTGAAAAATGGCTTTACAAAGAGCCATAACGGTTGCTTGGCTTTAAATTAATGTGATACGTGAATTAATGTGATACGTAAATTATGGCCACAATGGCTTGTTCAACTAACTTAAATGGAAACAAGCCATAGCTTAGTATGATGAGGGAATCAGTGGTTTAAGAACCAACATTCATGACTTAACATTGTATATGAACTAGGTCCAATATGTTATTCAACAAAACCTGAATAAAGTTTAACACAGTGCATGAGATTACAATCTATGGAAATTGTAATATGTAAAAATACATATTGTAAAAATACAATCACCTTTAACTCTGAACCCCTTTTTACATGCTGTAGCTTGCTAACTTCCTCACCCCTCTGGATGTTATGCTTGGATTACTGGCTGCTGCAGCACATGATGTAGATCATCCCGGAGTCAACCAGCCATTTTTGATAAAAACTAAACATCATCTTGCCGGTTTATATCAGGTGGGAATAACTATTGGCATAAATTATTGCTTTTTTCCCCAAATCACCTTTGTTAGAACTGTACAGTATTAGAGGTTGCCGGTCACTTCTTTTTACCATGGTCACCTCAACTTTTCAGTTATTGCAGAACTATTTTCAAGATATAGACCTGTGGGAAGTGGTCATCCCTGCCTACAGAAATGATTCACACAACTCATTTACTCCCCATATATACGGATAGTATTTGTAGGAAATAGAACTTTCTAAAATTCTACTTTTATTCCTACTTTTATCAGATGAAACAGTAGCTTTATAATTCTACAGTGATGTGAAAAAAGTGCAGAATATGATAAGGAGGCAAATTGTGCCTGTTTAAAAAAAGTTGATAGCTGCAAAGATAGACTTGAAGAATAGGTACTCCTTATGCTATGTACTGTGAACCAGAGGTGGTATTCATCATGTTCTGACCAGTTCTAGAGAACCGGTAGCGGAAATTTTGAGTAGCAAATACCATCTCTGACTGGAGATTTTACAGTATCCTTCCCCTGCCATGTCCACCAAGCCATGTCCACAGAACCAGTAGTAAAAAAAATTGAATCCCACTACTGCTGTGAACTAAGAAAAATGGCACAATATTGCTTAATGTCATAATTAATTTTGAGTTTCAAGGGTCAGACTTTCTGTTCAAAATTTTCAGAAATTAAAATTAAAGGCAGACAGAGAGCACCGATTTCAAATACATATTGGAAGAACCATATATTTTATAGCCTAAAATCAGGGAGAAAAATAATTTGGAAATGGTGCCAAAGATTACATGAATTATCTCCCAAAACAAATGTTGCAGTTGAATACATATTTGAGACTTAAGATGAGTCTTCCATAGTGTTCTTTAATAAACAGTGTCAGAGGTTGCGTTCAAGTAAACATTGTTAGCTTTATAAGTTTCTAATACTTGGCTAAAGTGGTACAGGTCATTATTTATGATTTAATAGTTTTTTTAACAGTTCTCCACCCAGGTGGCCTCTGGATCCAACTCGTGTTATCTGGCTGGCATAGAATCTTGCCAGACAAAAATCTCTGTTGTCCATAATTTAGTAACACATTTACTTATTGAATTCCTAGACAATATTTTCTCCAAGCACTTCTCTCTCCTTCCCTATAAATACATGTTTGTCTTCGCAACAATTCATGAAGTAGGCTTGAACGATGAGATAATGTCTGCTAAACTTAGGGATCTCAGTGGTTGGAATTGGAATTTGGATATCCCCAAGCCTAGTTGGCCCTCCTATCTTGGCATATGACACTAATGGAATTTACTTGGCTTTCAGTTGTAAAATACATCGAAGGAACTCAGTCAATAGGTGTGAATGGGTTATAACAGAATCCCAGTTTTATAATTATCTCATTACAGAAATGAAAGGAGAGCTGCATACCCTTTTTTAAAAGCTTGAGATCCTCCCCCCCCCACCCCCATTTTTCCTTCCCTTCTGTGAGATGTCAGCTATGTAACAATTTAGACAGTCCTTGAACCCAAAGATAAAGGAACAGACAGGGCCACAAGTACCAAGGCTAGTACAGAATAATTATGAGATTATCTTGTGACAAACTCATCTTTCTCTATCGGCTTTGACAAGGCACAGCCAAATGCTAGGCATACAGCTGGGATGATCTAAGGCCTGGCTGCAAAGTCTTTGAAATGTCAGGGCTTATAGGGAGAAGTAAAGAAAAAGGATGCAAAAATATTTTTGCCCTGTGAATAAAGGCAAGGCTACTGTTGGACAACCTCACTGCCTTACTCAACATCGAATGAAATGCATACTTAGTCCTTTTTAAAAATACACTTATTCTTTTTTTATTAAAATTGCATCCATTTCAGTATAGTGATTTTTTTCTCTCCCTTTTCCAGAATGTCTCTGTATTAGAAAACCATCACTGGAGGTCTACAATAGGCATGCTTCGAGAATCAAGACTCCTTGCACATCTGCCAAAAGAAGAGAGGTGAGCATCGGAGTCTGGGAAATGGGCTCGTCTCATGTGGATTCCCATAACTTTTTTGAATACAATGTTTTTACAGTGCACTTTATAGGATGAACAGGTGTGCAAATGAATGGTGAGTTTATTTGGGTTTTGCCTGTCCTGATTTGTGAGTCCATCCCTTTATTCATCTACCTATCTATTCATTTGCCCTAGAACACTATAAAAGCACCAGATTCAAAATCTTCGAAAAGATCCACTTTTGTAAATATAATATGGTTTGTAATCCCTGTGTGATCCGTGTGGATGTGGTTTGTATGTTGATGCATGCACATCTGTGTGCATACATGCATGCTTCCCAATCACATTTGCCTGGAAAAAATATATATTACAACTTGGAAATTGCCCAATTTGATTGGCGTTACTCAGTTGTTCTAAGGGCAATCCCTGTACCAATCTTAGACATTTTCCTTCTCCACATTCAAAATCTCTGTGTAGCAAAAATTGTGAACTCTCATGGACCGTCAGCACATGGTTAAGACATGTGTATGAAATACTGTTCAGCATCACTCTTGCTGCCTCATTCAAGTTGGAGTAAACTATGGGAAGACTCTGGTGAGATTTATACCAGTGCTATGAGAAAGGGCTGTGAGATTGTGGAGAAAGATGTAGCTGTTTTAATGAGCTGCAGGGAAGGTGATACATTCAGTTTCTGAAGCATTTTCCATTGCACAGTCCTAATCATAAGTCTTAGATGAAATGCAGCTCTTCAGGGATGTACACAACGGCATCAAAATGGGGAGCACAGCTAGGCAATTGAAGCTCCACCCCTTTTAACTATGTGTCTTACACCACAGACATATGCAAAAATAGGCAGGGCTTGGATCACTCCAATTATGCCCGCCATTTTGATGCTGTTGTTCCTCCCAGCAGCCACCCTGGTGGCCATTTAATAAGAGGAGGCATTACCCTAACAATACAAAATGGGGAAATGACATCTATTAATAACAGCTTCTTTTATTTTGCATTATCCTGTAGTCATGACATTGAACAACAGCTTGGTTCCCTGATCTTGGCAACAGATATCAACAGGCAGAATGAATTTTTGACCCAGCTGAAGGCTCATCTAAAAAACCAGGACTTGAAATTAGAGGATGCTTCAGACAGGCATTTTATACTCCAGGTAAATGTTGAAGGTTTTCTGTTTAAAAGTAGGTGTTTTCTCTGGGGGCCCATAGCAGAGGAGACATGAAGCAAAGAGCCAGTGGTACCAAGTTTCTGTGCTGGCATTATTTTGTAGCATTCATTGAGTTACTCACTTTCATCCAATTTACACTTTATGCTATTAGGCGAAAACAGCACAAGAATATACAAAGGCCCAGTTGGTTAAGCCAAGCATTTGTTTTTTATAATAACTAAGAAAATGCCTCTAGGGTGTTCAAATATAGAAAATTGAGATAAATCCCGCTCCCACCATTGCTCCCCTCCAGTTGGTATTTGGGGCCAAGTTGTTCTCAACCCTAGAGCAACATTAGCTGTTGAAGATTTATAGCTCTTGAGAGATACTTTCTCCATAAATTTATCCAAATGCCACCCAAATTCAATGTTTCCTATGTGTCTAGTTGCCATCCAAATTTACTGCAGTTGTGGTTATGAATTCTGGGAGGTTAATGATGTGTGAGGAAATGCATTCTTATACTCTAAACCCTTGACCCAGACAGCTTTGTTGGCTGATCCCCGCTCTTATTTTTTTCAAGATGAGAGGAAAATTTCTCCCTGCCCACTTTCTTCATTTCATCCATGATTTTGATACACTGGCTATATTTAATCTCAGTTGCCTTTTACATGACACGGCCGCAACAAATTGAATAAGGAAAGTGAATAAAGAAGCCTTGTCAACATGTGTGTGTTTGTGTGTGTGTGTGAGAGAGAGGGGGGGGGGGAGGGAGAGGGAGAGAGTTATAGAGATAGATATAGAGATAGATAGTTATAGAGATAGATATAGATATAGATAGATATAGATATATAGAAACACACACACACACACACCACCAACACCAACACCATCATCATGGTCAACTGGACAGGAGAGATGCCTGAGGCACTGAATTAGTCCAGCTACTTGAGTCATTCAGATATCCAGTACTTTATTCTCACAATATAGATACTCCTTACTTAGTGACCATGATTGGGACAAGCAACTCCATTGCTAGTGATATGGTCATTAAGTAAGACAACACAGGACCACAATGGGCTTATAAACTCAGTCCCGCTGTGGTCATTAAGCAAATAATCTGCAATAGTTAAGCGAGACATCACATGGTCAAAATATGCAATTTTACTACTGACTTGCTTATCAGATAACTTAGCTGTGAAGCATGCAAGCATGGTTGCAAGACACTGCAACAGTCATAATTGCCAACCTGCTGCAAAGCACCAGATCAGCAATCCTGTGACTACAGGGATGCTACAAAGGACTTAAGTGTGAGGACAAGTAGTAAGGTTACTTTTTCAGGTCTGTTGTAACTTCGAAGGGTTGCTAAATGAGGCAAGCAAGAACTTCTTGTAATATGAAAATGAAATTAAAGCACTCTTAAAAGACATCCCCAAATATTTTGAATCTGTTAATTCAATCAGGGCAGCAGCTACATATGGCTTGGCTGGCAGTGATACAGCCAAATCTGTTTGAATTTGGGATTATGCCCAAATTTAGTTTGTATAGAGTGCTAAACCAGGGAAGCACATCTAGATTAGAAGATGTCTTCTGTTTCCAGATAGATGTCAACTTAAAACCACCGCAATGGTTAGAATGCAGGATTACAGGCTAATTCTGCCCACAGTCTGGAGTTCAACCCTGACAGGCTCAAGGTTGAGTCTGGCTTCCATCCTTCTGAGGTCAGTAAAATGAGGACCCAGATTGGGGGCAATATGGTGACATTTGTAATCACAAATAAAGCATTATGGATGTTGTGGTTAGCCAGCAGCAGGTGCGGACGGCTGAGGAGAGTGAGGACTCAGATGAGGGGCCAGGACCATTAGGGAGTGGACTGTTGCCTTCAGAGATTGTGGGGGCTGGCAGCAACAATGAGGAGGTCCCCAAGGAGCCTGTGCCAAGTGCGCGTGCGCGCAGGGTTGCTCGCAGGAAAGAGCAGCTGCAGCAGCACGGGCGACTCAGGACTAAGGCTGCAAGGTAATGGCCTCTCCTTCAAGAAGATAAAAGCCAGTTGTGAAGAGAACGTTCTTTGTAGGAAGCAAAGATGTTTTAAAACTCAGCCTCATGGACATCGCAGTATCTTAAGTTGGTATTTGAAGACTCTTGTGTTGTGAAATATTTCTTATCTGTTATTCTTGGCAGTCTCGCACAGTTTTGGCGAGGCTTGTGCTTATCAAATTTCAGCAGCCTTTTAACCAGGGATTCGTAAGAATCATTAAAAGGTTTCTGTTCCCTTTGGTTTGTGTTTGTTTTATTGGAAAAGGGTTTGGGTCAGAACAATGGAGTGGTATATAAGTCTAAGTGCTATTGCTTTTTCTATCTCTCCTGCAAGGAAGCATTATTCCCTCTCTTCACCGATGGGGCCAGTTCTGTCCAGTCAACTCTTCACCAGAGAAGTTCACAGGATGTCTTCAGCCACTCACTCTCAACCAAGTCTCTTTCACAAACTTTGCTGTTGAGGGAATTACTAGCAAATTAAATGAAACCGCAATTCAGTGGAATAAGCACAATTAGATGATTTGATTTTTTTTCTTAACTTCCTCTTTTACATTCCTCGGGTGTCAAGGGGGATACAAAGTTCTGGTTCTTGCTCTTCTGGCAGCCTCAACCATTGTTAATTGATGTTAACGATTTGATAATAGTTGCATATAACAAAATAAAACATTCCAAAATGATTTATATTAGTGCTAAGGTATCTCTGCAGCAAAAATCCAGCATTCCAGACAATTAGCTATACCTTGTTCCAGGATGTCATTTCATTTCCTCCCCTCGCAACTGTTAACTAGAATTGTGTCCCTAAAGCATATTTTAACTTGATTTTTTTTATCCTTCACATATTTCTTCATAATATACAGACTGTGGGGTTTCCTCAAGCTATGCTTTAAAAAGTTAATTTGCTATTAGTATATAGAATGTTATCCAGCATCAGAGTATATTTGCATTTATAAAGTGTGGAGGTTTACAGTGTTATAATTATAACTGTAAGTTATTCAGTATATATTGAATTTATTGCTTTTCTGTAGTTTTAATTGTTATTAATCTTTTTCATTTTGATTGGTATTATGGAATAATTCCCCTACTGAGTGTCTTTTGTAGTACAACATAAAACTTGCAACGGCCAATAAATTTTGAAAATCTCTTGAGTATTATATGTCTTAATGCATCACGGATGTCTTTTATTTTCAGATTGCACTTAAGTGCGCAGACATTTGCAATCCTTGCCGGCTCTGGGAGTTGAGCAAACAGTGGAGTGAGCGAGTTTGTGAGGAATTCTACAGGCAAGGTCAGCAATCTGATATATTTTCACCTTGGCCCTGTGTTTCTGAATCATAATTTTAATATGAAGTGGCAGTGACTGGTCATCTTATTTGAAGTTGCTAAAAAAAAAACCAGGGGAAAATGCAATCTTCTTAAATAAATGCCTTCTTTTTTAAAACAAGAAAAGGAAAGTAAGTGATTAATACAACCATAGCTGTTTAATTGCCTTGATAAACTTTGAACAGTTGTGTTCACTAGTCTTTTTAATAATACCAAAAGATGATGAATTAGCGCCAGAGTCCTTCAAACTTGGTAACTTTTAAGATTGTGGATTTCAACACCCAGAATTCCCCTGAAGGGATTAAGGGCCTGGCTTGGCCTACATGTAGAACTCTCGACATTTTCATCTCCCCTCACCGTTCCATCCCAAAAGAAAATCCATTTGCAGGAATTTTCTAGTTTCCATCAGAAAGAAAACATCTTGTGCAGGTTATCCTAATCAGGTACCCTTCAGCCGCATTAGAATCATAATCTATGAATGTGGCCCTCTGACTGGGAATTTTGGGTGTTGGAATCTTGTAAATGTGTGGAGCATAAAGTTAGGGAAGGTTTATGTTACACATTATGCTTCTGACCACCCAAAGCTACTGATAGCAACAATGCATATAAAAGGTGTATGAAAGGAATGATAGCAAGTAACACATTGTGGTACATATCTTAGATCAGGGATGTCAAACTCCCGGCCCGTGGGCCAGATGCATCACGTGCTGGCCATGCCCACGCCCAATTTAGTGAAGGGAGGAAAAGTCCCAGTACATCACGTGACGATGCCATGATGCCATGAGTTTGACACCCCTGTCTTATATTAAATCAGGGGTCTCAAACTCAATTTACCTGGGGGCCGCTGGAGGCAGAGTCTGGGTGAGGCTGGGCCGCATAAGGGATTCCACAAAAAACGTTGTTAAAAAAATATCCTCAAATGTCATCAACAGTTAATGATTTCTCCAATACATGAACTGTCCTGAACACATGAATGGAACATTGAATGAAGATCATGAACAGTTCCTCAGAACATGGCTTCTCCAGCTTACTCCTTGCTGCCAGAGACTTGACAACGCTTCCTCTCACATATCTGAGCCACATTTGGCTTGAGAGAGGAGGCACTTGAGACCCTCAGTATGGCTTGAAGATGATCATCAGTAAGTCTGGACCTGTACTTGGACTTGTTAAAGTTCAGGGTGGAGAAGAAGTCACGACGAGGAACGGCGGGCAGGACTTCCTTCAGAGGTCCATTCCCCCTGCGGGCCGCACTAATATTATACTTTCATATCACGGTGGGGGCCACATGATATCGTCCTGCGGACTGCAATTGGCCCGCGGGCCGCGAGTTTGAGACCCCTGTATTAAATAGACATCTTCTCCAGGAAAGAATACAAAATTTGCAGTTTAATAAGATAAAATGACTTACAAATGTCTACCAATAAAGTAATGAAATATTAATACAACTACTGTGCCCTACCTATACAATTGTAGAGGTTTCCAACACATCACTTAAGTACCACAAATGACCATAAAATAATTTGTGCAAGAGAGGAGTTCTATATCTTTGCTTTGCATGATTTGGTAACAGAGATGTGCAACGTGAATTGTAAAAACAGTATATGAATGTCAGATGGATACCATTATTTTCCTTTTAAGATTTGCAGCATTCAGACATATTAGCATATAAATTATTAAATTTGTATTTATTTATGTGTATTTATTAATTTTTACAAATAATTCAAGGCGGTGAAGATATCTAACATATCTTCCTTCTCCTATTTTCCCCACAAGTTCCTGGGGTTCCTGTGAAGGTGAACTGGTCTGAGAGAAAGGGATTGGCCCAAGGACATCCAGCTGGCTTTCATATTTAAGGCAGGACTAGAACTCATGATCTCCCACTTAGTAGCCTAGTGCCTTAACCAGTAGACTGAATTGTTAGAGCTCTACACACAAAAACATTTATGGTGTCAAAATTTAATCATCCTTTCTGATAGGTGATCTGGAGCAGAAATTTGACTTGGAAGTAAGTCCTCTTTGTAATCAGAAGAAAGACACAATACCTAGTATACAAATTGGTGAGTATACCATGCATCATTAGCCTAGTAGGTACCATAATTTTTCTATTCCAGGAAAAACTATTTGGCAGACAGATAAAATATGTTTTATAATCCTTTGGGATATAAAGCTAAACTGCTTGTGAGTTTTGTCCATTTTACAACCTATCTGGCCACAGTTGTTATGTGGATCACTGCAGCTGTTAAGTTAGTAACACAGTTGCTAAGTGAATCTGACTTCCCCATTGACTTGAAAAAAAGTGAAAAAAGACTCATCAGTCACTTATATCAGTGCTGTCATAACTTTGAACAGCCACTGAATGAATGGTTGTAATTCAAGGACACAGTGTTTTTAAGTTGAACGCTTAAGCTCAAAAGCAAAGGCCAAACATTTTCTAATCTATCAATGCTAATAATAGTGAATCAAATTAAATCTTAGCTACTAATGGGTCAACAATTATGGGGACTTCGGATGCTAAGATGAATTGACTGCTGTGCCAGGTCATTTGTGACAATCACTGTAATAGACAGGAAAGAAAAGTTTAACAAAAGGAGCTAAATGCCCACGGGAATTATGGCCAGTGGCAACTTAAGCAGCAGCAATGATTTTGCTGGCAAAGAATCCCCTGACTTTTTTACCTCTCCTTTTATCCATCTGGAACCAGGGGTGGGATTCTACCAGTTCGCACCTATTCTCTAGAACCGGTTGTTAACATTCTAAGCAGTTCAGAAAACTGGTTGTTAGAAGAAATTACTGGCCTAATCCTGTAAGGAATGCAGGAAGGAAACATTCTGGTGTTGCTTACAGAAACTGCTTCTCTGTTAACCCTTATTACGTTCTTGGCAGGACTTGACTTCCTGTCTCAGGAACGTCTCTGGAGTTTTTTTCCCCTCCTTTGCTGGTACTTTGCTTGTGTGGAGTGACCATTCAAAGTTATAATGGCACTGAAAAAAGTGACTTATGACCATTTTTCACACTTATGACTGTTGCAGCATCCCCACAGTCATGAGAGGCCAGGCAAGGAGATGGTGCCTCGGTGTGAGTGCTATTGAATTGGCCACACCCAGCCAATAAGATGACCACCAAGCCACGCCCACTGCCTAAGCCATGCCCACAGAACTGGTTATTAAAAATTTGAATCCCACCCCTGTCTGGAGCCCTTCTCAGCCCAGCTATGGAAATGTGTGCCATGGTCTGGTCTTAGGTACATCTCATTATACATAGTAGTAGTCATTCCTAAAATGCAATTAGAGTTTTTTAAAAATATAACTTGTATTAAAAGAAGATCTTACATACGATTAGAAAACTCAGAAACATCAAATGAAAAGGAGAAGAGGGAGTTCTGAAAACACAAAAGAAAAAGTGAGAAATAACAAAAGAGAACGATATGTAAAATAAATGACTTCCAATCTTCTTTGCAGCAGTTATGTAGTAATTACCATCTCTATCCTCCCAAATGACATATTGTGGTTCTTTTCTCCCCATAAACAAGCCTTTTAATAAATCACCAAATTACCAATTTATTTTTGCCCATTTTCATAAAAAGCCTATAAAGGGTTTCCAGTCTTTTATAAAAGTAATTATTGTCCTCTCCTTTATCAAACAAGTTATTTTAGCCATTTCTTCAAGCTTTGCCATCTTCATGATCCATTTCTCCTTTAAGGGTATTTCTGTAGTCTTCCATCTCCACATTTAGTATTATTTTAATTATTTAATTAGTAAAATAGCCATAAGACTTCCTGAATTAGTAAATAAGTTCTTATGACAAGGGTGATAGTGAATAATAATAATAAAATGCCAATTCCAGTCTAAACATCTGGCTGACTATACTTCAAATAATAATAATAATAATGCCTCTCCATGGTTCTGGGCAGTTTACAATAATCAAATTACAATGAAATTAAAAAAAATAAAGAATAGCAAGCACAAGGAAACAGGGAGTCCTACTCTCCTACACTGAAGGCCTGGGTAAGGAGCTCTTCTAAACAATAGTAGAGTGGGGGCCATCCAGATCTTGGGAGAACTTTATTTCAAAGGGTAGGCAGTGCTAAAAAGGAACATTTTTGAGATCCTGACATTGTTTAATCAAAGGACCTCAGAATGCACCAACCCTGCAGGATCAAATTGGCCAGGGAGATGTTCAATCAGAATAGAGCTGGAAGGGATCTTGGAGGTCTTCTAATCCAACCTCAAGCAGGGGACCATTTTGGAGAAGTGGCTGTCAAGTGTCTTCTTCCAATGATGAAGCACCCTGTTGTGGTTAGCCAACAGCAGGTGCGGACGACTGAGGAGAGTGAGAACTCAGATGAGGGGCCAGAACCATTAGGGAGTGGACTGCTGCCTTCAGAGATTGTAGGGGCTGGCAGCAGCGATGAGGAGGTTCCCGAGGAGCCTGTGTCAAGTACAGGTGTGCGCAGGATTGCTTGCAGGAAGAGCAGCTGCAACAGCACGGGTGACTCATGAGTAAGGCTGCAAGGTAATGGCCCCTCCTTCAAGAAGATAAAAGCCAGCTGTGAAGCGAACGTTCTTTGCAGGAAGCAAAGACGTTTTGAAACTCAGCCTTGTGGACATTACAGTATCTTAAGTTGGTATTTGAAGACTCTTGTGTTGTGAAATATTTCTTATCTGTGATTTTTGGCAATCTCACACAGTTTTGGCAAGGTTTGTGTTTACCAAAGTTAATTAGTTTGCAGCAGCCTTTTAACCAGGGATTCGTAAGACTCATTAAAAGGTTTCTGTTTCCTTTGGTTATTGTTTGTCTTATTGGAAAAGGGTTTGGGTCAGAGCACACCCAAAACTTCTGAATCAGGCAACCTGATCCACTGATTAATGGTTAATGTTCCACTGGTTATGGGAGATAGTCAGTCCCTCAAATAACCAGGCGCCATACCATCAGATCAGTTCAAATAGCATTACATTCCAGCAGGTGTAGAGCAGTGTGAGGGCAATGGGTAAAAGAAAAGCCAAAATAATTTTGTAGTAAGTTAAATATTAATTAATTTTGTATTAATTAAGAACACCCAAATAATGCAATCTTGAAGCTATGGTAGGCCACCCCTTTTTCAGAGTAGAATGTTGGCTTAGCAGAAAAGGGCATTTAGTGATCAACTAAACTGCTGAGGTAACTTGCCTTATGTTTCTTCTCCAGGCTTCATGACCTATATTGTGGAGCCACTCTTTGAAGAATGGGCCAACTTTACCGGGAACACTCATTTATCTGAAAACATGCTGAACCATCTGAGAAGAAACAAGACCAAGTGGAAGAGATTGCTTCCTAAGCAACATGGCATCACCATTGACCACTCACTCCAAATTACTGAAAACGAAGAGCAGACTTTTAATGAAGGAGAAACCCCATAGAGGTGGTACAACAACAAAATCCTACAGGTCTGTTGGCCCATCATCAAGACAGAAAATCAAGAGAGCTGGAGGAAAACTGAACCTGAAGTAACCTCCTATTGGGAAAAACCTACATTATTTGTAGGTTTGATTCTGAAGTGCCACCAAATCTTCCTTCTTCATCTTAATATCTGAAGCCATTCGTCACCTCTGATCTCAAGCTTGCAGTAAGATAATGAAGCTGGACTGATAAGCAGGAACCAACTCATAGGAGTAGTGGAGGACACAGGAAAGACCAGTGCATTTTGGCTTATCAAGTTGCATTAACTTTGTGTGATATTGAGACAGGTGTTGAATAAAGGCTTGGAGTAATGTACAGTCAATTGGCAGCTGGGCTGCACATTAAAACTCACCACCAGCATCATCAGAACTCAGAAGACATTTGGCCACACAGAGAGAAGTTTTAACTGACTAATGTCTTTTATAATTTTTGTATTTGATGCACTGGAAAAGGCATTTAAAGAACCTTGAAGTAAGGTTATTCTGTGTATACAATGATTTTTTCATAGTGGTACCCATTGATCATTTTAAGCCACTTTAGATAAAAGACTGACATTCTCACCGCAAGAACAGTGTTTCCTCTCGAATCAAAAGGGAAGAGCTGTACAGTTTAAATGTTCCCAGATGTCTCTTTTGATGGCTGTATCTGTGGCCTGTTTATATTCGCACTTGTATGTTTTTCATTATATATACATATATAATGAAATATATATATATATTCTCATGCCAAAATACAAGTATCATGGGAAAGCTACCTGTATAAGCAATGGCACTGTGAACAAAATACTGTTAGTTTTAGTATTTGTAAATATTATTAATATACTTTCATTTGTTTGCAGATAAAGGCCTTCAAGTTCCAGCATTCAGTACTTTAACTTTCTGATGGCTACTGAAAGTCTTATGGCCTGTTTTCATTAGCTCAGCCAAGGATTACATGATCAATATCTGCTGGAGGTTTTTGTTTGTTTGTTTTTGTTTGTTTGCAGGTTTGATTTGCATTCATTTGTGGGCATGAGTTCCAGTAATTAATGAAGATGCAATTCAGCACAATTTTTGTCATTTTTTAAAAACTTCAATGGATAAATCTATAAACTTTGTTTTATGTAAAAATGCTAATGCCAAACTGACCAAATGAAATTGGACCTTGAAGTAGCCAAGGATTGCATCATATCAAGGGGTTTTGTTAAAAATCTCCAAGATTATTATTATATATGTTGAAAGATATCCACAGAGCCATAATCTTACACAGTTTTACTCAGAATTATATTTACCCCAAAGGGTGTCCAGTTCTTTTTTGTCATAAACTGAGATACACTACTCTATCTGTTAAGGCCAGAATAGGCAGTCTTGGACTCTGCAGTAATTTGAACGATACTTCTCACAGTCTCTTGCCTACACCCAGTTTTGTTATGAGAATTGAAGCTCAAAACATAATTTATCCCTGCATTAATGACTCACTTTGAAGTTCAGGATATCTTTCGAAACCAAACAATGTTACCAATCAAAATCTGCAGAAACACGCTATTAATGCCTGTAAATCGCTAAAGAATTATCCAGTTTTTCAGGGATTTTTGACTTTGCTTGTTGATTAGGTTTATAGTCTGTCTTTCTATCAAAATGGTACACAAGGCAGCTCTCAATACATGGGGACAGGATTTAAGATGTAATGAAAAAAATAAAAAGTCAGTTAAACGCATTAAAGTTAAAGCCTATTTCCGCAACTTAATAGACTTTTAATAGACTGACAGGTCAACTTGAAGGCTAAATGACTGTTTTAGGAATGCCTTTGTGTGCCTATAACAGAGGGATGGGATTAGAGGTGGAGAAACATCAAATAAGGAGCTGACTTTATTCAATGGAACTAGAGATGGTTTTGGATAGGTCAGTTCTCCTGCAAATTATCAGTTCACGTTTCATTATGTGCATATCCAACAAAATGCACATGGGCTACTTCTAAACAAGCAAATGTATTCTCCAAATTAACATATGCAAAAAGTATATGCATTGTTTAGTAGTATGGTTTTTTTTCCTAACAAAATCTTGGTATTTTTGATTCATTATATTTTACACATTATTTTTTATGTTGTTGCTAATTACATGGATATCCTTTTCAAAGAATACAGCAACACTACAAAGAAGGGAGATTTCTTGGTAAATTAACTTCAAACAGGAAAGCAACTGAGCCCAGCTTTCCTAATGTATCAAAGAAGTGGCATAACAATGGCAGATTTTAACTCTGTTTTGTATTGAAGAGAAACAATACCAATCAGGGTGAAATATCATATATAGTTGGAATAGAATGCAAAACAGGTAGTTGCATAGTAAGGCAAATAAAAGTCTAAGTCATATGTTTGCAAGTCAAATGAAGAACAACATTCCATTTGGATATTATAGAGTAAGGCTATTGGTCCCTCTTACTTGCTAGTACGAAACTCATTTTAGCAGTAACACAATATTGGGAAATCATAAAAGAACAATGTTTGAGTGTGTACATCTTTAGTAAAAGATGGGGGGTGATCCCCAAGAGTTGTTGAATTCTATTGTCTACCAGCCCCGGTCAGCATGAAAAATACCAAGGGACAACTAGACTGGCAGACAAACCAAACATATAACATATCCTTACCCAATAGAATCCTGATTGAGAACTCCTTGGTGTTCACAGAACTTGGTTGTTTTCTTGCTCAATTTGGTTGTTTTCTTGTTTCATTACCCAAACTAAGAAAGCAACCAAGCTCAGAGAGCACCAAGGACCCCTCATTTCAACCCTGAGCTACAAATATTCTCCTTTATTAGAATCCTGATTGTTCTCACACATTCTCTAATATCTAACTCTGAAATGCTTAAACTTCTACCCCTTTTACAGTTTTCAAGCAACCTCCTTAAGACTAGTTCACAGGGCAAAGTGTGAAGATTATCTGTTTTCATTCCTCAAGTTCCCAGCTGTAGATACAAACAGTGCTCAGTTAAAAAGTTAGTCTACTCTATGATATGATTGAGAAATGTTATGTGAATGCAGCCACCACCTAGAAATGCTATCCTTATATTTTTAAACATAATGTAGAAAGAAGTTAGTGGTCAAATTAGAAGACTATTAAGTCACAAAATGGTGAAGCGAAAAGAATGTATCACTGAGTCCTCAGTTGAATTGAGAACTTAGGCTGAGAAAATACTTCCAATTGATGGACGCATTGATCAAACTATTTGGGGGGGGCTTGTAGAAAGGAGCTTAATATAGGCAGGGACAGCAGGATTCACTCTGCCAAAACTAGCAGAGATATTTAGCACAATAGGGCAAAAATGAATTGATTGGATTTCAGCAGTATTTTCATTCTTTTATTTATAATAGTATCCTTGTGGTTTTTCTGAAGATTTAACAAAAAATTAAATACAAATTTGCGGAATAAAATAATCTGTTACCAACATTCTCAATATTTACTGTAACCATTTTCACATCATTCCATAATTGTTATTCACCAGACTGTTTTTATTTCAAGTGCTGTGGACCATTCCTTACAATGTCATGACATGATTATGATTTTTAAAAGCTCTAGCCTTGCTTTACTCAGCTAATACATGCCATCCAAATGCAGGTTCTTAACACCACTCCCTCCAAGCTCAAAATAGCTCCAGTGAGGTAATGGGTCATATACATACATACAAACATACATACATACAGTACATACATTTCTCAGATTTTATTCGGTCCTTGCATTTTTTTGTCTCAGAAGAATTATGACTTACAAAACCTTCATATTTGCACAGAGTCCACACGTTTGGAGGGTTTTAATTTAGAGAAGCTGACTTTATGGAATCATTGTGAACAGTTTTATCCTGTTATGCCATGCATGAAGTACTTGAATTCCCTGTTCAACATGGATTTGAGCAGAGCCCATGATTAAAAATTTTGTGATTACCACAAGCAGGGCTACCTCAAGGGGAAAAAGTGGTAGAACATTTTGTTTTTGTTGTACTGTATCAGCAGCACAATCCCTATATTTTCTATTCACAAAAGTTGAATGAAAAGAAAATGTTTAAATTGGCTATTAAATATTCTCTGCCAGCATTTTTACCAAATAAAAAGGTTTGATAATATAACATGCACTTCTGAGCAAACAAAAATTAATGATGATTGACATCAGTGGGATCAAGATTCAATTGTCATGGATGTAAGTATTATCCATTAAGCTGAAAGAACCTGGCTACACTTCAACCTAATGCTGAAATGTAAGTTTGTTTTCTAATGTCTATTGCATAAACCACATCCTGAACCGAGCATACAGATGAACAGTGAAAGTATGTTTTTTTTTCCTTTTGTCTAATAGTTGCTGTTCTTATAAACTTTGTGAATGATACTTTGCAAAATGCCTTTTCATCCTTTAAGAACTGGTACTTATGTATTATTTTATTGCCATAGGCTGCCTCTAGCAATTAAGCAAGCAAGATGGACACTTTTCAGGCATCATAGGAAGATACTTTGTTGGTCTGTAGTGTCAAAAAAGTAAGTTTGGTAGCGCTTTTTATGGCTAACAAATCTGTATTAAAATTTGCTACCAGATACCTCCTGATTTTTTTTTTCCAGTATTCAGATGCCTTCATCTATTCCATCGATCTGGTGCTGCATCGTGCTTGGTGCTAACTTTGTCACCATTTGCTGTGAATTCTGCTTGCTGCCTCATGGCTTTGCAATGAAACTTGTAAGCAAATCTGAAAAAAAGTAAGATGCCTTTTCGAATGAACGGAAGGAACGCATGACCGTTTTTCTACTGGAACCACCCACCACTGACTTCAAGAACAATCTCGCTCCCATTTCAGCCCTAACTACAGATAGTCCTCAACTTATGACCACAATTGAGCCACAAACTTTATGCTGCTAAGTGAGACATTTGTTAAATGAGTTTTGCCCCATTTTACAAGCTTTCTTGCCGCAGCTGGCAAGTGAATGGCTGCACTTGTTAAATTAGTAACATGGTTGTTAAGTGAATCTGGCTTCTCCATTGACTTTGCTTGTCAGAAGGTCGCCAAACATGACCCTCAGGGGCACTGTCATAAATATGAGTCAGTTGCCAACAGTGGTGGGATTCAAAATTTTTTTACTACCGGTTCTGTGGGTGTAACTTGGTGGCCATGGCCATGTGACTGGGTGGGCGTGGCTTTTTTTGCAGGGCCCCCCCCGTTTTTTGGGCCTTCTGGGCCTCAGAGGAGCTCAAGAAGAAGAAAAAAACAGCATGGGAGGGGCACACAGTACCCCTCCAAGCTCCATTTTGGGACCTTCCTGGCCTCAGAAGAGCCTCGGGGGGGGGGGGGTGTTTTTGCTCCCATAAGGCTCCTCTGAGGCTCAGGAAGGCAAAAAATGGAGGAGGGGCAGAGCCATTTTTAGTCTTTCTGGGCCTCAGCAAGGGGAATCCTGGCACAGCTGATCTATATACAGCTGATTGTCGGGAGGGGGAAAAAAGAAAGAAATACCTTAGGCAAACGTCAGGCGGGCGGGGTGAGTGAGCATCAGGCGGGAGGGCGACTGGGTCAGGGGCATGGCCAGCCAGAACTTACTACTGGTTCAGCGACCCACACCGAATTCTTGCTACCAGGTCGCCCAATCCGGTGCGAACTGGTTGAATGCCATCACTGGTTGCCAATCATCTGAATTTTGATCACATTACCGGAGCGTGCTGCAATAGCGGTAAATGTAAAAAATGGTCATAACAAGACACTTTTTTCAGTGCTGTTGTAACTTTGAACAGTCACTAAACAAACTGTTGTAAGTCGAGGACTACCTGAATGATTTGGCAGAGAATCCTAGTTTTATCTGTATACAGTAAATCAATGAGCCATACACAATGCTCTCCGCTAGCTTGGTCTTTGCATTCTCTTTCGGTATCAACAAAACTAAACCTACATTTCCTGGAGATTTTCTGGATTGCTATCTCAGACTTCCCCACACCACCAGCGTATACTCACACAATTCAGAGTCAAGCTTAGATTTACTCAAAATCAGGATTACTAGCCACCGCAGATCAGTGGTGGGATTCAATTTTTTTTTTACTACCGGTTCCGTGGGCATAGCTTGGTGGGCGTGGCAGAGGAAGGATACTGTAAAATCTCCAGTCAGAGGTGGTATTTGTCGGTTCACCGAACTACTCAAAATTTCCACTACTGGTTCTCCAGAACTGGTCAGAACCTGCTAAATACCACTTCTGCCGCAGATGATAATGTGTTAGTTAGGCTAGCAAAATTGTTGTGTGAGAAGTGAACAGATTTGTCTGAACAACATACTTTGACAACTGAGGCCTGCTTTCTGGCTTCCCAATTCTGGTGACTTTGTGTATTGATTAATGAGGCCTCTTGCTCTCCACTGGGGCTTATTTGCTAGCTTGCTATCAGCCTGCATTTGTATTTTTACTGAAAGACTCCCAGATTGGGTTATGACAGGAAGCACTAAACTGCTGCTCTTCTGCATTTCCTCCTAGAAGCAAAATTGAGTCCTTCAGTGAAGATCTTCCAGGAGTTAATATAGAATGGACTTTAAAAAAGGTTATTAAAGTTTGCAAAAGAAAGCTTAAAAAAAACAAACTGTATTTATACTGTATAAATATAAAAAGTAAGAAAAGAAGAAGAAAAGAGGAAATATGTGTTAAAAGCAGAAAAATGAGAGAAGATATATGAAAGACGACTTTTCTTCCAGTCGCATATAAACAATTTGGCTAACCACACCTTATCTAATAGTTAAGTAAAAGGAAAAAAAATCTTTTCTTCCCATAAATAATCCCTCACCCATAATCAAATTGCAAAAAAAACATATAAATCAATTTGTCATACATTTGAATCTTAATCCAAAAAATTCAATTTTATAATCCAAGCTTGTCATTTTCTCTAAGAAATAATGCAAAAGAAATCTCTTTCCGTTTGTATACAAGTACAACAAAGCATCATCATACAATCCTGGTAGTCTCTGTAATAAACTGATTTGACTAAATCCTGGTGAAAAAGGAATCCCATTAATAGCTACCAGAAACTATAACATATATATTTTTAACCTTTATCTAACAGAATTACTTTAGAAATCTTCTTTTCATTTTTAAAAAAGGCTTGGTATTGATCCCATCTAGTTAGGTCTCAGAAGCTGATTTCTTATCAGTTTCTCTTTTGTCTTTTTCCTGGAACAGTTTGAGCAATTTGTCTCTTGTCAGAGTTTTCTTGGTTTTCCACATTCCTCTTGTAAATCCACAGTAAGAAGGCTTTCTAAGTCACTCTTCTGATTTGTTATTATATGTCCCTATTAATTATCAGAACACAAACTGGTTTCATTTGTAAATCCATTTTGATGTCATTTTCCCTATTACTCAAATCCTGGTGTTTTTAAAATCATTTTCAAGTCCTAATATCTTTTTCCATATCATTTTTATACTTCAATCATTTTTAAACTCCAAATCCATATTTAAATCAGGATGTTTTATCTGATAAAATCTATTGTTCTTCTATTTTCTCACTATAGTGTCACAGAATCTTATATACTTATATGATGACACAGAATCTTCTGAGTAAATTGTTCCCAAAAAGCCTTAATTTGTTCTACAAATAGTGTTGTTCCGTTATTTTGAAGGATCTGTTCTCCTTTAACAGTACAGTAATCCCTTTGTAGTTTTTGGTTCCCTGTAGCCAGCCTTCAGATCCCTTCTTATCATCTATTTATTTTCCAGTCAGCAAAATTTTCCCATGAGAGGATTTGTTACCATTAATTTCAAAAACTTCATGTACTATTTTATAAATCTTAAAAAGCCCACCAGAAATATTATTTCAGGTTCATTTAGCCCCTTGACTTTCCAAAAGTAACATTCTAGTCCCACTTCTGTTTTCCAAAAATTAAAAATCCCTCTTGTTAATCCTTAAATTTACTCAGAACTTGTTTCATCCCACATGGAAAGAAAGTATTTCAGTGTAATATAACTTGTTTTTCAAAACTTTCATTCCAAATAAATCAGTAATAAGTAGCTTCCAAAAGTAATTAAGAGAGGAAGTAGGCAAACACCAAGGGTGGCTTAGGCAAATATTCTACCAGACCTCTCAAACCCACTGGATAGCAATCTTTTTGGAGGGAGAATCTGTATGGTGCTAAAACATGGGTTTTCTTTTCTTCTTAGTCCAAGTTCCAAGGAGCCAATTCATCAGCTCCTATTTCGGCCACTTTTATTAGCTCACCAAAAAGCAGAATCGTGTTCAGTCTGCCATACTGCCTCAGAAGGCACAAGAATTAACTTTTCTGAATGGCCTAAAGAGAATGATTGTATGCCATTGGCACTTTTATCTATTTATATCTCTAGCAGAACATAATTAGTGTTTTGCTTATGTATTACATTGATATTATTTAGAATATATTAATTTCCTATTCTTAATGCAGTGTAATGCAGTTGTAAGCCACTGTAAATCTTGATAATATCTGCAGCATACACCACATTGCCATCATCAGGCAGCATCAATTATGAAGATGTGCCAAAGGGCAAATTGGTAATAGAAAAGTAACTTTTAGCTTCTCAGTTCTTTTAATGCAGCCTTCTCTTTAAACCAGGGGTGTCAAACTGGATTTCTTTGAGGGCCAGATCAGCATTGTACTTCTCCGTCGGCTGGCGGGGGGGGGGGAATGGGGGGGAACACGGGACAGACACCTCCTGCAGCACCCTGTCAGCCAAAGCGGAGCATGTGGGGACATGTGTAGGCCCCCTCTGTCCTGTTTTCAGCCTGAACGGCCTCCTGCAGCACTTTGCCATCCGAAAACAGGCTGCACAGGGCCCTCACGAGGCCTCCGAGACGTCTGTTTTTGGCCGGCAGAATGCTACAGGAGACAGTGGAAACCAAAAATGGGCCGGGGGAGCCTGCCCACACACCCCCTTCATGGCCCATTTTGGCCAGCAGGCACTGTGGGCCAGTCCTTTGATATTTCCAGGCCAGCCCCATGAGCCAGATTTAAGCACCCCGCAGGCTGGGTCCAGTCTGCAGGCTTTGCGTTTGACACCCCTGCTTTAAACACTCTTACATAAACAACTTCACACTCTTTGTTTTTGATGGACTAGCCAGCCAGTTTGGTTAAGGTTGGTTCTCTTTAAACCAGGGGTGTCAAACTGGATTTCTTTGAGGGCCAGATCAGCATTGTACTTCTCCGTGGGCTGGCAGGGGGGTGGGGAACGGGGTCTAGAAACCAGGAGGCTATGAGCTCTAGTCTTTCTTAGGCATGAAAGCCAGTTGGGTGACTTTAGCCCAATTACTTTTTTTTTAATCCAATCCACCTCACAAAAATGTTACTGTGGGGAAAATAGGAGGAAGAAGGAATGTATGTTTGCTGCTTTGAATCACTTATAAATTTTTAATAATCTTTGCAAATTTAGCTCAGTTTCTTTTACTTTACTTTACTTATTACTTTATAAAGTAATAAAGATGGGATAAAAACCTTATAACCAGGGGTGGGATACGACAGGGTTAATTACCGGTTCGGGATTTACAACCTTCCCTGCAGGCTGCGAGCCACGAGCTTGTAAATTGTCATCAGCAGCTGCCTGCAGAGAAGTAGCCTTTGAAACAACCCTTTTTTCTTGCTGTTCTAACTGCAGCTGCCTCGTTCAGCAGCTGAAGATGAAAACTCAGGAAATAAAGATCAGGTAAGAGCCCAGGTGGGCAAAAACATCAGCAGACATAGAACCGGTTCTATGTCTGCTGGTCTTCAGAGCTACCGGTTCTACAGAGGTGGACAGAACCGGTAGAAACCCACCCCTGCTTATAACTAAATATATTATTAGAGGTGTGAATCCTGATGAAATTATGTGAGGGATAAATAGGTTGGCTCGAATCGTAACTTGGCCCTTTTTTCTTTTTTTGTGGGCCACCACTAGTGGTAAAACCTTATGTCCAAAAAGGTTTTGCTGACAGCAGATAAATCCATATAGGCAAGCAGAATACATCCCAAAATAAGCAGCCCCAACACACTGGCAGACCAAAATGTAATAAGAACCCTTAACCTTTATTTGAAATTCCAAGCTTCCAAGGGTTTCTCTTTCAATATACCTGGAAAACAAGAGAAGACTATTGCTTCTTCCTGTCACGCAATATTTTTAAATAATTTCTTAGCCTGCTTTTCATCAAATGCAATTTGAAATTGAGCTCTATTTGGAAAAATTATAGCTTCTTATGAGTGACTCATACCAAAATAATAAAATGAGGCTTTTCTCCTTTAAAGGGAACAACTAATATTGGTAGCTGTTATCAAGAACTGAACATAATTATTAGGCATGGTTGCCTCTTACAAGTGGTTGCCAAATTTCACATAATTGGATTTAATGATTTTGT
The DNA here is from genome assembly GCF_049901735.1 of Notechis scutatus. Taxonomy (NCBI): domain Eukaryota; kingdom Metazoa; phylum Chordata; class Lepidosauria; order Squamata; family Elapidae; genus Notechis; species Notechis scutatus. Next base: position 92,342,989 of record NC_142009.1, on the reverse strand, counting down.
TATTTGGCAACAAATTGGTGCTTTAGTTAATGCTGCCAGATAAGTAAAACTGCTTTTTTTAAATAAAAAAAAAACTATGGTTAATATCCTGTAATACTCTTCATTTTTACTCACTGGAGACTTTAATATTATTGTTGTAGTCTTTGGCCTAATTAACTTGTCCTTAATCCTTTCCATTTTTGACATTTGATTTAAAGAAAGTATAATAAAATGAATAAGTGGGAATTATGGAATGCTTTTGTACACATATAGAAAGAAAGGTTGGTCATTGAATGGAATAAAAGTGATCTAAAAGCCATGCATGAGAATGTATGCAGTGCTTAGCAAATACTTAGAGCTGGAAGGAAAAATGTTAAGTTAAGCAAATATTGATAGAAAGTTAGTGGCTAATGTGAGGTCAGTTGCTACAATTGTCAAAAAAAGTTTGTTATATGGAAGGGAGAATGGTTTGTGTCAGGAGACAGATAAACATAAGCTTCATGTAATGGGCTTAAAAATACTGTAGGTATCATAAAATAAGGCTAGAGCTGAGAATTAGTAAGGAACGTATGAAGATGGATGACTACAAATATGAGTGACTAACATATAACAAGTGCAAAATAAATGTACATTTAAAAAAAACTAACACTCTGCATGCAAGTAAATGGCACTTTAAGACTTTTCTCACTTTGAGAGGCTGCTACCAAACTAGGCAAGCTGGCAGGCAACGGAGGTTTTTGTCAACAAGGAGATGAACAGGAAAAGGAAGGGTACCTAGGGGACTCTAGAGAAAAACCATATTAATCTATAAACATGATTTTGGTTGCTTGGTATGTTTTTGCTGTAGTCCTATGAATGGCAGCAACAGGAACTCAAAGCAAACTAGAATTAAGCCAGGGTAATAATAAACTATAATTACCCTGTGCCAATTTGCCACTGTCAGCATATCACAATTTTAAGGACATGCTTTGTGGAACATAATGTGATCAAATTAGTTGGCCAAGTTGGGTTCAGGTGTATTAAAGCAAATACGCACACACACTGGAAAACCATCTTAAGGCTTAGTATTATAGTCAAGTCTAGGCTTGTGTGAAATGCTGTGGCTGCTATGCAGTGATGCTAAAGGGATATTTGAGACTTTTACGAATTAATACTAATTAATACTAATATGAATTATATCAAACCAAGTAATTTATTGTTCCATTTTATATAGCTTCCCATCTCAAATATGTGACTCTGGGCAGCTCACACCAATTAGAAAAACTTTTATTAAACACTAAATAATACAATTCAAGAAATAACAATATAAAAGCCATATAAAAACCCCAGTAATGTGGTGCATATGTGCCTGCAGGTGATGTCTTACATTTAAAAAGACCCTTGCTTTGTGCTTTCCTAAACTTAGTATTTCAAGATATAGGAGAATTTTTATCCCTTCCAAATGCTCTTTGTACGAAGTATAGCTTGCCTTCTACCAAAAGGCTGAACATAGCAAATTGCCATGGGAAATCTTCCAACACAATTGCATTCCACCATGGTCCTATAGCAGTGAGGACCTTCAACTTCAAGGATTCCGGAGGGCTTTATACCTATGAGTAAATTTTAAATTAGGTATCCAGTTTTTTACACTTTCCTATAACAGGTAGTCCTCAACAGTTTGTTTAATGATCGTTCAAAGTTACAATGGCACTGAAAAAAGTGAGTTATGACTGTTTTTTACACCACCGTTACAACATCCCCATGGTCACATGATCAAAATTCACATGCTTGGCGATTCATTCATTTTATGACAGTCGCTGTATCCTGGGGTCATGGGATCCCCTTCTGCAATTGTGTGACAAGCTAAGTCAATAAGGAAATCAGATTCACTTAACAATTTGTTGTTTATCAACTGCAGTGATCCACTTAACTGTGGCAAGAAAGGTCATAAAATGGGGGGAACTCTCAGAAATTATGGGATCAATTGTGGTCGTACGTTGAGGACTACCTGTATAATCGCATGTATGAATCATATTTAATGTCTACATAAGCCTGAACAGCAGCACTGTACTTCTATTCCAGGTGTACTGTTATTGTTATTTACTTTAGTCCTATGGACTAACAGGTGTACCAAACTATATTTTTTCCATATAGCATACCTAGCAGCTATAAGCACAGGCTAATTATGCATCAGGATGGGCCAGATTTCATTCCACAGACTTGTATCAATAGGAAAAACAGTAAAGGGAATAGAGATAGGACAGGAAGCATCCTGAGCAAAGAATCCAGGTAGACAAACTGACTCACAATTACAGTTAGGAACAAGTAGAAAGTTTGCTTTGGCCCAAAGCAAATTGCACCAGCAGCTACTTATGGATATCTAAACTGAGCAATAGCATCAATCAGGACTTGGGAGAGGAAATGAAATGAGGGATTAATAGTGAGGCAGAAAAGTCCACCACAACTCTTAAATGCTAACTGTATATAAACAAATTACCTGCACAGCTCTGTGGGCCTAGAAACTGGGAATGAACAGCTTTGAGAGGGGGTCTCTACAGAGGACACAACTGTTGGCAGGTAGTGTCTTATTGCCCTCTAGTGGTTATTTGCATGAGCTAACAAATTTCTGGAAATGTGCTACTTGCTCTAAGGCAGGGATGTCACAGCGGCGTCACATGACATATCAGGATTTTTTTTTCCCCTTCACTAAACTGGGCATGGGCAGCGTGTGATGCATCCAGCCCATAGCCCGGGAGTTTGACAGCACTGTTCTAAAGACTCTGAAAAGGTGTCTAAAGGTAATAAATACTTCATGCGAGTGGTGTGAATGCATCCTGTATCCTCTTCATTGTGCATAATAAGTTTAAGCCAAAAGCATACAAAATGTTATTCACAAAAACCATCAAAGCCAGAATCCTACAAAAATCATTGTTTCAGTTTCCAGTTATGAATCCATTCCCTATATATTGAATGTTATAATAATTGAGAACTTAGACAAAATCAAATTCTGAGTTTAGATCACAGCAGGCAATTTCTGTTGTGTTGGTGTTATTAAGATTTGAACCACAATGAATTATATATGCAAAACTGCAATATGCAACTTGGAATGTCTTTGTCTTGAAAATCATTATTATGCAGTGAGAAAAAAAAATCAGTGACGCAACACATGTAACCAAGCAGAAGTTTAACATGTTGCGTTTCAACTTATCCAATAATTATTCCGTTCTTTTAAAAAACTAATAATAATAATTAGACATCATCTTTTCCTGAAAGAAAGAACATGCAAGTTTTTCTATAGGTAGAAAAAAATGTGCTGAAGATTTGATATATATCATGTTATCACTCTGGAAAATAAGAAACTAGCCTACTAAGCAGAATAAATTCCTAAATCATATACTAATTTCAGATATTTCCTTCTAGTAAAGATAACCATTTGACAGAGCGCACTTTTAAAAATAAAGCTACATACAAGCCACTTTAAATTAAAGACTGAACTTCTAAGGAAGGTGCCTAAATATATTAGTTCAGTGCTGATTAAATTGTAGCATATTATTTAGTAATAACTTGACATCAATGTTGAAACATCCCAATGCAAATTACAAATAATTGCTAACTTTTCATTATACATCTCTGCAAATATCAGTGCAGAGGTATTTCCCACCCAAGAAAGACTGTAACAACATACAATAACGAAGTATGAGTCAATATACTGCCATAAAGAAGTACCTACATATTTGATAAGGAAACCAATTATCTTCTGCTAGGTTTATTCTTCTTGTTATCAGTTATTAAAAGGATTACTGCTGAGAACAATACAGTGTGTCAGGCTACAGAACTTTTTCCATTCAATCAACAAGAATGAACTTCTGAAAACCAAAAGGAATCCTTTATTGAGATGAGACAATTCATGTAGGGATTAAAAGCAGCATCTAACATGCCTCAGGCATGCAGGAATAGATAAGGGAGTTTAAGACCCCTCCCCTTCTCTTGATGTGTATTTAGTAAAACAAAGAGCCAACATGTTTATTCCCCCCCCCTCCCTCTTCTGAGAACGATCTTTTTTGAGGTTCCCAGGAGACATCTCCCAGCAGGAATTTTTACGATCTCTTCATCCTGTGGCTGTCTCTCTCAGAGGTGACAGGTTTCCAGGCATCTGGTTTCCGTCCCTCCATATAGTATATCATGGGTTATCCAAATTCAATATAAGATTTAATATATCCATGTTACATCAAAAAGGATTTCTTATACCAACTTCCCACCCCACTTCTTTTTCTATGAAGAATGGCAGATATATGGATCTGACACAATGTCATATTGTGCACAGAAGAAAGTTGCAAATAACTACAAACAAGAGCATATCAGCAGAAATGATATACATATACATTTACACTAGGCAACATTTAAGTCTTGGGATTCGCAGCCAGTGCTGCCTAATGCTTCTGAACCAGCTCAGACAAAGCTGATTTAGCTATTTGTGGAGATGTGTGAACTAATTTTAGATGACTCCCTCACATTTAGTATCTGGGCATTACAAGACAAGGGGCTAATTATTAATGAGAGTAACCCTGCATAAACTTTGACAAACACACAAGAATTGTGAAACTTGATACATTTAAGCTATGGAGAAGTATAAGTCTGCACATACAGTAAAAAAAAAAGCTATTTTAGAAATTAAATTTACAGAGTTGATAAGAAGTCACATTAGTAATATTTGCATCATAAATGTCAAATATCAATATACTTTCCAATGTTTGTTCATAATCTTCCACTCCATTCACAACTGCAGAAAGTTCACAACTTATATACAAGAGGAAGCAAATGCTATAAGAATCAGTTAGGGAAATTTAAAACGATTCCATATATCAAGGAAATAACATGTTCTTTTTACTATCTTTTTACACATTAGTCATCTGACTAATACTTTGAAACCAATATCATAAAACGGATATAAAAAAATTATAGAGATTTATAGCTGATAAAAAATGCAATTTAAAAAATTCGTGTAAACACTCTGTTAGCACAATTCAGAACTGTTAGATTTGTAAGTCTTTGTACAATGCAATAATAAATAATAATAGTAGTCCCAATAGTCACAGCTGCTTCCACAAGATCAACATCATGACTAGATATGAATTTTTGCTTTTGAAGATGATACATTTGTTACTTCTTCAGTTTTGTTAAGTCTCTGCTTCATGCTTGGTTTCAAAATGCGACAATCAACCTGTAATCAAAAACATTTTATTCATAATTGTATTGCTTTTTGATTCAAGGTGACATACAAATTAAAATGAAATATAATAAAGCTAAAATGAAATATAATAAAGCTAAAGTAAGAATAAATCATTTTTAAAAGCAGACAATTAAAGTCATAGAAAAACCTATACTAGCATCTTCCGCATGTATTGAAATAGAATGGAAGCCAATGGAATTGGTGTGTGATTTACGTAATATTGTCAGCAATTGAGTTATTACCTTAGTTTACATTATTTACAACTTCATTGTCAGAACCATGTAGGATCCACAATAGTGGTCTAAACGGGAAATGATTAAGACGAGGATCATGGTAGAAAGTTTTCCCTGAGTCTAGGAACAGTGCTACATGGGTACCAGCTAAAAAAGAGCAAAGGTTCGCTTAATAGAGCATCAAATCTATAGCCTAAAAAGAACAATTTATGAAGAAGTTATAAAACCAATTTCTCAGAAGAGTTCAGTTCCTTTCAGAACAAGCAATATCTTCGGCCTATTAGTCTGTCTTCTGACAAACACCTTCAATTGGCCTGACTGAATCTCAGCTTATCAGCTTACTTCCATTCATCATAGCTTTCATACAGTGAGTGATAGCACTGATAAAGACAGGGTTGGTTATCACAAGCATTGTGATGGTGTCTAACCCTAGAACTTTATATATCTGAAAATCAGGGGCCTTTGAATGCCAAAAGGACAAAAAGAAAGCTCTGAGGGACCACGAGCAAACCACAGTAATCAACTGAGAAAGGATTCAGCATCTTCTAAAAGCGCTCAGACAAATAGGACCAGAATCAATGCGAAATATTGCTCTCAAATCCTATATTGACCCAATTCCTAATTCCAGCTGTCATTTATTCATAAAAGCCAGACATAATCTGAATTGATGTAATTTATCACAGTTACAGTTGTCTACATTAAACAATCTGTGATTAAAAAAGTCTTTTACAAAGGCATTTCTCATATGTATACAAGTAGCCCTTCCTTACAAACTGTCTCATTCAGCAACTATGGTGCCGTCATTCAATCATGTGATCACTATTAATCAGCACTGGAGTCTACACCTGACCTGTTATTTCTCTCTCTCCCATCTCTTGCAGAGCAGAGATGGGAGAGAAGAGATTACAAGAGAGTAAGCAGGCACACAATGAGGAATATTCACTGAAATCCAGATGCTGAGGCTGACAGCCACTAACACGCTATGTCAATACTTCAGTGTATTCCGCTTTGTGTGCTTTACTCTCTTTATAATCTCTTCCTCTCCAATCTCTCCACTCTGCAAGGTGTGGAAGGAAAGCAAGTGATTTGTGTAGGCAATCTCCCCTGTGTCTGACCCATCCATTTACCCCCAACAGGGCAGAAAACCTGGAGAGGACAGGATAAAAAGGCACACAATGGGAAATACACCAAGCTGTTTGCACAGCACCCTTGCAGCTGCCAGCACAAGTGCATGGCTTTCAATGGGTATTTTCCATCGTGCACCTGCTTACTCTCTTGTAATCCTTTCTTCCCAATAAATATAAATATGTATAAATATAAATACAAACATTCATTGCCTTCTTGTTAATGATCTCAGTGTCAGGGTGAGCATTCCAAAGACCAGAGAAGTGGTTAGGAGCAAATAAAAGCCGAAGGTGTGAAACCATTTAGTATTGTCAGCTTTGAGCTGGAAAGCACAGTTGAAGTTGTGTGATTTTCCACGTAGCAACCACTTTGCTTAGCAAAAAAAGTTGACGGTCCCAATTGTGGTCACTAAATGATGGACTACCCGTATTAAACTTTACAGAGCATATAAAAAACTAGAGACAGGGAACATTCAAGCCTCCTATTCGGAGCATTGTGAGAAAGTACAATAATTCTTGACTCTGAACTACCCTTCCAAATCACTCAAGAGCTCTGAACCCTCTATATATTCAAGGTTTCATGGAATACAATAAGAATACAATTCCAGCTGTGGTCATTAAGTTCTATCCCCATACTATCTATAGGGGTATTGATCTTGACTTTTCATCTCCAGAATATTTTCCTCTATAGGATTATTAATTTAATTCAAATTACAAAAAAAAAATATTTAAGGAAAGAATGATATATATACATACCATTGGAGTATCTGGACTAGAAAATGGTGAAGCACCATAAGAGCTGTTCTCTTTGTCAAATGAATCATCGCAAGTGCTTTGTGATCCAAATTTCTCTTTAAGAGCTTCTGCTATTAAAGCTGCTGGATCCCACTGAGATGGCTTTATCTTATTTCTTTGGGGTAAAGGTGTACCTCCAGGAGATCTGGAGAAAGAAAAGCAGAACATTTGCAATTTCTAATGCAAGACATTGCTATTGAAAAAGTAAAGTTGTGTTATATTTTCTAATCTGCTTTTGTTCTAATTTATTCAGCATCCTCCTTTCTAGAGGTCCTTGCTTGACCTATGAACTGTAACAATATTATACATGTTATTTTGCAGGCAGCTATAAAGCAGGCAGCTGTTGTGGTTCGCCGGCAGCAGGTACGGATGGTTGAGGTCTTGGAGAGCGAGGACTCAGATAAGGGGCCTGGTGTGTGATGCAGGGATGGGGCCAGGACCATCAGGGAGTGGAATGCTGCCTTTGGAGATTGTGGAGGCTGGCAGCATTGATGAGGAGATCCCCGAGGAACCTGTGCCCAGTGCGCGTGCACGCAGGGCTGTTTGAAGGAAAGATCAGCTGCAGCAGCACGGGCGACTCGGGAATAATGCTGCAAGGTAATGACTCCTCCCTTAAGAGATAAATGCCATCTGAGAAACCGGAGTTCTTTGCAGGAAGCAAAGTTTTTGCACTCAAGCCTTGTGGACATTCGGAGTATCTTGGTTGGTGTTTGGAGACTCTTTGTGTTTGAAATATTTCTTAGTAACTTTATCTAGTATTCTTGGCAGCCTTGCACAACTTTGGCAAGGCTCGTTCTTATCAGAAACAATTAGTTTAAAACAGCCTTTTAACCGTGAAGGAACGGAATTCATAAAGAATCATTAAAAGGTTTTGCTGTTACCTCTGTTTTGTGTTTGTTTCCTTGGAACAAGGTTTGGGTCAGAACAGCAGCCTTCTGATGTTTAAACTGTACTCTGCTACTTTTTACTACAGGTACTCTTTTGACAACCCACAGCCGACTCCGGAATTTTGGTCAGAAGTCATCACAGTCATGTGTTACCATGTGACTGAAGTCAAATTTACACCGGTTGTTTTGTTAAATGAATCCTGTGGTTGTATGTGCAAATCTAGCTTATCCAGTATGTGTTTTTATGCTAGAAAATGGAGGGGGGGGAGTCCCAAAAAGGGATTGTGTGATTGCAAGCCCAAACAACCTGGGGAAGCAGTCAGGGTGAAAACCAATTGCCATTCCTAAGGACCAGGAAAACCACTGAAAAGCAGTGACACAGAATTTCAGGTTCCTTTACCTCTTTAAAGTGAAGCCCTCTTTTTTTTCTTGGTCAAACTGAAATATCTGGGCTGGTTCTCATGGGAAAGTGCAGATAACCAAGAACCAAGCCACATACAGTTTTATAAGTTTGTAACAGCACTTTTTAAAAAAAAGAATTCACATTTTGTTCAACTTACTTCTCAATAGCTCTGAGTTTAACATTATTTATATCCTTGAGAACATCCATCATATCAGGAATAGCTTTCTGAAGTTCAGCCTTATCTTTAATCTTTTCAGTCTTTATAGCCCGATGTTGTTTAATAAGCTGAACTGCCGAATTATGGGAATCAAAATCAGATTTTAACCCAAATGAAGGGGGCAGTGGTGGAGGTGGAGGTATGATTACGTTACAAAGAGAAGTAGGAGCTGGCATAAAAACCTTTCCTGGCTGAGGGAAATCATTAGGAGTGTTTGATGAAGTCCCAATGTCTGAACCTATTAAACAATTGAAGAGAGAGGTAATATTAAAACAGGCATCTGTAGTGTTGATGGATAAATATAATAGCAGATAGTGACTGCTTATTTTAGAACAGTACTACGTCTGAAAACCAGAAAGCATGGATGATCAGAAAGGAGCTAATGAAATAAAAGAGAGAAAAATAAGACCACACAACACTGGTCCTGATACTAATTAACCACAAAGATCATTAGATAATTTTGATCCCATCTCTCACCCCAGGCTACATTTCTTTAACATTCTTATTAATAACAAAATACAAAATATGAGAATTCATTTTTTTCTCTGAAAAGAAATTTTCATGCTATCTGTTTAAAAACATTTCCTCAGTTTCGAAAATTTTTTTGTCAAGTAGCACATTTGGGATCTAAGAAACCCAATCTCTCTTAAAAATAAGTAGAAATAAATGTGCAATTCTTTAAATTCAACTCGAAGTCCCACCATCCCCCCTGGCCAGTAAGTTAATTAGATGTTTATGTTTAGAAAGAATCTGGGCTCCTCCTACTGTTGATGATAAAATGAGTAAATTTTAGGTGCAAACATAACCCGAAGCAATTATAAGCAAGACAATTTTCTACATAAAAGTTGCCGTCAGATGGCAATATGACTTAGTATCATTAGGAACAAGAGAAACACATAGAAACACATTCATTTGGATCCAGAAAGACAGACTTACAGGATTGATCATTTACTGCCCTGTTTGCTGCCAAAATTGCAGCAATCTGTTTACGAAGATGTGCTAATTCATTTTCAAGAACATGAATTTTTTCGAATGCATCTTCACCCTCAACAGTTGTTTTTTCACTTTTTTCTTTTGAAGAAATTGGCAAAGGAAGTACAGATGGAGTGGCAAACCCTCTCCATTCCTCAAATCTAGAAAATATCAGGATACCACAGTGTAAATAAATATGAGCATTCAAAAAGCCAAGACATTTGGGATAAAGCAAACTCGCATGCCTAACATATAAACTGAAATGTCTACAACTCGATCATATATACACAGCAATAGCACTGAATTCAGTAGGATTTACTCCAAATAATTGGCCATAAATAGCATTCTGAACAGAATAGTAAATATACTGTTTATAGCATCAGTGCTTCTGTGGTTTGCATTGCACTGATTTTTCAAAATCCATAAACTGATGACAATAAATGTAAAACAATTCCATTTCAAAAATACAGATACTTAATCAATCAACAGTAAGAGTTAATTAAGATTGGCTATCTTATTTATTTAAGTCTTCTCAATTTCTTATAGCACTGGGTTAAGCTCTATGTTACTATTTTTATTTTCTTAATTATGGCATCGCTGATCATTGACTGAATAAAGAAATGATTAACTGATAGATATACCACTGATAGAACATGCACCTGGAGAATCAGTGGAGGGGAGGAGTCTTGGCAGCACACAGCTCTCCCAGGGGGGAGGCAGTAAATTCCACCAGCGAGAAACCCAGATTAGGAGACTGTGCAATCCCAAAATGAATGGGGAAAGGAGAGAAGAGGTTCAGGGAAGCCACATCCTAGAATCACTCAGGATAATTCTATCAGGGTAGTGGATGATAGTTTTAGTTTGGCAAGATTCTTCCCATTAGGTATAAGTAAAAACAGGATTGGAATAAATTGGATTTTACTGGGTCATCTTCGGGCTTGTACCTGACAATACTTGAAAAAAGTCTAGTTGGTTTTACTTGCCTGAATTTAGTGCATGGATTTCTGTCTTCATCTACCATCCACAGGGCATCGGCAAGAGATGGTTGAACAGAATTAACGGTGCTATATTGTTCCTCTAAAGACTTCAGACTTTGGACAAGCTAAAGCATTAAAAAAAACACTTTTTTATAAACAGTTGTTTTTAATTATTAGCTTTCCAGCAGTAGTCCAAAAGACACATATTTGTTCTAATACTATTACCCCTTTTCAATAGGAAAGAAGCAATTAAGGAGAAGATGAGACTGCAGAATCCCAGTTTCATTAGAACGAACCATGTTGCTATGCAAATACTGAATTTTATGATGTTAAAATTCAGAGCAGTTAAAATGGCGCAATGGTTAAAATGCAGTATTGCAGGCTACTTCTGCCGGCTGCCTGCAATTTGGCAGTTCGAATCTCACCAGATTCCAAGTTGACTCAGCCTGCCACCCTTCCAAGGTGGGTAAAATGAGGACCCAAATTGCTGGGGGCAATATGCTGATTCCGTGAACCACTTAGAGAAGGCTGTAAAGCACTGTGAAGCAGTATATAAGTCAAAGTGCTATTGCTATCTCATGGCACAGGTACAGGAATACCACGGTGATATTGCAGTGTTTACAGATACTAATTTGGGACTAAAATTACAGGATAAGGAAAGTGGCTGAAAATCATGGCATCACAGGACAACACCTCTTAGGGATAGAAATTCTGGCATCTCTGGTTACCATTGTTAAACAAATCACCCCAGGTGGTTAGGCATGGACATCATATGGCCGCCGTTTGCAACCTCCTGCCAGTCTTACCACTGAACCAAAGATGCTTTTTCAAGAGGCAACTGGACTTTCTGATTTTTCTTTGAAGATGTTTTTATTCTCATCCAAGAAGCTTCTTCATCTCTGACTGGATGGTGAGGATGGTCAGAACTGAACAAGCTTCTTGGATGAAAAGGGAAACGTATCCAAAAGAAAAACCAGAAAGTCTACTTGCCTCTTGAAAAAGCACCTTTGGGACAATCATGACCTGGATGACTGAGAATCTCCATAGACACTTTATTACTGAACATACTTGTAGGAATCCAGTAGATAAGGTCACAGATGGGGATCACATGACCATAACGGCAAGCTGGTTGCTGAATGTCTGGGTTGCAATCATAGGATTTGTAGAAATACTACCACCATTGTAAGTACAAAAATGCATTGAAACATCCACTGAATGAGTGGTCATTAAGCAAGGACCACCTGTTCTTTGTTATTTCTACCCCTCCTCATGTCCCCTGTAAATACCTCTGATAAGAGTAAACAAAAGAATTAAGATATACTGCTTATTATTAGTATTATTTTATAGTAATAATACCAATCCTTCAAAAATTTTAGCTCTTCCAAAATTCTACTCATCCATTTTTAGGTAAGGAGCTGCCTAAAGTAAGATTTGCTATATAACTTATAAAGATATTTAGGATACAATGACTAAAATCCTTATTAATCTTCCTCTGAATGAAAACTAAAATGACAAGATAATATGTTTTCTTATTCATTTTTAATAATGACAGTTGCAACATTTTTCAGCTGAAGTACAGTGTAATAGTAGCAGCACACAACAAAATATATATTACGTATCACAAATTTTACCTAACGGCATTCAAACATTATTCAAAGTAGCAAGAGGGAGTTAATAATTCATTCATTGTCTGAAATTCGGCTTTTGAAAATTATCTATTTTTCTATTATATATACACAAAAAATCTAGGTGACTATGACATATACATTTAAATCTCTTTTACTTATTATTTTACAATGGCCACTGTTTAAAATTTCTATTAATTTATGTGCAACTTTTTCCCAAATGATAAATTTATGTGATATGTTTTCTCTATTACTATATGTTATATATAGCAGCTGGCTGAGGAAATCTGAGAATTGAAGTCTACAAGTCTTAAAGTGGCCAAGGTTGGAGACCCCTGATATATAGCAATATTGAAAAATATATACTGTAAATTAACAAGTTATTCATTTTAACTTTAACAAATAACTCATATACCTGAAAGTGAGGTCTTGAAAAAGGAATTAATGTAAGACACGCTCCCAATCTACGAACTAAACTTCGAGTAGGTCCGTATCTTTTTCCTTCTGAAACCCAGGATATCTAAGGGTTGAGAAGCTTGTTGAAGTTAAATGGAAACATTTTTAAACGGAAAAAAAATCAAACAAACGTTAATTATTTTAACTATATATCAACTAAATCTTGGTATATCTGACATGGTGAGGAAAACATAACTTACAGTTATTTAAATTGTAGTACAGAGTCTTCAATTTATGACCACAATTGAGCCCCAAAATTATGTTGCTAAGTGAGACATTTGCTAAGTGAGTTTTGCCCCATTTTACGGTCTTTCTTGCCACAGTTGTTAAGTGAATCACTGTAGTTTTTAAGTTAGTAACATAACTGTAAAGTGAATCTGGCTTCCCCATTGACTTTGCTTGTCAGAAGATCACAAAAGATGATCACATGACCCTGGGACACTGCAAACGTCAATTGAGTCAGTGAGTCAATTGACAAACAAGCATCTGAATTTTAATCATATGACCATGGGGATGCTGTAAGAAAGCACCATTGTGACTTCAGTCACTAAATGAATTATTATAAGTGGAGGACTACCTGTATTTTTTAAATTATTAAAAATAAATAAATATTGCTTTATAAAAACTAGATTCAAGTTCTGCTTGCAAAAGACACTTTCATTCTTTGTGTCATGCCCTTGGTAGAGTTGGACTCTGAGGGAGAGGAGGAACAGCCAACAGGGAGTGGAGGTGTGGCTCCGGAGGTTGTGGAGGACGCTGGGGAAGGGCAGAGGCCAGCTGGCCAGTCAGAGGAAGAACCAGGCCCATCCCCTCTTCATCCTAGGACACACAGGGAGGAACAGAGAAGGAAACAACTTGGCTTACGAGAGAGGAAGTGGCCACAATTCCTCTCATTAGCTGCAGCTGGGGAGAATAGTATATAAGAGAGACTGTTACAACACAGCGTTGCCAGAAGCAAAGTGTGTTTTATTTTGGGCTGAAGTCATCTTGGTTGGCGTCCTTCCAACAGACTGCCTTGTTATCTCCTTGAAGTTGGTAATTACTTATCCTGGTCCGTTGTGGAATTTCCTTCATTGTAGTTTGTTTTGGGTTTTTTATTTCACCTCTATCTGCTCATTAAGTTTGGACTGTATTGCTTTCTTTTGAAGACTATTTTTGAGTAAGTTTTATCTCCAACTGAGAATTATTGAACAGTGGGGCCAAGTTGAAGGCACTAAAGGACATTTATTTACATTTGGGATTTTGTTATGTTTGTGTTACACACTTTGTCATCACACTTTGAAAGATAAAAGAAAGCCCTGCTAATGGAAAGGGATGATAATTTATAGCCCTTGTGCCATGGTCATAGTATCCTATAGGAACTTCCAGTCTTACAAGGAAGTGTTTGTGAGGTACAGATTGAAATACCTTTCCCCCTCTCTCTAATAGGGTAGAACTCTGTTATTAGGTAAATGCCAGTATGTTTTCGTTCCCTATTAATAGCAATGGCAAATGAAGAAAGCAAGTTATCTAAGGCTGAAACGTAATACAAAACAGAATGGATGCAATCAATATATAGATGTCTATATAACCTCAAGGAATAAAAGGGGGAAAAACATTGATAACCTCACCAAACAATTCCTGGAATTGATACATAATTCTTGGAAGTATGTTCTTGAAAAGGTATTTGAAGAAAGATGAGGTCCAATCATACGAACAAGGCCATTTAGATACAATTTACACCTTTGCAAGGCCTGAATTGGGAGAAAAATAATAGCAAAACAAGTGACTTAGTTCCAAATGGAAACTTCTGTTGGTTCAAGTTTTGTAACTTTAGAGCTGTGGGCTGCAAAGACACTTCAACAGATATGTTATTTAAACTGAAGAGATAAAAAAATATAATTTAAAATTATGTATAGTAAAACACAGCAAGCAGCTGCTTCGAAACAATGTAAATATGTGCATACTAAGGTTGTAATTTCTCACTGGTTCTTGTTTTCATTTGCAGCATGATTAAAGTGAATTTAGCGTCAGGAATATATGACGCCTAATTCATAGCTATTAACAGCCAGTCAGCTTGGAAGATAAACCTCAAATCCCATTCCATCACAATTGGGACCAGAACTTCTATCACTAAGTCAAGTGCCCAATTTTACCTTTTTTTGCTGTGGTCATTAAGTGAATTTGGCTTCTCCCATTGACTTCTTTCAGAAGCTAAAGAAAGTTGCAAATGGAGATCCCAAGAACCTGGGACACTGCAATTGTCATAAATACATGCCAGTTGCCAAGCACATGAATGTTGTTCATGTAACCATGGGGACACTGCTATGATTAAGTGCAAGGAGTGGTTGTAAGTCACTTTTCAGCACTGTTAGAACTTTAAACAGTCACTAAACAAATTGTTTTAAGTCAAGGACTACCTGTATAGAGATAGGCTGACATTTTCAGAAGACAAGAGAAAGAGAAGTGGTATGGAACATAGACCCTTTAATATAAAATAATAATAATAATGCAAACACATATCTATCTGCTTACCAGTTCTGGGACCACACCATAATACTCCAGCAATTGCCGTAAGAGATTCAATAGCAGAGACATTTAAAGAATAGTGTAATCTATTAAGACAGACACAAATTAAAATTGATGAAAATGCCCAAAGAGTTCAGTAACCATTTACTTTAGCTGCAAGGAAAAATGTGTATATTAGATTAACCTTTACAATGTATTTAGTTTCATGCCAGTACCCAATTTATAATGTAAAGCAGCTTGTGATATTCTATGGTGAATAACAGAAAGTAATGCTAGGAAAATAAAGACAGATTTAAAATTATGAAAAATAAGCTTGCCTACATACTGTATGGGTGCATTCTCCTATACAGTCTAACATTCATACAAACATAAGTCGTATTTCTTAATCTTTCCCAAAATGTTTGTGACAGAATCATGAGATACCTACTTTAGAAAAAAAACTTCATGCAGTGGAAAAATTGGGTGGGAACCAATGGGAAACTATTCCAGAAATCATAAGAATCTTTGTTTGTTGAATTTCCCAGTGCAATATATATACATTTATTGGTCAGGACAAAGATTGACTATGGCTTAAAATGAAAACGTGGAATTTTCAGAGTGGGGGAAACTGCAAAACCTTCCATGTCATTCTTCCTATGCTGGAATAAAACTTATGAATTGTGTTTGGATTACTCAATATGTCCATCTTTGGATGCAAGATGGTTGGTTTGGAATGATGCTTTGATCCAGTCTCTTAGATTCACTTTCTTAATATTATAAATAGTAACGTTTTTAGATGTTCTTGAATGTATACAAGGTACGATCTTGTACAAGTTCAGTGGAGATCTATTTACCAAAATGTCAGATATCAACATATCATTAAAATAATTTACAAATTATTTACATGGATGATGCTTTACCATATTAGTTTTTAATTTTAATCACATTATTTGATATTTTGTATTTTATTCACATAACATATCAGAATTTTACTTATGAGTTTGATAAAATAAAAATTCAGATAGTCACAAAATAGTAGAAAAGAGATATAGAATACTAATTCTTTGCTGCTATCTGGAAGTCAGTCAGATTTTTTACATCCCAGATTTAATAGCACCAAACATATCTGAATTAGAAATTTCCCATTCGATCCTTTCACAAACATAAATATCATTTTTGTTCTCTGTATAACATTTACTTTTTTTCTTCGTGACATGAAAAATATCAGGTTTACAAAAAAAAAACTATTTATTTATAGTGTTTATATAATTATTTAAATACATTTAAAATTTATACAAAAATGTTTTACAATAAATGTCTTCATATTCTACCAAAACAACACTATCTCACAAAGTCAGGTAGCAACCAAATTAAAAACAGACTTAAACGTGACTCCAACGGGAGTTTTAAATTCTAGGTCTTCACTCGAAATGATAAAATCAAAATACCCAGATATATACACTTCCGATGTCTATGGAGATTGTCCCAAAGGTGCTTTTTTTCCAAGTGGCAACTGGACTTTCTGGTTTTTCATCGAAAACGTTTCTTCGGCTCTGAAGTCAGAGTTTGCGACTTGAAAAAAAAAAAGCACATTTGGGATACACTTCCGATGAGAACAAACATGAAATAGTGTATTTTGAAGGCAGACAATATGAATATGGATTAGTTTTGCATTGCTCCATTCGCACTAATACGGCCACTCCCAAAGCATTTTGAACCGGGATTTAAGAACCGTTCTTCAGTAAGGCTAACTTGTAACTGGATTTGACCAGTGGGATTATCTTTATACTAAAATTCACTTTAGCCACATGCGGATAAAACAAACAAGCGGGGCGAGGGTGCAAGCTGGCCAAGACGCGAGCCGTCCGGGACCCACCGTGGACGGAGACTTCGGATCTGCCAGCCCGTCGAAGAACCGCGGGATACTGACGAACCCCACCAGGAGCGGCGCGAACCTTTTCGCTGGAACCCCTGCGGGAGCGCCGCACCAGACTCCCCCCCGTCGGTTCTTTACCCGAAGGCTCCTACAAGGAAAGCGGCCAGAGAAGGTAAGCAGACGCGAGCTTCCCCTCCGCGACAATCAAAAGTTGGCACCCTTTTTCTTGATTGGCGAGATTGGGAGCGCGAATGATTCGCTGTAGCCAATCAGGAGGGAGCAAGGAAGCCATCTGACGCTCCAACCAATCCCAGAGCTTACTTTTTGTTCATAGATCTATGCGTGAGGGAGGAAAAATAAAAACGGTCAGGTTGGGGGTCGGAATGAAAGTGTCTTTAATTAAGCAGGCTCACGGGATTTCCGTGATTTCCGATGCAGAAGCGAAACCGCAACTTTCCCAAACGGGGAGAAAGTCGGTTGCTAAATAAGAACGGGCCATATCTATTGTTCGGCCTTGCAGAAGGCATTTGACTTAGTGTCGGCCATTTGATCCGCCGCATGTCGCTCGTGTTGCGCTGCACCCACTGAACCGCCACCCTCACCCCCACCAACTCCTTCGCCAACCTCCTTTGAAGATCAAGCATTTTCTTCCTCTCCTGCTTCCGATGTCAACGAGATCGTGAGCGAGGCCCGTGTTCAACTAAATTGATGACCGGAAAGAAAAATGACCGGAAAGAAAAATCGGCTTTGCGCTACGAGCTATATTGCTTCTACTGCTAATGGTTTATTGTTGATTTATTTGATCTTGACTGCAAGAATATACCAAGTTTAGATAACTACAGTCTCACTGAACGTTTTGATATGCATTGCTACCGTAGTCATCTTTTTTTTTTCCATCTGAAGAAAAGTTGTCTTTTTTTTTTTTTTGCAATTACGAAAATAGCATTTCTTTAACGTCCATCATTGTTTACTGACAAAAGTTATTGTTCATTTGCTGATAGCACTTTTAAATGAAGCAGAGCATTAAGCACATTTTTCTGGAAACGTTATGAAAGTAGTCTTGTGCCAGTATTGTCTTTTGGGTATTTTTCCACATTATATGAATATGAATGCGTTCATTGTTGCATTCTCTGCATCTCCAAAGCAGGAGGATGGAACATTGCCTACATCTGGCTTTGACTGGTATATGGACCCAAACTTTAGCTTATATTGTGATTTATCCTAGGACACTTTCAGGACATGATTCTTGCGTGCCAATGCTTATTAAAAGGGTGTGGGGTATGGTGAGCATATAGATTTTTGGCATATTTTCTTATATAAGTGCATTCTATTTTAAAATTTGGAATCTTGATTGCTATCACTAGAATAAATTTCCTTTGTGCAATCCAAGCTGCCTTAAATATATTAATTCCTACTATCCAACCCATTTTGTTTGTTGTTCCAGATGCCACCATTTTCCTCTATACCATATACAGGGCCCTACTGATAGATCTTTTTAAATGTTTTTTTTTTTCAGGCTCAGAATATGCATACTACCTATGCTTCTACTCAAGATCTTAGAATTATAGTCAATTGCAACTCCCTAAATATGGCACTATAAAACACATAACACTTTTGTCTTCAAATACATATTGTTTGCTGGTTTGTTGTGCGTAAATACTTCCCCCTCCTTTATGTGACTGCTTGGCAGACAGTACAAGTTCATCATTTCCTATTTTTCTGCTTTACCCAGCCCTTTATTTTAGAGTCAAAAGAAATTACCTTTTCAGATACTTTGCTAGGCAATATAAGCCCATCTATTCTTCTTTTTTTTTTTTTTACTATTTTGTGTAATTGATTTTTTTTCCTGATTAAAACAAACAATAACAAAAAACCCAATACCTTTTATAGCAACTTGCTCTGAAGTTTGGATGAGGAAGAACGAACTAAGCTTCAACCCTAGCAGGTTGATTGGGGGTATTTGAGACTTCTAGTGGAAATTCTTTCATCTTTGGCCCTCAATGTTTGATAGGCAGATAACAGCTGTGTTCAGGAGGGTCTTTCACACTAATCTTGTTCATCAGTTGTATCCTTTCTCCGACTGAGGCTCTTCTTATTGCAATGTGTAGAAAGGGTTGCTTTGATAATCATTTGAAAGATGCCAGTGGTTCCACAGCTGCATGAGAATTGGGCAGGTTGTCCCATGGACACCCATGCTTCATGAACTGCACTGGTTCTGATTGGCTTCGGATTACAATTCAAGGAACCAACTACCACTTTTAAAACCCTATTTGGTATAAAGCGTAGCTAATTAAGGGACATATGTGTCCTATGGTTTCTGCCTACTTTATAACATGATACAGTTGGCAACTTCCAGTTCCATCAATTACAGATATCTATAGCAAGGCACAGGCCTTCTCTGCATCCCCCATCTCGAGATTCATGTTTCTACCTTATCAGCCTTTAAAATAGCATTAAAAACATTACATTTCTTCCAATTTTAGAGTTGTAGTTAAAGTCAAGGTACTGGGGTGGAAGTTTATCTGTTATTGGGGGAGATAATTAGTTGTTGAACTGTCTAAATTGCATTATCCTCATTTTTTTTAAAAAATAGTGTCAATATTTGTTAACCTAGACAAAATTGTTGGGTCTGAACAACCTAGAAATCTTATTAAAAATAAATGAAATTGTAAAAAAAACTGTTTTAACAATAATGAATATTAACTGAGTTCACATAATGCAGGGGGTGTCATGACGTTGTCACATGACATTTCGGGACTTTTCCCCCCTTCATTAAACCGGGCGTGGGTATGGCCAGCGTGTGATGCATCCAGCCTCTGGGCCACGAGTTTGACAGCCCTGAGATGGTATAATAAACCAATTAATTTCAGGCTATGCATAAGCCTAATTATTGTGGTCAGTAAGGCTTACTTTTTGGCTTAATGTTGTGAACCAGGTCATGAAATCATAGATTATCACCTAACCCTCAATAACTCTCTCCTATTAACCTATGCAGTGTCTATATGCCACTATGAAAACTAAACTTTTTAGTAAAGTTTAAACCCAATGGTTTTTATTTATGTTGGTAACCAAATATGCCAGAAAGGGATTCCAGGTATGCAAAAAAAAAATGTTTCAAACCATTTTGAACATAAGATATTACAAAAAATCCCATTATGATGAAACTCTTCCAAAGGGCTTGAGAAACGCTGTTTTGTGTTTGAAGCAATTTAAACCCAAATGTTGCATACATCCATAATCCAAAGACTTTAGTGGTGAACTAAAATTATTCACGACAAAATGAAACAGAATACTTCATTAGCTAAATATTCTGTCACTTGATATACATTATCTTCTCTCCTAATACTCAGAAATTTTATTTATAGCATGCTAATAGCTACAAAGAAAAGTCACAAAAAGGAGGCAGCACCCACAATGAATGCTGTTTCCAAAACAATTCCAACTACAAAGATTTATAAAAATGATTACATTTAAAAAAAAACTTACAAACAAGCCAAATTTTGCAAAATAATGTTGATAGTAAGTTTTGTCAAATACTTTTGCAGCATTAGGATTGATCATTCCTTTCCCTATTCTGTCAATTGTAGGTACATATGTAAAGTCACAAGGAAGGAACACTTTTGGGGGCATGGGAAACATTGAAAATTTGGATAATGTGCTGGGGGGAGGGGCCTAAAAGAATTGCAGTGGTGGGCCAGTGACAAACTATTTCCAGGATCTCTCTCAGTTGCTCACCAGCCTAATGGGAATTTTGGGAGACCGAAAAGCATTGCTGAAAATAAATGCTATGCACTGAGCTCTATAAATATGTATCCACACACTAACTCATCCCTCCAACTGAGGTGAGGCAGAAACTCCATTGGTCACCAAGGAAGTGATAGATATTTTGATGCTTGCAAGTACCATTGCAATCCAGTTAGCCCTGTCTAATTTACAATCTATTTTCATGTGTAATTTCATGTGGCCATTACAGTGGCAATGCTACTAATCTGTCATAATAGATCCATTTTGATGTAGATATAATTATCAATTTTGGTGTACTTCAAACTGTCATAATAAGGGAAGTCTCAACTTGTAACTGACACTTAGTTTAATATCTGATAGAAAGGCTTAATAAAAATTCTGCTTCAAGTGGCTTGAAAACCTGGTACACATTAATAAGCTAAAAGGGCAAGTCTGGTTTAGTGTAAATTAGCTTGTTTCTTACAGGTTATCCAAATGGCACCATCAGTACAGGAATTGTTCAAGTTTGTACTTCAAGACTTCAATAAAAGTTTAAAATACATGTGATTAGAAAAAAAGGTTAAATTGTATTTTTTAAAATTGTAATTTCTAGATCATATGATTCTGGTTTTAATCTAGTTCATTCTTTTCCTTCATGTTTTCAGGTATAGCAGAGATATAAAGCTTCTGTAATATTCAACTGTAATAACAAGCTCATTTCCTTTTAAATTTTCACATCTTTATTCCACTGAGGACTGAAAACACGACTGAGATATCCCATAGTTTAGGTTATTTTGCTAAAGAAAGCCCACAGAAATATTATTTTACAAATTGGGGGAAATGCTGATGCAATAGCTGAATCAATATTGCCGTAAATTTGTGACCAATATTTTTCACCAGATGCCAATGAAACTTCATCCAATACTCTTGCATAACAACTCCATTTCACATTCATTATATACACTTTAAATTTTATAAATGAATAGCATCCTGTGTTTTACATAAGACTATGTCTATTAGGCATATAAACACTGAAACAATACACTCAAAGCATGCTTGTGTTAAAGGTAACTTTTCACTACAATTTACCTTTCTGTTGTACGCCTAAACGTTTGGAATGTAGGATAGATCTTCTCACAAGAATAGAATATGCAGAAGGTCAAACTACTTTTAGTGCTGTTACACAAATAGTTGAAGCATTTCCCCATTAGAAGTAAGATTATGTGGACGGAGAAACGTAGCACCTGTTAAGCTACAGCTCTACTTGTCAGATCTAGATCTGTTCAGAAGAGAACGCCCATCGTTTTCTAGAAATGTGAATGTATGAAAAAATTAATAAGATCCCCAAAGTACTTTTATATCCTACTTACACTCATTTTACTGGGATACTCTAATTCTCAAACCTATCCAAGAACAAGCCTTGTGAAAACTCATGGCAAACTTTTAATCTTGCGGTGCTGTTTACATGCTGCCACAATTAGTTAGGTGGCTGAATTAAACAAAATATAAGCCTCCCATTCCAGATTATACAATTTTGCAATTTAAATATAAGCCACACAAACAAAAAGCTCCAGAAAATTATTAGCTCCAAGATTTAGTACAGATTTATTTTAAAATGCTGCCTCAATATCTAAATGTGCAGACCTAAGTTTTATTTCAATAATGAAACATAGCTGGAGGGGATAATGAAGTACAACTCTGTTTAAAATCAGATCTTTTGGACAAAACAAAATTACACTGTGTATAACAGTAAACATTTTAAAAAGTTGACCATGACAAATAGTATCATACCTTTACTACTTGCTTTGTATAATCTTCAACAATTACTAGTGAGATTACAAAAGAATTAAAACAGAAACAAAACCAAAACTAAACTACTCTCCAACAACAAAATTTGAGTAAAATGCTTACATTCATTTGACGACAAGTCATATTAAAAATGCTGCGCAGATAGCAAATAATTTTTTTCAGCTGCAACTGATCTTCAGTTATTATTCCTGTGTAAAAAAATTAAATATATGCACAATTATGGTACAGTATTTTAACCTATTTAAAATACAACTAACAATACAAAACAAAAACCTAATTGATATAGCACAATACATACCTTTTCTTCTTTACGTCTTTCCTTGTCTTCGTTTTCCATTGTTTCTTCTTCATCTTCTACAAGCCCATCACCTTGGTATTTATCATGTGTCCATTTTGGACTGCTACCTGATTTTTTGAAGTTGAATCTTCCTCTGCCACGCTGAAAAGTACCTCGTCCTCTTCCTCTTTTAGCCCAGTAATCAACACCATCATCTCTGTCATCATGCTAGAGTAAATGGAATCCAGTTAAAAGAAAATGTAGAACCCAAGCAGCACTAAGAACAGTTGTATTTATCATCAGTTTAATTAATTACTGTAGTTGAATTCTTTGATCTTACTATTCTGAAAGATAAAAACATATATAACAAGTTAGTCAAGCTATTCCAATACATTGTATTTGGTTAATCAAGGATTCCAAGTTCAGGAACACATCTCTCCAACATGCCCACTAACATGAAGTTAGTGCAGGAATATATATAAGACACATGTTCATGCTCTATCACTGAGCCAAGAGATACTTTTTTCTAAATGAATCAGTAATTTGGTAAGATACAAAAACATTAATTCAAAAGTCTAAACAAAGGAGAGCAAGGCAGGACTAGAACTCTGTCTTCTGATTTGATGCCCTAACAACTACACTAAACTGGCTCTTTCAATTATTATTAAAGCCAACCAAATTAACAGTAATTTTTAAGTTACTCAGAATTCTTTATTCGATGAGATGGTAAAAAGAGGGGGATAGAAAGGGCAAAACCCTAAATATCCCTAGTTTAATTCTCTCATACATAAATATAAGTAATTGCTGGTGGTTTATGTTATCCAAAATATAAACATTTATAAAGACGGAAGTACTGGAAGATACTAGATATGGAGTCACTTTGGATAGTGAGATGGGCAGCATAAGATGGCAGAACCTCAAATAATCTTAAAAGTACAATAGTGTTAAAAACAATTTCTCCAATATAACCTACTGCCCAAACTGATAACTACATTCTGCAACCATGTAATATCAGATGAAAAATAAAAACCAGGCAGGAAATAGAATAAGTATCATGATTGATCCAAGAACCAATCGCTTTTTTTGCAATATCCATTTGTATTATATTATATAATTTTGTTATCTTTGATTTACATCTAAGATAATAATCTAATCAAATTCCTTGCATATTTATGCAAGTCCCAACATTTGTTAAATATTACACAAACTCATCAAAAGAAACTGTAGGCAGGGAGAGCTATATGGGTGGTTGATGTTATTCTCAAGTGCTATTGTGAAACAGAAATACTTAATTCGCTCTCCAATAACTAGGAGCAACTGTTCCAGGATAGGATACCAGTATTATTCTTTAAAACATATACTTTATACTTTAAAACATATGATTATCACTCATCATTATGGAAAAAGAATCAAACTGGGGAAAATATAAAGGAGGAAAAATCATCAGAGGGTCTTGGCTTATAATATAAGAAAATAGAAGTATCTCATTTTTCCTTATTCTCAAGATACCTCCAAGGTTTTCAAGTCTATTTAATACTTCTTCTATCCAACCCAAGAAATCTATACCTGGCTAGTAGACCACAGAAGAGAGAATAAGCAGTAATATCTTTTCTAATTATAGCAAACTTTTTATTTGTGGCCTAGATAGCACTTTATTTTCTGAAGCTCTTAAGTATGTAACAAAATAAAGTATAAGAAATATTTTTAAATGTTCATCTTCCATAACAGTGCCTCCAGCAGGTGGAAAGTCACAGCTGATCAAAATCCTGTTTTTTCTAAATAATCACAATTAGTGTAATAAACATGAAAATAGAATATATAGTATCTACCAAAAGAGTGCTTGTGTACACACTAGCTATTCACTGAGAAGCATTAGTTACTCATGAAAGGGAAATACATGAAGTAAAAATGAAGATTTACACAGCGAAAAAAGTTAAGCATTAGAAAATTTCTTTGAAAAGCAGTTATGCATGCCACATCATTATTATTTAATAATGACTTCGATTTCATGACCACAAACACCATTATCCAAAGTTACAGGGTAGCATTACCTCAGTCAACTCCAAGCAATTGAGATATTATACTCTCTGGCTTTTCCTCGGCTTTAAGAAAGGCCTTAGACCAGGGATGCTTAGATCTGGCCTGCAGGGCCACCCTGGAAACAGTGAAGGACCAGCCCACAGTGCCTCTGCTAGTGAAAATGGAGCTTGGAGGGGGCCTTTTTGCTGGCAGAGGGTTGCAACATGTTCCATCTGCACGTGGCTCTCCTGACCCACGAAGGTCAAACACAACCCTGAAGCGGCCCTCAATAAAATTGAGTTTGGCATCCCTGCCTTAGACCTTCACTTAGCAAAGGGCAATCTGTTGAAGAAAATCTATAATTGCACACTGTAGTCTGCACCGGCTAGCTATTTCCTCTCCTTTTGCCAACTGACTAGCTAGAGTTGGGGCAGAACTTCTTTCATTAGACTATGAAGATGGATGTAAAAGCCAATACAAATACTGATGTTCACTGTCAGAGGATTCAATGAAGATTTTTGAAATAACAGAAATAAGTTTTAGGTATTGCTGCTATAAAATAAGACTTTAGAAAAGATGCATGCATATGACACCCACCAAGAAGTATTTCTTGCTTTTTGGAGTATATTCAGGATCCCATTCTTCCTCTTTTGGTCTCTTTTGAAAAGTAGTGTTTGAATTGCTAGGACCAGTATTTGTTCCAGCAAACACTCCTCTGGCTCTTCCTCTGCCTCTAATTCGAAACTGATTAACCAAAGCATGTATGTATTTAAATAATAAATATATTTAGTTCATTTACACACAGCAATAAATTATTGCATTAACTAAAATCCTCTGTTAACACTGCATAAAATGAAGATATTTCAAAATTAAAATAAAGCTATTTATATCTCCTTTAATATAAAGGTTCAGTGTTGTACAATAATGTTTATGTGCAGCATTTACTGAAAAATCCAGATTTTTAAAACTGGTTTTGTGTGCATGATAGTTAATAACCAGATGTAGCAACGGTTTCCCCACACAGATATAGAGGCAGCTTTTTTTCTGGTTGAATAAGAGAAGTGATATCCAGGAATTCCTTTTCACTTCACACTTTCCCCAAATTGCTGACTGCAACTGGAAAAAACTTTCAGGTCTTAGCACGCAGTTGCACTATGGAAGCCTCTTCCAACCGGGCTATCCTGTAAATCAGCATTGTTAAATTCAGAGTGCCAAAACTGGAAAAGGCACTAGAGAAAACATAGAATCCGAAAAGAACATCTCCCTCTTCTGTAACTTCCAGGGAAGGCTAAAGGCAAGACCACGTGGGGATATCCCCACTGCAGGATTAAATGCTTTACCAATTCTGCAATGTTTGTTAGCCCCTTCAATTTTCCTATAACACAGACAAAAGGTTCAGGTTTGAAAAATGAAGAAAATGAAGGTCACACTTTGGGAGTTACTGTGGAATCATAAGTCACAATGTATAATAATAATGAGTCTGGTCACCAGAAAAAGAAGAAGAAAAAAAAGGGGGTGGGGGGACCTAAAAGGTCTAGTATACTTAATTAACCTTAATACTTTTTAAGGAACTATATCAGAAAAATAATTAGTTCAGATAACAGTATCAGTTCAATTATTTTAAAAGCAATTTTGATAACCTTTGAACAGTTACATGTTAATTCCAATCATTAACTAACATGTTTCTAATTATCTAAAATTTCATGCATCAGTTTTCAACAACTGTGTCACTTAATTTCAGTAAATTGCATTTGCCACTAGCAATGTTGATATAAGGTAATACTACAGCCAACTTCCAATACACAGATTTAATATTTTTAAAAAAGGAAATCAACATGTCAACCCTGAAGAATAAATCAGAGAACATGCCCATGAATAAATTATTACAAATAGATGCAAGAAATTAGAAAGAACAGAGAATAGAATAGATAATTAATGATGCTTTGGCTTTAAACACACAAATGTTTGTGAATATTTAAAGCAACAATTTATCTACCGTGGATGACATAATATAGGTACAATAAGATGTTCTTGCACATTTTTTCATTTTAAGCCAAACTAATGTATTATTTTCCTATAATTTATGTAAATACACCTTGCTGCAAGTTACAGTCCAACATGACTATTTCTAATTGCATTCCCATGTGTCAAATGTATACTGAGTACTTTAATTCAATGATTATAAACTACGGTTAAAAATAACTGCAGAGAAGAAACTTACAAAGGTGCCTCTAGGTCTTCCAACTCCCGTAAAACCTGGATATTCTTTCTGCTCGTGATGCGGTTTAAGTTCTTCATCTCTTTCTTTCTTGCAGTCCTTTTCTTCTCGGGAACTGGATGAGGAAGATGGGGAGGAAGTTGAGGAAGATCGAGAATGGTCTTGTTCTCTTTTTTGCTTACTGAAAAATAAGAAACCATACTATTTGCTGTTGTGCCCTACGTACTGGATGTATTTTGTGTATTCTTAGAAGTTATCCTCCGTTCTTGTTTTGAATTTAATGTGAAATATTATTATTCCATCCAGCTTCCATCTATAATTTTAATAGCTATGGCTCATTAGCATGTTATTAATAAAAAATAACTAATTAGCCAGTAAAAGCTACATTTAAATGCATGCTTTCACACAATCGCAGAAATGGGAGGGAAAAATGACTAAAGGTAACATTGCTAAGCTTTTTCTTTAATTCCATCTATTTTAATACCATACCCAGATAGTAAATTATCAATAAAATGGATATTATCTTTTAACTATCTTGCCACAAGATGCAGAACTAATCATAACTGACAACCATGTGGACATCAGTTGAGGAGAAATAAATAGAAAGTACAAGTAAAACAGTGATTTCATAATATTAATATATACTTTATACGAATGAACAGAACATAAAGTATTCATATTCAATATTCTCATAGGAAATACATCTGGCATTGACTTGATCATAGATTTCTAATATTAATACCAAATTCAAAAGCATAAAATAGTTATTTCCAGTATTATCACTGCAGCAAGTATTGTACATAGAATTAAGTTGCTCCTAAACTACTAACCTGTATAATTTCATATTACAAGTTTTGAGAAAAAGAAATTCATCTTGCCAACCCCACCCCCCTGCCCAAGTTAAATGTAAATTTCAGTAAAATTCTCATAATCTGGGTGTTATGAGTTGAAAAAGTGCGGAATCAAGCATAACGAACCAAAGTTCTTACACAAACTGTTTACAGAAATGTACTGCATTGAAGTCCAACTCCTGATGTAGCCTGGATAATAGGACAGATTAATTTGTCATTTTTTTTCAGTGTTAGCTTGCTATTCCAAAGTTTTTGTCCTCATCCACCATAAGCCGTGTAAAAGACAAATACATTTTTGCTGTAAAACAAATAATTTTAATTGTTTACATTTAGATGTGCCATTATAAAGGGAAAACTGAAAGCAATTAAGCTTACAATTACATAATTAGACATATAACTAGAAGTTAAACATTAATTACAACATTATGCTTTTTTACCTATCATCTTTGAAAGTTTTATAATCCTTGTAATCTTTTGGAACTTTCTCTTGTTTTCTTGACCCACTGGATTCCCTGGAACCTTTAGAGTCTCCTCGTTCTTTACTTCGTTCTTTTCTACGACGATCGATGTCATGTCGAAGATCAGCAGAATCGCACTTTAATTTTTTATCTCCCTAGATCAAAACAGTTTCATTGAAATATTTGACAACTACAAATGTTGGAGTACATGCATTTCTTGTGTTTATAGCCTTTTGCATATTTTCTTGAAAACTCTACTGAACAGTTTATAAATTTTGTGAGTCAATATAAAGTAGAGGTTAAAGATGCTGGATTAGAAGTCAAGATACTATGGGTTTTAGTACTGTTTTACGCACAAAATCCATCTGAATGACTTTGGGACTGTCAAGTCTTAGGAAGATGGCACTTCCAAGAAAACTGCAGGGGCTTGTTCATGTAGTCACCGGAAATGAGACTTCGTTCAAAAGACAATTATAACGAACTGTTAAACAGGTTTGTTGATTTCTATCTTGCCATTTTCCTTGAAAGTTAAACCTCCTAACAATATTTTTCTATATAGAACATGGTCATTTTGCATAGAAATCAAAAGTTCCTTAAAGATTGTAAATACATATGATTTTTTTAAAAAAATCCTTAAAAAATGAACCAAAAAAACACTTCCAAATGTTTCATGGGAATTAAATGTCAACATAATTTCTTATTGCTATTACTAAGATAGTCTTGTTTAATTCAGTTGTTCAATGGAATGTTAGAAAATAATGACCTTTATTTTGTAAGAACACTGAATATAATTATCTTTTCATGTTTATCTCTCATAATTCAAGAAGCACAAAACTGACCTATCCTTAAAAGATAATAAATAGGTCAAGCTTAGTGTTACTACTTAGGATAGTATACTGTAAATGCAATTTTATGAAGGATGTTTTAGGATAGATATTTTGATCTGGACTATATAGGATCTTTTTACTGAAAAAAAGTATCGATGTAGAACCTACTTTCTGAGTTTCTTCTTTAAAGGTTCTCTCTTCTCCTGATAAACGGGTATGCTTCCTCAGGGCACTTGGAGAGATGTCAATCCTTCTAAATGCAAAATTGTCAAAAGTAATTATTACATCTACATCCAGAATTGCCAAATGGAAAACTGAAAACACAAAAAGGAATGACTAAAGCTAAACCATTAAAATGTTAATACACCCCTCTAAAAATGCCATACATGTGTATAAATAAATCAACCTCCACACAATTCAAAAATCCAACTGCAGTACTGAAAAATCATACTATACACAATATTCTTTGTATGTGAATACATCATTTTTTTTCAGAAATGTAAATAATCTTTTAAGTTAAAAAGTGCACCCAACAATTCTTTAAATCCCAGACAGAATTTATTACTTCCTTCAATTTTAAATGGATTTCCATTTAAATGGAATGAAAAACAAAACTGATGAATATACATTTCACACTTACCTTATAATAAAACCTTATTACCTTATAAAATTTCATGTATCACAACAGATATAGTAGTTTTACTCAGGAACTTCTATCATATTCATGTTCTACATTCAAGAGACATGGTGCTTTTTATAAATATAAGCATCATTTAAAAAGTGAGTATCATTTACACTAAACAATAACTCAATGCCTTACCTGTGTATTTCAGGACTCTTTTGCCGGGTGCTATGTTCTTCAGTAGCCTTCTGATAAGCAGTGAATCTCTCACTTAGGGTCATTCCAGCTGATTTGAAATATTGTTCTGTAGAATTTCAGAGAATAAGTACTAATTAACCAAAATATATCAACATATCAAATGAGAATGCAAAAGAGCCATGGACTTCACAATATAAGCAACAAACATTTGCCCCATCTGTTTGTAGTAATCATGTTTAGAAATTCCTTACACATCTGTACTCTTTATGCCATTGTAAACTTAATGTTCTTTTTTATTGATTTATTTAAAAAGCAGTCAAAGTTTATAGTGCACATCTTGTTTACCCACAGGAGCCAAATACATTATGAGAGAAATATTGCATTATTAGAAGGAGCATGGTCATACATTGCATTTAAAATAATGTCATCCTATGCATACTGCTGTAAGAATAAACCCTCTTGAACTCAGCTGGATTTATTCTCCAAAAGGCATACATAAAATGAAGTTTCACAGGTCAGTTTCTTTTAAAGATCACAATTTCTTTTTCTTTTTTAAATTAACACCAAGGTAACACTTTTAGATTTTAACATCTGGCATTCTGGCAACTTGACAGCATAAAGTTTCTTGTCTTTTAACCAAGTCCAATAAATTGATAACACACACACACTACACTCTGAAAGACCAGTTCAACAGATGTGTTTAAATGTAAAGTAGTACATGTGTAAATTAAAAAGGACTATGAAATATTACAAATAAAGTAAACTATCTGCTTAACAGGTCAATGTACATCTGTATCAACTTACCGCCCAACATCCAGCATATCTCTCAAAACCAATCATTAAAACTTGACACGGCCACTACAAGGGTAGTGCCTCAATCATAATTCCATCAAACACAGGAATTTGAGCTAGCAATTCAGTTTTTGTGCCATTTTTGCCAGGAAGATAGAAGTTCAACTTTGCCTGTTTGTGCATCTGTTATCTTTCAACAGCTATTTTACTTTTGTAATATGGATTTTGCCATTTCAAAACACATTCCAGGACCTAGTTGCAATGAAAAAGAAAACATCACTGGGCATTTTCAGCTCTATGTAGGAGAAGAGCTGTTCAGCTGCATTGCACCAATAATGTAAAATTACTACTACATTTTTACCAAAATGTGATCCACAGATTCTCTTTACAGAGTGCAGAAAGATTTAAATAACCTTGGGAAGCAAACTGGGATTGAGACATATTAATAAACTGGCCAAAGACCAGTAATTAAAACAACAAGGTATGTGTAAATATTTGATATACTAACTGAAAACATTCTCCTTGGCAAGCATACTTACAGGATTTTATAACCTCATAAGTCTTAATAAAATATGAAAATATAGCTTTTTTGGAATAATGTAAAGCAGTTAGCTTTCCAAGTTTTCTAGGGAAACGTGTCTGAGGGAGAGATGTCTTAAATTTGGTATGTTGTTTGAAAACATTATAAATTATCCAGAGTTTTTCACGTTTCTGAACATGCAGCTTCACAAGAAATGCTCCTGCCAACAATGGCAAAATCTGGATCCAAAATTATGTATTTGTTATACAGAAGCTTTCTAATAAGCCAAGATAATTTTTATTGTAAATAAGTAAAAAAAAACAATTGCCTACTGCTTCTTTATTAAACAAGTAATAGCTTTAAAGTCAGAACAATAAAATATTGTATTATGACATCTTTAAAAAGAAAGTGTGTTTTCTTTTCAAAGACAATAACTTTAGAAAAAAGAATTACAGGACTGTTGGGCTTTTCATCAGTAAATTTGATCACTTCACAAGCATTTTCACATTTTCACGATTTTTCTTTACCAGGTAATATTAACTACTCCATTAGAATAAGCAATATAAAATAGATGGTATTGTTACATGCAGAATTGAATGGCATAATCCAATTTCAAGATGAGTGTTCAAATTATCAAATATAATTAATGAGGGTAAATAAATATAGCATCTGTTTAAATTAGATTCCTTGCATTATGTTCAACTATGGCGATTTCCATAAAGTACTCTAGCATTACTCAAATGTAATAGTTTCTGAACTGGAATGCGACAATAAGGGAAATAACGTAACAAGGCAGCATTCAATTTCATCACACAGTTCCAGGTTCCGATAGTAATTTACATGAAAGATTTTGGGGTGGTAGTATCATAGTAAATGAAGCTAACATTGAGAAAGATAGGCAATCAGTCCAACATAAGCCACATATGTATGTTTACTTCCTTGCCTAAAGGAAATCAAGCAATTTGTATAATTGAAAACTAGTGTATGTGTATAAAATATATATTGCTATATTTTAGGTATGCTCTCAATTACTCCTGGAAATAATGTTCCTTCAATTCCTAAGATATAACAGAGTAATTAGTGACTCTGTAAGATCATGTTAATTTACAGGCTGGCATGCTCTATACTAGTCCTCCAATGCTTTCTGCTACCTTCTCCATTTGCAATCAAAACTAAAGGCTTCCAGTTTTAGTCTAGCAGTTTGTTCCGATTTTTACACATAACACAAAGTCAGTTTTTCCATCAGTGCCTATCCTTCAGTAAAGTTAAGACTTAACTCTCAAAATAAATGAAGAGTACTAGGCTAGGAAAGTCTACGATATGCAAACTCATTGCTTTCTACACAATTCTCTAACTTTTAGCTTGTTCTGTTAAATTTTAAGGGAACTCTTGGACTTGATCATCAAATTGCAACATTTTAGCTCCCACAGAAGGAATAATTTTAAGAAAATTATAAATGAATGAATGCATATTTTCCTGGCAATGTAAACAAGTAACACTTAGATATTTCTTTGAATCAAATGACATACAAATAAACTGAAATGCAAAGATTAGCTCACTGTACTATAAAAGAAAAATTAAAATGCTTCTATCCAAAGATCTAGATGCCCACCACTATATTTGAAATAAGTCAAAACCTTGTATTTATATTTGCTTATTACCATTCTATCTTTTTTATGTGTGATGATCTGCTAAGTAGTCTGTTAGTGATTTTTGGAATTCTAAAGTGGCATCTTAACTTTTAAGTATATGTCTTCCATTAAAACTTTCATGAGAAGTAAAAGGATTGTTTTATTTAAATAGTTTCATTCATTTGGCACTACCAAAAAGGCATTATTTACTCTTGCAAATGAGCGTCACACTACTTGTTCCCTGGATTTGAGTGCTGCTGTTAGTCTTGTATTCTCAAACTGTCCTATTTTGAAGTGTACACTATTTTGAAGTGTAACTTTAAACAAATTAGGTAAAATCCAAACTTGTCCCGGTATTACTGCAAAGTTATTTAATTAACATACAGTACTATGCAATTTGACAGTATGATAACATAAAATTCAAGTTTTAATTTGACATTGTACGACATCTGTTTAGCACTAAGATCAGTCACTTGTTCACTGTTCTATATCGTAGCTAATCATCTCAATAATATATACTGCAGCAAAAATTCTATAGACATACCTGCCACATAACAGCTTATGTTGTAGTTGCACAATTCTCATGATAACCTTTACAATTTCTACTGGCTCCAAAAGACCATGCCATTACTATTTTGTTTTATGTTTATCTCATGTGTAATTCTCCACACATTCATTTCTTTACTATTGGATCACCAGAGTAGAACTTTTATTTCTTATATTATTCTTTTCCTCTCCTATTTCCCATCTACATTATCTGAAATCATATATGCTTTCTCTTTCCACTCTAAAAAGTCCCATTTTTTCTACACTGTAAAAATCCTCTTTCTGCTTTATCTTCTTCTGCTTATGTATTTCCTATAGCTCTTCTTTCTGAATCTATGAAGAAAAGGATCATGTTATATTACTCCTATAAAGCTTTCCAATACTTACAAAATGTTGACACCCTTTTTTCTAGAATGTTATTTAACAGGAAAGCATGTACAAAAAATCAAGTTGAATAGGGGGGAAAAAGCTGAATTTGACAGACTAAAATTAATACCAGTATTCTTCTTTTAACAGCATGTGATACTTCTCTCATACGGTAAACTTCAAGACGTACCTTTTACATGATGGACTAAGGACACAATGTGCTGAATAAATGACTCCGATGTGCTTTTGCTGGCTTGTGGAAGCTTAATGTGGTCAAAGATGGATCGGAATTCTTGCTCCTTCTTGACCGAATGGACAAGTGTGCTAGCGAGCAGCCTGTCTTTAGTCAAGGAAGCAGGTCTAAGATGCATAATAAAAACAAAAACAAGGAATATAAGGTTTATGAAAAATGAGCTCTTGTATGGATACGAGAAGCGATTAAAATTATGGATAATTAATTACCTGTTTGAATCATCAAGTGGCACAGGTGCCATTTTAAGTTTAACTTCAGGTCGATGGGAGTCACTGGCTATCATTTTGATCCTAAGCGGGCTCTCCTCTCTAAAGATAGATTTCTCTCTCATATCCAGATTCTTGTGTAGAGGAGGACTATAATCAAAGAGTTCCTTGAGCTTTTCAGACTTTACCTGTTCAGGTGATTGTATCTCTTTCTTCATCATTCTTTCAGAGCTTTTCTCATCTTCCTTGTGCTTATCTTTTACTAAAATAGGTCTTTCAACTATGTAGCTAGTTGTCTCTTTAACTTTATAGCCCTTATCTTCTCTAAATGCTTCATCTTCTCTATTTGCCTTCATAGAGATTTTAGACTTGTATTTGGAGCCTTCTTCCTCAACGTTACGATGAGATGCGGCAAAGTTCTTACCCTGATCTGCCAGAACAGACTTTCTGAACTGTCTATAATCTTCAGTTTCTTCTGTGTCATCCCCTTCTGAATCATTAATTTTTTGTTTTCCGGGCTCTTTATCCATATAATATTCCAAAGCTTCCTGGTCTTCCCATTCTCTCTCTCCCTCTGTCCTTCCCTTTTCTGCTCCTCTATCTTTCTGAGGATCTTTTTCTCTAGTATTATTCCTATCAAGCAGGTATACCCTAGATTCTTCATCTGTATATCTGTAAATAGCAAAGAAGATAATATCTATTTTAATTGAAAAATAATGCAAAATTCAAAACCAATGCAGTTAAATTTATTTTAAGCACATGCAAAAATACTTTTTCAAAGTTACCGATTTGCCGGCGTATAAGACGACTTTTTTGCCCTGAAAAACATGCCTCCAAGTGGGGGGTCGTCTTATACGCCGGGAGGACCCGACTCCCACTTCGAGCTTGAGTTGCAGCCGGGAGGAGGCTGGGGGAGCGTGTGTGTGTGTGTGTGTGTGTGTGTGTGTGCGGGTGTCACTCACCACGCGCTGCGCAACCTTTCCCCTCTTCCTTCCTTAGCGGTGTGGGGAGGAGAGGATTCAAGATCCTCACGTGCGGCGTACTTTTCTTTTTCTTTTTTTCTTTTTGCATGCAGGTTTTGCATGCGGGCGGCTGTAGGTTAAGGATGGGGAGCCCCGGGTGGGTTATCAGGTTTTACGGTGCTTCCAACATGTGCGAACGGTGGGAGAGCGGAGAAGAGAGCGAGCGAGCGCCCGCTGTGTGAAATCCTGCCGTCAAAGCAACACTGGGGGAGGCAGGGTATAAATTTACCAGGTTAATGTAGCAATGGTGATTAATGCCCAGAACATTGTTTGCGGGTATTGGGGTGTGTGTGTGTGTGTGGTGGTGGTGAGGAGAGGTTGTCCTTTGAATGCGGAAAAGTAGGTGTGACCTTGTGTAGGAAAATAAAGAGATCCTTTTTAGCGTGTTTGGCTTCTTTGCCTCCCCTCGTTCGTTTTGACGTGGAGATAATGGCCTTCGGGCGGAGGGGAAGAAAACGGTAGCTGGATCATTTCAAATTTCACTTACTCTCCTGCCTCACTTCAATATGTCTGAGCGACTCCAGATACTGGAAGACTTTTTGAATGAAAGTGTTACCTCCATTTTTTTTTTAAAGAGGGCCACTTGGGGAAAAAAAAAGATTCTAAGGAATTCCTTGTTTCTTGATTAAAGAGAAGGCATTGAATATACTGTTCCTTGGCAGCCTTTTCAGTGTCCGGGTTTTTGGTGTGTGTGTGTGTGTGTGTGTGTGAGAGAGAGAGAGAGAGAGAGAGATCAGCTGTATTGAGAAGAGAACGTTTCCTGTGTTCTCATTTTATTTACAACATATTTTACGCTTAATGGTAAGCAATGAAAAATATTTTTAAAACTCATTTCTAAACTCCATAGCTATTTGCATATTCTTGGTTCAAAATTGGATTAGCTCATTTCAAAATTGTCCAAAGCAGAAAAGTGCGTCAAAAAAAAAAAAAGTGCAAAAGTGGAAGGTGTGTGGAAGAGGGGTAGTCTTATACGGCGAGTATATAACAAACTCTATATTTTGAGTGGAAATGTTGGGGGTCGTCTTATACGCCCAGTCGTCTTATACGCCGGCAAATACGGTAATTATTTCAAAATCTAAACATTGTTTTGCACAAATTATATTACTTCTGAGCCCTTTATAATTTTGATAAAGTTAAACTGTATATACAGAAGCAGCTCAAATTATATATTCCAGCTTTCAATACAAATGCAGCATCTGAAACACTATTTTATAAAAATATGAGGATAGCTTGGTGGAACAAAACTGTCCATATATACATACATATACATATATACATATATACAAACATATACACATACACACACACACACACACACACACACACACATATATAATGTAACTTGTTTTCTGACTAATTTAGTAGCTGGGCAGGGGAATAGAATTATGCATTGCTATAGCTTACTGTTATGTTTCATACGTAAGATATTGTCAACTTCATAAATGAAAAATATTTTAAATCTATCTTGCAAAGCAATCATAGTTAAATTTAATAGTTGAAAGTAAATTATGCATGGTCTATGGCATATTACTGTAAATCATAATAATAATTCTTTTATTAAGTATGAATGTGCAAACTTTGGCAATTCAGGAATGAAATATTCTGGAGAACTCCAAAACATTGTTTCCCTCCAGAACATATTGCTTCAGGAGCATTGTGAAAATTTCCAGAAGTCAATTCCCCAAGTTGGGACAGAATTTGAGAGAGAACGTTACAATGTTTGTTGGAAAAATTAGTTCTCAAATCACGACTTCACACAAACCTACGAAGGATTCTTCTGTATTGTACTACTCAATGAAATATTAATGTATATTAATGTGTAAGTGCACATTAGAAAAGGTGAATATTTGCTAAAAATACAGAAATATTTTCAAAACAATTTTTCTCAAAGTGAAATAGCGTACTTTTAAATGTTAAATGTTTCAGATTTCCTATAATGAATTCCAAAATTCATTATAATTAATTATACTCCAAAAAAACCAGACATTTGTATTTCTGATTCAGTGAAATATAGACATCAAATATTGTTTACCTTCTAAAACCAAATCGTATTTTGAATAAACCTGCAGATACTTTTTACTGCATAGTATAACAGAAATGTTTTATGTTGACCATTTAAGCACCATTGTTTTTTTATTACTAACCTCTTCAGAAATTTTCCTCCTTTTGCACTTTCCTGCTCCCCAGCCTCTGGATAAAAGGAACGCATGCGAGTCTCTTCCCGTGCAGCATTCTGCGATGCTACTGCTTTGGCAGGGCTTCTCCTTGAAGGAATGTGATGTAATGGGCTATTCTGAGAAGGGCTATAACGACTGGAACCATTTCCAAGGGAACCAGACCCAGATCTTGCAGGGCTATGCTGAATGGAATGTGAATGCTGAGGGGTGTCTTTTGCCGAGTGGACTGTGCTGAGTAAGTGAGCATCAGAGCATGAAGAACTCTGACTAGGTGGAGAGGCAATAGAAGGGCTATGAGGTGACCGTGGACTATTATCGTAAGCAGAAAGACCAGGCCAAATATCAGCTGAAGCTGCTGCTGATTTATTAAAATCATCTAAAGCCTCAGAAGGGTCATGTTCAAATGTATTTTTCTCTTCCTCTTGGGATTTACTTTTTAATGGGCTGTCCTGCAAAGCAGCTGTCTCAGTTTTCTTCGGCTGTTTTTCTGATGACCCACGTCTTTTGGAAGAGACTGGAGATTTGCTATATGGAGATGAAGACCGAGATGAAGAGGATCTTGGAGATCTAGAAGATTTGTAGGATCTACGTGATCTGCTTCGAGATCTTTGAGAAGAGACCGAACGTCTTTTTGGACTCCTGGAACGTGAGCGACCTCGTCTTGGACTTCGAGAATGCCTTCTATTCCAGACAGGCCTATAACCTCCACGGTGATATCTGCCTCCACCTCCCGGGTAATATCCTCTACCTCTTCCTCTGTAGCCATAAGGACGTCTCATTCCTCTATTATTTCTGTAATCCCTGCGGTAATCTCTATTATAAACACGATCTCTACTGCGAGACCGTGAGTATGTTCTAGACCGAGACCTAGAACTAAGATAAAAAGCATGTTAGTATCTCCAAATTTCAAAATTTTCAAAAAAAAATTACATTGTCGAAGTTCCACAGCAAATTATTTAATAGTTATGAACAAGAATATAAAATTGATATGGAAAGTACTATAAGGCAAGAGATACTTTGTAACATCAAGTCCCAAGGATGTTAAGAGTTGCCACCAGAATATAGCGTCTGGCCCAGATTTGCAAATAGAAGTATTTTACTTTTATTG
The DNA here is from genome assembly GCF_049901735.1 of Notechis scutatus. Classification (NCBI taxonomy): domain Eukaryota; kingdom Metazoa; phylum Chordata; class Lepidosauria; order Squamata; family Elapidae; genus Notechis; species Notechis scutatus. The sequence goes on along the minus strand of NC_142009.1, from coordinate 92,304,126 downwards.
ACAGAATGTATTGGAAGTAATGAATTAACAGAAACCTATGGCTATTTCCCTAGTATTATCTATAAATGTTGTAATAATATCCTATTTGTTGAGTGCAGAAGATTGGTATTCTGAACTGGTACATTTCAGAGGTTAATAAGTAAAATGTCTACAACAGGAAAAAGACTCATTGTTATCTACAAACTTAAATATCTACAACTACTATACATTTATTAAGGCTTGCCTCCTTCCTGGCTGCTTTCATCTAAGTTTAAAGACTTCCCAAGACTATTGGCTAAACATCATGAGTCAAGCTCAACTTGAAAGAAACTATCTTTCTCAACAAAACAGAAACTCTGGCTTTGTTTTCCTCCCCTATCTCCTACATTAAGCAGACTATTTTATACTTTGTTTCCTTGGCCTAGATATTCCATACCTACCTTTGTTTAAACACCTTTGGCTTTCTCTCTTCCCTCCTTCCTATTCACCAAGGCTATTTGCAACTTATTTGATTATTTTTTCTCTGCTGCCTCCATAATCAACAGTTCTCACTGCTAATTTCACTAACCATAAAGCACTCTACGTATTTGTAGAATCCTGATAGACATTCTGGGTTTGGTAATTTAAAAAAAAAACCCGTAGAAAGAATCCACTATTCTCTGTCTGCTTGTTCAACAAGCAGCAAATATTTCCACCTTACTTTTAGGAAAATGGAACAAATATGGTGAAAAGGCAGAACTGGGAAATTAATCTGAAACCACTGGGTAGAAGGATATACAACAGAAAAAGCAAATTAAAAGCAAGCAGAAGCTTAGAGTCACTGGGAAGACTTTAACATCCTATAGAAAATGGAGGGCAACAAAAAGGGAACAAGATTCACAAAAAAGGAAGTGTGACTCATGTAGAACATTTGAATGCAATCAGAAGTGTGCAATTTTAAGCAGTATTTTGTAGTTCTTATAAAAATCAGCATGTAAAAATCAAGCAACTAAGTTGAGTTAACATATAAAATGCAAAGTAAGTACCTGTAACGTTTTTTTCTAGAATGTGATCTGGATCTGGATCTTGAAGAGGAGTGAGATCTAGACTTTGATCTTGAGGAATGGGATCTAGTATTAGAGCGACCCATATTTTCCACAATAGTTTATACCTGTTCAATAGAAGGTAACATATGTCCCAATTTTATTATAAGCAGAGATAAATCACTTTAAATTTTAATCTAAATAGATTATAATACATACATCTCCATTTTTTTTTATTAAAACAGACTATTAAAAAGCAAAGCCCATTAGCACAAATTTATCTTTACCTTATATCCTGCACAACTTAATCCAGTTCTATGACCCTTGGGTAATATTGGGGGCAAAGCCTAATAATATGAGGGGAGAGATGCACGTATCTTCAGTTAACTGAAGAAACGGAACCTGTGTACATTTTAGATCCAATCCATTGTTTCTTAGTAATTAATTTAAGATTAAAGGAAATCTTAATCCTACCCACACAAATGTTTCCTATAGCTCCACTCGCTCTCAAAACCGAATGCCTAAGAATAATTGACACCATTGGATTTTAAGCATAAGGAAGGGGAAAAAAAACCAGTAGCAAGAACCCCAGATTCACAATTCAGCCTTTCTCAATATTTACATTGGCTATAGTTTACTCAACGGCCCTTTTTTTAAAAAATCTGTATGCTGTTCTCTTGCTTCCAGATTTTCTTACCTTAAACTAAATTATTCGCCCATTATTCCCTATTACACTTCAGAGAAATTCGGAGACTTATCACTTACACGTTCTGTACTTAAATACAAATAAAACACGCCGCAGTTTTAAACAGCCAATTTGGTACGATCCTTGAATTTACAAAAAACAGAAACAAATTCTGAAGTTTGGAAACAGCACAACGTACCAGAGAATCCTTTTGTTTTAATATAGGAGTCCAATAGCCAACCGCGCTGATAGGCTTTTATGATTTTAATCTCCTTCACGGCCTCTTTTCCCGATACATAAGCCGCCTGCAAGCCACAGGGCGACTAGGTCAGGGATCGCCGCCCGGCAATTGAGAAGAACTCGGAAAGCCCCGCAATTGAGAAATAACACCGAAAAGAGGCGGCCTTCCCCTCCCCCCCCCCCTTTTCCCTAGCAGTCCCGAAATATTCGCGAGCGGCGGCGAGGCGCCCAGGTTGTCTTGGCCGCGCCCAAACAAGGGGGTGGGGAGACGACGGAGGGAGGAGGAGATAAGGCAGCTGACCGGGCCTCGGCAAAGGCGTGGAGAGCAACCGAAGCTCTTCCGCGTCTCCTTCCCCCCCCCCAACATCAGCTCGCCGCGCGCTCGCGCGAGAGAAAATGGGGACAGGAGAAATTCTTAGCCAAAGGTGGAGGTGGGGGGGACCAAAAAGTGGGAGGGGGAAGCTGCGTCGCGCGCTGAAAGAGATTCGCGCGCCACAACACGCGGGGAGCGGGGGGGAGGGGAAGGGAAGGAAACAAGGTCGATACCATCGCGTGGAAGTATAACGGTCGAACCCACCCACCCAACCCCACAAAATACGCAACCGGCTTCTGAATCCCTCCCTGGCTCGACTCTTCACCGCACATTCGGATCCCGGCCTAGTCGTGGCTCACCCTTTCTGGGCGACACCTCCCGTCCGACTCTCACCACCCGGCGGCCATTTCCAGTCTCGACGAAGGAAAAAGAAATGGGGCGGAGGGAACGGAAAGGAAGGGGGAAATTATAGAGAAGGCTGGCTTTCTGCGACGTTAGAATAAACGGGTGCGTCACTTCCGCTGCCGGAAGGCGGCCCGAAAAAGGATAGGAAAGCGGCCGACCTGACGCTTGCCCGTCAGAAAGATGGCGCTTATAACATGGAAAAATACTTAAGTCCTACAGTTGATAGTTTTTCATAGTCACGTAATATAATTCCTTCCCAGAAGACGGCCGTATCTGGAGTGGACTGCAAAACTCCAGTCGACTGCTAGATGGCTGTGACTGCTGTGTCCTTTTGGGAAAGAAGGTGGCAGGGAGAAGCAGAGACTCCAGCGCGCATGCGGAGGAGAAGTCTACCTTATCAACGTGCATAATTTCGAAGAATGTTTATGTTTTGAGATTTCTTCTCTTATATCTGTGAATGGGCATCCAGTATAGCTTTTCATATCGTCTGCAGAGTGCAAGGTGTCTTTGTGGTGTCGTTCCTTACAGCTATTTGTTCTAGCTGAAGCTGAAACAAGGAACTAGGTGTAATAAAATACAGTGTTTTGGTGTTTGAAAACAGGGTGTATAGGCTACATTGGGATTTTTTTAAAAAAAATAATGCATAAGGCAATGGCATATTCATGTACTGTTTTCAACAAAGCTATGTTAACCTACCTACGAATTGCGAAGAGTTCAACTTGACTTAAATGAGATTACCTTTTTTTAGAGCTTAAAGATAGCTTTAAGTGAGCTATATGACAAATTAATAGATAACATATCCTATAAATGGGTATTCAACATGATCATTAACTTCCGTATCCAGAAACAATGTATTCCTAAATACTGGTGGTGTTTTTTTGGGAGGTGTAATTCAGTGTTGATTCCTGGCAACTACCTGGACAAGTCTTTGCAATTTTCTTGGCAGAGAGGAAGAGAGACAGACAGACACAGAGAAAGACACAGAAAATGATGGCCCAAAGCCACAGCTGACTTTGTGTCTAAGGTGAGACTACAGTCTCCCAGTTTCTAGCCTGGTACCTTAACCACTGGCTCTTAAAATATTACCATATTTGCCGGCGTATAAGACGACTGGGCGTATAAGACGAGCCCCCAACATTTCCACTCAAAATATAGTTTTTGTTATATACTTGCCGTATAAGACGGCACCCCCCACTTGGAGGCATGCTTTTCAAGGCAAAAAGTCGTCTCATACGCCGGCAAATACGGTAAGTTGTAACACTTGGGGTATTCTGGATATAATTCTTGATTGACACCCCCAACCCCTTTCCCCAAACTTACAAAGCCACCAAAATGCTTTAGAGAGGCAGCTTCGCCTTTCTCAGGCTGGCACTCAATTCCTCTCCCTTTCTTTGTGACAGCCCCGCGTGCGTGCCATCGGGACTCCAAGGGTGGGGGATGGACAGCTGCCAACTCACTCACTCACTCTCTCTCTCTCTCTCTCTGTGTGTGTGTGTGTGTGTGTGTGTGGTGTGGAGGGTAATTCGGCTATCTCTGGCCTCCGCTCGGTTTTAAAGTCGCTTGGCCGGTTCCCAAGTCGCAGCGCGCGCTGGCCGGGAGACGCGGGCGCCAGGTGGAAGCTCGGTGCAGGGGAGGCAGATCTTTCTCTCTTAAGCGGGGAGGAGGAGGAGGGGACAAGAGGAGGGACGGGACGGGACAGGGGCGGGAGGAGGGCGCTGCCTTCTTCCACCGCCCACCGGACCCTTTTCTTCCCAAGGGGACCCTGGAAAGCAGCCTCGGGAGCTGGGTGGCCCTGCCCAGCGGGGTCCCATCAGGAACTTCCTGAGGACATCCCCCCCGCCCCAAGCACAGCCCTCCCGGTCTTTCAAAGAGGGAGGGAGAAGCGGGAGGAGCAAATTGCCGCCCCCGCCCGCTGCCCAGAAGGAGGGGCGCCACAGTCCACCCCCACCACCTTCTCCCCCCCACTCCCTGGGCCATTACGCGGCTCGGGGCTGGCTGGGCGAAGGCCCGCCAGAGACCCTCCCGCTCCACCCCACCCCACCTCCAGATTGGCCTCCGCATAGCGCCCCGAGCCGGGCGGAGGGTGGGTGGGTGGGTGGGAGGAGGAGGAGGAAGAGAGACTTCGGCTGGGCTTGAAGGGGCTTCGCAAGTTGCGGAGCTCCGCCCCCGTCGCTCTTGCACCGAGTGACAATGTATTTACCGGCGTATAAGACGACCCCCCACTTGGAGGCATGTTTTTAGGGCAAAAAAGTCGTCTTATACGCCGGCAAATACGGTAGTTACTAGAGAGCACATTAGTATGATTCCTGCTTGTGGACCTGAATTATCGGTTTTTCTGCTGGTGGAAAGAGGAAGGAAGGCTAGATGATCACGTGGCCAGATTCAGATTAAAAATAATCTTTTAACAGAGCAATCCTATTTGACTGAATTTGCACAATAGACATTCAGAACATTAATGGACTCCATCCAATTTTCTAGGTTTACTTGATAGGTTGAATCATACATTAGTAAAAGGGCTGAATTTGCATGATATGCTTGGTCAAAAAAGGATGAAATCTGCAGTTCAGTGTGTTACATGAATATAGCCAATATGTTGACTTGGAGGTAGATGAAAATCGTGCTTAGTTCACTGAAGTAAATGGAAATGGGGACAGAGTTACAAGGAGAATACAAGTGAAAGCAAATATGGAGGAATTGGGGAAAATAAAATATAAGGATATGCAAGGGTATCATAAGAAGAACAAATAGCAAATGCATAGCTTCTTCATATCCATACTTTGCCACTTTGGCAGTTTATTATTTTTAAACCATATGGTAATTATCAATTAGTTACTATGGTTACACATTGTAGTTGCATGGTACAAATTTCATAGCAACTTTATGATGAGAACAAAAAGCAAGATGCATCAAATTTTAATTTCTATCATACATTCACTACTAAAGTTACTGTACTATTAATCTTTTTTGTTCAGTCCAATAAGCAAGAGGAAGCTTATATATGTGTGTAGCAAGTTAGCACCCACCCCTCTCCTAGAAAAATGAAATATCCTGGGAAATATTAAAAAGGCAGAATATTCCCCTAAAAAGGACCCCGGGCGGGGGGGGCCCGGGGGGGGGGGACCGCTCCGGGCCCGGTCGGCGGGGGGGGTCCTTGTTTGGCTGGTCGCTTTTTTTTTTTTTGGAGGGTTTTTGGGGGCGGGTTGCCCTTTCCAGTTTCAAACGAGCCCCCGAACCCCACCCGGGGGGGAGCGGAGGCCCAGCCCGGGCGACCCAGGAAAGGGTGGGTGGCCAGGCCGCGGCATAAAAAAGGGGGGGGTCTCCTTCCTAAAAGAATAGAAACTCAGAAGTAGAAACTCACCTCAGAGAGGCAGAAACTCACCCCCCACACCTTTTGCTAATGGACCATTAAGGCCTAGGCCAGAGTACTCTACATAATAAAGGCCTCTACCCATCTCACAATCTGGGAAAATCGTATCAGTCAACACTCGGGTGAAGCCATATGGTCCAGACAAAGCCTACAAAGTTAGTTAGGACCCCCACCGCTGGGAGTCTGACAGCCAATGGGATACATTTCTTACACAGGAACAGGAAACACTAAGGTGTGGCCCAACAGAGGGTATATAAAGGTCTCTTAGCATCTTGTCCCTTCCCTTTTTTTTCACTTTTCACCTTTGAAGCATGTGATCATCGTTTTCACTTTGGAGCTCCAAGCTCCAATGGTCCTGTCCACCATTACATACAACCTCCATGTTTCCAGTGTCTTTTTCCCCACTTGGAACTGAACCCAGAAGGATAATTCTTTCAACATATGTATATATGTTTATTTATGTATTTATATCCACCTTTACAAATAACAAAAAGTGGCAAACATATCCAACACAACTTCCTCTGCCTATTTTCCCCACAGCAATCCTGCTTTAGCTAGAGTCTGGACCTAAATATTTGGTATATTTGTTTCTTATGTTCATTCTTACTAACTTCATTCTTGGTGTTTGAATGGGAAATTACAAAGAGTGTGTAGAAAAATGAAATATCCTGGGCAATATTAAAAAGGCAGAATATTTCCCCTAAAAAGAGTAGAAACTCAGAAGCAGAAACTCACCTCAGAGAGGCAGAAACTCAGCCCCCCCACCTTTGCTAATAGGCCATTAAGGCCTGGACCAGAATATTTTACATAACAAAGATCTCCAGGTAAAGCTATAGCAATTGCCCAAAGCCCTTTTCATTATATGATCATTCAGCAAGGCTCAACCAAGCCTAGAACTCAGGACAGCCTACAAAGTTGCCTCTGCATGGCCAGATGGGAGTCTTGACAACTCATCAGAATACAAGCTCAAATTCAAATCTCAACAGAGGGTATAAAACCAGGCACTTTCAGCCCTCCTCCTTTCTTCTTGATCTTTTCCTTCACCTTGAAGCATGTGATCATCCTTTTCACTTTGGAGCTCCAAGCCATGTGGTCCTGTCCACCATTAAACCATCTTTCCAAACAGCCTTCATGTTTCCAGTGTCCTTTTCCCCACTTGGAACTGAACCCAGAAGGATATTTCTTCCAACAGGTGTATGTATTTTTTTGTTTTTGCAGACACAAGGTATTCAGGGCCTTTCTGGGTTTGTGCCAGTCAAAGGGCACTATTACTTTGTCTGGAAGAAACTGGAACAACCTGTTTTAAGTTTTTGTTTTCTTCTCCACTGATTGGCTGATCAATTAAGGAGGTGGGGACCAATATATTCGTTGCTCTGACCTGTGATGTCATTCTATATAAGCATCACCTTTCTTTGTTATCCTGGGAGTTGTTGCTAGTTGTTTCTAAGATTGCTGTGCTTTCTTTTAATACCCTTTGTTTGACTCTAGACAAAGGGTGATTTTGAATGCTACAGTTTTGTTTAATTGTTTATTGTTCTCCAGTCTAAAATAGAGGAAAAGGCTTAACTTGGAGTGGTTAGATGCAGAGTTAGATTTTCTGTCTGAACTCAGGGAACAATCTGAGCTTTTAAATAACTCATCCACATCATGTTTGGCATTATCTAGATCAAAATTTTCCAGTACAAGGAATATATGAACGATAAAATAAACAAGGTATAAACGCTCCCTTTTTGTTCCTGGGTTTTCTATTGGATTTGGAAAATAAAAATGGGTCAGCTGTGTACCAAGTGTGTTCAATTGCTTTACAACTTTGCTGTCTCAGTGAAAACACTGTTGTCAGGTTTGTTGCTTGACATTAGAGAGTGTTTGGCTCAGATCGCTGACTGCCCTTGCCTAAAACGAAAAAATGTTGAAATGAGGCAGCTCTACCAACCTGTTCTTCATCCCTATGAAGAGGAAACTGCCCAAGAGTTTCTGCAACACATTCAGAAAGGTGAGACATTTCTGCTTTTGAAAGTGTGTCAGCCAACTATGTTGAATTGTTTGTTACAACTTTGTTGCTTTGCTTGAGTACTGTAAGTTCAGGGAGTCATGTTATTTGTGTTCCTGGTTTTTTTCTTTTTGTGAATAATGGTGAAACAGAGAAAAAGCCAAAATTTAAAGCATCCCAAAAAATAAGTGGGCAATTGATTCTCGATTCTCGGTTTATTGACTAAATCTCTGCTTTTAAATGTGCAGAGATTTGTTTACATGTCAATTACCTTGATTTTTGTTGTTAAAGCTGCCACAATGCACTTTTACATTTTCATTCAAGCATTCTCATTCCTTAGCTGGGCAAGAACCTCTGGGTTCAGTGATGAACCATGATGGCACATAATAACTGTTGTACAATAATAAGGGCAAAATCAACCATAGCTTACCAAACACTATTTTCTTAGAACAAATCTTCTCAGATGTACAAAAAAGATTTACTTTTCTAATTTCATTACCACATTCTCCAGACTCCTTCTAAAAAAGGAAATTCCTAATGTTAGGATCTGGGATATCTGAAATTTTAGTAGCAAATTAATTATGGGGACATACACAAAGACATAAAGAATTTTTATACATACCTAGAAAAGTCGTGTTTTTTTTTTTTTAAATAAAGAGATGCATAATGATGATTTTTATCCTTTTTAATTTATCATTACCTTTTCTTTGTAAATTAAGTTTAAAATAATTTATAGAAAACTCTTAAAATACATATAGGGTTGAAATCTATCATTAACTTTCCCTGTAGTCACTCAGCATTTTATAGTTTTTAAACACATAAAATTCTCACTGAATTATTGGAGAACTTTGCTGCTTTCCAGATTATTTTTCCCATTAGATATATTGAGATAATCTTAAGCATCTACTTATCCCAAAGGTGCTTTGTCAAAAGGCAACTGGACTTTTATTTTCCCCCAAAATAGTCCAGTTGCCTTTTGAAAAATCACCTTTGAGACAACCATGACCTGGATGACTGAGAATCTCCATAGCCATTAAGCATATATTTACTTCCCTTTTTGGCTATATGATTCCATACGCAGCATCACAAATTCGCAATCAATTTCATCAGAGTAGATTTGGCCATTTACATGATTTTGTTAGTGAGACTGTGATAACTCCTGGAGGAATGAAATCTTAGTTATTGTAAATCTAAATCCATTTAGATCAGTTTATATATTCTCTCAGTAAAGAGAATCTGAACCCAAAATCAGTAAGGATGGAAAATAGAGGGAAATTACACCCAGAAGGAAAGGTAACTAAGGGAAGGGAAGGATGCTAAACTATTTTTTGTAAAAAGAATTAAGAACAAGGCGAGCATCTTTTCAAATGCTTATTCAGTTTTATCCACTATGTTTTCAAGCATGCACAGAGAATATTTTAATGTCAAAGGGTGTTTTTTTTTACCCTCCACCTACTTATTTCAGTTCTGTGGATTCTTCAATACTTTCACTACTTCTGACACAATTCAGAATCTCTTTTTATATTTTTCTTTAAGGTTTTGAAATGTCATCACTTGGCAAGATCTCTTTAGAGGCCTTGAAGACCTTGGCATTTTCTGATCATCCTGGCTTGCAAATGCTTGCTGCTCTCTACTATCTACACATAAGCCAAGACTGTAAGTAAGCATTGTAATAACTAGGAAAGCAAAGCACTTCCCCTCCAGCTGAACATGGATGGATTATTAAAACGTAGACTAACATTAGAATTTCATACATAACACAATTATATGGAATATTAGGATTCACAGGGATTTAGAGCCTGCTAAGTAAAGAGAGTTATGGTGGATTGTAGTAAGATAATACAGGTGTAAGGTAAATCAAAGCAAGGTGAATGAGGCATCAGTGTAAATACAAAAGATTTTAGTCAACATGATAATTACAGCAGAGAGCAGCAGTCCAACAGATGTCTCATTTGATAGAAACTAGAGAGCTGAAGAGAATGAGGCAGAAAGAAGAGAAAAGAATCCTGACTGACTGAGGCCTTTACACAGTGGTGGGATTCAAATTTTTTTTTACTACCGGTTCTGTGAGCGTGGCTTGGTGGGTGTGGCAGGGGAAGGATACTGTAAAATCTCCAGTCAGAGGTGGTATTTGTCGGTTCTCCGAACTACTCAAAATTTCCATTACCGGTTCTCCAGAACTGGTCAGAACCTGCTGAATACCACCTCTACACCATTGGTATATTATGAGAAGAAACCTGCCAATTGGTCAGACCTTCTGGGCACCAGACTTGAAGAAGTCTTCAGAGAAAATGAATCAGAAATTGGAATGGAACATCTGAAATTAAGATTACAGTTGCAAGGTGCATACACACATTCTCAGCCTCTGAGGACGGAGCCATATTGCTCTTAATTCTGTGTGGTCTTCACAGGAACGGTGCTATACTTTTCACCATACAATCAGATGCTTAATGGAGGGCACACTTTGGCTGGTTGTTTCTTTAGTTTATACACTGGACGTAGAGGAGATTAAAATTCTCTTTCTAGCATGGAAGCTCAAGGGATCCTGGAAGAATTTTCTGTCTTGATTCTAGCAACTTGCTCCTATGGAAAGCATGAAATTATAATACAATATACTGTGAGGCTTTGCCTTGGAATTGTAGAAGCTGCTACATGAGAAGTTTATGTGTATGAAGGCTGGTATGTGGTAGAATGCATTGCTATCTTCACTGTGTATAAATCAGGATGGTTTACATAGGATAGATTGGTGGAAGGCATCTTCTGAAAGTGGACTAAGATATCTCCTAGTTATGACTTCTTCTGTGCTTTAACATCCACAGTTCCAAGACAAAAGGATCATTGTTCTGAATGTTCAAATGTTTCTTCTAATTTTAGCATTAAACATCCATCTGTCCCGAGAGCATTTGGAAACATATTATGCTTTGCTGAAGTCTAATGATTTGGAGGTGCAGCAGATTTCATCCTTATCCCTGCTCAGCTTTTTATTAGAAGGAAATGGTGAGTGGATAACCAAGAAATCTTTTTCTGAGAAAGTTGAATACGACACCTGCCTAGAATGTGAGTTCTTTTCAACTCTGCCCCTAAAGAATCACAAGTTGGTTTTTGAACTGCCCTGAGGATTCATTTGCAGGGAGGGAAATGCTTCAGTAGTGCAGAATGTTTTTTTCTGATAATGGACTGGATTAAATATACTGTACATATTTATAAATTCATTTGTGTTTACTTCATTTACATATAATTAAAATGAGTATGGTAAAACTTATAATCGTGTTGAATAATTTTCCTCGTCCTATTAAAATAGTACTTTGATCACAGTTGCTGGTGATTTGGGGACAGTAAAACTCAAGTCAAGATTGACAGGAGCACATATAGCCCTTGGCACTCAGTTTTTTTGCACCTGGTATTCAGGTGGTATTCAGCAGGTTCTGACCAGTTCTGGAGAACCGGTAGTGGAAATTTTGAGTAGTTCAGAGAACTGGCAAATACCACCTCTGACTGGAGATTTTACAGTAGCCACCCCCATCAAGCCACGCCCACAGAACCGGTAGTAAAAAAAAATTGAATCCCACCACTGCCTGAAGTGTGTAGCCGCTAATAAATTTATTAGATTCTTGCCCCAATGAAATGATTTATTTCATAGGAATTCTGAAAGTGGATGTTACTTCATAGTAAATGGAACACATTTCTGTAGTAATGTCAGTAGCTTTTTGCTACCTTCAGTATTATTTAAATACTAAATTTCTTCAGTACTGCATTTTAAACTTTGTATTTAAGATTTTTTTACTATTAAATTTATTTAGCATTGAATTTATAATAATGTTTAAGGTTATTTACTACTACCTTTGTTTACAAACAGTAACCAAGGAGCATGTCATAGAAATGGATTTACTTGAGCCAATCCTAGAGCTACTTGAATCGGACGATATCACTGTCCAGGGGAATTCCTGTACCTGCTTAATGATGCTGGCTGACTCAGGTGAGCAGGGCTCCCAAGCCTAAGGTAGTGGTTAAGTTCAGCAACAATTCCATTTCCCGCAGTTATTTCCTTTACTTTTTGAGCTCTAATCTACATCCATTTGACTCTCCCCTAGTTTTATTCTTCAAAAGCAACTCTATAAAAGAGAAGATGGGCTGAAAACAGTGACTGCCACAAAGCCCCCCCAGTATGGTGATTGAGTGAAGGATCCAAATTAGCTCTCTCTAGCCCAAGTTCAACGTCATAATTATTATACTGCACTGATTACAGCTATGTATACTTTCATTTTTCCGCAGATACACCCCAATTTGTTTGAATAACTGCTGAATTATGCAGATATGTACCTTTATATTACGTGGTTAGGAATGTTACTTGCTTTGTTTATCTTTAGTTCATCTTGGAGTGCAGAGCAAGATCTATAGAGATCTTCAAAGATCTTCAGAAAAAGAAGAGGGCAACAGGTGGTCATTATGATGAGGTAGCCATGGGCCTTTCAAGTTTCTCGGGAGTATCCTTTCTCCCTCCCAAATAGGCACTGCATTTATAAACGCCCAACCATTTTATTGCAACAATTGCCATAGAATCTGTTCTACAGAATCCTCCTGTGCCCAAAGAAATGTTACTGTGTTACATGGCTAGAGTCTTCAACATATCAAGAGAAAAGAAGATGGCAGTCTCAAAACTTCGTTCAGATTTCAAGGCTTGGTACTCAAACTCAAGTCAGCCTGACTTTTTATTACATTTTCAGCTAACTGGTGTTTGAAAGGAGCCTTCAACCAGGCAGCTAAACTCTCTTCTTTTTGCTGCTTGCTTCTTCTGTTGCCCTACCCCATTCCAGAGGGTTCTTCAACCTCCAGCTTGGCACTTCAAGATACACATTTTGATTGATTAAAACTTCTGGTCAGTTATTATCCCAAGGCAACTTGTAGCAGTAGTTCTCACTGTAGGCTTATAGCGATATTCATAGCACACAAAGCCATGGCTGGAGAGTTGAGGACCAGGCCCAGTGTTCAGTCTCCGATCTTGAATGATTACTCCCAAGCTATCTCCTAACAAAGCTAAGCCTTCCTTAATTTATCTTTTTCTCTGCTGCTTCCTTCAGAGGCCTGTCGGAATGCCATGGCAGCAGCCGGAGGAACTATACCCTTGCTTTCCCTTTCTAAATCTCACGATATTGGTGTTCAACAAAATGCTGTTCAAGCTATTTTCAACCTCACGCGATCAGGTAATGTGGCAGCTGTGATTTATTTCAACTATGCCAAATGCAAGAATAGTAAGAAAAAGAGAATTAGAGATAGGTTCCATTGAGGACATTCTGGCAACCTTTGTAAAGAATGTATCTCTTCTTTTATGTACACTGAGAGCATTTGCACCAAGACAAATTCCTTGTGTGTCCAATCACACTTGGACAATAAAGAATTCTATAAAGAATTCTATTTCAATAATGTTTTGAGAACAGAGTTTAAGTTAAACACTAGTGCCTACTTAATTTAGGAAATGCAGAAAATCTATGCAGCAAAGAGTGCATTTGTGAAGCTGGTTGCTAACTATTAAAGCTGTATTCTGTCTGTGGGTCGGGGGGGGGGGGAGATTTTTATGAACACTATTGTTTTGTCAATGTATTAAATTAATAACATTGTACTGCCATTTTGCATGTTAAAGAAATATAGTATTTTATTTATAGTACAATCATTTCCAGACACATTTTAATAACTGCATGAGTCCAAATCTTATATAAATGCTACCTCATCAGGACATGTTTTTCTAGGATATGCAATCCAGATTTTGTTGTCATGCAGAATAAAATAGCCATATTCTTTTAATTCTATTTGCAGCTTTTGCTAACAGAGTAATTACCCAGCAATGTTATTGTCCATGCGCACAATAGCAGTAAAATAAACTGGTTTTGGTGCAGGTATATTTTTGTGAAAATGCAATTTATTTCATTTTTAGGTACAGTACATACTTAGGTAGCAGTGGTAAGATCCAAGTAAATGATTACAGATGCCATTTGAGTGTTAATCTGTTCCTTTACAGAATGGATCCAAAGGGTTTTGGTTCGTCAAAGTGCTCTCCCAATTCTCACCCATTTATTAGAGTCTTCTGACACAGAAGTTCAGGTAAAATTTGTATCCATCCTGTCAGTGGAACTTCTGAAACTGAACACACTAAACCATAAACACTGGTCTGATGATTCTGGAAACATAATGCATCATTGAATTCAAAATTGCCCTGACAGAACCTGAATCCTCAACCAAGTTGAAAAGACACAACCAAAAAGACAAGACTGACACCTTATAGATCAGGGGTGTCAAACTCAAGGCCCGGGGGCCAGATCTGGCCTGCAGGGTCCTTAGATCTGGCCCAGGGGAGCTCCGTTTTCACTGGCAGAGGATTGCAGGAGGCCGCCAGAGCCAAAAACTGAGCTTGCTAGCTTGTTTTCGCTGGCAGAGCGCTCGGGCCACCACAGGCTCCCCCGACACGAGTGACGTCAAGCTGGCCATGCTCACCCTGGCCATGCCCACTCCGGCCCCCTGAGGTCAAACACAATCCTGATGCGGCCCTCAATGAAATTGAGTTTGACACCCTTGTTATAGATGGTAACCGACATTTAAAATAAAGTTTTATGGATGAGTAAGATAAGAGCTATTTGATCTGAGAGCCAGTTGTTCATATTTTGAAAGAAATTGTGAGAGACACCGTAGCAGCTTAAGCAAATGTGATCTTGTTTGCTGCATTTGTTCAGAGGCTTGAAAAAACGTACTTTGGAACAACTTTAGCACTACTTTTTGTCCTTGACTTTTTGTCTGACATAATCACGGATGGCCATTGCTCTGTTTAAGTTTTAAGCTTTGAACAAATATTTGATTTTCTTTCCATCAATATTGTGGTAAGGGAGAAATATATGCTGTGAAAAAAAAGTGATGTGCTCCTCCTTCCCTTTCAAAAGTTTTTCTGGCTGTGGGTGAGCGGGTGTGAGGTGTTGCATGTTTTATGGGCAAAATAGATGTTTTAAATCCCTGGGATATCTTTAAATCCCTTTACCATATAGAAAAATGGGCCTGAACATTTTGCCCTCATCCACTGCAAATGTGTGCCTACAACTGTGGGATAACATGGGAGTAGAGGGTATTTGTCCCCACTCCGAAAGTTGCTGCACTATTGTAAAAAAAAAAAATGCCTGAGGAAGGTTCCCCCAAACTTTCTTTTACAACCTTCCTTTTTGTACACTCAAGTTTAAAAAATTACTATATTGGGATTAAGGGTAATACTAATAGAAATTCATTTGGAAGAACATCAAGGATCTTCAGGTGGAAAGAAGTAATTGAGGCAGGCAATGATTTCCATACATATAAACCTCACAGAATAGATATATGAATTTTAGTTTATCACTTAAGTCCCAATTTATGTAAGATCAGCTCCATCTAAATGGACTGTAGTCACTTTTCCTTTTTCAGAAAGTTGTTACAGTGCCCAACCGGAAACAAAGTAAGGAAGCTTTCATATGGAATTGCCCCCAGCTGATACTGTTGAAGCTTTGGAAGCCATTTTCATTTTCATTCAATGTTTGTTTATTAATTTATTTATTTTGTCAAGCAGGTATAAGTATAAACATAGTTATGAATACATGAAATGGATACATATAAGAAAAAATAAAAAGAAGCAATAGGACAGGGACAGTAGGCACGTTGGGTGCGCTTATGCACACCCCCTACAGACCTCTTAGGAAAGGGGTGAGGTCAATAGTAGACAGTCTAAGGTTAAAGTTTTTGGGGTTTGGGGAAGAAACCACAGAGTCAGATAGAGTATTCCAGACATTGACCACTCTGTTGCTGAAGTCGTATTTCCTGCAATCAAGTTTGGTGCGGTTTATGAGTTTGTATCTATTGTGTGCTCTTGTATTGTTATGGTTGAAACTGAAGTATTCATTGACAGGTAGGACATTGCAATGTATAATTTTATATACTATACTTAGATCGGACCGAAGGCGACATAGTTCTAGGTTTTCTAGGTCTAGAATTTCAAGTCTGGTGGCATAAGATATTCTGCAACAAGTAGAGGAGTGGAGAACTCTTCTTGTGAAATATTTCTGGACTTTCTCAACTGTGTTAATATCAGATACGTAATGCGGGTTCCAGATTGATGAGCTGTATTCGAGTATTGGTCTAGTAAATGTTTTGTATGCTCTAGTTAGTAGTGTGATATTACCAGAGAAAAAGCTATGTAGGATTAGGTTAACAACTCTTAATGCCTTTTTGGCTATGTAGTTACAGTGGGCTCTAGAACTTAGATAATTAGAGATGAGTACTCCAAGGTCCTTGATAGAGTTTGGATCATCAACAAGGTCTTGACTATTCAGCTTGTATTTTATTTTCTGATTTTTTTGCCAATATGTAAGACAGAGCATTTATTTGTTGAGATTTGAAGTTGCCATTTGATTGACCATTCTGATACGTAGTCGAGGTCTTTTTGAAGGGTAGCAGTGTTGTCTGTGGTGTTGAATAGCTTTACATCATGAGCAAAGAGAATGAAGTTACTCTTAATATGATCACAGAGGTCATTTATGTAGAGTATGAAGAGAGTTTGTCCTAAAACACTGCCTTGGGGGATACCACTGTTGACAGGTACAGAATTTGATAGGACGCTCCCAATTTTGACCATTTGTTGTCTGACAGGAATGCTTCTATCCAGTTATGCAAGTGTCCAGAGATACCATAAGATTTTAGTTTTAGGAGTAGTTTGTTGTGTACCACTGAATCAAAGGCTTTACAGAAGTCTATGTAGATTGCGTCAATTGCTTTGCCCTGGTCGAGTTGTGTAGTCCATATGTTTTTGCAGTGTAAGAGTTGCACATTACAGGATAGTTTTTTCTGAAACCAAATTGTTTATTAGAGAGTAGGTTGTTTGTCTTTAAGTGGAGGATAATGGATTGGTTAATAATTGATTCCATGACTTTACAGGTGACGCAGCATAAAGAGACTGGTCTGTAATTTTCAACTAGGCTTGGGTCTCCCTTTTTGAAGATGGAGATGACCGTGGCTTGTGACCATAGGTTTGGCAAGGAGCTGGTCCTGAAAGATTTTTCAAAGATTATGCTTAGAGGTTCGACTATGGCATTGGATAGCTTTTTTAAGAAGTAGGCACATATTCCGTCCGGTCCAATAGATAGAGATGGTTTTAGATTGCGTAGTGCTTTTTCAACATTGTCTACTGTAAAGTCGATATGTATTAGATCATTGTAGTTTTCTGTGGTTCGGCTAGGAAATACTGGGCATGATCCATTGCTGTTTACAAATACTGAGCCAAAGAATGTGTTAAAGAGGTTGGCTTTAATGGTGTCATCATTACAGTCTTTACTATTAGGTCCTTTCAGGGGTGGGATGGACCTTGAGTCTTTTAGTTTGTTTTTAATGTGCTTTTCTGTACTTTTTTGTGTTTTCTGCAAAGAGGCAAAAGAACATATTTCTACACCATGGCATCCATTCCATAAGAAACTATTGAAAACTGATTTTAAGTATTATATTAGCATAACATATGGTCTTTTCTCTCAAATCTAAGCTCTGGTATTAGAATCCTCACACCTATTGCAGTCATTTTATTTGTTCAAGAACTGAGCAATTCCATTTGAATTCACTGCTTACAGTGTTCTCATTTGACATCCCAGAGCTTTGGAGAGGATCCTGAGCTCTCAACTTCAACCATTTATGGTCCTTCATGATGTGATGGGTTCTTAATACAGTTTTAGAAATTTAGTCCATAAGTGTCACAAGCTCAAACTCCTTATATATTTTTCATTGCTTTTGTGATGAGTCAAAAGTTCTTACAAAGTTACTACATGTTATTCAGGGGTAGAGAAGAGACAATCTGATATTTATTGTTCCCATCCATTGTAGACCAACTCTTGTCTCTTTAACTGCATCTACCAATTTTGTCTTCTGTCCTTACAGTATTACAGTTGTGCTGCTCTCAGCAATGTGGCTACAAATTCACAGCACCACAAAGCCATGCTTCACGTTGGTGACAGGTTTCTTCTGCAGACTCTCCTTTCTCTCCTATCTTCTGGTGTGGACAAGGTAAAGCTCGGGATTGTTGGATAATGATCAAGAGTATTGTCTGCCATTTTTCTAGAAGTTAAGTCATATAAGGTTTTTTTTTCCTCCCAAAAGATATCTTGATTTCAATGGAATATAAATATGCTTACAATTCCATACTTGAATGTCCTTATTCATATTTTATTTTAAAATACATTTCCCAATGTGGGAATATGAAAAAGTCCAAATAGAGGAGATGTTGAATGGGCTTCCTCCATGAATTCCTTGGCACTGCTTTTCCTATCTTAGTACTTTCTGCATGTGCTGAATGTAGCCATGTTGATTTGGGATCATGGATCTTAGAATTCACCTGGAAGGTACATGGTAGAAGAAGGCTCCCCTAAAAGAGCAAACTTTTAAGCTAGGGTCAGATATTGAACAAAGAATGTGGTTTGCTAAAAGAGCCACCATGAACTTGTTCACAATTCAATGCTATAGTCTGAATCAAGGTTTTACAAAGATGATGCTGTTTTCTCATGCCATCATATGGATACAAATGTCAGCAGTCACTTTTTTGGTCTGGGGAATATACTTTGTCTGCAGCCTACCTGGGAAGGTATAAGACATGGACAGTGATTTTATGACTGACGTTGGTAGAACAAATGATTTGGTCTTTTGGGAAGATTTGTGGGGGATATTTCAGGATTTTTAAGGACTACAACGAACTACAGTATTTATTTAATCAATCCACAAAAGCTACTCTCATACAGAAAGTAAAACACTGATGGTATAGTTTTAAAGTATCAAAGCTGGGTTATGTTGTGACAGAGAATCTTTTCACTCTCACATTTCTCACATTTCAAGCATATTCCACCCAGATATCCTGGTGATAAAGAAAGTGTTCAAATAAAACTAACATTAACCTGTCAGCCATTTAATTTATTTTTGGAGACAAGAGTGCTTTTTTCTCACCTCCTGATTTGCTTGTTTCCTTCAACTAGATTTCAAACCAGGCTTGTATTTGTCTCAGGAATTTGGCCACAAATGGTAAGTAGAGACCTAATATGGGAGTAAAAGAAAAATTGCCAGCAGGCAACAAACACACCAGTACCCCAGTCATACAGAACAGAAAATCACACACACACACACACACACACACGTTATTTTGTACTGTGCCTAGCCTTTGGAAAGAATGTCCTCAGTTTGTTCTTTACTCTGTGAAGTAGGAAGAATGTTATATTTTGGGTTCAGGCACACTATTGTGTTGGGGCTTTTTCTGGTTTAATAAAACTTGCCGTAATGACGTCCCAGACCAGACAGGCAGGTTTAGAGAAGAGCAGCCCACTTATTCTAAGTCCAGCTATAAGAACTTCTACATGATCTAGGGTGATTTTTCTTGGAAGCCCTCTATTCGTTAAAAAAATACCAGTATCACACTATTTAATATTAAATGTATAATATTATTACAAAATGGTAAGATTGGCTTGGTACATGAGATGCATTTCTGGCACTGATGAATTGGAAAAACATTTTATCAGACTAGAGTTTCATACTAATAATTAGAAGAAGCTGACAAGAAATGTTTGGTGATAAACTGTCCCTGATCTTGCAACTACTCTACAGTTTATTATGTTCTTATAATGCAGTTATTCTTCTGTGTGTGTTTTAATCCAAATTGCTCTAGATAGACTATTCAAGGTCATTGTTAAGTATGGAGAATAACGGAGACCAGACATCTGACCAGTGACTTCAACTCTTTAATAAAGTGATAGAACATAACAGAGCAACGCTATGGGCAGCAGTAACCCTTTTATAGGGTTAGCTGCTGCCTTATTAACCAATGAAAATGTGCAACAAGTTCAAACTACTAACCAATAAGAAAAGTCCCAAAAGTGGCCAATCAGGGACTAGTTCTGGCCCAATCCCAAGTTGTTGTATAAGGACCAATCTAGTGTGCAGGTTTTCAACCCCTAATTTGCATTTAGGTTATTCACTTTTATTGATTCACAACAGTCATCAATACAGATTACAGCTGCCAAGTCACACACTTTTATAATCCTAAATTATGTGCGTTTAAACTAAATAAAAATTAGTTTCAATGCTACTTTTTCTAACAAGTCGCATGCACTATTAGATCATTCTTGAGCAAAAAAAAAAAGAGTCACCTATCTGATCCTTTGGGTGAGGAAAAAAGCAGCGACCCCATCAAAAATATATAACAGTGAGAGAAATTTGAGGGAAAAAAGATTTTTCTGTAACAACAGCTCTGCAAATCTTTTAGAAGTGAGGCCTTTTAATGCATGGAAATGTGAACAAAGCACCTCTTCTCCTATCAGCACACCATACACATGGGAAAAAGCAGAATAGGTTTCTTTGTTTGGTGCCCTCAAGTCAGTTTTGACTCCTGGCAAGTGCCTGGACCAATCCCTGTGGTTTTCTTGGCAGAGTTTCAGAGGTGGTTTTCCTAGAAATGAGAGAAAGGAACTGGCCCAAGGTTGCACAGCTGGCTTTGTGGCTTATGTGGAACTAGAAGTCGTGGTCTCCTGGTTTATAAGCTGGTGCCTTAACCCCTTCTCCCCCAGAACTGGCTCTGCTTAGTAGAGTAGAAAGTTAGCACCCACCCCTCTTCAAGAAGAATGAAATATTCTAGGAAATACTAAAAATACTAAATACTAAAATACTAAAAAGGCAGACTATTATATTTCCCTGGATGAGAAAAGGAGAAACATGTTCAGAATCAGATAATCAGAGTTGGAAGGGACCTTGTAGGTCATCTAGTCCAACCCCCCTCCTAAGCAGGAGACCCTACACCATTTCTGGCAAATGGCAGTCCAATCTTGTCTTGAAAGTCTTTATTTTTAAAGACAAAGTTCCCTACAGCCCCTGCCCCCTCAGGACATGATAGGATTAGCCCTCTAACCATCTCACAACATGATACCTGGAAAGATTACATCACCCAGCAAGATTCAACCAAGCCTGGGACTCAAGACAACCTACACAGTTACCGCTACATCCATGGGAATCTGACAACCAATCAGGATACATTTCTTTCACAGGAACAGGAAGCAAGTTCAAAGCCCAAGAGAGGGTATACGTATATCTCCCTCTCCACTCCATGTCGTCAGCTACCCAGGACCAAACCATGTGGTCCTGTCCATCCTTCCAAGCAGTCTCCATGTTTCTAGTGTCTTTCTTCCCACTTGGAACTGAACCCAGATGAACATTTCCTCCAACAATAGGTTTATCTGATGATGATAACACCACGACCTCCCCTGCTTCAGTGGCACTTGCATTTGATTTCTGGTGGATGAAATATTTGAGAAAGGACCCTGTCTTTATTTACTTTGGGCCTAATAAAGAAGCACTACTGTCAGATTTCCTCTTAGATTTTCTTGGATTCAACTTTCTATTAATCTTTCTATTTTTCAGAGGTTTTTTTTTTAAACTTTCTACATTGGATAGCGTAATGGATATACAGGGCATTTGATTATAAAATTTAAGAGAAAATGGCATTATATTGCAAACAAGGGGCATCATTACTCTTTCACAAAGATTTTAATTTGTGGGAGAAATGCATACAAAAACACAGGTGTTTTGCAGAAGAATTTAGCAGTTTGCTTCTTCATCAGTGAAGCAGTGGTCTGTAACTGCAGTGGTCCCCAACCATTCATTCTTCGCGGCCCGGTAAAATAAAAATGAAATGATCCACGGACCGGTACTGGTATCTGGTTAGGGATCCCTGTCTAACTGGATTCTATAATTGACACATTTATTAGTATAATTCACTCTGTTAAAGTCTGTACATGAATTCAAGTCCAAATTCCCATCTTGGTACAAATTCAGGTAACCACCAGTCCTATTTAAAACCTAAAGTGTTACTTTTGTTCTTGTATTGCAAGTAATTTTCTGCAAAGCTTCAAGCCATTCACTCCCCAGGTTCACATTTAGATTTGATGTAAGAAGCGAACCTAACGCAGAGGTGGAGGATCTATTTCAAGTGCTAGATTGAATTGGTGGTTAGCCAACACATGAGGGAGGGGGTCATGTGCCAGTGTAACTGGGGCCACACTACGGAAAGCATTGAGCCTCCGTGATATCTCCTCTCCCCTTCTCCCATACACCTTTGATGCATGCTAATATTGTTCCTCGGCATTATTAACCAGATCCAGATATTGCCTTTCTGAAAGAAGAATATTGTCCTTTACGACGGTTTGCTTAGTGACGATACGACAGCACTGATAAAAGTGACTTATGACCGTTTTTCACACTTACAACCCCATGATCACATGATCAAAATCCAGATGCTTGGCAACTGACTCGTGAGGTCATGTGATCGCCCTTTGCGGCTTCCTGACAAGCAAAGTCAATGGGGAAGACAGATTCACTTAACAACCGTGTTACGAACTTAACAACTGCAGTGATTCACTTAACATCCATGGCAAGAAAGGTCATAAAATGGTCACTTAAGAAATGTTTCACTTAGCAGCAGAAACTTTGGGCTCAACTGTGGTCATAAGCCAAGGACTAGCTGTATGTGGGCATAAACATTAAACATTTTACAGTAAACGGGCACCTTTCAGCTTTCAATATTTATGGAATGGACTTTAATTTACAAGTCATGTGCCTACAATATTTGGTTGTAAATGTGGCTATTCTGTCTGTTATACCAGGGGTCTCCAACCACCGGTCCGCGGACCGGTACCGGTCCGTGGAACAAGTCCTACCGGGCCGCTGGTTTGCTGGGCGCCACCATCTTTTTGATGAAAAAGTGCTTCCGGTGAGCTTTTCCGGGTAGAAAGCCATTTCTATCCGGAAAAGCTCACCGAAATACGCCGCCATCTTTTTGATGAAAAAGTGCTTCCGTGAGGTCACAGGAAGCACTTTTTCATCAAAAAGATGGCGGCCAGCTGATGCTGGACCGGGCGCGGCAGCTGATGCCGGTACCGGGCCGCGGCATAAAAAAGGTTGGGGATCACTGTGTTATACCCCTCTGAAGATGTCATTCAGTCTGGATGATGATTTGTCATGTATCTCCTTGGCTTTGAATGAGCTTTCTGTGTTCCAGTCCATGCCAGAAGGGGGCACAACTACTTTAAGCTTTCTTCTGATGCTAATATCAATACTACCTGGACTTCTAGTGAGATCAGGGTGAACATGGTTTAATTACTTTGATCAGGGGCTAGCTTTTTTATATTAAGTTTGGTTTGTCCTTCTGGTGATTTGTCATGAAACAGAGCTCTGGATCTAACCACTGTATTGATATTGCGTAGAATTCTCTGCTTCTAGGAGACAGTTGAACTAATTTGACTCTTATTAAACTTGGTGATGCGCTTTATTCTCAAGTTCTTTTTGCAGAACAATTTTGGTTGATTGACAGACAGCCTTAAGGAGTGTTCTTCTGTTGCAGAGTTTGTTCTGACCAGTCTTGTTGCTATGCATATCCAGTCCCGTCTTCTTCCTCTCTTGACATTTAGAAATAAGGAGATTCAGCAGAATTCAGTAATTCTCCTCCAGATATTATCCCAACACTCAGGCAACCAGGTACACATTTTCTTAATACCGTTGGCCTTTGGATCTCGCTTATGAGATTAAAAGCATTTGGGATAGGACAGATGTTCAAACAGGCATGCTTCGTATATCTACATGACAGGAAGGGTTCACAATTTATGTTATTCAGAGGTATGATAGTGCTTTTGATATTTTAATTCATAGAGTTTAATTGGGGAGACGGGGGAGTATCTAGTGAACAGGGTTTTTATTCATAAACTTTCTACTATGCTTTCTACTATTGTTCCGTCTCTTGAGATGGCACCTTTTTCTTCTATTTTCCTTATTACTCTGATATTAAGCACGGTTTACTCGGTTCCGCACTATATTTTATCTTTAGCTTGGTAGGTATACCTTCTTTAACTTTACTTGTCTATCAGTTTCCTTGCAAATAAAGAATATTTATTATTAAAAATATTAATCAGTTAGGTTAATCGCTCTCTCCTTCCTGCTGCTTATTTAGATCCTTTGTCTCTCCCAGTTTCCACCTGAGACTTTTTTCAAATTGATAAGTAAATTAATGGCAGGCCTCCTTTTTGTTAGACCCGTGATCAGTTTTAGTCATTACTACCGTACGGGTAGTCCTTGACTTACAACAGTTCATTTAGTGACCAGAGTTACAACGGCACTGAAATATGTATCTTATGACCAACAACCATTGCCGTTATCCCCATGGTGACATGATCAACATTCAAGCCCCTGGCAACCGACTCAGATTTATGACGATTGCAATGTCACAGAATCATGTGATTCCCCTTTGGCGACTTTCTGACAAGCAAAGTGAACAGAGCAAGCCAGATTCACTTAACAACCGTGTTACTAACTTAATGACTGTGGTGAACCACTGAACAACCACGGTAGGAAAGGTAGTAAAATGGGGCAAAACTCACTTAAGAAATGTCTCACTTAACAACATAAATTTTGGGCTCAATAGTGGTTGCAAGTCGAGGACTACCAGTAATGGAAAAAGCTATCCATGATTGGATAGAACCTTGAATGATTGGTACTCAGTGGAAGTATTTATATTGCTGTTTATTGAATTAACCAACTGTAAGGTTAGCACAGCTCACTGGCTTTTTTTTAAAATTGCTTAACAATTTAATAATGGCACAGTTTCCCGCCCCAAAACTGGGTATTATTACACAGAGATGCTCTGGCCCTTTCCCTCCCTGTCAACCTTGGCTCTTTAGTGCAACATTGCTTTGCACCTGCAGCTGTATTATACCAATTTTGTAAATTTGGGTTAATCCCACACAGATTGTTATTTTAAAAGTGCTCTTACTGTATTTTAAGTGCTACTTTAATCTTTGCAGGATACCCTGATGTCTGATGAGATGCTGCAAACTTTGGGGGAACTGTTGCTTACCTGGAGAACAGACCCAGTAATTGTTGGCCATATGGCTTGCCTCATCAAAAATCTCAGCCTTTCTAAAAACATACAGGCAAGTCTCAAGTAGTTTTGCATACTGATCCAAATATTCAGTTCACAATTCAGCTAACTGAGTGATATTATATGAAAATATTAAGTGTTTGTTGAATTCTCAGCATATATTCCTGATAGCGTACATGGAATTGGTATGTTTTAATACATTCACACTGTTGTTTTTTTTAAATTGAACATTTTCAAGATGTTATTTTTATGACTCAGTTCTTTCAGAATTTATAACTAAAAGACACCCATGTTCCAGTGCAAGGAAATACTTTGACCATTTTATACACTGTTCTCCACCCTACACATACACATACAAATTTATGCATACACGTACACACACATACACACTCATACTCACTCACTCACTCATACATGCACACATAGAGAGAGAGACAGAGAATTTTTGTTCAAGCTTGTTAATATCACAGGTTTGTTTTCTAGATCAGCAGTCTCCAACCTTGGTAACTTTAAGCCTTGTGGGATTCTGGGAGTTGAAATCTATAAGTCTTAAAGTCCACAAGTCTTAAAGTTGCCAAGGTTGAAGACCCCTGTTCTAGATAGTAAAGATAGCAAGCAGGAAACTAGGAATTTATTTTACCTTTGAAAACTTTATTTATTGCTCAATAAAGCAGTAGCACTGCAGGTAATCCTTGACTTACGACCACCCTTGAGCCCAACATGTAAGTTACTAAGTGAAAAATTTGTTAAGTGCATTTTGCCCCATTTTATAACTTTATGACTCTTCCCCCCCATTTGTTAAGTGAATCACTGAAGTTGTTAAGTTAGTAACATGGTTGTTAAGTGAATCTGGCTTTCCCATTGATTTTCCTTGTCAGAAGCTTGCCAAAGAGGATCATATGACCCCGCCCCCCCCGGACACTGCAACTGTCATAAATATGAACCAGTTGCCAAGCATCAGAATGTAAATCACATGACCATGGGGAGACTGCAACAGTCATAAGTGTTAAAAATGGTCGTAAGTCACTTTTTTCAGTGCCGTTTTAACTTTGAACGGTCACTAAATGAATTGTTGTAAGTCGATGACTACCTGTAGAACTTCAGTTTCACTATCATGAAGTCGTTGCTATCATAAAGTCATAAAGCTATTTCCCTCAGATATTTCTTAAACCAGACTTATTCCTATTAACTTATTTATTGCTATTCAGATTGCCTTTCTCCTTTGCATTCTATTTTGGAATACTTAGCACTTTACACTGTTGCTTCTTTACTCATTGTCTTCTTTGTTGCATGATTCTTTCCCCTTTCCTCTGGGCTGCTCATAATTACTACTGCTTGTCATCTTGTCTTCCTCAGTGCATCAACTACCCTTCTTGATTTTCTCATGTTGTTTTCTCTCTCATGGACTTAGTCTTTCCTTCCTTCCTTCCTTCCTTCCTTCCTTCCTTCCTTCCTTCCTTCCTTCCTTCCTTCCTTCCTTCCTTCCTTCCTTCCTTCCTTCCTTCCTTCCTAGCTGCAGTTTTCAGGTTAGCTCATATGCCACCTCTAACGGTAGTTGGAAATGCTTCTAGAATAATTGTAAATATACCTGAGAGGAAAGTACTTGACACACAAAGGCCCTGTTTTCCTATAGACCTGCGTGGTAAGGAAGAGTTTAAATCATCCAGATGCAATGTGGAATTTGCTTCCACAATGTAGATAGTCATATAATCGATGAGTGCAGTCTAGAGCATTTACAAAAGAAGCACATGAACAGGGGAGAAAAACAGCCAACATAAACACACAAGCCCAGATTTCATATCAAACTAGCTCGATACCCGTGCTTCGCTACGAAACTATGTGGTCGGGCCTAGTTTTTGGGGAGGAAACTAAGGGAAAAAATATGCCTCTGCCTAACAGCATCCACCGGTATTCATCTGGATAGCGTCCTGTCAGCGTGTGAAAGAGTTGAGGGCTGTTTGGAAAGTGAAGCAGTATTTGCTGTGTGAGCAAGAAGGAGACAGCAAGGAGCCTCGACTTAGCTCAGCTGTTTTGTACTAAAGCTGGTTGCTGCTGTGAAACTGAAACTCCTCTCCACTGCTTGTGTTTTACATTTGGAACAGATTTTATTTATTTATTTATTTTTATTTATTTGATTTGTCAATCGCTTACAAGATAATAGGTATAAGTAAAAACATAGTTATGAATACATGAAATGGATACATATAAGAAAAATAAAAAGAAACAATAGGACAGGGACGGGAGGCACGTTGGTGCGCTTATGCACGCCCCCTACAGACCTCTTAGGAAGTGGGTGAGATCAATAGTAGATAGTCTAAGATTAAAGTTTTTGGGGTTTGGGGAAGAAAAATTTCTTTTCAGGTGGGGAGGGGGAGTAGAACTCCTTAGCATCAGAGCATGTAAATAATAATATATGAAATACTAATGCTCTGATGGTCATTTCGAAAAATCCTTTCTTAGTGAGCACCTAGAAGCCAAGAGGAACATATGCGCCAAATTTCAAGTTTGTAGGCTTTACGGTTCTGGAGATTTTATGTAGATGCATGAGTAGTATTTTGGTTTTATACATATAGATAAAGTGTCTGAAGTCATTACTCAATTCCTATGAGATTATAGGTTCAATCTCTGTAGCTATCTCTGGACATTGCTTTCCAAAGGCATGGTATTTATAAAAGGTTTACCTCTAGTTTCCATATCTGGTCCTCTAATATCCATTTAAGAGAATTGATTTATACAGGAAATATAGTTGTCCCCCCACCATATATTGGCCCTACTACCCTTAAAAACATTATGCCACAGCCATCATTTTGAAATGCACCTAGAAAGATACCAGTACTAGAAATCAATTTAAAATTCAGATTAAAAGGACAATGTGCTTATTTCTTTTTCTTTCTGCTATAGTTTGAATGAATTAATTACAGCAAACTATGAACTATATTACTGTCAGCCCATATTGATCTCAAATTTGACTATTGGTATCACTGTGGAACGGATTTCTGTAATGGACAATATAGCACCCACTGGAAAATCTATAGCAATGGATTTTGCAGGTGCTAAATTTCCTGAGGAGCACATTGTGTAGAGAATTGCTAAAGCTAAACTGGTCTGATCAATTTTGGGAAATATTTTGAAAATCCTTATGATGCTTTAAAAAATGGTTTAGTTTCACAGTGAAAAATGACAGAATATCAGAGCACTAAATAAATTTTGCATTATAATAGTTCTTATTTAAACAACATATATAGGAGGAAAGAGAGTTACATTATCAAGCAATGCACCTACCTGCATGCTTTCTTCTCATGTTAATCTCTCCACCTGCTTTTATAAAATGTTGCAGGTTTCTTTAAATCTGCTTTCTGGAGTTCATGAGTACCAAATGCAAGATGGGTCTAAAAGTGTTGGAGATCTCTTTTCGTATTTGGAACTAATAAAAGAATTTGGAGGCCACGTATGCCATAAGTGTTTTAAGAAAGAAAACAATGCAACCACAGTTGGTTATTGCACACATATTGATATTTTGTATGATTATTATCTATCCCTCATCCTACATCCTTTATCCAGTTCTAAAAATTAAATCCAATGTTAACTGGGGCAGAGGCAAGCTTTAGTTTAATTTGATTCTTGAATGAATCTGATATATGCCATAAAACTACCCTGTTTATTTTTATTCATGATGCTAATTTTTATAGCTTGAAAGAGGTTTGCCAGACTGAAATAGTGCCTTTTGTGTATGATTTACAGAAAATCTTAGAAAGCCCATGTGTTGAAGGCCTTCTTCAAGCTATCCATAGTGCCCATTTACTAGAAGATTCCCTTTTCTATGTGATATCTTGTCTTGCTGAACTGGTGAAGCATGGTAAGGGGGGCTTTAATTCTGTTGCATAGATGCGTAAGCCTTTTTTCTGGCATTGAACATTGATGTTGATGTAAATTTTGATCTCCTGCATAATACAGATGACAATGGTTTTATTGGAAGCCTATGAGAAGCCAAATACTTGGGGTAAAAATATAAATAAGATATGAGATAGAAGAACTTTATTGAATTTAAATTAAATTAAATAGAAATATATTTAAATTTAATTTAAATAGGAGAGCCAGCTTGGTATAGTGACTAATGCACCAGGCTAAAAACTGGCAGACTCAGGCACAAAACCAATTGGATGACCTTGAGCCAGTCACACACACTCAGCTCCAGGAAGGAGGCAACAGCTAACCACCTCTGAAATCTTGCCAAGAGATCTGCAGGGATATGCAACAGTGGTGGGATTCAAAAAAAATTACTACTGGTTCTGTGGGCGTGGCTTGGTGGGTGTGGCATGACTTGGTGGGTGTGGCTTGGTGTGCCTGGCAGGGGAAGGATACTGTAAAATCTCCAGTCATAGGGGGTATTTGCCAGTTCTCTGAACTACACAAAATTTCTGCTACTGGTTCTCCAGAACTGGTCAGAACCTGCTGAATACCCCCTCTGATCTGCAGGGATTATTCCAGGCAGTTGCCAGAGATCAGCAATAACTTGAAGGAATTAATCAATAAAGCAAACATAATTTTAAAATAAAACAAACTCAGATTTCAATCATTAACAAAATATTTAGATTACCAAGTATTTCTAAAGTGCTCGCTGGTTTAAAAAGGAAAAGCATAGTTGCTTGGATACTCTTTCTTTTTCTTTAATCCTTTTTTTAAAACTCAAACTTCTAAAATATACATATATTTAATGGGAGTGGGCAACACTTTGAAGAAAATATCTTAAAAAACAGGTAGTCCTCAACTTACAACAGTTCATTTCGTGACCATTCAAAGTTACAACGGCACTGAAAAAAGGAGGTTATGACTGTTTTTCACAGTTACGACCTTTGCAGCATCCCTGAGATCATGTGATCAAAATTCAGATGCTTGGCAACTGGTTCGTATTTATGACTATTGCAATGTCCCAAGGTCCTGTGATCCCCTTTTGTGACCTTCTGACAAGCAAAGTCAATGGGGAAGCCAGATTCACTTAACAACCGGGTTACTAACTTATCAACTGCAGTGATTCCCTCAACAACTGAGGCAAGAAAGTTTGTATAACGGGGTGAAACTCCTTTAACAAATGTCTGACTTAACATAAATTTTGGGCTGAATTGTGGTTGTGAGTCAAGGACTATCTATGCTGGAGAAATCATAAAATACGTTGGGACTGGAATTGCCATCACTAAGCAATACAGGGGCATGGCTTGGTTGGTGGGCGTGGCTTGATAGTCATGTGACTGGGTGGATATGGCTTGGTGATCATGTTATTGGCTGGGCATGGCCAACTCAATAGTTACTCACATCAAGGCACGCATCTCCTCACCTGGCCTTTCATGACTGTGGGGAAGCTGCAGCAGTCATAAGTGTGAAAACGGTCATAAGTCACTTTTTCAGTGCCATTGTAACTTTAAATGGTCACTCCACACAAGCAAAGTACCAGCAAAGGAGGGGAAAAAACTCCAGAGATGTTCCAGAGACAGGAAGTCTAGTCCTACCAAGAATGTAATAAGGGTTAACGGAGAGGCAGTTTCTGTAAGCAACACCAGAATGTTTCCTTCCTGCCTTCCTTACAGGATTAGGCCAGTAATTTCTTCTAACAACCAGTTCTCCGAACTGCTTAGAATGTTAACAACCGGTTCCAGCGAATAGGTGTGAACCGATAGAATTCCACCCCTGCACGCGTAGCAGAATACCCAATAATCAGCTGGCTGGTGGGAGGCGTGCATGTATGCGCAGTGGGGCTCTTCCGGGCGACCTCTCGTGTGCCGGCAGAAGTGGCTCTGCGTGTCACTTCCAGCATGTGTGCCATAGGTTCGCCATCACGGTTATAGTAATTGGAACTGGAACAGACAATAAAGTAAGTCATGAGGCAACTGGGTGTGGTCCCTTTTGTGAAGAGATGCCTAATTGAAGTGTGATAGCCTTCCTCAAGTACATGAATGGATCCTGTAGAGGAGTTCAAGACCTATTTTTTATCATTCCAGAGTGTGAGACATAGACCAATGTTCTTAAGTTTCTGTTCCTAAGTACAGTTTCCATTTAAATGTTAAGAAAAATTTCCTCATGATAAGACCAATTGAACAATGATGCCAATTACTGAAGGAGATGGTGAGCACCCTTTGCTGAATGTGTATAAGGAAAGGCTATACTTCCTTCTGTTCAGGTTTTAATTTCTCCACCAATTGTGAGGCCTACCAAGTATTTGACTCTGTGGTTCAATATATTTATTTCAAATGTTCTACAGCAGGGCTGTCAAACACACGGCCCATGGCCCGGATGTGTCACACGCTGGCCACACCCACGCCCAGTTTAGCAAAGGGGAAAGTCCCAATATGTCACATGACACTGCTGTGACACCGCAGGTTTGACACCCCTGTTCTATAGTCTTTCTCTGTTCTGTTCGGGTCTGTTCATTTGCATTTTAATTTCTTATTAAATCTTTTCTTTTACTATTAGAAGGAGCCACGGCGCATATTGTAGCATTGATGGATGAACCATTGATAAGTCATTTGGTGAAATTAGCTAACCAGGTGGAACAAACCGAGCTTTCATTCCAAGCTGCTTTTATGATCAAACACTTCGTAAGGCATGGTATGTATCAGCAGGGAGTCTGATATTTACACTGCTCAAAAAAATAAAGGGAACACTTAAACAACACAATGCAACTCCAAGTCAATCACACTTCTGTGAAATCAAACTGTCCACTTAGGTAGCAACACTGATTGACAATCAATTTCACATGCTGTTGTGCAAATGGAATAGACAACAGGTGGAAAGCATAGGCAGTTAGCAAGACATCCCCAATAAAGGAGTGGTTCTGCAGGTGATGACCACAGACCACTTCTCAGTTCCTATGCTTTCTGGCTGATGGTTTGGTCACTTTTGAATGCTGGTGGTGCTTTCACTCTAGTGGTTGCATGAGACGGAGTCTACAACCCACACAAGTGGCTCAGGTAGTGCAGCTCATCCAGGATGGCACATCAATGCGAGCTGTTGCAAGGTTTGCTGTGTCTGTCAGCGTAGTGTCCAGAGCATGGAAGCACTACCAGGAGACAGGCCAGTACATCAGGAGACGTGGAGGAGGCCGTAGGAGGGCAACAACCCAGCATCAGGACCTCTACCTCCGCCTTTGTGCAAGGAGGGACAGGAGGAGCACTGCCAGAGCCCTGCAAAATGACCTCCAGCAGGGCACAAATGTGCATGTGGCTGCTCAAACAGTCAGAAACAGACTCCATGAGGGTGGTATGAGGGCCCGACATCCACAGGTGGGGGGCTGTGCTTACAGCCCAACACCGTGCAGGACGTTTGGCATTTGCCAGAGAACACCGATTGGCAAATTCGTCACTGGTGCCCTGTGCTCTTCACAGATGAAAGCAGGTTCACACTGAGCACATGTGACAGACGTGACAGGGTCTGGAGATGCCGCGGAGAATGTTTTGCTGCCTGCAACATCCTCCAGCATGACCGGTTTGGCAGTGGGTCAGTAATGGTATGGGGTGGCATTTCTTTAGGGGGCCGCACAGCCCTCCATGTGCTCGCCAGAGATAGCCTGACTGCCATTAGGTACTGAGATGAGATCCTCAGACCCCTTGTGAGACCATATGCTGGTGTGGTTGGCCCTGGGTTCCTCCTAATGCAAGACAATGCTAGACCTCATGTGGCTGGAGTGTGTCAGCAGTTCCTGCAAGACGAAGGCATTGATGCTATGGACTGGCCCGCCCGTTCCCCAGACCTGAATCCAATTGAGCACATCTGGGACATCATGTCTCTCTCCATCCAGCAACGCCACGTTGCACCACAGACTGTCCAAAAGTTGGGGGATGCTTTAGTCCAGGTGTGGGAGGAGATCCCTCAGGAGACCATCCGCCACCTCATCAGGAGCATGCCCAGGCATTGTAGGGAGGTCATACAGGCATGTGGAGGCCACACACTACTCAGCCTCATTTTGACTTGTTTTAAGGACATTACATCAAAGTTGGCTCAGCCTGTAGTGTTTTTTCCACTTTAATTTTGAGTGTAACTCCAAATCCAGACCTCCATGGGTTGCTAAATTTGATTTCCATTGATAATTTTTGTGTAAGTTTGTTGTCAGCACATTCAACTATGTAATGAACAAAGTATTTAATAAGAATATTTCATTCATTCAGATCTAGGATGTCTTATTTTTGTGTTCCCTTTATTTTTTTGAGCAGTGTATATTTTCAGCCTAATGAAACTATAAATTCAAATTCAAGTGATGAAATGTGTTGGGTTAAAAAAAAAAAAAGGACAACAGCTTGAGCCTTGAAGTGCAAATCCCTTTATTTATATCATTCTCAGAGTATAATGGGATTCTTAAAGACTTATTAAATGAATGAATTACAGCTAGATGATCATCTATTTTCCTATAATATACTAATAATGTAAATCTAATCAACATCAGGCAGGTATTTTGCGCCTGACCACACTTGGCCTCCTTGCCTGGAGCCCTTATTTTTCTAATTTAAATATGAAAATTTGTTTGAGAGAGTGAAGCAAATAGTTCCAACACAGCAATTAAACATTTTGTGCCATCGTAATAGAATCTTCCATAAGGAAACAAATCCTGTTAAATATGCTATTACTGCTCAAATATTGATAGATTTACTGCTGCAAGTTGAAGTGATGTTTAATTTGAAAAATCATTGTGGTATAAAGCCTCTTTAAACCCCCATTCGTAAAATAATTTATTATTATTTATTTATTATTACATGTACACAAGCACTAATTGTGTCTAGAAGACATTTACTACACAATTATGTAGCATTATTACCACTGTGCTTTAATTTCCAAGTAGATGAAGCTCTTTGGGAGATTCAGCACTTGTATTTTTATTTCACAAAATAAAACTTAAAATGAATTGGGGCTGGAGCGCAGAGCTCTGCTTGCTGTAGTGCGTGACTTTATAGTAAACTACATTTATAAATTTTCAATATTAAAATATACTTAGCTTAACAAATTAGTAACCAGAAAAGCAAGCAGTAGCAGTCATCACAAGCAGAAGGACGTTGTTTTAATAGTGCAGTATAACTAATGGATTCTGTTCTGTGTTTCTTTTCTGTTCTCCATATCAATTGCATAGAGGAGATAGTGTCTCTGTTAAAAACTCACATGAACCAGGTTCAGCAATATCTGATGAAGTATTTTATTCACCGGGAGATTCGTTTTCAGCATTTGGGCATAACCACTCTCTGTGCATTACAGAAAGGTATGGACTTCTATGATTTAAAGAAATCCCTATAAGTCTTTCCAATAAAATAAATAAAATAGTGGTCCAAATTAAATCCCAGGAGTTTTATGTGGTGTCTAGCATAATAACTAGGCTCACTAGATTTTACTAGGATTTGAGTCCTTATTGCTTCTAGTAATGTAAACAAACTCCAGCTTTATAAAGTTCACTGATATTTTCATCAGACTTGTGTTGAAGTTCATTCCCATTGTCACATATTTTATACTTCTAAAAATATTTTTAGAAAGGGAGCATCAATAATCTCATGATTCTAGTTTCCTGAATTTTTTCCAACTATTTTTTATTAGCAGTAGTAAAGAAGTCAAGATGTACCCTTATAGGATTTTAGTTGGGGAAGAGTCAAGAGAGTGAAACCAAGCCAAATAGAATCACCAAAAATGCAATATATAGGAGGTCCAGCTAGGTGGTGAATTTCAGAGTTATTTTTGACAGAAGGTCCAAAGGGAAGCTTGGATCTTTATAGGAGGTTGAACAGTGGAAAGTGGAAGGCTGACTGATGGACACGAGACACATCATAATGCCTGAAAGTTTGTCATATTTCTGACTGAGAAAGGTGGAAACAGGTTCTCTTGAGGCTTGTTGAACAGATGTATGATGTATAAGAAACAGGAATATGCATGAATTTCTTAACAGGATCTTGAAAAATTGTAACATCAAAGCAGATTTTAAACATAAATAATTTAAAGTTGGCCTATGTTTCATGGTGTAGATTTTTATAGATTGAATGTAAATCCTTAGATAATACGACCAATCCAATGTCAAATAAATGTATAGACAAGTGTAAAAGGATGTACCTTCCCACATGAAAAGTTCCGCAGGCATTTTAAAAAGCTCTAATATCTGAATACTTTTTGTCTTATATGAAGATCCAGACTTTCTGGCAGCATTCAGTAACAGTGAACTGAAGAAGCACCTTGATGAAATCTGTCAACAAACTGAAATTATGCAAGAGCTTCTCAGTGTTGTTATTGGACATATGGATGCATGAGAGACACTTCCAGCTTGCATATCATTAGTCAGAATGGATATCATTAGCTCCTGAATAGGCAGCTGAGGTACGATATTGGCATCTCAAGTTTAAAGGAGCAGCCGTGGATAAATCTACAACAGCTACATACATAAATTATGATGTCAGTTATTTGGGTAGAAATGAAAGGGACATTTCCTCCATCACAAGGCATGTAAACAGAAACCATTGAAAATGATTGGGTTTGGTATTATATCAAAAATCTGCCACTGTTGCCTTATCTAAGATGGCTGGTTCATTATTTTGATGCATTCATGGACCAGTCTTAAAAGATTGTTCTACTATACAGATGCAAGACAGACGGACCAATCTAATCGTTGTTCTTTCATACAAATGTTGCAATTTAGCACCAGCCTTGCTGATTTGTAATCTGCAGATCTCTGCAGATATAATCTTGCCCTGGAATAAACCTTGACAACATTCCTATTTTAATAAACTGAAATTGGATTGTTTTAAGAGCCTTGAAATGGAAAAAAGAAATCTCTGCTAGCAAATAATTATGTGTATGTAGGTTTCCAAGCTAAATTTGTGAAGTTTTTATTAAAATGGGCATTTCTAGAAAAAATGTATTTATGTAAAATGGTTGTGTTGTGACTACTTTAAGATGCTGTATATTTGTATATAGGCATGACTGAGTAATCATGTCCTTGGCTCATTAATTGATATGACTTCAGAGAAGGGAGCTAGAGCATCATATTAGAACATGTGGAACAGGCAGAAATAATGGGAGACAGGTGGTTCAATAAATGACAGTTGCTGGATCCAAAGGTTTCTATTTATGCACATATTTGTGTTAAAATGCTCTGTAAGTAGAAAAATGATTTGGATGACATGGAGATATCCACCAAAGAGGACATACTGTACCTAGTTGCACAAAGAAAGCTATTCAGAACCTGTTTCTATCCATATGTGAAGTGCATATGTTCAAGAGCTCTTACTTTATTTCAGCTCTTACATCTAAATTAAATCAATTATTGTATCTTTTTGGGGGGAAAAACTGAATATTTACATAGAAGATTACTGCTTTCTTTGTGCTACTAAAATCAAATGTCTGGAAGCCATGTGCAAAGTTTGTATCTAATATATTTTTGAGTGATTCTGCAGTTGTCTGCAAACATAGTAAAAAAATGAAAGCTTTTGTTTTCTGGCTTTGCATATTGAAGATTGATCTGCAGGACCCACAATGGCAGCGAAACACATTTTCCACAAGAAACAAAACATACTTTCTTCTAGCCGGTTTATAGCTGGAAATGCCCATATGGGTTTCATCTCTTATTAAATTGGATTTTTAAATTGTTAGAATCTTGTTTATAGGAAGCAACATAAAGAAAATAATATTTTAGAGAAGAATGTCACAGGACACAGAAGAATGAGAACAGCCTCCTGAGATGGAAATGGTCATCTGAGTCATATGCAGCATTTCTTCTATGAATGGGCTGTGTTCCTCAAGGACTGTTGAATCTGTTCCTCCCGTTAGATTGCAGGAAGACCCACTCTTGGCTCCCTCATTAGACTTCCCAAACTTCCCAAATAACTGAATATCATCTATTTCATGTAATCACCATTCTGCAACAATATGATATCAAACAGACCAGGTCTTAGTGCCTTAGAATCAAAGATAGACTATCCCAGGCATCTTGCTAGGGTTCAGCCTAAACTGTTCCTCCCTATCCAACACTAATGGCCTCCAGACATCAGGACAGGACTTCAGTAACATTTCCTCTTCAGCCTGTACTATATGAAGAACGTTATGGGTACACTGGGGACACGCGTGGCTCAGTGGCTAAGAAGCTGAGCTTGTCGATCAAAAAGGTCGGCAGTTCGAATCCCTAGCGCCACGTAACAGAGTGAGCTCCCATTACTTGTCCCAGCTTCTGCCAACCTAGCAGTTCAAAAGCATGTAAAAATGCAAGTAGAAAAATAGGGACCACTTTGGTGGGAAGGTAACAGCGTTCCATGCGCCTTTGGCATTTATTCATGCCGGCCACATGACCACGGAGACGTCTTCCGACACTGCTGGTTCTTTGGCTTTGTAACAGAGGTAAGCACTGCCCCCTAGAGCTGGAAATGACTAGCATAAATGTGCGAGAGGAACCTTTACCTTTACCTATGGGTACATTAGGTGCATCTTCATTTTCCAAGTCTGGAAAAAGCTCATTGAATGCAGAGAATGACATTAAGCTAGAAAGCTTTGTTTTATTTGCTGAACTGCCTGCTAGACTAGATAAATGAAGAAAACCCAAACTTGCATTGTTAATTATAGCCACGTTTTTATTGTTTATTTTGTACTCAACAAAATTAATAAATACATTATCTAAGATACAATAGGCTTTTTTTTTTTCATTTCACCTATGAAAAAATAATGCTTTTTTTCACATTTTAAAACCTGTCATGTTATTTGTAAAAGAAAATGTGAGAAGAGCATAGTGATGGCTAAATATACAGAATGTCCATTTAGGAATTACATTTACAAGAACCTGATACAGAAGGCTATATTTTGCCTCCATAGTTAATAGTTCTCTGCAATAATATTTAAACCAACAGGTTTAAACAAAAAAAACAAACCCAAAGCCCCTCCCTGTAGAGCAGTGAGGTGTTTACTTTTCAAGTATTGAATCAGTAAAATGTAAGATTATTTGCTGATTTTACAGTGTGCCTTTTAAAACTACCCATCTTCAAAACAAGTCAAAACCAACAGGCCCATGATCTCAATCATCCTGGTATTGTTAATCTAGTTACCCCTTTCTTCAAGAATTGGTGAAAATATCAATTATGCTACATGAAGCAGTTTTTGAAATAGAAGACACAATTCTCCCCTAACAGTGAGTTCTTGTGATAGAAAGGCAATCCAAATCTATTTCCAATATATTCTGCTGGTTTTACTACCTGTTTTCTTTAGAAAAAGAAAAAAGAAAGAAAGCAAGAAATCTTTAGAAAATTCCAGAGTGACCAAAAATATAACACTCCTTCATGGCATGGAAAAGGAATCCCATTGGCTTCAGAAGGCTTTTTCTTCACCTTTGATAATAATTTGTAAGGAGATCTCAGACAACTTCTACAAAGGAAAGCCAATAAAGAAATCATTAGCAATGGTTCTTATACAAAAGTACAAACAGTCCTGTCAATGGATGATGATCATGCTGACAGGAGACGGACAGGGGTGCGATTTAACCAGTGTAACAATCAGATCGGTGAGCGCATGCTAATGACTTTCCCCAGCAATCCCTGTCAAACAGCTGACGGGCAGCAATCCGCAAATCAGCTGAGCTTGAAAAATAAGATATAAAGCACAGCCTAGAGCCCAGGCAGGCGTGTGGGCTCAACAGCTGATCGTCGGAGCAAATCGAACTGGTTCGCTCTCAGGTGATCCTCTGATCTACCAGTTTGCCCGTAGAATCCCACCCCTGGAGATGGATCTTATTGGTTCCAAAGACTGGAATTGCACGTAAAAAGTTCCCATGAGTGGAACAGGAGAAATAATATCTGCCAATTCCTGTTCCCTCTGAAGCTCTCCTGTATGTTCTGAACACCTGCTGAAAGGGTTGAAACAACAACTAAAACAGTGTGGGAAGTAGGCCTGTAGGAACGAGGAGGAATTGGCAAAAAAAAACATCACTCATTCTGTCCTGTTGGTGATGCCACCATTGGATCAGAGTGGCTTCCTCTCATGGGACAATAATTCAGGATCCATGCACTAATTATTAAGTGCAGAAATAGTTCCATTCTATGGTAGTCCCACATAAACTGAACAAAGTTCCTGTTACCTAGAGTTATGAACCAGAGTAGAAAATTTTCACTGAAATATCTTATAAGGAAGGAAACCCAGCACATGTTAAAATCAATATTTTTATATATGTGTTGCAGAAGCATTGCTTTTTCTTACTTTTATTAAAAGTCTATTTATCCCTTAATAAACTTGCTTTTGTATCAGAAATACATTTTATAATTGAAACAATTTTTTAAATAAATAGTTTGAAATTCAGATCTGTGCCCTGATCTGTACAAGTCTAGTGCAATTCAAATCAAGCTTCTATCTCTCTCTGTCCTATTCTCGATGCAGGTTGCTCTAAGAATCAAGATTAATATGTTTATTGCAGATTTTATAACCCTTTATTCTTTGCTCTTAATATACTCAAACGAGGCATTTGCTAGATTCATTCCAGGGCATGCAAGTTAGAAGGAATACAGCAAACTTACCTGCTGTCTGAGGTGTTTGAACATTGTCTACCTGAGGCAATGACCCTTATGCCCCATTCTCTTCAAAGGCCAAGATGGGAGTCAAAGGAATATCAGAGCTATCTTTCTCTTCAGGACTCATGACATCCAATCTGGGAGGTTTTATTCCCATGGGTAAACTGATGAGCTCTTCAAAGTTTTCATCCTGCGTAGATACTCCATTTTCATTTGAATGTTTTTGTGGGTTGAGATTACTGAAATACATCAATAGGTAACATAACTTACAGATAACAAACCAGATGTTTATAGGACTATTTTAATCCAATGCTTTTTAGATTATATCTGTATTTATTGTAGGCTTAGTTTCCTCTACCAGAAACATTTTAGGCCATGATGCAGACAAATTTAAGTAACGTTTTGGAAACAAAATCTATATTCAACTTCATCTAATGATGGAGATAGCACTACTACCCATATGGATAAATATTAACAGGAGGTGTTCTTAATTCAATTGACATACCATCCAAACCTTGACCTTTTTCTTCACATATAAAACTTAGGTGAGATCACATTCATAAATAACATAATAAAATTAAATAATTGGATATTTACATTGTGGCTCCTGATGGTTATTAGACTTAACTTTGAATGGCATCAATGTATTATCAAACAAATACAAATGGTATTATTTAGTCAATATACAAATTATATTTGAATTAGCATACTAAATGCCAAGAAAAAAATGTACAATTCTGAATGCAAATATTGCAGAAATATTTGTAATAATACTAAAAAAATGCAAAAAATAGAAAACATAGACTAAGTTATATTGCAGGTTGAAGTTGGTGTCTTCTTCCACATCTTTAATTCTACTTCTGCAAAATTTCCTTATACGGTGCCTAATAAAATTGTGACATAATTTTTATTTCTTTGATTTTTTTAAAATCCTGCCTTTATTATTTTATAATAGTAAATCAAGATGGCAAACAGATATAATACTTCCTCCTCCTCCTATTTTCTCCTGTGAAGTGGGTTGGGCTGACAAACCTATCAAGAAACACCAGAAAGGTTTGGATATATTTGCCTTTGTTTTATTCCGTGAGGCTACAAAGGTTGCTAAAACACTGAGGTGATGCTAAGTCTCATGTGAAAAACAATCTTTTCTGTATATTGAAAAGCAGATATTAAATCTATGCAACTATTCTCTCAGGCTGACAATTGGGACACCCTTTTCCCCAATAATGCAAGAATGCAGATGAAAAGGGGCTTTATTTCTTGTTAATTCTGATATAATATGATCTTAGTTCCCAAACATCAATGTTTTCAAATGATTTATTTACTTATTTTTTGGCTTACTGAGAAACAATATGTATGATACAGCAAAACATTTTGACACTAAATGTTTCTTTGAATATTTGAGAGAAATAATAGATAATTGAAACAATAAACACCTACAGCTAAGGGAAATAATTAAATTTAATATACAAGTTTACTTCAAGAAAACGAAACTTCTAAAACTCACCAGTGAATTTTTTCTCCATGCTAGGATCATGTTGATAGCCTGTTTGGGTAGTGATTAAGGACCCAGATTAGAAACCAGGAGATAGGTTTCTATCTATCCAGATAGACCTTAGGCACAAAGCCAGCTGAGTCACCTTGGGCCAGTCACTTTCTCTCAATCCTAAGCAATGGCAAACTACATTATTATTATTATTATTATTATTATTATTATTATTATTATTATTATTATTATTATTATTATTATTATTATTATTATTATTATTATTATTATTATTATTATTATTATTATTATTATATTTATTTATTTATTTATTTATTTATTTATTTATTATTTATTTATTATTTATTTATTATTTATTTATTTGATTTGCCAATTGTTTACAAGATAATAAGTATAAGTGTATACACAGTTGTGAATACATGAAATGGGTACATATAAGAAAAATAAAAGAAGAATAAGAGAAACAATAGGACAGGGACGGTAGGCACGTTGGTGAAAATCAACTTCTGAAAATCCTGACCCAAAACACCACAGGGAATATTCCAGGCAGGTTCTGAGAATTGGACTCAACTGAACAGAAGGGCGGGGGGAGGAGATTATGTTTCTTACCTGTCTAAGTTTACTCTAGGCTGGTGAGAAATGAGCACAGGTGTATGAAGTACCATTTCCCCATTGCGTGGAGTTTCTGCCATACACTGAACCTGAGAACCCATTACAGGGCTTAACGGAGATGTAGGACCGCTCTCTAGTAAAAGGAAAACAAAATGCTCTGTAAAACCGTATTCATTTAATGGAGCAGAATGGAGAACACAAGATTGCATAGAGAAGCATCTTTTCCCTTCTCAAAATGGTCTTTTGGAGAGTAGTTGCATGCAATCCTAAATATAATATTCAGTATTGCTGGGAGAGAATAGGACTGTTTCCTGGAAAGCTACTGTTTTCCCATAGAGGTCATAGTGAGCCAGCTAGATTAATCACTTGACCCACTGTAAGACAACTTCCTATGCCTATTTCTTAATATAGAATGATGCTAAGGCAAGAGCCAAGAGAAATTTCAGGGATCTCTATCTGAATTCTGAAAAATCAATTCCTTTTTCGTACTAATGAAAAATGCAATATCCAACTAATAACAGGGTTCACTTGATAATAGCCTTGTATAAAACACTTCCTTTTACAGCTTGTTTGCTCAGAAATCATCATACCAGGTAAATAGTGAGCGAACATTTCAATTGTTTAATAAAACGGAAGTAAGGATTTTATTTCAGTAGCTCAATTGTTAACAAAACTGTAATCTAGATCAGAAAATGATATAATTTAGTATTTTCTCAGTAATGATTAAAACTAATGATCTAGAACTTGATTTATTTATCACTGCAAAATCACAGCGCTAATGTTTCATTCTGTATATAATTATACTCACAATGGAATAATACGGCATTACAAGGATTCAAATGTCAAACCACTGACTTTTCATTAAATACAACCAGGTTATTAATGTTTAAATGATGTATTACTTCTTTTTTATCCCTGCTCTGAGTAAGTTTCAGTGTTAAACTAAATACCTATCAAAAGTAATACCTATTTCTTTTGCTATCAGTCCATTCTGCTGCTCATCTGATTTCTGCAAAATAAAAAAGATTTTATGTAAACATCTATTCTTTAGAAGATAAATATATAGAAAATATACTTCTGAAAAAGGAAAAAAAGTCCATACATACCGTCCCAAAGGTGCTTTTTTCAAGAGGCAACTGGGCTTCCTGGTTTTTCTCTGAAGATGTTTTGCTTTTCATCCAAAGAAGAAGCTTCTTGCCTCTTGAAAAAAGCACCTTTGGGACAACCATGACTTGGATGACTGAGAATCTCCACAGACACTTCCACACATACCTTTTCCACAGGTTCTGATCGCCTAGTTCTTTTCATAATTTCCTCAAGACGCTACATAATAAAGAAAAAGAATATTTATAATCAACATCTTCCAGATTTATCCATAGTTTATAATATTTATTAATTTATTTTACATTTTTATGGGCCACCTCAAGCAAAAAACTGTGGGAAAGTTATAATATGCTAATGAGATGAAAAATCATAATCCCCCCAAGATGGATGCTGATAACTATTAGTTAATTAAACTTGGAAAAATAAAACTTTCAATTATCTTCTAGATGCCCTGACTGAGGAAGCTTTATAAATATTTGGTGCTAAAGTGTTCCAATGTGTGGGAGCTGCTGCAAAAGAAGGACTGTCATCTTCTCCATGTTCCCTTAACTTCAGATGGAGAGGTGACTCTTAACAGACCTTTCTAAGATGTTTTCACTGGATAACAGATTTATCTACATTAATTATGAACATACGACATGCAATAACCAAATTCATCTCCAGTATATGCTATAGTTATTTCACCACTGCCACCTCTTCCTCCACCAACTTGCCTGCAACAAATTTTTACAAAATGAGCTACTCATCCTCCTTGGAATCAACTGGAGGAGGAAGCATCAACAATAGCAGCATAGGTGATCAGTGAGCAAATGAACAAACATCTTCTTTGTAAGCTTCCTGCAACCCTTGTCTTTTTCAGAAATCAGATCAACTTACATTTATTCCCTCCCTCCTCCAATCCATTATTGTCTCCACTTTAGAAAAATGCAGGGGTGGGTAAACTTCTCCACTTTAAGTAAACACCTTTTATTCCCAAACATGTGAGACTAGTGGCAATGGAAGTTTGCCTGTGATGTAAACCAACCTACAGTATGCAGCGTACGATATGTTAATAAAGAGGTAACTCAAAACTGATCCATCGCATCATGAATCCCTTTGAGGGTGTCCTTTATAAGCTTGTGATCATACATGAAAGCAAGAGGCTACCTGATTCATGTAGATTCCTGTAGGTTCTTCCCATGATTTGGAAGTTTGGCAATGGGTTCTAAATCAGAAAAGACTCCCCTTCATAGATGCTTTGTTGGGCAGGTATGTGCAAAAATCCAAAAGTGGCATTATAAACAGCAAACATAACTGTGATTGCAATTGCATGGAAGAGAATGCTTCCAAAAGGTTTGTAAAACTATTTTAGTCCTTAAGTCCTTGGGCAGGGGGTTGGATTAGATGACCTACAAGGTCCCTTCCAACTCTGATTATCTGTTTAATCCAAGGGTCTTCAAACTTGGCAAGTTTAAGACTTGTGGACTTCAACTCCTAGAATTAATTAATTAATTAATTAATTAATTAATTTATTTATTTATTTATTTATTTATTTATTTATTTATTTATTTATATTTATATTTATATTTATTTATTTATTTATTTGATTTGCCAATTGTTTACAAGATAATAAGTATAAGTGTATACATAGTTGTGAATACATGAAATGGGTACATATAAGAAAAATAAAAGAAGAATAAGAGAAACAATAGGACAGGGACGGTAGGCACGTTGGTGCGCTTATGCACGCCCCCTACAGACCTCTTAGGAAAGG
The DNA here is from genome assembly GCF_049901735.1 of Notechis scutatus. NCBI lineage: Eukaryota > Metazoa > Chordata > Lepidosauria > Squamata > Elapidae > Notechis > Notechis scutatus. The sequence goes on along the minus strand of NC_142009.1, from coordinate 92,259,709 downwards.
GGTGAGGTCAATAGTAGACAGTCTAAGGTTAAAGTTTTTGGGGTTTGGGGTTAACATAACTGGAGGAGGAATTCTGGGAGTTGAAGTCCACAAGTCTTAAAGCTGTCGAGTTTGAAGAGCCCTGGTTTAATCTGTTTAAAGTGTATTCACTGGGTGGGTCACATGAAAATATACATCTGGCTGTCTGCAAGAACAGATTTCTATTACCTTCTTTCTTTCGAAGCGCTCCTGTTCTTCTTTTTGGAAATGTTTTTCACGCTCCAGTCGAATCTGGACTTCTCGTAACCGAGTTTCCTCTTCCTTCTAAATTACGGCATAAAAAGGGAAATATGGACATTGATCATATTATGGTAATCAGTGTATTTAATCTATTACTTTCACTTTTGCTTTCAATTGCTGAAATCCCAAAATGTAAGAGGCTGCGTAGTCCCAACATAGTTGCAAAAGGTATCTTTTGTATCCAAAGAGCAGCTTCTTTTATAATTGCAAATGAATGTACAATTTAATTACTTCTCTGTAGTGCAAACACATTTTGAAAAGGTGATGAGATTCTCAATTAAATACTGTGTATTTATGTACCACAGTCCATAAAATTAGAATACCAGTGTTTCTTGATTACTTCAACAATCATTAGTCTTTCTGATTGCACATAATCAGTTACTGTTCATGATTTTATGTAAGGTAAAAATTAAGTGCTCCCTTTTCTATTTTGCATGATATATTAGGGAAGCATGCATTGCATGTTTAAGGCCCAAGTCACAAATATTAATGTCATTTTTGTATCTAACCTGCAGGATACATTCAAATGCAAAGTAATAGCAGCAGCTGGCAAGGTTCATAATTAAGAAGAGGCATGAAGAGGAAAATTAATGCTTTGCAATTTTGATAAAAATTCCTCTTCAAAAAAAAAAAAACTTTCGGGGAGGGAATTTAATGAATGTCATTTGCACTGAAAAACAGCATTCAAATTAGATCAAAAAGTGCATTCAACTTCAGAAAGAATAGGTCCTAAATATACATACAGAAGGAAGGAAATACTATATAATTTTTTATAACTGCCGGGAGTCCTTCCAGAGAATACCAATATTCCAAAACCCACAGTCATACATATTTTGTACACAAATGCATATCACTTGTAAAGACAAAAAAAGTGCTTTTGGAATTGTTAGGAATGTAAGTCACCTAACAGTTGGGCTGGAAAATATATAAACCAGGATAGACATTTTAATACTGTCTCTTTAAGGGAATGCTAAAATTGTAATTGGGTGTGGTTCCTCAAATGGCCATAAGATGGAGCCAGAAACCTGGGTTGTTCTGTTGTTGCTGAGAGTGTTGCCGTTCCTGCATTTTTCCTTATTGACTGTTACTGATCGTCGTTATTCTTGGATTTGATGTGAGTCTATTTACTGAACTGTTTTTGATACTGGACTTTGTTATTTGGATTATCCCTGGACTAAAAACTGACTGCTTTAACCGTGAATGACTTGGACTGTGTTTGGACTTTGCTTAACCGTTTACTGGAAGTAAAACTTACATTTTACTATATACAGTGTAGCTGTGTGCTGTTTGTGTGTTATTCTTCACCACTCTCACTACGTCTCCCTGTGTGCGCTCATTCTCCTAACGGGGAATTACCTCAACAGAAATATCACTGGAGGAGTGGCTTGCTTAGAGCCTGTTAATATTCCTTAAAGTAGTTGATCTATTCTTGTGATAGCTTGAGGGATGGTGCCTATGGAGGGGGAAGTGATGTGATGGACTACAGTGAAATGGCAGTTTCCCAGGAAACATTTGGGAGGGGGGGCACACAAGAGACAGCACAGCCTGGAGCTGGAAGAAGACAGAGGAAGAGAGTTAGGATAGCCACTACCTAGAATCTTCCAGGGTATGTCTGTTAGGATGAGAATAAGGGTTCAGTCCAAGGGTCTTCAAACTTGGCAAGTTTAAGACTTGTGGACTTCAACTCCCAGAATTCCTGAGCTAACATGACAGGAGGAGGAATTCTGGGAGCTGATGTCCACAAGTCTTAAACTTGCCAAGTTTGAAAACCCCTGGTTTAGTCTGACAAGATTCTTTCTATTTTGTGTCAGGAAATAAAGACTCTGACTGCATTGTTTTACATTGCTCTTGGGCTAAGCCTGACAACTGTCCTTCTGAAATGTCACACGGCCCAGGAAAAAAACAGAATCAGTTAAGGAATTGCCAATGGATGCTACATGCTTTTACACTGGCAGAGGGACAAGCTGCATTAGAATAAGCAGAACAGCAGCACTGAATACCATGGAAAACTTTTTTTAAGGATGCTTTTGGTCTGGCATTATCAAGATGGTACTTGTGAGAGTGTAAAGTTCTGCAGCTTTCTCCCTGTGTGGAACATCAGCACATATATGGGATTGATGGGACTTCAACCACGGACTCATGGCTTCCATCTAAACTTTTTTAACCCTTATGCCACTGTTTGTACCTTCTTGCTTTCCTTCATGCAGTTCCACAGAACAATGAGCCATTTGTAGAACACACGATCTGAAAAGCCCACTGGTGTTTACACTACCTGTTTCTGAAGGAGTTCCATTTCCCTCCTTTCTTTCTCTTCCTTTTCTTCAGCCAAGCGGCGTAGCTCTTCGTCTTTCTCCTGTTCCTGTTCTGCTTCTTTTTGCTTCCTTTCTGCCTCATGGTTCTGAGCTTCCGCCTCTCGGCGTGTTCTTTCCTCAGCTATCTTCTGAGCCAAGGCCTCCTTCTTTTGTCTAACGGAAACAATGGTGCGTGTTAGACAAAGGCATGGATGGGTAAAACTGGCAAAAAAAATTGTTTTAAACAAATAAAACACCTGTTTTAGCATGTCAGATCACCCATGCCTCTAAAAATGAATACATGATACAGAGTGGAATGGAAAAAGGAAGAAATGCTTCCTCTTCTCACTTTATCTGAGGTAAACTGAAGGTTATACTTGGATTAATTGGGAAATTTCCTTAAACAGAATCATGAGAAATTTGAAATCTTGCTTGGTGCCAGAAACCAAATTATAGTATTTCTGTGGAAGGATATCTAAGACTGCATTGAGCAAGTCTAACAAGATTCACTGTAGCATAGAGATTAAGGGATTGGGCTACAAGCAGGAAGAGCCATATTCTAGCCTTCCTTCAGCCATAGAAGCTCATTGGCTGACTTGGAGCCAGCCACTCTCTTAGCTCAACTTTCCTCACAGGTTTGCTGTGGTGAGAAAAAAAAAATAGAAGAAAAGCTGCTTAAGTACTCCACCTTAAGCTCTTGAACGAAAGGTGGGATATAAATCACCTAGCTAAAGAAGTGGATTCTGAATTACTGGTTTTACTTTTCTCTCTTGAGACAGAAAGACGCCGTTTATGTAGAGAACACGAGTAAGAGTGTTCATATTTCTAACACTACTGCATCATTTCAGGGTGCAGGTGGCACAAACTTGGATATATTGCTGGAAGGGTTGATGAGAATGCAAACTCCATGAATTTGTTGAAGTCAGAACAACCTAAGAGGCACTAGAGTGGCTTTTTCTAACATGACGACCCTCCAGCATTTTGAAATACAACTTTTATCTCCCAAGCCAACATGGCTGAAATGATGGGAGTTTACCTTGATACAACTGGATAATAACAGGTTGAGAAATGATGCAGTCCTTTTGAACATCTGCACCATACTGTTCATTTACTTATTTGATTTTTTTATCCATCTTTATTATTCTATAAGTAATTTAAGGTGGTATATATACCTAATACTCCTTTCTCTTTCTATTTTCCCCACAAGTTCTCTGTGAGGTGAGTTAGGCTGAGAGAGAGTGAGTGGTCCAAATTACCCAGCCGGCTGTCATGCCTAAGGTAGGATTAGAACTCATAGTCTCCTGGTTTCTAGGCCAACACCTTAATCATCACACACATCTGACTCTTAGTTAATCAGTATCATCAATTCTATACCAATTATCACATTAATTTTATAGAATGTAGATTGCATAAAATCTATATGATCAGCACAATCTATACAAATTATCACATTATACTAAATAGTATAATCTCTATTTTTAAAGAGAAGAAGGAATGGCTTAGAAAGACAGGAGGAAGAGCCACTAGTAAGGCAATGGTCAAATAATTTTTCAAAGAAAATAATTTGAGAACACATCTTGGACAGGTTCCTCCCTAATTCACATGAAGATAAAGGGAGGAAACAGGAAGCACATTCAGACTTACAAGAGCCTGTTACTATAGCTGTTACAGCTATAAAAACAGGCCTGTCTATACGGCATTAGTTACTTAGTCTGGTCTACATTGTTGGGTGGACACTATTCCAGACACTTATATATCTTTTAACAGCCTGCTTTGCTAAATCATGGAGATGAATAGAATGTAAACTTTATACAAATTCTTTGTTTGGGGTGTGTTCAAAGAAGAGATCCAAAAGTGCATTTTCTCCATTAGGCAACTGTGATTTGATCACCTTTCGATCTCTTCCTGCTCCCTTCTTTGCTGCTCCTCGCGTTCTCGTTGCTCCCGGGCGAGTCGCCTTTTTTCACTAAGCAACCGGGTTGCTTCCTCTGGATCTGTTGTCCCTGCTGAAGATTTGCTGCAGATGGGAGATGGTGAAGCTGCTGAAGGAACAGAGGGCATAACCGGAACAGGACCTAGAAGAAGAGTCAGGTTTATACCACCAGAGTTGGTTTTTTAAAAAGCCATGTACAATAAAGAACATCTGGAAAAGGAAAATTATAAAATATGAAAATATCATTTACTAGTTGAGGTTGACAAGTGGGTGGTGGGTTCAAAGCAAACAAATGTAAAAGACCTGGGCCAAAAATTACAATTGATGAAATTTAATGTAGTAGTACTAGTACTAAATAATAATAATAACAACAACCAGTGCAGGTGGTTATTAATGGTCTTCAAATACAGACTCTGCAAAGAAGTGGATGAAACCATCAATCACATACTGAGCTGTTGCAAGACAATTGCTCAGACTGACTACAAACAACGTCACAACACAGTCGCTCAGATGGTCCACTGGAACTTGTGTCACAACTACCATCTGCCTGTAGCAAAGAACTGGTGGGATCATAAGCCTGAAAAAGGGGCTGAAAATGAGCCTGCAAAACTACTGTGGGACTTCTGAAAACAGACTGACAAAGTTTTGGAACACAATACCCCGGATATCACGATTGCGGAGAAGAAAAAGGTGTAGATCGTCGACATTGCCATACCTGGTGACAGCAAAATCGATGAGAAACAACTTGAAAAAAATCACCAGATATCAGGACTTGAAAATCGAACTCAGAGACTCTGGCATAAACCAGTGCAGGTGGTTACAGTGGTACTCGGCACACTGGGTGCTGTGCCTAAAGACCTAGGCAAGCACTTGAAAACAATTGGCGCTGACAAAATCACCATTGGTCAGCTGCAGAAGCCCACCTTACTGGGATCTGCTCGCATAATCTGCAGATACATCACACAGTCCTAAACACTTGGGAAGTGTTCCACTAGTGATTTGTGATACGAAACCCAGCATAGTTATCTCGTTTGCTGTGTACATTGTTGTTTTTGTATTAAATAATGATGATGATGATGATGATGATGATGATGATGATGTATTTATTCCATATATACTGTACGACAACCCATTCTATATACAAAAATAGGAGTAAATGGGTCAAATGTTTTTTGTGGGAAGAGAGCCAACTTACCAAGGCTTCCTGAAAGTTAGGGGGGGGTAGAGCCCTGCCAAACATTAGGGGAGGGTGTTTCACAGGGCAGGGGCTGCTACGAAGAAGATGTGCTTCCTAGGTCCTACCAGATGACATTTAAGAGAGAGAACTGGAGTGAACCCACCTATCTAGTGCAGGGCGAAACTCACGAATCCAGCCCGCGGGGTGTTTAAATTTGGCCCGTGGGCCAGTCTGGAAAGAGCAAAAGACTGGCCCGCAGTACCTCTGGTAGTCAAAATGGGGCATGGGGGCTGCGTATGAACCCCTGGACCCCATTTTTGGCCTGGATAGGCAGTCCCTTAAATAACCTGACCCTGTGCCATTCAGGATTGTAAAGTGATAAACAACACCTTGAATTGCCAAAAAGAAGCCAATACAGCAGCAGTGTAATATGGGAAACCACCAGGTGCTCAGAATTATGCACAGAATTGCTACATTCTGGACCAGTTGCAACTTCTGAGTGGTCTTCAAGGGAAGACCAATGGACAGCACATTGCTGTAATCCAAAAAGAAAGTGGCCAAAGCATGAATGATTGTGAACAAGAACAACTGGTGTGCACAAGATGAATCTGTAGAAAGACATCCTAGCTATGACTTCTTTAATAGGAACAATGAGCTTAGGAAGAGTCCTGAATTCCATACAAGCTCTGTTCAGGGGAATGCTATCTCACTGAGCAAAGACAACACAATGTCAAACCCTGAGGGTCGGTGTGGGGACAAAACACAAAGCCACTCTGTCTTGCTAGGGTTGAGTCAGAGATGGTTCCTGCCCAGTCACTGGGTCAGCTTCTAGCTTGTAACAGCATTCCTAGCTGGGTATATCTGAGTATCATCAGCACACTGATGATATGATCTAAGTGCTAGAGCCCACTGTAACTACATAGCCAAAAAGGCGTTAAGAGTTGTTAACCTAATCTTACGTAGCTTTTTCTCTGGTAATATTACACTACTAACTAGAGCAGGGATCCCCAAACTTTTCGACGCCGCGCCCGGTTCTGACATCAGCTGGGCGCCGCGCCCGGTATCAAGCGTCAACTGGGCGCCGCCATCTTTTATGACAAAAAGGCGCTTCCGGTGACGTCACCGAAGCGCTGTGCATAAAAAAGATGGCGGCCAGCGCTTCTGGTGAGCTTTTTCGGGTAGAAATGGCTTTCTACCCGGAAAAGCTCATCGAGCGCTGGCGCCGCCATCTTTTATGACGAACAGCGCTTCTGGTGAGCTTTCTACCGGAAAAGCTCACCAGAAGCGCTTTTTACCAAAAAAGATGGCGGCGCCCAGCAACCAGCGGCCCGGTAAGGCTTGTTCCAGCGGCCCGGTGCCGGTCCGCTGGACCGGCGGTTGGGGACCCCTGAACTAGAGCATACAAAACATTTGCTAGACCAATTATTGAATACAGCTCATCAGTCTGGAACCCACATTACGTATCTGATATTAACACAGTTGAGAAAGTCCAGAAATATTTCACAAGAAGAGTTCTCCACTTCTCTACTCGTTGCAGAATACCTTATGCCACCAGACTTGAAATTCTAACCTAGACCTAGAAAACCTAGAACTACGCCGCCTTCGGTCCGATCTAAATATAGTATATAAAATCATATATTGGAATGTCCTACCTGTCAATGAATACTTCAGCTTCAACCATAACAACACAAGAGCACACAATAGATACAAACTCAAGGTTAATTGCACCAAACTTGATTGCAGGAAATAGGACTTCAGCAACAGAGCGGTCAATGTCTGGAATACTCTACCTGACTCTGTGGTTTCTTCCCCAAACCCCAAAAACTTTAACCTTAGACTGTCTACTATTGACCTCACCCCTTTCCTAAGAGGTCTGTAGGGGGCGTGCATAAGCGCACCAATCATGCCTACCGTCCCTGTCCTATCGTTTCTTTTCATTTTTCTTATTCGTATCCATCTCATGTATTCATAATTATGTTTATACTTATACCTGTTATCTTGTAAGCAATTGATTTATTTATTGTAAGCAATAAATAAATATTGCATTCTGTGCTGTTGAATGACCTCACCCAGTGGTTTCATGTACTTATTACAGAACAGCAGCAGCAGACCTGCACCCCGAGGTATCTCACACTTCAGGGGCCTAGGGCCTGATCTTTTCACTAATCGTTGACACTCAATTAATGTAATAACTTCCTATGATTTAATAACCCCATGTACATTTAAAATTACAATTTCCCAGTAATTTTGGGAGAGCTTTGGAAGACCCAATACTTTAGTGAGACCACAGGCAACTTTGGTGATAGACAGGTTGTGCACTCCTGTGGGCCATGGCTTAATGAGGAGGATGTAGCTCTATTAAGTCAGAATTGCCATTAACAAGAGAATTATTGCCCAAGGAGATCTTAAAATCTGAAATTATCACTCGTTAGAACATGTAGTGTATGTGACTATTATGACAAGTATTTCAATTTAGTCATTTAAATTATATTCCACTTTGATTTAAAAACAAAACAAAACAAAAGCTTATAGTCCATCTTTAAACAAATAGTCCCAGTGATTTCATGTGGACATCTAGGTCCATTCTAGCCTGTGATCCTGGTAGTTTCTCTGCTCTACCATTTAACTAGTAACCAACTCTGCTTAGCTTCCCAACCTAAACCATTGGAAATCAACCTGTTAGAATTACCCACATTGATTCAAAGCAATATCCAAAAAGCTACATACTGAAAAGGGAGCAAAGCACTTAATTGGCTAAGGAACATTTTGGAAGGCTGATAACCTGATCCTTACTTTGAGTAGACTCTAGTTTACAAGACTCTTCACTTGTAGCTACTCTGGGATTTGAAGCTGTTTTTTTAAGGTCTGACTTTTGTCCAGTTATCTTCTCAGATTCCTGCAGAGTTCCCTTTTTCCCATGTTTTGGTGGACGAATGTTGCCAGGGGAAGGAGGGCGAGTTTGAATGGAAGGCGTTTTGGAAGATCCGGATAGCAAAATGACCTTTCTGGGTGTTCCTGGCAGAGCAGGCATCGATCTGGAGGCATGCCTATTTGAATCACAGAGGGACAGCAATCACAACTTAGATTTAGACTTTGAATAACTTTATTGTCACTTTAAATCAGAGGCCTCCAAACTTGGCAACTTTAAGACTTGTGGACTTCAATTTCCAGAATTCCACAGCCAGCTTTGCTGGGAGTTGAAGTCCACAAGTCTTAAAGTTGCCAAGTTTGAGGACCCCTGCTTTAAATCTACACTAATCGGCATACATTAAAATGAAATTTCATTGCATACAGCTCTCAAAGGGTCACCACCTCCAATAGATACTACATAGTCATGTCAAAAATATAAACAAACAAACAAATAATACAAATTATGCATATACCCACATACCTACATATATTATATGACACAGGGAAACAACACAGTCTAGTTCGGATGCATATATGTACATTTAGATTATTTATATTATATTGTTGAGTTACAGTTACTCCATTTTATTGCTTTGAAACATTTCCCCATCTCTATCCATTCTTCCCTACTCTTTTGAAGCTTTGAGAGGAGTGGGGGAAAAGAACCTATCTGAGAAACATCATTTTATCTTGTACAAAGAGGACCACAGAAAGATATTATGCCTCAATGAGGCACAGCTTAGTACACTTTGCTAAAGATTTATTAAAATTTATCTGCTTTTTTTCTCAAAAAAGAACAGGGTTCTGCTTCAGCTAGAAATCAGCAATGTGGTACCATTTTCATAATCCCAAAATGACTTTGACTGGGCTTTTTTTTGGGGGGGGGGAGCCTTGATTCACATTAGAGTAATCCACTTTTGAAGGTAAGATACTTTCAAAACAATTTGTGATATTACAATGGCTACTGAAAGAGAAAAGATAGGAGTTTCCTAGTTTTAGCATTGCCTGCTTTGCTATAAGACTTCTATTCAACATCTTTATCTTGCAAAGGCTGTAGAAGGGGAACAAGAGATTATTGCTGTGTGTGCACAAAAACTATGACTGAAATTGCTAATCTATATATTTGGAGATATTTTTGAGGTGCTTGGATAAGAATAGCTATTTAAGCAATGAATGGGTCTTTAAGATACCTATTGCTTTACTATTGAGAGTTAGCTATGATTGTTTGCAGAGTCTAGAAAGGGAAACCACAGAACACTCTTCTTAGAGAAAAGAACTTCTTCTATATATATGCCCCTGTGATTTCTGTTTGTAGACAGAATTTCTAGAAATATTTGATGACACAATTTGGACTAAGGTACTTTCCCCTGATTGATGATCACTAAACATACCTGCCTACAGACATCATCATTCCCAAGGGGAATGATGATTGGGAATTACTAAATTGGGAAACTTGGTTTTAAGATCCCACTGACTGTCCATCAAGACTGGAGAAAAAAATCAGACTAGGGGTGATCCGTTAATACAGGGGTCGCCAATCATTTGGACCTCAGGGGCCACCAAACTCATCATTTTAAATTCCACAGACCAGAGACCCTAGGAAAATCCCCAAAAAAGTCTGCAGGAAAATTCCTCATCCCATTTTCCTACCGATTGATCGTTCTTTATTTGGGATTGCAGGGTACCATTTCCATCTCCGTTCTCAGGGAGAGAGAGAGAGGGAGGGAGGGAGGGAGGGAGGAGGGAGGGAGGGAGGGAGGGAGAGAGACTTTTGGCTTTAAGCAAGGAAAGTAGCAGAAGTCTTTCTTTCTCTCCCCCAAACTCCACCAGAATGGTGCAGCCTCTTGGTGCAGGATGCCTTGCAGGGTCCAAAAGACTAATTTCTGGGGGAGTTTGGGGGAGAGAAAGAAAGACTTTTGCTGCTTTTCTTGAGTGCAGCCAAAAGCAGAAGAAAGAAGGGGAAAGAAGCAGGCCGGTGGCCAGGTGAGGCGCAAGGGGCGACTGGGGAAAGTTCCCCTCCTCCGCCCTTTCCCCCTCCCCTCACTACCTCGTGTTGTTTACAATGCAAGCGATGCAAGCCTTGTGTTCCCGCGGGCCATGTGGGTGGCTCAGCCTTGTTTTTCCGCGCAACCTGGATTAATTGCTTTGGGGGGGGGGGCTTTGGGGGTAACATTTGTGGACCACCAAAATTTTCTCGAGAACCACCAATGGTCCCCGGCCCACTGGATGGCAACCACTGCTTTAATATATGTATCTTCTTCCTATTTGTATAGCCAACTGTTTCTTTCATGTTCATATATCGCCAACTGATTCCTACAGCAACTATACAAGATGCAAATAAAACTAAGATGAAATAAAGGCTAATACTAAGTTACTTACCAAGCAGCTGGTTTATTTCTGAAGGCAGATGGTGAACGGGTTCTTCTTTTACCAGATGAAGGATTAGTTGATGAGAGTCCTCTTTCCTTTCCTTTTCTGCTACTCTAATATTGAGCAAATAGGACAAATGAGGCATTTTGCATAGCCACAGAAAGAAAGCCACCTTATTAAATGCACCTAGAAATAAAGATTTGCTATTGCAAATTACTGCTATACAAATGTTAATTATCCTTCAGTTTCAAAAGAGGATAAAAGATTGGACTCGTGATATGTAATTGTTGTTCTGTTTTAATTTGCATTTTGTGAGGATAGTGTTCCGTATCTTCTGATTATTTGGATTGAACCCTTATTTTAAGCCATTCCATTTTTGTTTGTTTACAATTTGATTTGTAAATCCCACCATTATGGTTTATGAATCATTATTTATGGCCTAGCACTATCCATGAATGCAGAGATTTTGACTAATTGAATAAACAATGTCTTTGCACAATCTGGTAATGCTTTGCTTAACCATGAGTTATCCTCACAGACACTGTGAAAAGCTACCATTCCCAAACCATAATGGATGATTCAAGCAATTCAATACATCAATTCCAAACACATGGCTTTTGAGTTCAGTGAAATGTGTTTCTGATTTGCCCTATATTTAACCTAGCCCTGTAAATATTTTTACAGTTTTCAAGAAAAAGAATGATCCCTTTTGATTGCAGTTTATATCAACTCCACCTGGTAGGCCGTACCAAGAAATGAAATAGTGGATAAAATTACTTTTATTGACATTAGCTATAATAATAGAATCTGGCACATCTGATTGTGCTGTACCTCATCCCTCCTTAAACTTCAGTGAATTAGGAAGTCCCTGTCTGAGTCACTTATGAGCACTATATGAAACATATTTCACCCCTCAAGTATCTTGCAAATCTCTATCAAGACCATTTTTCTTACTCTATAGTTTATAACACATTTTAAAAGGTCAACTTAAAAACAAGAGGAACTGCCTCTTACTCAGCCTAGCTCCAGCAGCATCCAGAACTATGGGTTATCCAACACATAGTTGTCGTATTGTCACTCTATGGCCCAGTCACATTTTGCCAACTGTCATCTTACATCTTTTTGACTACCATTTCATGGACACCGCTTAAATCAACTCTCTTGATTTCAAGCATGAGCCTTTTACAGATGATGATGATGGGATTTGTCTGAGCACTTCTGTGCACAAAGCATATAACTTGCAATGCTTTATGCTTCCCTTAAGATCTATCAATTATATAAACTTTGTATCTGGAAATGTCTTCCTAATCTTTTCGTTCATTTTTAAGCACAAGCTGTTAATTCAAAATGTAAAGCTAATGAATCAACCCATGTTCCCATTCTCGTGAAATTTTCACAAACAATAGGCAGTTTACTAGGTGAAAAATCCTTTTAGATCACAAAAACTTTGCTAATAAACCAGAATCATTATGGTAGTTTAACGCACACATCTTAATATGCAAATAGTATGATTTCATGTCCACATTTTTCCTCTGTATTAATTACTTTCCTATGATAAGGAAAAGAACCTAGGTATTCAGGATTTCATCAAAGGTGCAAGCTTATTCCCAATTTGGGAACTTACCCCGGCTGAATGTGTGGTCCTTCGCCGTCTAGCCTCAGGGGCTGTGCCAAACAGTTTTGCTCGGTCTGCTGGACTTTGGCAACTTACGGCCTTGAAGGAGAGAGGGCTGATTGGGCTGCAAGATGCTGAACGAGGACAAATGGGGATAACTAGGGTATTTATTTTTTTTCCCATATATATATTTAACCAAACACATAGAAGGAAACCCAAGAGACAGGAGCAGGAACCAGAAGCAGGAACCAGAGATAAAGAAAGAAAAAACGAAAGAAGGAAAGTATTACTATACAAACAGAGAAAAAGCAGAATGCTTAGAACTATCCTGGGATTATCTACAAATTAGAGGCCTGAAATTACATTTCTTCCTATTTAAGCAGAAATATGGTCTATCAAAATACAGAACTGTACAAAGGTCTACCTAAGAATAAATCCCATAAGGGTATTTATTCCCAGAACTGCAGGATTAAAATACTTATGCCTCCATTTATGCCATCCAAAACAGCTCTCTGGTACAATAGATTCAATTCTTATTCTATTAGGTCTAATCTAATTCTTCTTTTATATGAATAATTAAGTTGAAAGCAACTAGAACATCCTACATTAATTCTGTTGCTTCAGCTATGAAAGTACTCATTTCCTAAAGGACCATTAAGACATATTAATTTTATTCATTCAATTTATATAAAAATGTAACTTTTGTCAAATCTGTCTGAGTTAAATTCATATAAACATGGTACTTCTTCTTTGTTAAACTACATATATGAGAAATTGAGGCATATTTGAATCGGAATCTGATTATGAAATAATAGGTATCATGTTGGGAACTATAAAGTAATTTTGATTTACTGAAAGTTCTGTTTTACTGAATCAGTAATTTTAGATGTTAATACCTAATTATATCTAAAAACCATGTTCATAGAATGGTCAATTTAATATATAAGTAGGACAGGTATGGTTGCAAGATTTCTCTAAAACATGATGGGGAGCTTGTTAATGGAGGCAGACACTCTTTGCTGTTGAAATTAGATAATTTTCTACTGAGATTTACAGAAAAAAGCAAGAAGAGCTAGAAAAATGGAAGGAGAGAAAATAATGCAGACTATTCCTTGAATCAAGATTCAGACAACAGCCAAGCCAACCCAAAATTTTCCAAAGCAAAATTTAAAAGACTGCATACTTTGAAAATGATATAACTGAGGAGGGAATTGATTGACTTTTTACTTTTACCTGCATCTCCAGATAAAGTTGCTGCACTTTTACTCCTAGCCAAGAATGAATGAGTTGGGGTCAGAAGCCTGCTAACCATGTTGCTTTCCCATGGACTTAGCTGCATACGTCGAGCTGAATGCCATCATATAAGTGAGAAGTTAGTTCAAATGTCTTTCACAGAGAATCACATTACAGTTCTGAATTAAACTCTGACCTCATTACATGTAAGTGTTTATTAAGAACATTGGAAAGACAACTGATCATTAAATAATTCATTCATCTTGCCTTTCCATTTCAGCAATTATTTCCAAAAATACTTGCAAGAAATTTGACATCACATGTTACAGAAACCTAACAAATTGGGCCTAATTAAAAAATATAAATATTGAAAGAACAACAGTACAATGTTAATTATTATTCACACAAAAAGAAAGTGCTCCCAAATACATTTCCCATAATTAACCACAAACATAAAGAAATCATTTACTGTGAGCTACTTCAGCGGCTCTAAAGGCAGCAGATTAAGCACAGATGTGTTACACTGCATCTAATTATGTGCAGAAAATGAAACCATGGAGAAGAGTGGAAGTTGCCTGCCTCTGAGGCAGAGGAGATGCAGACTTTTCCTTTATTTCTTGCTACAAGTGGGAGAACACAGCCTGCCATGGATTTGCTGTTTGTTAAAGAATGTCGTGATGCTCATAAAAAAACCCACTATTTTTGATATGGCATCATCCCTAAAATCAGTTTAAGTCTACATCCAACATGTTTATTTGCAAGAAGTACCAAAAACTGAATGTGTTCAAACTTACCATGAAAATAATTCTAAGTTATTACGTATCAAAACAAATATCTCTTTATATTAAACATGAAAACATTTTGTTAATTGTGTGCACAATTTACATATATTTCACCAAGAGGAGTAGATCCTCCCAAAGGAAAGGCAAAGTTCAATCCTGGATGTATCATCAGGTATTTCAAACTGGATTTCTTTGAGGACTGGATCAGCATTGAAGTTCTCCTCTGCGGGCTGGGGGGGGCGGACGGATGCCTCCTACAGCATCCTGCCGGCCAAAACGGGGCACACAGCCTCCCTGCACCTCATTTTCACCCCCTCCCATGGTCTCCTGCAACACTCTGCTGGCCAAAAACGGGCCGCGTGGCCTGTTTTTCACCCATTTTTGGCCGTTTTCAGCACATTTTCGGCCTTTTTTGGGCCCGGTTTTGGCCATGGAGGGTGAAAACAAGGTGCGGGGAGACTGCACACAGCCCATTTTATCCTCTGGAGGACTGCGGGCCAGTCCCTTGATATTTCCAAGCTGGCCCCATGGGCCAGATTTAAGCACTCCACAGGCCTGATTTGGTTCACGGGCTGAGTTTGACACTCCTGTTTTACATTAATCTGAACATCCTTTATGTGTGTATTTATGTGTACGTGTGTGTGTGTGTGTGTGTGTGTGTGTGTGTGTGTGTATGAAAAGATAAGAAATCATTATCCCATGTAATGATATAATGCATTTATAAAACATGTTCTATAATGAATTACTATAAAATAGCTTTTACAGTTAATAGAAACATATTCAGGCAAAGTATATAAAACTCAAAATGTATTAAGAATGACTCCATTAAGCACATTATTGGTCATTAAATGTGTATCTTTAACCAATGTAGATAAGGAAGCATGAAGTCAAATACTATAGCAAAATCCTAAGGAATACTACTGGAATTATTATTTCTTCTCTCTGACTGATATAATTAATGGACATCTAAGATTATATTTATTGCTACTTCAGTTACACACATTAAATTCAATAAACTGTTCTCTAGCAATGAGAAGAGAATAACAAGGACCAAATGAGTGATGGAGCATGACAACACTATCTCTTCTTCCTTCTAGGAGCACTCTGAAATTTAAGATAATAACTACACATCGGATAGCCAGTTTGATGCAGTGGTTAAGGGATCAGGCTAGAAACTGGGAGACCATGAGTTCTAGCCCAATCTTATACACAAAGCCAACTGCATCATCTTAGCCCAGTCATTCTCTCATAGCCCTAGGAAGCAGGCAATAGCAAACCACTTATAAAATCTTACCAAAAAAACCAACAAACACACCCAGTCTATAGGCATTTGTCCAGGCAGTGACCAGGAGTCAACACTGATTCAAGGTCTATGGAGATTCTCAATCATCCAGGTCATTGTTGTCCCAAAGGTTCTTTTTCAAGAGGCAACTAGACTTTCTGGTTTTTCTTAATTTCATTCCATGTCTTAATAAGGAAAAGGGAAGATTTTGCTGGTCCGAAGTTACTTCATTATGGAGAGCTAGTTCTACTCCAACAGTAGCACCAAGTCTGCCATACAATCTCAGCCGTTTGGTCTGTGTGTGCCCTTGAATCCCGAAGGCGCTTTTTCAAGAGCTCTGAAGAAGCATCTTGCATGAGAAGCGAAACATCTTCAAAGAAAACCCAGAAAGTCCAGTTGTCCCTTGGAAGAGCATATTTGGGCATAATGACTCAAGGGCACACACATACACACAAACCAAACGGCTGAAGTTATATGGCAGTTTTTAGGCTGTAATACTGCAATAGTGCATTCTAACTACCAAGATTCATAAGTAACACAAATTTGCATTTCATAATCATAAAAACATAAATTTACCTTTCACCTTATCCCTAAAAGTATGGTCCCTGACTACAGTACAAAATGGTTGTCCTCCTTTGTTTTAATATGAAAGCGGAAACATTGTGTTTGGTTTTTGAGAAGGAGAATAAATTACCGTGTTTCTCACATAATAAGGCCGGGCCTTATTTTTTTTTGAGCCCCGAAAAAACGGCTAGGCCGTCTTTTCGGGGGGTGACTTAATTCCCCCCCTTGCATCCTCGCCAACAGCCGCTCCTAACGGGTGATCATGGCCAAGCACAGAGAGCTCCCTACTCCCACCTTTGCTGCAGACACCTTTGGCACCCGCCGCTGTTGCTTTCCCTTCTGCCCATTCCGCTGCCACGTTTGGAGCTGCCGCTTCCGTGATTGGAGTGCCGCCGCCATTTGGAGCTCCAAACACGGAAGTGGCAGCTCCAAACATGACGGCGGGCGATCTTTTTATTTTGGTCCGCGCGAAGTTCAAAGCGAGCAAGAGAGGGAGACTGCGATGCCTCCATCCGAGATGGCAACCTCACTAGTGGATCACAACGTGGCTGGAAGCCCGAATCGGCGGGATACGATGGCGATCTTTTTGGAGCGAGAGGAAAGGGAGAGAAGAGTTGCGAGGCGTAATTTGCAGGAGGAAGTGGGTGTACCCCATGGCAGGGAGCCCAAGGAAGAAGGGCTGGTAGGCAATGGAGAGCGTCCCGTAGCTCCGGAAGCAGCCTAGAGACGCGTCCGGGAAGAGGCGCAGATGCTGCCTTGTAGTCCACAAGCCAACTGCGTGTGCCGCCTTTAGTTATGTGCGCTCCGCGCTTTGGCATCTCCGTGTGATCACGACCTGTCCTTTCCACCTGGCGCCCTTGCTGCTTTCTGGCTCTTTAGCAAGGCATCGCGGTCTCCCTCTCATGCTCGCTCTGAACTTCGCGGACCAAAATAAAAAGATTGCCCACCGTCATGTTTGGAGCTTCTGCATTTGGAGCTTCCGCCGCCATTTGGAGCTCCAAACAGCAGCAGTGCTCCAAACACGAAGCCGGTTGCTAAAGAGCCAGAAAGCAGCAAGGGCGCCAGGTGGAAAGGACAGGGTCGCGATCACACGGAGATGCCCAAAGCGCGGAGCGCACATAACTAAACGCGGCGCACGAAGTTGGCTTGGGGACTACAAGGCAGCATCTGCGCCTCTTCCCGGGCGCGTCTCTAGGCTGCTTCCAGAGCTACGGGACGCTCTCCGTTGCCTACCAGCCCTTCTTCGTTGGGCTCCCTGCCGTGGGGTACACCCACTTCCTCCTGCAAATTACGCCTCGCAACTCTTCTCTCCCTTTCCTCTCGCTCCAAAAAGATCGCCATCGTATCCCGCCGATTCGGGCTTCCAGCCACGTTGTGATCCACTAGTGAGGTTGCCATCTCGGACGGAGGCATCGCAGTCTCCCTCTCTTGCTCGCTTTGAACTTCGCGCGGACCAAAATAAAAAGATCACCCGCCGTCATGTTTGGAGCTGCCACTTCCGCGTTTGGAGCTCCAAATGGCGGCGGCACTCCAATCACGGAAGCGGCAGCTCCAAACGTGGCAGTGGAATGGGCAGAAGGGAAAGCAACAGCGGCGGGTGCCAAAGGTGTCTGCAGCAAAGGTGGGAGTAGGGAGCTCTCTGTGCTTGGCCATGATCGCCCGTTAGGAACGGCTGGTGGCGAGGAATTCCGGCCCGCCGGGCGCTCCTAACGGCAAGTCTCCCCGCCCTTCCCCCTTATTTTGCATATTTTAAAATAGGCCTAAATTTGGGGAGAGGGGCTTAATTTGATTTTATGCCCAAAAACATGGTGGGGCTTCCTATTGGTGGAGGCCGTATTGTTGGAGAAACACGGTACTTATCTGATATGTAGTATTTTATTGTCAGTGAGACAATATTTCAAAGCTAATAGAATTGTCAGTTTGACAATTATAAATCATAGACATGTACTTATTTCCATATGTGGAGAAAAACACATAATTCGCTAACATAAACAATCATATGGCAATAAAGATTATATCATGCATATAATCTAGTTGACAATATGCCTCATTCAATTCAGTGAAATTTTCTATCAGACATATGTACGTTTACCAAATGGATGAGACTTTCCAAAAAGTTTCACATTATAATGGAAAACCTAAATAATTTTTGGTTTTATACACACACACACACACACACACACACACACACACACACACACACACAATCCTTCAGACATTTTGATTACCACTGAGCAGCTTTTAAAAATTCCTCTCTATATCCAATAAAAAGTAAGAACAATGAAAAGAATACTTGCTTTCCTTTTAAACAATATAGTTCAGAATAATCTCCCTGGGAAGACATGTAAGCATGTCAAGATATGAAACCAATAGGAAGATTGAATGCCCAGTTTCTTAGCCAAGGAATTATCAAACTGACTAACCAGAGTGAGATTCAAGAGCACTTTTTAATGGAAAAAATGTAGGGGGGAATAATCAAATGAATATGATCTAGTCCAATGATGATGCACAAAAATTAAAATATATTCCATGCACAATGGAGAAATGAGCAGATGCTCTATAACTTTTCTTTTAAAAAATCATTTACTAAAAAACCTGACAGAAGCACTGCTTTATGCATTTGTGTTTTTTTTTTCCTGTTCAAAAGATGGCTTTTTGTCCAAAGCCACATTTTGTTTCCTCTAATAATATAAAGGAAATTACTTAAGAGCTGCTCAAATTTTTCAAAACAATTATCATACGGAACACTTTTTTTGATTCTTTGTTTTCCACTTTTCTTCCAAACTGTACCTCTGTCTGGAGAATTTAGTAATGTTGCAGATGAGGAGGAGAGCCGCTTGTTAATGACTGGATCAACATGTTTCGAAAGGTTCATTGTTGAAACAGATCGCCTGTCTGGATCTAAAACAAATGGAAATAATGCTAATTGACAGCCCGCATGCAGTAATGTGATTTTGTAGTCCTCCAGAGCATAAATAGGAAGATTTGTTTTCTTATGCTTTGTGAGGATATATCAAGGGATTGTTTTTTTTAGGTGACTCAAAGATTGGGCACAAAATGGAATCCTATAGTTATCCTGCAATAAGTCCAATTGAGGGTTTACTGTTTAGAAGATAAATATAGGATTGCACACTTAATTTCAAATCGCAGCCAACCTCCTAATAAAACAGCAATGTTCTCTTTAATGAAACAAATGCAAATGAAGAATAAGAAATAAAGCAATGAGATTTAAAAGGGTTATTTCATTCATTGTACTGACATTCAAGATAATGCAGTAAACCTGAGGGAAATGAGAAATGAAATGAGTAATAAAACCAAATATTTTAAAGCCAAAAACATTTAATGGTAAGAGAGTCCTATGAACTAGAATCTCTCAGTATTATATGTCCTTGTATGTTCATATGGGAAAGCTATAGAAACAAGGCAGAAAGAAAGAAAACCATGGAATTTCAAAGTCAGGAACTTTCAAAATTAAAGAAGTTCCTGCGAGATTATTTCCAGGCACTTCTTGTGAAAAGTGCTATTGGCAGAATTCTGTGCAGCTCATGCATGCAATCTTACAGCCAGACCTACTTGCATTTTCAAAAATCTCACTGTTTTAGATTTTTAATAGCACAGTTATAGGTTATTTGGGTTGATGTTAATCCCCTTAAAAGCCATGGTGTGGAAAGGATTTTGATGCATTTAAATAAAACTGTTTTCCTTAGAGTGTAGCAAAAGTTTAATACTGTTGACATCTTAGAAACCAACGCTGCAGCCTTCTCTATCCTCATGCCTTCCAGGTAGGATGAGGCAGCTTTGAGCTATTCTGCCTGGAAATATTTGGGGTCACAGATCAAACACAGCTGAGAACAAACGCTATGCTAGTTGGGAATTCTGAGAATTATTGCCCCAAGTCATTTGGAGGATGTCAGATCGAGAAAAGGCTGCACCACTGAATGGTTATCTGGATAAATGTTATATAATCCAATTCACCATCTTTTTAAGCTTCATTTCTTGTAGCTTTGTGGGGGAACGTTCAACTCTTCCTTATCTTCTGCATGAAGTCCTTCAACTAGGATTTCCACTGTAGTGCACACTGCACACAATGTAATTTCCCTGTGTTATTTCTTCTCCAACTTGATGACTTTGCCTTTTTTTTTTTTTTAGAGGACAGTTGAGTTTTCAGCATGGATACATAGTGATGTGACCCAGCAGTCCTTTGACATCCTTTTATTCCTTTTTCAAAACAACATAAAGCCACTTTCCTCCAAAGCAAACATTTATTTTCCAAAACAAAAAAAAATAAATGAACAGGGGCATGGAGAAGAATGACACAATGGGATTCAGAGCAAAGAAAGGAAACCATGATAAGAGCTAGGAAAGATGCTGATGCAAATATTTCCCAGAGTCTTATGTGCCACCTGATCTGGAAATAGCGGGAAAGGTTCCTGAATGATAACCAGCGAGAATCCTTTTGAAGAATAGGTAGGTACAGAAGGCAATCCTGTCACAGGATTGTTTTTGCTTTTCTTAAAATGTTGGTGATGGTTTTTTTTTTTTAAATGCAGTGACAAATTGCACCACTGAAAAATACGAAATCATGCTGAAGATGGAATAATTAATAGTTTTCAAGAATAATCAATACATATTTTTAAAGCACTACACAATAAAATAAGTAATAGAAAAACAAAAATAATGGTTTTTTTTCTTGTATCCAATAGACTTTTTAAAACATTGTTTCTCAAGGTTAAAATATATTCCAAATAGGCAGCATTGCTTCAGAATTATACAAATGCATTTTGAGAAGTTGTGCCACATTCTTTAAGTCGCCCAGTAATAAATTCAGTAAACTTGAGGAAAAAGCGAGGGCTATCTATCAGCTCTAGTCTATGCAGTGTTAGACATGCACACAATCTACAAAAAGATGGATTAGGTATTGGCATACTGGTCCTATTTTGAGGAGATAACTACTTGTGATGAATTCAACAAATCATAGTGATTTATGTACCGAGTTTTCTAGCACCACCCAGAGATTTGAAGTGGTACTCCAAGCCTGCTAAATCGAGAAGGGTGAAGGATGATTCAACAAAATAACCTAGGACAGAATGCAAGATAATGATTTTTAAAAGTAAAGAGAAACTTAAAAGGCAGCAGTCAAGTTACACAAAAAAAAGCAAAAATAACAGGTAGAACGTTCTTATGAAAAAGACAACAATTTGATCTTGTAGCAGTGTCTACCTCATTTTAGTTGATGAAAATATATAAAGTTGTTCTAGTTAGTATTTGAATAGGAGAAAACATCAAGAAATGTAAAGTGTTCAATTAGGCTAGGCAATTTAAAAAAAACAATAGCAAGCCACTTCCATACTTTTGTCAAAAGAGCTCTGGATTGAAATGTCCATGAAATTGCTAACGACTGAATTTGTCTTAAAGGAGATTTTACCATTTTACTTATAATTTAAGAGCAATGATCAATGTTTTTGTCACATAACAAATGCAATAAAGACTGCTAGTGCATTTTCAAAGAAAGAAAATAAAGTATTAATAGAGACACAATTCTGCACAGCTCGAGTCCATCTATAACAGTGATGGTGAACCTTTTCGGCACCAAGTGCCCAAACCGGAATGTGCATGCATGTGTGTGCATGTGTGTGTGCCAGAGCACCAGAAACCCGAAGACCACAGGCGCATGTCTGTTTTTTGGCCATTTTGGGGGCCATTTTCTGGGCTGTTTTCAGGCTGTTTTTTGGGCCGTTTTCCAGCACTCCGGCTCCCATGAAGACCAAAAACCAGAAGGGCAGTTGGCAATGCCACATATGCCCACAGAGAGGGTTCTATGTGCCACCTCTGGCATGTGTGGCATAGGTTTGCCATCACGGATCTATAATAAGATCCTCCTCCATCAACTGAGGAGGACCTCCTATGTATCCATAAGACCTGATTGGGTAAAAACAGAGGAATTCCTCTAGTTTTTTTATGACATTTAGGAAACAGATGAATAGTATCTTTTTTTGTATGACCGATGGAATGGAGTTTCCTCAGAATTTGACTGTAGCGGAAGAGGACATTTATGCTTACGTTTTAAATATAGTAAGCTACCTATAGTTGAAGTCAGATACCAATGTGTACCTCTCCCCTATTTATTAAAATAGCCTAAAACTCACACAGAGACCTGAGAAAAGAGACTGGCTGCTTGAAATGAACAACAGAGGGGGGAAAATCGATTCAAAGCCAAGTTCATTAGAGGAAAGATAAATCAGTCTAAGAGCTTTAAATATTAATTAATAAGCAATACTGACTACTGGATTTTCCTCCCTATATAAAGGCTTTCACAGCTACAACAAAATATATTATCGGTTTCATTGCTTTATCAGAAATTATATTACTTATCTAAATATTTAATTAAATTCATAATTTTAAAAAGCTTGGCTCAAACAAACAGAATGCTAGTACATAGAAACAGACAAAGCAAATAATACAAATACATACAAATACAAATGAAGTTGGAAAGGAGGGATCAGATGTCCAAATATGAGATCAGTTTCTCATACTGGAAAGTTAAGCATAAAAGAAAGAGGCACCACACATCTGGAGACATATGCAGTTAAAGTCTACAAATGCAATTCAGTACGAAAAGAGGTGTTTTCAGTTAAACAACCCATGTATCTATTAGTATAGACACACACACACACAAAGGAGACAGAGTGAGATACCTGGCTTCCAATTTTACCTGCATTATTAACGCTGCTGCTACGATGAAGCGTACTTCCCCAGGACCATCTGTTCAGCTTTTCTTTTGGTTTCTGGCTCCTCTCAATTGTGCGGCGTACAACAGCTTCATGTCGTTCCTAATGAGATAGCAAACTATTACAACTGGCCTGAAGTGACATTGCCTTCATTTCATTCATTTTAATTTAAACTGATAAATGCAATCAATTGTATAAAATGTGCTCATCTTAAGGCAATCCAGTGAGAGGAGACATCAATGAATTCCTATATTCCCACTGTCTGTACTGCCTTGGTCCTAGCTCTTTTTCTACCCAGCTGCAATGAGGAACATTCAAGGAGACCTGTAAATAGCAGAATTCTAGTTCCCCAAGAAGAGTGAATGGGCTAACTTATATTGGCATGTGATGGCTAAATTTCACTGGAACCAGAGGTGGGGTGCTACTGGTTCTGCCCGGCTCTATAGAACTGGTAGCTCTGAAGAGCAGTAGACATTAAACCGGTTCTGTGTTTGTTGCTGTTTGGCCCACCCACCTGCCCGGGCTCTTACCTATCCTTTATTTCCTGCTTTTTCAACCTCAGTTGCTTTGCGCAACACAGCTGAGGTTGAAAAAGCAGGAAAAAAGTGGCTTTTCAAACGCTGTGCATCTGCGCATAGCACTTTTCAACTGTCCGGGCGGCACAGCTTAAGGTTTTTTACACACGCGCGCAAAACATAGTCACCAAACCAGTAGTAACACTGGTTGAATCCCACCCCTGACTGGAACCCATTATCTGCCCTGTTTTCACTGCTCCATATAGAAACTTATTGCCCCAAAGATCCTGTAAAGAACTTCTCCTACCTTGTCCTCCTCTATTCGCTGCTTCCGTTTTTCTTCTACGGCAGCTCGCCTTCTTTCTTCCTTTAGCCTCTGCTCTTCTAATTTCTTTTTACGTTCCTCCAGATGTTTTTCATAATGTTGCCTTGCTCTCTCCTCTTTTTCTAGCCAAGCAGCTTCTCTCGCTGCTAAAAGAATATCAAAGGGAATTTCACACATTTGGGGGGATATTCTTCTATGGCATGAATATTTAACTATGGCATGAATATTTAACTACCAATACCCCCATATTTAAAGAAGTTCATAGCATTCTGGTATTACAGCGTTATCATGAGATACGGAATAAATTTTATCAATGGTTGGAAATGGAAGAAGGAACCCAGAATAAAAAATAACTAGGATTCATAGAATGGAGAGTTGAGGTTATGTATGTAATTGTAACTGAATAGAATAGAAGAGACAAAAGTAAAAAATTAATAATACAGATGAGATTATGATGTCTTTATAAATGTATATACTGGATAGACTAACTGTATAAAGGTAGCAATGTATATATAATATTTATTTGATACTTTAGTATGTAAGGCAAGGATGATGCCAGGATGGTCGCACTGTGTCCAATGTTTTAATGTGTAATTAATAACATTTATAAATAAATAAACAAACAAACAAACTGGTGAGACCATAAAACAGAGAAAGTAATTGAAAATGAAGAACTAAAGTGCTCTGGGACTTTGGAATTCAAACCATCAGGCATCTGTCACATAACATCCCAGACTTAACCAGTGTCAATAAAAAAGACAAAAAAAGTCTGGATGGCGGACATCCATAAAGACCTAGAGACAGCAGAATAGAAGAGAAAGAACTGGAGAAGATAACAAAATACAAAGACTTGCAAACAGAAATAAAATGACAAAAGAAAATGAAAGTAATACCCTTAGTATTGGGTGCCCTGGGTACAGTCCCCAAACAACTGGCGCACCACTTGAACACCACTGACATTGACAAAAATCACCAATTTTTGGTCAATTGCAAAAGGCAGCTTTCCTCAGAACAGCTTACATCCTGCAACAATACCTAATACCATCAAACATCAACATCTGCCTAGCCCACGTCCTTGGGAAGGACTCAGTAGGTGGATAAAAATGTCAAATCCAGTCTGAACATCTGGATGACTGTGGGACAAATCAGAAATACAATTTCAGTTGCAATTGTAGGTCATAGTTCAACCATATGTTAAACACATAGCAATGCATCTTTAAAAACCATAATCAGTTGTCATCATAATTACAGCCCTTGTAAAAATATTTTTATTACTGTATTTTATTGAATGTATTTTTAACATGGAGTATAACCTGGAGATGTATTACAAGAGCTTTTAAATATTTCAAATAAACAATCATCAAATAAATGAACAGATGCATGATACTATGACTAAAATCCATTAAATAATTACAGAATTAAATAATCCATTAAATGAGAGCCAGTTTGGTATAATGGTTAAGGCGTTGGCCTAGAAACCAGGAGATTGAGTTCTAGTCCGATTTTAGGCATGAAAAACCAGATGGGTGACTTTGGGTCACTCACTGTCTCTCAGCCCAACTCACATCACACAGTTATTGTTGTGGGGAAAATAAGAGAAGAAAGACGTATTGGTATATTTGCCACCTTGAGTTATATATGAAAAAAAGAACAGGATAAGCATCTAAAAAATAAATACTAAAAGTTGAACCCCAAACACAATTTAATAAACTAAAATACAATTTTAAAAAATACAACTCAGATTTTTAAAAGTTCATTTAATGTTTTAGCAAAAAAGAAATGCTAAGACAGTCCTTCACTTTTAAGGGAGTAATAAAGCATATAATGAAAAGAAGTAAAGTAAAAAATGGTCATCTAGAATAATCCCAAGAACGTATTGTATATTTGGAGAATTCACACTGAAAAAAATCCCTGGGATTTATTTAGGTTTTATTAAGCTAATATTCCACTTCTTAAGACACATATTGCCTAAGTATCTTTCCTAAATGTCTATGTTCCTCTGTCCTGCAACTAGCTTTGTATCTCAATTCTTTCACATGAATATTCTAAACAGCCCTTAGAAACCAATCAAGAGATATCATTGTTAATCCAAAAGCATGTGTCAATTTAGATGAAACTGAGATATGTGCATAATGACTTGGGGTGGTATGCTTTGTATCCCCATGCACACAGTTCTTAATATAACCACATTTTTTGCACAATATATGTAGATGGTTAGCATATAAACTGAGAAAAGAGAAAGAATCAAGGAAAATACTACAGTTAATAGATTATCAAGGTCAAATGTGCCATGGCAATAAGGAGAAAAAGGCAATTATTCGAGACTTTTATGGACAACTATATAAGCAGGAGGATCTTGATTAGGAAAAAATTAAACAGTATTTACAAAATGCTAACCTACCTAAGATACCTGAAGAGATTGGAGAAATGTTAGAAAGCTCTATAACAATGATGGAATTAACCGAAGCATTCAACAGACAGAATAATGGAAAAGCACCAGGTCCAGATGGGCTTCCGGCAGAATTTTATAAAACATTACAAGAATCGTTGAGCACTCCACTGCTAGAAGTCATGAATGAAGTTATGTTAAATAAGAAAATACCTAAAACATGGCCAGAAGCTTATATTACACTTATTCCAAAAGAAGGGGCCGATCCATTACAAATTAAGAACTATAGACCTATTTCTTTATTGAATGCAGACTATAAAATCTTCGCTTCAATCTTGGCAGAAAGACTTAAAAAATACTTAAATAATTTTATTCACCCTGATCAGAATGGATTTTTACCAAAGAGACAAATTAAAGACAATATGAGGGTAATTCTGGACACTTTGGAATATTATGAGGCGCATCCTGAAAAACAAATGGCTTTGATATTCCTAGAAGCCCAAAAGGCATTTGATAATGTGAATTGGAGATTTATGCTATTATTATTGGAACAGATGGGCTTTGCTAGAAAATTCATTCAAGCAATAGAAGCCATATATTATAAGCAAACGGCAAAAGTAATGATAGAGGGAGAATTTACAGACTCTATTAATATAAGAAAAGGCACAAGACAAGGATGCCCATTATCACCTTTGTTATTTGTACTGACTTTGGAAGTGTTAAATAGAAATATTAGAGAGGACAAAAATATAAAAGGAATGAAAGTTAAAAAGGAGGAATTTAAATTGCAAGCCTTTGCGGATGATTTGGTTTTCATTTTGGAAGACCCTCTAGAGATAGCTTTAAAACTATTGGAAAAGATAGAGATGTACGGTGAGATGGCTGGTCTGAAAATAAATAAAGATAAAACAAAGATTCTGACAAAGAGCATGCTATTAAGACAAAGAGAAGAGTTGGCAGACCTATTAAAAATTCAAGTTACGAACAAGGTTAAATATTTGGGGATACACTTGACCTCAAGATGTATTACATTGAAAGAGAACAACTATATTAAACTTAAACAACAGATAGCATCTGATCTGAAGAAATGGGAAAACCTACAATTGTCATTGATAGGTAGAATTTCAACAATCAAGATGAATATTTTACCCAGAATTTTATATTTGTTTCAAACAATACCAATTAGGCTTGGCAAAGATTATTTTGAAGAATTAAATAAGATTGTGTTGAAGTATATATGGCAAGGTAAGAAAGCGAGAATAAAATTAAAACTCTTACAAGATGCTAGAATTAGAGGATGATTTGGCCTTCCTAATTGGGAGTTGTATTACCAAGCTGCAAATTTAATGTGGGCTAAGGAATGGATAACCTTAAGAAAGACTAGATTGTTGACATTAGAAGGACATGATTTATTACTGGGTTGGCATGCTTTTCTGTGGTATAAGGGAACTAAATCGCAGGGCTATTTTAGAAGGCATTATATACGGTAATCTTTATGGTTGAACTAGGAGAAAATTAAGAGACAATGTTATTTGAAAATCCCAGTCTGGTTATCAACTATTGAAGCTTTTTCTTATCCTATAACATAAAAGGAGGAACAAACAGTTAGATATGGGGAAATATTGGATGAAAAGGTGAACTTAGAACGATGCAAAATCTAGAAGAACAAGGTATAAAGATGAACTGGTTTTCATATGCACAAATACACTCAAGGTATCTTAAAGATTCTAAAACAGAGGGATTTTATGATAAATTGACTGATTTAGATAGGATTTTGACAGGTACTGATGAAAAAGTGATTAAAAAATTATATAGTTATTTATTGGAAATTAAACTAGAGGAAGAACAAGTTAAAGAAACGATGATTGCTTGGGGGAAGAATTTTGGATATGGGATTGATTTGGAGAAATGGCAAAAACTGTGGTCTCAAAATTATAAAATGACAATGTCAACAGCATATAAAGAAAATGTGTATAAGATGTTTTACAGGTGGTATTTTCCCCCAACAAGAATAGCAATAATGTTCAAGAATAAATCCGAAAAGTGCTGGAAATGTCATCAGATACCTGGCTCATATTACCATATGTGGTGGACTTGTGAGGATGCTAGAAAATATTGAACTAGAATTTGCATATGGTTGGAAAAAATGACAAAGAAACATATAGATTTGAAACCAGAGATTTTTTTATTGGGAATCTTACCTGATACATATAATAAAAATTTGAAGTATTTGATTGTAAATGTATTAACAGCAGCTAGGATTGTATTTGCTAAAAACTGGAAGAGCGAGAAAATACCATCAGAGGAAGAAATTATTAAGAAAATATTGGAATGTGCTGAAATGAGTAGATTGACATTTGAAATTAGAGAACAAGAAGATAAACAATTCTATGAAATTTGGGACCTTTTTTATCAATGGCTAGACAATAAAATATAATAATAGAATATTTAGAAACTTAGGAAATAATGAATATATATTTCTTTTTTTTTTCTTTGATACTATCTTTATAAAATTTTATTAAGAATAGACTTGGTATGACCTTAAGATTTGTTATAAAATAAATTAAGTAAATTATAGTTATCTCGTTAAAGTATGAATTAACAAAATTATAGTCAAATGATTGTTTAATAATATTAGGCTATATAATTGTTGATTGATAATATGAGCTATTAGGTAATATAACTGCAATGGAGACTATGAAATGGATGCACAAAAGAAAAGTGGTAAACCAACCGATACACTGTTTGTAAATTCATGAAGGAGGATGATGTTTTTATGTTTAATGTTTTATGTTCTATGTGTTTTTGTTTGTTGTTAAAATCAATAAAACTTTTTTTCAAAAAAAAAAAAAAAAAGAAACCAATCAAGAGATATCATTGTTAATCCAAAAGCTTGTGTCAATTTAGATGAAACTGAGATATGTGCATAATGACTTGGGGTGGTATGCTTTGTATCCCCATGCATACAGTCCTTAATATAACCACAATTTTTGCACAATATATGTTATGAAAAGAACTGCAAAAAAATCAATACTTTGGAGTAGGCCATTTATGCCTTTAAAACCAACCAATTCATTCAGTGCAGAAAATTACTGCCTATTTATCTTGCAGCAAATGTAAAATCTCACTGCGAAATGCATGGGTACCTGAATCTGTGTTTATAATTTCCAAAAGAAATATGCATGCAAACGTATGCATATAACACATTTAATTATACTCATGTCAGACCCACTAGGTAGACCAGACCATAAAATCAACTCTACAGGATGGTTAAAATTACTTTTATTGAGATTGGTTACCATAACAGAACCATGAAAGTCTGATCTCCTTTTTCTTAGAGTTCCATGAATTAGGAAGGTCTCTGTGTGAGCTGCTAAATATTATCTGGATATTCTGGACTTAAAAAATGCTTTGGCACCTGCGAATCTATGTCAAGGTCATCTTCCTTATTTTCTACACCTATCCTAACTCATGGTATCAAATGCAAGAATCCTATCTATTTCTCTCTCTCATATTTATAAGACTGCTTAGATCAATTTGTGGCATTGTATAAATTTTAAAACAAATCCAAGACAACAAAAGAAATAAAAAATAGAAACAACCAGGGAGCTAATGTGCTACAATACATTAATACAATGTCACTCAGGGGACATATATTCCACCCAATCCAAGACAAGGAATAAGCCAGGCCTCCAAATTTCATTTAAAGCAGTATTGATATTACTTGAACCTTGGTCAGGGGAGCAATACAATCCAGAGGACAGTAATACTGTGCTTTGAGAACCCATCAACAAGGAAATTTATCTGGTTTATTAGTAAGTATGACTTACCTAAAACCTTTTCATTTTCTACTCTTCGTTCTCTGGCCAGTCGTTGTCTTTCATCAACTTTTAGTGCTGGTATACAATTAGTGAAAACAATGTAAGATTTAGGCTCCAAATCTATTCATCTTATATGAATGGCAGCTGTTCCTAAATTCTACAGAACCTACTTCTAAGCATCAATACATAGAAATCTATTCTTAGGATGTCATGTTAAAAAATGCAGGATTCTAAAACCAATTCAGAATTTATTTCGTAACAAAATAAAAAGGAGAGTATTTATTTAACAACTTGTGAAGTTTTTCCCCCACACCATATTCAAGA
This sequence comes from Notechis scutatus, assembly GCF_049901735.1. Taxonomy (NCBI): domain Eukaryota; kingdom Metazoa; phylum Chordata; class Lepidosauria; order Squamata; family Elapidae; genus Notechis; species Notechis scutatus. The sequence goes on along the minus strand of NC_142009.1, from coordinate 92,229,171 downwards.
GCATCTTATTAAAATCTTCCTCAACTATATATCTTCTAGGTATTAGTTGGGAACTTGGAATTACATTTTTGACACATCTGGGAAACAGAGGACTGGTTTAAGCCATCATTATTTAGGATATCCATCATCATTTTAATCAGTTCCATAAATCAGCTAGAAAACTTACATTAAAATAAATACCCTGGAACATGTACATTTCTATATTATTGAAGATTTCTAGATTTCTCCCTGAAATCTTCAATACTTCGAAATATTAATAATCAAAAGTCATTGGGTTGCTATCCCATATTTTTCCCCTTTAATGTTCTTTTTTTCCTTGAAAAGAAAATATATGGTGGGGAAAAATGAGAGATAATAATGGGAATAGTTTGCGTGTTTGACAAGGTCATTTAAAGCTCTCAAAATAAGTGAATGAGGCAAAACAATTTCATATTAAAAGCTTCATCTAGAAGTACTCCATAGTGTTCTCTGTCCAGCAATATTAAGATTCTTTCAATGGTGTGAACCCCAGTCTCCAATTGCAGAGTGCTCACACTGGAGAACCTCTGAATGAGAGCTTGTTAAGAAGCTTACATTAGAATTAATTCACAACAACATGCTGTAGAATCCTATCCCATCCTACAGGTAATCGTCTACTTACAGCTGCAACGGGGACCACAATTTTCACTGCTAAGCAAGGGGGTTAAGTGATTCACTTCCAATTTTACAATCTTTTTTGTCATGGCTTTTCAAGCAAATCACTGCAGTTATTAAAGGGAATCGCACAATCATTAAGCAAATCCGGCTTCCCCCGTTGACTTTGCTTGTCAGAAGCCAGATGGGAGGATCGTAAATGATGATCATGTGATCCCAGGCCTTTGAAACCATCATAAAGCTATGCTGGTTGCCAAGTGCCCAAATTTTGATCATGTGAATCTTGCGGATGTAATAGCTGTAGTGTATTTAAATAGAGACTTCTAGGGCGATGTTCCTGTTGATTAACAGAAGCAACGATACGATTGGTTAGTAACGTTAGTACCTGATTGGCCACCAATAGTGGCGGGAAGTTTAACTAAATGTCATTGGTTGCGAGCCATGGAGCAGCCGCTATAAAAAGGGCTGCTGCAGTTGAAGTTACTGTTATTATTAAAGAGCTGAATTCAACTCCGGTCTGCGAGTCTCTTTACTGGCGACAGAACAATAGCAGTAGCACTTAGACTTATATACAGCTTCACAGTGCTTTTACAGTTCTCTCTAAGCAGTTTACAGAACATATTGCCCCCAACAATTTGGCTCCTCATTTTACCGACTTCAGAAGAATGGAAGGCTGAGTCAACCTTGAACCAGTCAGGACTGAACTCATGGCAGCTGGCAGTCAGCAGAAGTAGTCTGCAGTACTGCATTCTAACCACTGTGCCACCACAGCTCTTTAATGACGGCTGTAAGTGCTGTTGTAACTTTGAATGGTCACAAAATTGTTGTAAGTTGAGGACTACATATAACACTATAAGAATTACTTCTTATACTAAAATAAGGTAGTATGTATTCACTTTTTTTCTCATAGGATACATGAATTATTCTCTCCAAAACACTGGGTTCTAAATATATTATTTTTCAGAATTCACAGCTAATGGTATTTTTTCTTCTACTGCCATAGCTGCTAGCTGCTAGTTTTTTGCAGGGACACACAAATGAGAGAGTAATCAGTAAGGCAGGCACTTACGTTATCTTTTTTCTGTTTAGAATCATCAATTCAATAACAAGCATGAAGACAGTTGCAGGGCAAATAAAATGTCGTACTATTTCAAATAGTAATATCTATTGACTGTATTTACTATGCTTATGTATTGTTGTCTTCCTAATAACAATCTTGCAACAGTCTGCTGAATTACTTAAAATAAAGCAATAACAATGCCCACGGTAAGTGGATTAAAAATCAGCAAACAATTTACATACAAAACAGCATACTTGAAATGGAACTAAAACAGCAATATTTAAAATTTATAGAATGATGGTGCTTTAAAATATAACAATCCTGTCACATTCCAGTTCATGGAAAACACTGGGAAGAGTTAAGTTACTATAATACCTGTCTTGGGTCCTGCAGGATTAGTGCCCTGCCCTAAAAGGGCAGAAGAGGGCCGGCTGGATGAGGCAGCTTTTTTATCTGGTACTTTAGTGTTTTCAGATACTAAAATGAAGAGAGAAAAGAAAAATAAATGAATTAACCATATCAATACAATCTCTGTTTTTTTCTCCCTGAGATAATCAATGCCAACCCTTCATTTACAGGTAGTTTTTGACTACAATTGGGACCAAAATTTCTGTCGTGAGTCGGTGCAGTCATATGATCACCATGTGATTGGACCCAAGTTTATGATTATTTTTTGCTGAGTTGTTAAGCGGATCACTTATGTGCTCATGAAGCAAGTCGTGTATTTGTTAAGCGAATCCAGTTTCCTCAATTGACATTTTTTCGTCGGAAACTGGCTGGGAAAGTTGCCCATTGGAATCGCCTGACTGCAACCAGGCATAAATCTGAGCCAGTTGCCACGTCCAAACTGCAATCATATGATTGTGGAGTGGTCATGAGAGGATCATAAGTTATAAATCATTTTTTCCCGAGGCCAGAGTAACTTTGAACCATTGTTAAACGAATGGTTGTAAGTCAAGGACTATCAGTACATGAATTAGGATGAGGCACAGAATGGCAACATATATCTTCCTTGATCTGCATTCCTCCATCTTGATACCTTTAAGGTGTGTGAAGTCCATGCATCTTATAGTTGGCAAAATTGAGGGACAGTGTTCTACATAATGCTGGATTACAATTTCTAGCAATCCCAGTCAGATGGCCAGTGGCACAGAACAGAGGTGGAATTCAGCAGGTTCTGACTGGTTCTGGAGAACCAGTAGCAGAAATTTTGAGTAGTTTGGGGGAACCGGCAAGTACCACCTCTGACTGGCCCCGCCCCCATCTATTCTCTGCCTCCCGATTCCCAGCTGATCTTTTGTTGCCCTGCACAGGAGAACGGAGCTGGAAAGCAGGTTAGTTGGGTGGGGAGGGAATGGGGGTTTTGCAGTAACCTTTCCCTGCCACACCCACCAAGCCACACCACACCCAGCAAGCTATGCCCATAGAACCGGTAGTAAAAAAAAAATTGAATCCCACCACTGGCACAGAAAGCAAGGAGCTGTAGTTCAGGAACACTCTGGGGAAATCACAAGTTCTATGACTGAAAACAGATGAGCTGCATCTGCTAAAAAAATAACTGGCCTTCTCTTGACTGGGAGCAGGTGTTAAGGTTTCAGTAAACACATAATCTAGCATTGAATTTTCAGCCCTTTGGGTGTAACAGAAAACAGCCCCTGTGGAATTAGGAGGTCTAATGTAAGATATATCTAAGATATTCTCGGGCAGCTGTTCCCAAAGCATGATCTCGGGACCCCTGAGCGGTCTCGGGGGGTGTGTGTGTCTGCAAAGTCCAATAAATCTTTTTAAAAAGCTTAGTTTTAATTTCTGATACAGTAAATATTAATACAGGCAGTCCTTGATTTATGGTCACAATTGAGCCCAACATTTATGTTGCTAAGTGAAAAATTTGTTAAATGAGTTTTGCCCCATTTTACTTTTGTTAAGTGAATCACTGCAGTTGTTAAATGAGTAACACGGTTGTTAAGTGAATCTGGTTTTCTCGTTGCTTGTCAGAAGGTCACAAAAGGTGATCACATGACTCTGGTACACTGCAACTGTCATAAATGTGAGTCAGTTGTCAAGCACAGGATTTACATCCGAACATAAATCACGTGACCATGGAGATGCTAAAAATGGTCGTAAAACAGTCATAAGTCACTTTTTTCAATGATGATGTAACTTCAAACGGTCACTAAATGAACTGTTGTAAGCCGAGGACTACCTGTACATACAATCTACATAAACGAAAGCTCTTTGGGGCCCTCAATAATTTTTAAGAATGTAAAGGGTTCTGGGACCAAAATGTTTGAGAACCACTGTTCTAAAGAAACATTCAGCATTGCTGTATTCAAACTACATTGGAATGGATGGCACCACTACAAACACATTCATATTTATTTATCACAATAACAGCCTTTCCCATTTTTACAATCTATTTTTATTGCACAGTAGTTCCCATGATTCTTTACTGGCATTACCAAAGGTAAAAAAATTGGCACATTACACATGGCAACCTTACTTACAGTACAGCAATCCACTCCAAGTGGTGGGATTCAAACTTTTTAACTACCGGTTCTATGGGCGTGGCTTGGTGGGCATGGCAGGAGAAGGTTACTTCAAAATCCCCATTCCCTCCCCACCCCACTAACCTGCTTTCCAGCTCCGTTCTCCTGTGCAAAGCAACAAAAGAAGACCCAGCCAATCAGCTGGGACTTGGGAGGCAGACAACAGATGGGGGCGGGGCCAGTCAGAGGTAGTATTTGCCAGTTCTCCAAATTACTCATAATTTCCGCTACTGGTTCTCCAGAACTGGTCAGAACCTGCTGAATACCACTTCTGATCCACTCCAATGTAGTTATTACATTAGCAGCCATGCTGCTTCGTAAAAAGGTTGAGAATCATTCCATGCAGAAAAAGATGTATAGTTTTTTAAAAACACTTTTATATTTCCATGTCCCATTCAAGCACACCTAAGGCCATTCAGTGACATGGGAAATCTGTGCAGCCTCTCAGGGCATGCTAGCCAAAATATTGGAGAAAGTGCTATCGATGTAGTTCTTGAAAGTTTTTCTACCTAAAACTCCCCCTAATATTATACAGGTACTCCTTGACTTATGGCTTTAATGGAATTCCCCTTGTAAGTCATGATGGTCGTAAGTTAGACCAGATCTAATTTCAAAATATTTCTTTGACACAGTCATTAAGCATGGTCCTTAAGTGAATCCATGTATTCCTTTGGGAGGTTTTTTTTTTTTTTTGCTGTAAACCAGTCCCAAAGTCATAAATTGCCCATGAAAGTGCTCCAGTAGCTGTCCCCTGGGACCAAAGGGGTAGATGCAGTAGCCAGAACTATGGAAACAGGATGTAAGTAGCTGGGCGGCAGTTGCTGTCATCATAACAGTACATCACTAAGCAAGGATTATCTGTATTATATTGTTTTCCTGATTTCAGGTTTAATATTAAAGCATTCAAACAGGATATTGTAAAGCTCCTGTAAAGATGCACACACATATTATTTCAATGATATAGATTGGCAATTCATTGGAGGTGCAACTGGCACAGGATATCATGTATTTAATAACACAGTGGACATAAAGCTAAGAGAGCATCACTTTGCTGACTTTGTCTGAGCTCAGAAGCAGAATAAGATAAACTATGATTAATACTAGAAGGAGGGGGGTCACTTCGGAATTGCCAGGCTACCGGATAGACTGGAAAGTAGAAACACAACAACAAACCATCTTGGAAGAAGGGTAACACAAGCTCTTATGCTACCCTTCCAAGAACACTGCATAGAAAAGAACCTTAGTCAAGGGGCTTTTCTTATCTTTGTTCCTCTCTGAAGTCCCTATTTAATCACTGATATAAAACCATAATAAACTTGCAATTCATAACATTGCTGAAACCAAAAGCCAGTAAGCTGTATTTATTTGCAGTTCAAAAGAAGCCACTTCAGAAAAGATAAGGCAAAGAGAGTAGAGCTTCTGGTAATAAAGTATTTGAAAGTTCTTCTTTTTCTAAAAACATGTTTTAAAAAGAAGTAATTAACATGATGGCCAAAGATTTTATCTATCTATCTATCTATCTATCTATCTATCTATCTATCTATCTATCTATCTATCTATCTATCTATCTAATAAAATTATTTATTTCTTATAATTCCTAATGCTTTCCCCTGCAACATGTAGCTTTTAAAGTGTTTCCCCATATGTTCATGATCTATATCCGTGATGGCGAACCTATGGCACAGCTGATTTTTTTGAGGTTTGAGAACTTTTTTGATCTCCCAAAGGCTTGAGGAAGGCTTCTGCAAGCTTTGCAGGCCAAAAACTAGCCTTGTTTCGTCACTTCCTTTTCCCCCAAAAAATAGCTGAAAATGCACTGCTGTGAGGCGCAGTGCAGGTAAGGGGGTGGCAGGGGTGGGGTGGGGTGGGGTATTGCACGCGCATGTGTAGAGGGCATGGGGGGGCGCATTGCCTTTGTGCATGCACAGTTTTGGGCACAGGAGCCCAAAAATCTCAAGGGTCTTCAAACTTGGCAAGTTTAAGACTTGTGGACTTGAATTCCTGAGCTAACATGACTGGAGGAGGGATTCTGAGAGTTGAAGTCCACAAGTCTTAAAGCTGTCAAGTTTGAAGACCCCTGATCCATATTCCAATACATATGGGATTAATTTCATACATCATTCCAGGCATTCTGATTACAATTTTCAGCAAACTGAAGAAGGATTAAAATTTAAAGTCAAACCCTCACCAGTGGAAAGGTTTCACCAATAGCACAATATCTGAAATTGGTCTAGTTGTGTCAACGAGGGGTCATGATTACTGCTTCTGGTAGGTGCCTTTCATTGAAATCTCAACTTTGCTTTCTTTGAACATAGACTTCAAATGGTGTTATTATATTTCTATTTACAGTGGTCTCTTTAGCAACATCCTTCAGGAAAACTAATCACTTTTTAAAAAAAGGAAATATGCAATAACATATATAAAATAATTGAGTAATTAAATTAAAATTTAGATGGGTAAACTGTACTTTATACCTAATTTTATATATAATATCTTTATATCTAATCGAGGGACCATTTTAAAAGGTCCAGAAAAATAAATTTTATAGTCATTCTGGCATCAAAAAGTTTTCTAAAAATACAGCCCAAGCGAACCATCTGGGAATACTATTCCAGATACAGTTAAAGGCTAGGAAAACGCTATAATAATGGCCTAATCCCCAAGCCAACATCCATTTATCTTCAAGGGGCAGGACATCCTGAAAAGACTCATGAGGAACACTTCAACACAAAGTAGCTGTTTATATTGCTCATAGGTAGTATAAGCCCCAAGAAAATTGATGTAGCAAAAAACTGTGCAGAACTATGATAAAAAAAGAAAAAAAAACCTGACCAAATTTTAATACACTAATCTAAATGTCTCCCTTTCCAGTTATGTGGTTTATTTCCTTCTACTTACTTTCCCCTAGTTTTCATATGATAAACTTGCTGTTATTCAGCTTCTTAAATACTCCATAAATGTATTATGCATAAGTAACTTTATTCTTTAATATGAAAGATTCAGTTTTAAGAGTAGAGATTTTGACTTAATTCTTTTTTTTTTTCTCTTTTGATTCAATCTGGCAACAGACTTGCAGGAATACATTATACTGGTTAGCTCATTCTTTATTTTATCCCATAAAATTATAATCACACATGATGTCTAGATTTGAATGTTATGTAAAACAGGGAACAGCCACTTCCAACAACATTTCATCACCTTACCATTTTACAAGTAGAAATAAAAAACATTTAATATTCTTTCATACTCCTCTCTCTTTTCCTAATCTCAAGTACAGAAGATTGTGGTACTTACTTCGACTCTCCCCAAACCTGCTCCATATTCCACACTTAAAGTTATATGCAGACTGCATTTTGTTTTCAGCCCAACATTCCAGATTGCATAGTATTCCCACCTAAAGCATTCTCCTACAAAAAGTATGTAGAAGAGGTACAGAAAGCACAATTTTGGGCAGGTTAGAGCAGGTCAGGGTTGAGCACAGTGGGATGCCAATCAAGAAGAGCCAAAATATTTAACAAAAATGTTTCAATCAACCACAGCAAAACAAACACTGCTGGGCACAGCAGTGGTCCCAACAGTAATTTTTCCTGTGCTGAGTATATTATTTGTACTTTGCAAATGCAAATGCAAAAAAAAAGAGTCATGCTTCAGGAAAAAAACCCATCTTGGTAGAAGACAGAGAGAGATACAATAGGAAAAATTGCATTGGTAATTAATGAATTTATCCTCCAATTAAGTGGCTCCTGCAATCTGTCATCCAAATCGTAGCATGTACTCTTTTTTTCTTCTGCTTAAAATCTTTAGTCCTTGTAGTATCTAGTTTCTAAAATTATCACTCATCTTTTATTATGATTCACACTTGCCAGGTTAACCAAAACAAGTCTATTTTCCATGAGAAATAATTATCTATAATTAATTCCCAAAAATCTCATAGTAAAGGTCAATGTTTTCAATTTATCTGGACTCTTATTTCATTTATAGCTTTCTTAGATCAAAATCTTATTTAGCTTTTTTGCTTATTTCAAATTCTTTAAGTTCTTCAGTTTTTAATTAATTTTTCTTTTGTTCGGGTTGTAGACAAACTCACCACAAAAAAAGACTTTTTAAATCTGTTGTTCTGATTCTATTGAATAAGTTTAGAATAGTTAATAGGCAATTTCAAAAAGTGACTAGAAAATAAAAGATTTGGCTCCAATGAAAGTAAATTGGTTTTTGCACAATACTAGTAATAGGTGTGCTATTACAGAGGAAAGAAGATCTTTGCTCTTGTCAAGCTGGGTCGAAAAGATGCCACCAGGGGTGGGATTCTACCGGTTCAGCCCAGTTCTATAGAACCGGTAGCTCTGAAGATCAGCTGATACCAAACCGGTTCGCTCTGAAGATCTTCTTTTCTTTGGTTGGGTTCACCCACCCGGGCGGGCTCTAGGCTGTCCTTTATTCCCTGCTAAAGCAATCTTAGTTGCTTTGCGCGGCACAGCTGAGTGCTCACCAAACCGGTTGTTATGCCAGTAGGATCTGACCCCTGGATGCCACACTTCCTTTTGAGAGATGGTGAGTCCTGCAGTCTTGAAAAAGGATGTGAAAAATTAATAACTACAGGTCTGTAACCCAAGGATCCTTCTCGATCCACTGTTACTGCTGGGTGGGTATATGAAAACTATGTATTACCCAATCTCCAATCCCTCATTTGATGGAAGGTTTTTAGGAGGATGGTGGAAAATTAGAATGCTCTAGACTAAAAGAAGTAGGTTATCTAGACCACTTTCAATCAGGGTCCAATCTGGCACAGGATAGAAATGGCATTGTCATTCAAGTGGATTACTTTTGTTGGAATTTGGATAATGCACCCTGCATGGCCTTATGAGATTTCTTAGCTCTCTTCAATGCTACCCATCAAACTATCTTCCTGGATCATCTTTGAAAGTTGAGAACAAAGAAGTCTAAAGCTGCATCTTAGCAGGGATTGTTGGTTAGTTATGGCTATCTGTTAGCCCTATTGTTACCTTAAGAGAAAGAGGCTACATCTGAAACAGTAGACCTATAACCCAAGGATCCTCTTGGATTCACTGTTAGTGCTGGATGGGTATATGAAAGCTTTGGCCAGGATTTGTTGTAATTTCTGAGCCCTTCTCAAAAATATTTAGCAAGGGCCTGGAAAAAGATGTCTATCTAGAAAATGTTTTCCAGAAAAGGATGTCTCTATCACATTAGCTATAACAAGCTACACATGCCACATAATCCTGATTCATGTTCCTTCTCAATCCAGAGCTGGGTGGATGACTGAGTATTTTCTCTTATCCCAACCTACCACACAGGAACTGCGATAAAGAAAAGGCAAGACAGAGAAAAGGCAGATTATAAATAATGAATCCTATTCCATTTTTATTTCTTTTCGAAAGGTCATAGTGCATAATATATACAGTACATTAAACCTGCCTTCTAATGTTCTACTCTCTGAAATTACCTTTCTTACTTGAAGGTTATCTAGCTTTCATATGACTTTAGCCTCCGCTCCTCTCAACATTCTTTATCTACTTGTTTTCATGCCAGTTTCTCCTGTTCCATATAATACTTTGGTTATAATTTTCAACATCCCATCTTCTCAAAGAAAATTTCATCATTTCTAAAGTCTCACTGAAAATACTAGAAATAACTGCAAGTTAAAATAAGAGCCACTTTGGTGCAAGTTACACCAGGCTATAAATTTGGAAACTATGGGTTCTATTTGCACCTTAGGCACAAGGCCAACTGGGTGAACTTGGGCCATTTGCTCTTCAATATTTGATAGTGTGGCAGTTGAATTATGCTTCAATATATGATGACTGAAGCAGCTGAAAGTAAATTATATTTCAATATGTGTTTCTCTACAATGCATCCCATGACACAGCTTGTAGTGTAAAGGACTTATTTACTTGAGCATCCATTTAATCATTCACATATCTAGTTCATGTCATATATGTTAGGCCTTCAGGTGATTAAATATTCAACTTCTGGCCTTCAAGTTCTTCGAGCAGATTATGATGCTGTAAACTATACAAATGCAGAAAAAATAATAGCTTAAGAGTGAAGAGAAGGACCAGGGGAGACATGATAGCAGTGTTCCAATATTTGAGGGGCTGCCACAGAGAGGAAGGGGTCAAGCTATTTTCTAAAGCACCCGAAGGCCAGACAAGGAATAATGGATGGAAACTGAACAAGGAGAGATTTAACCTGGAAATAAGGAGAAACTTTCTGACAGTGAGAACAATCAATCAATGGAACAGCTTGTCCTCGGAAGTTGTGGGAGCGCCATCACTTGGGACTTTCAAGAAGAGATTGGACTGCCATTTGTCAGAAATGGTGTAGGGTCTCCCGCTTGGGTGGGGAGTTGGATTAGATGACCTACACTGTCCCTTCCAACTCTGATTATCTGTTATCTGTTAGATTAGGGAACTATGTTTGTCCCTAACCTGGTTTTCTACTCTTATGTGTCAGATAATCTACACTATGCTTTCTGGAGCCAAACAATGATGTACAATCATGGACAATCAATGTAAAAAGGCATAGGGATCAATTCTTCTTTTTAAAGCCTCAATCTTACTCTAATTTTATAAAATCAAGCATCATGCTGTTTCTAGTCCGGAGCTTTTTGAAGAATTATATCAACATTCTATCCAATTATATCTGCTGCTTCCGGACAGGCATCTTGTGATATACTGGTAATAGCCTCCTATTGCCTTGCTTTTTCCTAATTATGCTCCTAGAATGTATTTAAGTGGTCTGCAAATACAGGAGGGAAGGAAGCAAGAAGACACATTAGACAAGGGGGCACCTATACAATTATGTAGTACAAGAATAAGGTCTATATCAACAGTACTTGAAAACACAAGGCGGGGAATTGTTTGGGGGCCATGTGAATTTACTGAAATTACATAGCTTTTATTAAAGCAATCTTTGTTTTGAAATGAATTTTTTCAATGCCTATTGTTACCTTTGGATGTTGCACCTAAGAAAACAATTTTTTTTGGAAAAAAATGTTTAGCTTGTATACAAACTCAGGTATTTATTGTGCAAATAACTAAAAAATTTAAATTCATAAGAGGACTGTAAAAAGTGTTTTTTAGCCTTATTATATGACATATATCCTTTTTCATCTGACATTTAACAATTCATTTTAGGTTCCTCCAATAAAACATTTTCACTGAAATTCTTATTAAATCTACTGAGTTATAGGAAGGGGAGGAAGGGGAGGGAAAGAAAGGAAGCTCCATTTTGTATATTAAACTCCCACTTAGTATGTTCTGGAAGGTTTCAGATGATCTATAAGACCAGCAGCAGGACAGGCAAACATGCTCTGTTATAGCTTCCTTACCGAAGGAAGGAAGAGATGTGATCTGTTTTCTGAATGGGCTTCTAATGTCCGCTGCTAGGAGGGAAGCTGAAACTAAGCATTATTTAGGTCTATATGCAACTCTGACTGAAATAACATACTCAAAAATAAAGAACCAGGCCTGGGGCACACAGGTTATCGAAGCAACTATAGTAGACATTCGTGCCTTTCCTCTCCTATATTTCAGCATAGTGTGAATAGGCAAAGTGGAGCATTTGGCAACGATCTGAACGATCTAGTGGCGGTTCAAAGAATTAACTGAAAATAATTCTCTATTCCCGGAAGAAATCAATAGCAAAGCATTTCTGTACCGTTGCCAAGAAAACTATATGAATGCATCTATGTAATACCCAGGAGTCACATCAATGTGAAGGACTCTTTGCTTTCACCTTCATTCACTCCAAGAGCGGCAGCATCCCTTGTATTGTGATATCTGAGAAAAAAGGTATATACTGGGCCCACATTCATGCAAACATTTAGGGTACAACCCGCCTAAAGAGTCAGAAACTCTCATTAGCAAAGAACTTTTTAAAAATGAAGTGAGTTCCCTGGCAATCGAAAGAAAAACAAAAGGTTGAACAACATATAAAAAAACACTTTGGCATGATGTGACAAACCAACCAGCAAGACAAAATAAACAATTATTTCTGTGCTGCTGCTGCTTCCTTACCAGCTTTTAGTCATCATACACTCCAAAATCTAATAAAGAAAGAAATAAAAATTGCCATCTGCCTTTCAAGAGAGAACTCATCTTGCATTGTTGTTTTTAAAGAGTCCAATAATTTGATATTCTGTTCCAAAAAGCCAATATAATTAGTGCATACCAGAAAGAAGTACAGTCAGCAATATTATTATGAAGCATACTGTTCTCAAGATCTGCCAAATTGATTTCACTGAACTGCAATATCACAGTCGATTGTTTATACAACTTTCAGATCTTATCTAATGCTTTCCGGGTAATTTTTCTTCCACTGAGCTTCATCCAAGTGCTACTGATGGATTTTGAAGCTGATTAAATATAAGCTACAGACAACTAAGATAACTTGTCTATTCCACTTTAGATCTCTCCTTTCTGCTCAAAAGACAGTCAAAGCAGATTCTTCTTGAAGAATGGATAAAATCTTGTTGCAAGGGCAGCCCCTTTCCTTCTGATGCCCACCAAAGACAATGGAATTGCCCTTTGAAGTTATAAACATATCTGAAGGGCATCCTGTTTAGATATGCTGAACTAAAACTCTATGATAAATTGAGGTTACAATTGTGGAAATTCTTAGCTAAGTCTAAATATTACTGAATTTAATAATTATTTCTGAATATACACACAGTAGACTACACTATTAAAAACTAACAAATTTAGTATGGTATAAATGATCATTGTCTAGATGCTATTTAGCAGGTAGGGAGAAATGAGTTTCAGAAGATGAGATCAAGAATCCATGACAGCACTACTGCACAATACACCCGACCTAATCAAATACATTAAGATTAAAATACCCACAATCATGGACCTTATCGACTAATGCCTTACCACTTGTTTTCAGTTTGATGGACAAATATACCAACAAACCAGAGGAACACTCATGGGATCACCACTCTGAGGACTCACAACAAAAATCATAATGTAATGCCTAGAAACTATAGCATTCCTATGTATACAACCCAAAGTATGGTTCCGGTATGTAAACAACACTTTTGTCATAATAAAACACGAACAAATAGAGAAGGCACATGAAACTATCAACATTTTCAAGGAATAAAATTGACAAGGGAAGGAACACCCCGCCCCCATCTATCCTTCCTGGATAACCTCACCAACAGAGGCAAGGTCAGCAAATTACAAACACAAATTATTATAAAACCACCCACATTAATCAAGTGCTCCACTACCAAAGTAACAACCAAACCTCCCACAAGAAACATTATGTAAGAACACTATTTTGACGAGCACAAACACACTGAAGCATCCTTGAATATCAGAAAAAGGAAACAGATCATCTATACAACATCCTTACAAAAGCGTCTGGCAATTCAACCCACTACAACACAACCAAACCAAAGTATGAAATGAATAACACTGCCATACATCAAAAACATCTCACAAACAACCAATGGACTATTACAATCACATGGTTTCAGCCATCAACAGGGACATAGAAATAAAAAATATCTACTTACTGTCCAAAAGAGTAATCAATAAGCTAAAAGTCCACAACACCTCCTTGCCAGCAATCGGCATCCAGATAAAGAGATTAACACCAAGTCATAAACAATATTCCAATCAAGGAATTACCAACTAAGACAAACAATCAAACGATAAACAACAGTCTAATCAACTACTAAAAGCACTTCCACCAGCACTGGCAGGGCAAGCTGATTGTCCTTCTAGCACAGATATTACCCAAATGGGTAACCAAACATCTGTAGGGGGGAAAAACTAAGCTCAGAGAGCACCAAGGACTCCCAGTTCAACCCTGAGCTACAAATATTTTCCTCTATTGGAATTTGTTTCATTATATATTGGAATGATAAAAAGCTCTCTTGCAACCTACATAACAAAGAAATAGCAATTTATTTTTAATATGCTGACAATTACAAGAATGAGTGCGTGTGAGCGAGAGAGACTGGAACCTGAGCTTTGCTTTGGAATGATTGTGGTAGATGACATGAGCTGATATTATCCAGACACAACTGCAAACTTCTTGCTAATTATTGTGCTCCTGATGGGAAAATATTACCGAGGAAGGGTAGGTTCTGGTAGCAGAAATGCTTTCTCATACTGAATATCCAAACCAGAAAAATGTGCTGTTAATTGCAAGCTCCATTTCAGAACGTACTGTATATAAACAATTCGGCTAAGTATTTAACATGGCAGGAAATATATCTGCAGAAACGCTATAGCATTAAGATCATCATTCTGAAGGAAACAATGATGGATCATACATAATCATCAGAAGCATTGATTTCTAAATCAAGTATCTCAAGCCGCTTCCTTGCCAGGAAATTATCATCCACCCAAGGCATAATACAGTCTAGACCTAAATTAAATTTGGCAACCAAATAATACAGTAGGACATGGTTACTTTGAACGCATGAACTTCAATCATAATGTATTTCTTCTTTTAATGTTTATTTGAACAACTAACTGTGATGAATACTGTAGAAAATAGAACCAGTTATTTAGGGGAGCCAAAGGAAAGTCATTCTTTATTTTGCAGTCAAATATGAACGTATTTTGTGTAATATTAAATAGCTCACATCCACTGTAAACCTGATAGTTATAGTGGCAATGAGTGCACCATTGGAAGAACTAAGGACAGATCATCATGGAGAAAATCTATGTGGTTGTTAAGAATCAGCAATACTTGGTGGCACATAATGAAACAGGTTAAGTTTTCTCCCAAGGAATCCTGGAATTGTTATTTTATAAAGGAAGGGAATGTAATTGCAATTTTTATTCTTTCTCTCTCCTCTCTCTTTCTCTTTTTCCTTGACTTCAGGGTCTTTTGTTTTTTTTCAGAAGACCCCACCCACGCTACTCTACTGAAACAAAAGAACAATTCTTCCAGTATTCTAAAGAGATTTTAGAAGTTTCTCACACAGAGAATGTGTACTCTGCCCATTAGTGGCATTTGTCCATTGCCCTGCTCAGATCTTGTAACCAGACAGACTCTTTAATGCCAAATCAATTTGGCAATAACCGTAAGTATTGCAGATGGGATCATCAGAGATATTATAATGCATGTTGCACAAGGTGAGAATATATTCAAGAAAGGAAATAGATTGCTTCATTTCATGACTGAAAATATTTTTGGAATATTTTTGAGTGAACATTTGTTTTGAATTGCCAAAAGAATACAAGACATTTTAGCAAAGACTGCATAGATGAGAATTTGGGTTACTTAACTTATAAAATCTACACCAAACCTTACTTTATAAATTCTATGTATCTGTGCTGTGCATGTGTGCGTACATGTTTGATGCCTTCAAGTCAATTTTTTTGGATCTGGTTTGCCTTTGCCTTCTTCCTAAAGCTGAGAAAGGAATGACTGGCCCAGAGTAATTCAGCTGGCTTTGTGCCTAAGGCAAGATTAGGAGTCACAGTCTCCTGAGTTTTAGCCTGGTACCATTAAACACTACATCAAACTGGCTCTTTTGTGTATGTCAGCACATTCAAAGCATGTTATTAGAAAAGTGGCGCTTTACTGGAAATCCAGTAGTTAGACATTGTGAATTTTGTTGATTGTGCAAAAGCCCCAATTTTCAATGTTTTTTTTTCCTGCTTGAAATTACAGTTCTGTAAAATATAGCCCTCTGTGCTTGGTGTTTCCCCCCCTCATCCCCTGAAAATCTCTCTAATGATTCAGGTTCAGGAAGACTCTGCAGATGATAAGAGAAAAAAATATGCTGTATGATCTTGTCTATTGCTAATGCAGTACAGTGTATCGCTCAAAACTATTTTTTATATAAATTTATGTGCTAAAAGAATAAATTAACTCCAAAAACGCCGAATGCATCTCCAGGCATTTTTGTCTGTATCCTTCATTTAATATATTGGAATCATTAAATATATTAAATATATTTAATATATTAATATATTGGAATCATTAAAACTGAATGCATTTTTTTCTACTAGCAGGCTCAGGAAATGTAAATTTCATCCATAATGTCATAATCAAATGATACAAATATATATCTTCATTTTATGCTATTAGAGACAGAAATCAATATTTAACGAGGTTGTTCTGAAAGCAAGCAAAATAGTACAATGTCTTTGTTATTCGTTCACAAGCAAATCTGCCAAAAAGAAAGGAAAATGCAAGCACAGTGTTGTTTCCTCAGTATTATCACCAAAAGATTGCCAGAAGAGCTGCTTAATGTCCATTACTTTACCGATATAACTTCACAAGAATTATTTTACTAGGTTAGACTGGAAATATTTGTAGCATCTCACGATGCAGGTCTGATCAAATGAAACCTGTAATTGCAGTAAAATCAAAGCCTGAGAAAGATGGGATAAAGAGAAGAATAAGATGACCAGCAGGAAGGTCCAAACAGTCCAAAATCACCTTTATGTGCTACAGTGCAGTAGTGTGAGCGTACTTACTTATCCTAATACAGGGGTGTCAAACACAAGACCCGCAGGCCAGATCTGGCTGTGATGTGGTCAGATCCAGCCTGCGGGACCATCTGGGAAAATGTAAGGGGCCAGCCCGTGTTGTTTTGGCCCAGTGTGCCCACATCACTTTGGCCCGATCTACCCGCATCGCTTCAGCCTGGTCTACCCAATGCGAAGAGGAAACATGCCAGAAATTTGGGCAGTGGCGTCAAGCTGGCCATGCCTACCCAGTTGGCCACACCCATCCAGCCGGCCACGCCTGGCCGTCCCCCCCATCGAGGTCAACCACAGCCCTTATATGGCCCTCAATGGAATTGAGTTTGACACCCCTGTCCTAATACAAAACTCCCATCTGGGTAATCTATGGCATATGGTGGAATGGAGTATCTGTGAGGCATTACTTGGGCTGACGAATGTGTTGAGGGGCTGTGGTGTAAACAAGTCCAGATTCCCAAAAGGGAAAGAGTCCATTCCAAAGGAGCAAAAGATAGACGAGTTTAGATAGTGTGAGTAGGAGGAAGAACAGCTACTCCTTAGGAATTTTCAGAGTAAATATGTAATGGTGTATGGTGAGACTTCTGTCTACAGGCAAGGAACAATAAAGGATACTGCTTGGAAGAACCTCCGAGAGTCTTGTTTTTTGGAGTCTGACAGGGCTTGCCCCATTTTGTCTGGTCATTAGGCTCCATGGTCCTGTTTTGACTGCAGGCAGATCACAGTTTTGGCTTCTGCAGCTACTTTATTCCATTTTTTCTTGTAAGAAAGGATGATTTTATCAACCAACTATGGTTAAGGCCTTGAGAAAAAATCACTTTCATACATACCAAAAATTATTTCTTAAATTTTGATTCTTCAGTACAGGTAGTCCTCAACTTACGATCACAATTGAGCCCAAAGTTTATGTTGCTAAGTGAGAAATTTGCTAAGTGCCCCATTTTATGGCTTTTCTTGCCACAGTTGTTAAGTGAATCACTGCAGTTTTTAAATTAGTAACATGGTTGTTAATTGAATTTGGCTTCCTCATTGACTTTGGCTTGTCAGAAGATCACAAAAGGTGATCGCATGACCCTGGACACTGCAACCGTCATAAATATGAACCAGTTGCCAAGCATCTGAATGTAAATCACGTGACCATGGCGATGCTGCGATGGTCATAAGTGTGAAAATGGTTCTAAGTCACTTTTTTTCAGTGCCACTGTAACTTTGAACGGTCACTAAGCAATCTGTTGTGAGTCGAGGACTACCTGTAACTCTTATTCACCAGTTGAACCTGAGCTACACAAATCCATACACCCAAAGTCAAGAGTGACAGAAAAACAGTGGTTGAAAGATTGACAGTTTCATAAGCATGGAACAGCAATGGTAAATTGTAATTCGCTGATGTCATCTACTCTACCTTCCCAGTTCCTCTTCCTGACAATCACACTGAATCATAAGGGCTGTGAACACGATTAGTAGGAGTTACTCCCCTGACATCCTGCATACCTGAAGGTGCTTTGAGGTAAATGTATCTCTACAGAAAATAAATCAACCCATGTTCTAGATTCTAGAACAACTGATCTGCCTCTTTTACAGCTTTAAATAGGACTCAGTATGGTTGAGAAACGGATTGATAAATGGATTGATAAGGAAAGCATGATGGATATGATGCTAAATTTACACATCAACTGGGGATGTGCAAGAACCATTTTAAGTATACTTTAAGTATATTTAAAATGGTATACTCAAGCATTAAGTATACTTGATATGTCACATTATTGGCCCAACAATGTCTTCTCTTTACAAGTTTGCTAAAAAAAAAAAGCAAGAGATGGTCTGCCAGTTCCAGTTTGGATGACTCAACATACTTGTAAATGCCAAATGATTCAGAATACATTCACACATCTCCTTTCAACTAGAAGCAGGTTCAGCAACTTGAAAGCGCTTGCAATCCTCCTCCTCCTGGGTCATCCCAGGAGAAGTTGAGGGCTATGTCTTCTGCCCTAGCCCCATGGAGACTATCATGAAAGACAGCATCTAAGGAGAAGACACAAGCCACTTCCAAATGTTTAGTAGAGACACTAGATCCTCCTGAACCCTTTTCTTTAAATAACTAAGGGCTAAAACCCTGCAGTTTAAAACTTGAAAATAGTTATTCTCAGGAATCTCAAATATATATTTTTCTCTCTCTCTTTTGCATTAAAAAAGAAGCAAAGGTTTCTTCAATGGAAAGGCATCAAGTCAGGCATTGAAACGGCCAATGTGTTTTTCAGAGATGCTAAGAAATAGAATAATAAAAACAACCGCAGAGATAAATAAATAAATAAATACAAATAAACTGCCTAACAGTGCAGTCCTTTACTGCAGGCTAAATTTTCCTTTATTCCTTTCTCTACCAGATTATTCACACTAGGTGAGTTTGTTTTACAAACTTTAATTCTAAAAATTGAAAACTTTGCGGTATTGCTAACAAAGCATTAATCTCTAACATTACTTTCATAAGCAAGAATGACTCTGTGAAATCCTACACAATGAGGCACATTATCTTTTGTTCTTCTCTGCTTAGGGAATCATAACAATCTGACAAGAGATAAGTAAGATGAAACTCAATTAAAAAAAATAAGAATATAAATTTAGCTTGAAATAGGGATAACACAGAATCATTCAATGGTATAAAGTGCATCAAAATATAGTGCTGTTCATATCAAGAATCATGACTTCTTAACCAATCACTCTCTCTCAGCCCAACCTGCCTCACAAGGTGATTGTTATGGGGAATATAGGAGGAAGAAGGAAAAAAGAAGAAGGAGTGTTAGCTGTGTTTGCTGTTCTGAATTATATATAAGAATAATATAGGTGAGATAAAATAAATCAATAAAAATAATCTTCCTATATGAAAAAAAGGTAATGGAAAATATCTACAGGCAGATCACAACATGAAGCATATCTGTGCATAAAGGCAGAGTTACTAAGGGAAAAAAATACCAAACACAAAATATTAGAGTTAAGCACATAACATCTAAATGAACAATTAATCACGCTCAGTATTTCTAGGAATTCTTTTTAGATAACCATTTTCCTAAAACAGATTTTTTCTGTCTCAATTATCTCCGGATTTCTCATCTAGATCCCTGGAGAGCCTTGTCAATTAATTCTGAGGCTGCTGTGGAAATAGAGCAAACCGCATTTCTCTTTTCAGCCTCAGTTCCCGACTTTCATTGTTACTATAAAGACAAACCCTTTTTTCTATCTTGCAGCAAGGGAAATATTTGAGGGTTATTCCTACATCCTTGGCTTGAATGTGGAGATGCAGCTCACTGTCCATGAATGTGGTGTTAGAGCTTGTCTGTTCATTCACTGCAGTATAGAATGATTCTAGCACGTGAGCTGCCAACTAAATATTGAAGTGGAAAAAATATAGCACAATTTTAACATCTTATTTTCTGCTTACAAGCATAAGGGTACAAGGCTGCAAGGCTATTTTGGATTCAGCTTGAAAGCATAACTACAGGTCTGAATGAAATGCTTATACTTCTTCATAAGGATTTCCTCAGGGGAAAGGTACCTGCAATGAACTTACTCTCACACAGGATATTTATTGCTTACTTATGAATTTCTAGGCTGTCCTACTTCCAAAAGATGAACAACAACAACAACAACCATGCAGTTAAAATGAATAAACCCAATACACTAAAATTCCTATAAAAATAATAATGACATCTCCATTCAGGGTAGGCAAAAAGGTTGATGGAATAAGGTAATTTAAAGCTTGTCATGATTTGGGACCACATTACCTAAGAGACTGTATTCTTTTGGTGGTTTTTATTTATCCAGTTTGGTCTAGCACGTTGACATGCGACAGATCCCATCAGCCAAAGAATGGCAGCTGGTAGTTACTAACTAGGAGGTGTGCCTTTTCTGTCACAGCCTCTGCCTTCTGGAACATTCTCCCGTCAGAGATGAGGATGACCCCAACCCTGTTGGCCTTTCATAAGGCCTTGAAGACTGGGCTTTATGCCGAGGGCTGGAGCCCCAAAGGTTTGTAGGATCCTGTTTCCTGGCTATACTGATATCTATGATCAATTTTTTTCTCAGATGCCATATATTTAATTTGTAATACAGTGTAATTGTTTTTAATGATTTTACACATGAAATTGTTCATTACCCAGAGTCCCTTGCTTGTGATGGGTGAAATTCAATAAATAAATTTTAAACTACAGCAATACTTTGGTTGTCAACTGCTTCGAAACTCATTGAATTTGGTACTCCACACATTTTTACACAAAATTTTTGTCCTGGTACTCATTGTTTGTTTGGAACTTGACACACAAACTAGAACCTGTCAGTCTCAGTTGCTTCGTGACTCACTACGTTTTCCTTATGGGAAAAAATTGTTTGGTACTTGTTGATTTGTTACTCATCGCACCTCATGGAACTAATTCACTAAGTAATGAGGTACCACTATTTTAAATAAAAACCCAGGCATCTAAGAAACCATATATTCTTCTGTAGGGAGAGAATTCCATACTACTGAGAAGACCTCTAACTTTGTCCATACACTCAATCAGAAAATAAGAGAACTCTCAATAGGTCCTCCCACAACCTAATTGGATGGGTAGATTCAGTGATGGTATTTTATTTTAAAACATTTTGATAGTACTTTCTTATAAAATGGACAAACAGTTCCTTGCTTCAAGAAAAATCTGCAAAAAATAGCAGCAACAATCTTAAGTTTAAAATGATTAAAACATAAAATATAAAATGGATTAGGTCAGAGGCTCTTAAACTGTCTTGGTTTATATATCCCTAGAACCCCATGCATTGCGTGGTTCTGGGGCATCAAAGCAAATTCATTTCCATTTTATTAAATGGTAAAATATCTTACGCTGTAAATCTGCTGTGGCAGTTTGGGAACCACAAGATTTTACAAGAATCGACAAAACTATTAAAAACTTGCCTTATAAATAATGAACAAAGGCTAGCCAAAATGAATTTTAAGTTAAATTTGCAATTATTTACACACTTGACTGAGACAAAAAGAAATAAACTATGTAGAATCACTTTTATCATCCACTGAAGTGAAAACAAATTTAATAAGTAAAAGGTTTCATCAAACTTCCGAGTAAATTTATTTAGGATTAGATACTAAGTCCGTACTTTACACTTCCACTTCTTTTACTGCAGTAAAATTTAGGTGTCAGGAACTTCTGCTGGATTGCAGCCACTTTTCTTTGTTTCTGTAGAAAATAGTCAGGCTCTGCAAATATCCCTGTTCAGTCATAAACAATGCAGAGACAGAGAACTTGTGGAGAAAATAATACTTGGTTATTATTTTCTAGAAGACCTTTGCTTTGTGTATTTTTTTCTTCCGCCTGAAAAGCATCTAACATATATAACAATATTAACTCACATAAATGACTTATGTGGATATTTGGCAATTGGTTAAGAAAGAGGTATTTCCATTTCTATCTACCATTTGTTTCCCTTTATTCCATGGAAGATTTCAGATTCAGCAAGAACTTCTATGGGCAGAATGAGGGAGCAACCCATTGATTGCTTTTCCCCCCTGAAATCTTCTAGGAATTGAAAAGCCCTGGAGTTAATGACAGAATCATACCCTAGGATAAAAGAGTTGGAAGGAAACTTGGAGGTCTTCTAGTCCAACCTCCTGCTCAAGCAGGAAACCTTATATCATTTCAGGCACAACTTCCAGGAATTAAAGAGTTAATGGAAGAGGAGGAAGTCCTGCAGCATGAGGAAGAACATGAGCAAATTGCCTCTCTTCCTTTCCACTAGCAGAAGTGCAGAGGAGATGCTAGCCTTGGCAGAAGCATGGCAAGATGCCGCCTGTTACTTTGGTTTTACATCATTTTTTCAAGTGTACCCCTAGAACCAATGAATTTGAATTTATAATAGGATAAACTGGTGCTATTCTTTTTTTTTTTTTATGAAGGTAAAATCAAATGAACCAAATCAAATTCAGTCAATATTTGTTAAAGGTACACATGATATCCTGTATTAATGTTTGAGTATCTAGACTGTAAACTTTGCAAAATAACCAGGATTAGCCTGTGATTGTACATTGCGGGAATTGCCCTTTATTTATATATAAATACTGCAGAACGAGCAATTGGATTGGAAAGAATTTCTGCTTGAAACCTTATGCCAAACCACATTACAATGCACCAATGAGCACTGATCTCGGACTGCAGGCTGTGTTTTCAACAGAAAGACAGTCATTCTCTGGGTTCAGTTGCTTTTGCATCCACTGCTTTGAAAATGTGTTTGTAATTTAGATGTAATTTTCACAGCAGGATCAATAACTCATTGTTACATCTCCTGGAGACAAGTTTCAGAGCTAGAAAACAAATCTGAGCTATAGAAGAGAAAGAATCGTGTGTGTGTGTGTGTGTGTGTGTGTGTGTGTGTGTGTGTGTGTATTCAGTGTCCAGGTATACTCTAGGATCTTCTTTTTCCATCTAACTCCCAGAGCAAAAGAACAGGTAATGTACATAAGAATATTTGTTCTGAAGCAGCACAAAAGTGACAACTATTCCTGCAGATAATTGCACTGCCTTGTTTTTGCATAAGCACCATTCTAAAATAAGATAGAACTTCAATTGTTTATTGATTATATAAATTTAAAGAGCCTTTTCTCTTGGGATTGAAAAAAGAGAAAGTACTGTCTTACCTAGTTTCTCTATTATGGCAGGTATTTCAATCACAGGTGCTTTTCCAAGCATCTGATGAAGCTCCATGGCTTGACCCATATCCGAGCTATAAGACTTTGGCATTACTTGAATTCATGCAAAAAAATGAGACCTTGGTTTGGTGTAAAACAATCCACAAAAGGAAGGAAGGAAGGAAGGTTGTGTTGGCTAAGCTATTTCAATAAAACCAGGAGTGTACCAATGAAACATAGTCCTCCAGTCTGAGCTGACCTCTTTTCTTAGCTCCGTGTTTATCAGATCAAAATGGAGTTTGTCTGTCACATACGTGAGATTATTTGTGGGGGTTGTGAAGGGGGGAAAATCTACAGAGCCTTTCTTTCCCAGAGATCTACGTCAGTGCTCTGAGCAGCTTATCTGAAAGCAAGCTGAAGCAACTGGTTATTAATGGCAGTTTGTCTATCCTACTACTGCATTACTTTACTCTGGATTTACAAGGCGATGTTTGTTTCAATCTATTTTCTAGATCTAGTCTCCAGACAAATCAAGTCACGGTGGTGGGCCCACTTTGGGGAAAGCCAAAATATATTTGTGCTAGGGCTGAGCTCCCTTCTAACTCTAAATAAGTTAGATCTCTAAAGCTCCCCAAATATGACTGTTGTATCCCTTTAAGCAGGGTGAGTATTGTTTTGCAAATACAAACAGTAGCTGCAGAATAGAAAGATGGCAGAAATAGGAGCATGAAGGGATGGGTAGGAGGTTTAATCTTTTCCAACCAAATTGAAATGTTTTTTTTAACCTCTGCCTGGCTATTTGCATTGGGAGGGATGTTTCCATTGCTACCAATGTTAACTCTTCTCCTGAAGCAGACAACCGTATTACCAGGAAGCAGCAGCTTTCATGGGATTACAATGGCATTATTTTCCTCTCTCACTCCCCATATGAACATAAACACAATGTTTAGCTTACTTCTGTGTTATTTAGTGTCATATTAATATTTGATGTGTTTTATTCCTCTAAAGAATTTGTAATCTGCCTAGAGAACTCTTAAGGATCGGTGGACTAAAAACTGTTAACAAAAACACTAAAGGTACATAAGTATAGCGGATAGAATATTATGGTCTTTCCAACCTTGTGCCTTTCAGATATTCTGGCACTGCATGTCTAACAATGGCCCCAAGAAGAAAAAAATGAAATATTAAATAATCTTTGCTACTTTTGAGTAGCAGAATTGTAATCGGTTTCGGGAATGTTCCTCTCCACCATCTTTGCAAGACAGACATGTAGAAGAATCCAATTAAAATTGTGGATTAACTTTGTCCTTACACCTTTTTACTGAATCCTGGCCTAAATTCCTAATTGTAAGGGTGCGATTTGTTGTGCTAGGGAAGTGAGGTTTCCTCAAAACAGCACATTATAGCTTCTGCAGAGGCATTCAGAACAGGAAAACAATGCAGGGAGAAATAAATTATGTCCCTAATCCAATTTATGGCACACTCACAGGCAGATGGTGAAAGAAAAATACTGGAAGATCTTATATTCAGTTTCCTATCTAATGGGGGGGTCTCAAAATACTTAAACATTAAGAGTGCAAATGGAAAAATAGCAACAGGCGTCTTCATCCTCCTTGGGCAGATGATACAAGTAGCCCTCAGCTTATAACACAATTGGGACAAAAACTTTCATTGCTAAAGTAAGGTGGTTGTTAAGTGCCCAATTTTAAAACCTATTTACTATATACCCCAGTCGTCAAATGAATCACACAATTGTTAAGCAAATCTGGATTCCCCCCCATTGACTTAGTTGGAAACCAGCTGGGAAGGTTGCAAAAGGCGATCAAGGGATGCTGCAACCATTGTAAATAGGCTTGTTGCCAAGCGCCAAATTTTTGATCACGTGACCATGGGTACATTGCAACGGTCATAAGTGTGAGGACTGGCTGTAAGTTACTTTTTCCAGTGCTGTTGTAACTTTGAACGGTCACTAAATGAATGGTTGTGTATCAAAGGCTACCCGTAATTATCATCTGGTGTTCTTTTTTTTTAAAGTTTCCACTATCTTTAGACAATATTATGGCAGATCACTCAAAACTGAAGTCTTTCTAGGCTTAGCTGACTTTACTCCTGCCTCATTTCCTAATGAAATCCAACATGTATAATTTTTCTTTTTCATGATAACCCTTGTGTTTTCTCTACCCTCATGCCAAACATATAAGAGGGACCTCTTGGTTGCTAGGTAATAATCATATTTAGTCAACGGGGGATTCATTATTAAATATGTTGTTGAATAGAAGAAAAAGAAAGGCGTATGGATCAACTTGCAACCATTTGTTCAGCGACTGTTCAAAGTTGCAACAGCACTGGGAAAAAAAAGGTGACTTACAACCAGTCCTTGCACTTAGGGCAGGGGTGTCAAACTCACGGCATCACATTGTCATCACGTGATGCATCCCAACTTTTTTCCTCTTTGCTAAACTGGGGGTGGAGGTGGCCAGCGTGTGATGCATTCAGCCCGCAAGTTTGACACCCCTGACTTAGGGCCATCACAGCATTCCCCACAATCATGTGATCAAAATTCAGGCACTTGGCAACGGGAATATATTTGCAATGGGTTACAGCATCCCGGGGCCATGTGATCGCCATTTGCAGCCTTTCCAGCTGGCTTCCGACAAGCAAACTGAACGCGGGGAGTTGGCTTCACTTAATGTTCAACTGCAGTGATTCGCTTAACAACCATAATAAACAAAAGATCATAACATTGGGTGTGTCTCCCTTAACAACTGCCTTGTGCTTAGCAAGGAAAATTCTGAATCCAGCTGTTGATCATAGCTTGAGGGATACCTGAACAGTACTTCTTCTGTCTAGTAAAAAACACACACACACAATGAATAAAATGTTGCTTCTTTCTGTTCAGTGCAACTCCTTAGGAAAGAGACTTTTAGAGGCGAATATTTATATTACCAGGAGAACGATCTCAACTTCCCTCTTCTCCTGTGCTACAAACATGCAGACAACCATCAATCAGATGGCAGCAAAAAAATTACAGTGCTCTGTATTTCTTTCCTGCCAACTAGTAGTTGTCTGGGTTTCTGTTCCCTGGTCCTGGCAACCCTAGTTTATCCAGTAATGGCAGGCTTAACACGGTAGACAAACATTACACTTTTCTCTTCCTCTCTTTACAGAGATGTCTTAGCCCTTCTGTTTGGGGATGGAAACATTTTTTCTTCTCCAAAATCAAGGCAGAAATTGCTGGCCCAATTTGGACTAAAAGTGAAGCCTGCCTTTCCATCTCTCACATGTGAGATTCCTAGGAGCAAAGATAAATTTGATGCAGGGCATTTTTCCTTTAAAAACAAACAAACTTATTTCTGTAGAAATAAGTAAAAACATTACAGACAGAAAAGATGCTAAGTTTTAGTTTTCGTTTCTGTTGCATTTGAAGCTGCACATTATTTGTGTGTGTTTCAGTCTTTTATGCATCTCTCAGATTGTGCATGAGCAAATAATTTCTCTTTAGAACGTTTTATGATTTGGAGTAGTTATTTGAAATCCCATTCCCATCTCTTTACATTGAGGATTTCTTTGTGCGCAGCAGACTTGTAGTCTATTACCCACACTACGTATCTGATACGTACCCACACTACATATCTGATATTAGCACAATTGAGAAAGTCCAGAAATATTTCACAAGGAGAGTTCTCCACTCCTCTACTCGTTGTAGAATACCTTATGCCACCAGACTTGAAATTCTAGAACTTGAAAACCTTGAATTACGCCGTCTTCGGTCTGACTTAAGCATGGTATATAAAATCATACATTGCAATGTCCTACCTGTCAATGAATACTTCAGCTTCAACCATAACAACACAAGAGCACACAATAGATACAAACTCAAAGTAAACCGCACCAAACTTGATTGCAGGAAATACGACTTCAGCAATAGAGTGGTCAATGTCTGGAATACTCTACCCGACTCTGTAGTTTCTTCCCCAAACCCCAAAAACTTTAACCTTAGACTGTCTACTATTGACCTCACCCCTTTCCTAAGAGGCCTGTAGGGGGCGTGCATAAGCGCACCAACGTGCCTACCGTCCCTGTCCTATTGTTTCTCTTATTCTTTTATTTTTCTTATATGTACCCATTTCATGTATTCACAACTATGTATACATTTATACTTATTATCTTGTAAACAATTGGCAAATCAAATAAATAAATAAATAAATAAATAAATAAATAAATAAATAAATAAATAAATAAATAAATAAATAAAATAAAATAAAATAAAATAAATAAATAAAAATATTTGGAACACTTATTTCTCTTTGAATTTTCTCTTCAAAGCTGCTGTTCTTCCAGTGGTTTGTACAGCTCTGTATTTACTTTACCAATAAGGAAAGTTGTCATTTTAATATATCAAATTAAAAACAATTATTTCTTTTGCCTTCCTTTCTTTAAAAAAAAAAACCCTCTGATTTTATCACCTGTAACTTTGTTTGGAAGGGTTGAAACCTCTAGTCGTATGCCTTCATACTATAAGGCCAGGAAATGACTGGATAGACTTACATTAAAAAAAAAAACAACTTATGTTTTAGTCATTAGAGAGGCAGCACAGGATGTTTAGGTTTAGAAGGTGGGTGCCTGGTAAAACATCCCCTAAAGATGGTGCTGGCAGCAGGAACTACCAAGTTACTGCCCTCAAAACAAGAGGTAGAAGCTTGGGTGTGACAACTAAGAGAGCCTAAGAATATAAGCTTTATCCCTTATTCTACAGGATCAGCTGGTGCTGAGATTTTACATCTTTCCCCTAATAATGTGAAATCATCTACTAACCAGTTGTCATTTGACTCAAGATTTAACACTGTCGGAAGATTCTTGACTAATTTTGAGAAATATTGTCTAACGTTCTGTTCTGGCTGGGAACAGCCCATGCAAGTGATCCTCACTATAGCAACTCTTAATAAAACAGGGAGTCAGTTGTCCATTCCCATTTTTAAGCTAGGTTTCCAAGCAAAACACAAATTTGATTCTCTCAAAATACACTTCTAAGTAAATGATCACAAAATGTCCTTTATAGAAATACTCACAAGAGTTTGTTTCTGTTACAGCTTCAAAACTCTGTCCTGTAATTTTATTTCTGAGACGGAGAGTGGTGAGATTCAAACATTTTTACTACCGGTTCTGTGGGCGTGGCTTGGTGGGCATGGCAGGAGAAAGATACTGCAAAATCCCCATTCCCTCCTCACCCAACTAACCTGCTTTCCAGTTCCGTTCTCCTCTGCAGGGCAACAAAAGAAGACCCAGCCGATCAGTTGGGACTTGGGAGACAGAGAATAGATGGGGGCCAGTCAGAGGTGGTATTTGCTGATTCTCTGAAGTACTCAAAATTTATGCTACCAGTTCTATAGAACTGGTCAGAACCTGCTGAATACCACCTCTGGAGAGAAGGGAAAAAACAAGCTGAACTAAAAGCAATATATTAATATATAATTTATTTAAACAGAGAGAGTAATTCAGCAGCATAGCAATACTAGTCATTCATTTGCCCCAAAACTACAACTTGGTTTTTCCCACACATTGACACATTTATCTGAGGACTTTGCGGTTCCCAAAATATCCGCCAGCCATTGGCACTATACGAAACTAATAAATAAACAATCACCATCATGCTGAGCATACCATATTTTTTGCTTCCAAACCAGATGTGGTATTCAGCAGGTTCTGACCAGTTCTGGACAACCGGTAGCGGAAATTTTGAGTAGTTTGGAGAACTGGCAAATACCACCTCTGACTGGAGATTTTACAGTATCCTTCCCCTGCCACTCCCACCAAGCCACTCCCACAGAACTGGTAGTAAAAAAAAAAATGAATCCCACCACTGTTCCAAACCACAGATTTCAGATGGAAAGGTTTGTTCAATCATGTCAATTTTGCATTTAGACTCCAAACTCACCCCAGCCTACACATGAGACTTAACCTACACATGAGACTTCCCAAACCTGTTTCCTTCTTAATGCCCTGGATAACCACTCCCCAAACCACAGGGCGTTAAAATAGTACAATTGTCAAATATATAGTATTCTTTAAAATATGGTTACATTCCCTATTAAGTTCAAGGGGTGCTATTTGATTCCAGTATACTTGTTCCATCAAGTACAATATTTCAGTGAAAGAAATCATTCTACCTAATGTTTAAAGTGCTTTACAATTACAGTTTATTTTCTAAAGAGATGTCAGGCTAATGTGTTTCTATTTAGAAACAAAATAGTTTTAATTGTATGTGTAATATTAATACTGCACTGTGCAGTTCTTGTCTGAGCTATACTTTTGAGCTATATGAAAAAAACCTAATTGATAGTGTAGATACTCGTCAAAGCTCCACATGTAAAACAAGATTAAGGCCAGCCTTCTTTAAAATAGAAAGGTCAATTAGTTTTCAATGTGTGTGCATTTCTTTACTCAGTATTGAGTATAGCATTTCCAAACGATCTGGAAACATAAAACACATTGTACTTTGCATGTTACGCTCATATGAACAGGGTTTAAATTGCCAATTTATATCAAAATAAAAAGGCAGGTGACCAAGAATAGTTATTCATCTACAAAACTAACTGTGGATTGATTTACTGCCATAAAATAGATAAATTAAAGTCCAAAGAAGTGCTGAAAGCAAAAATGCCCAGCCCTGTTAATAGGCAAGGATTTTCTTTGCTTTTTTACCACAGTAGATTTTAACTGAGGTAAAAAGCACAGAAAGCATGAGGTTGTTTCTGTTCATGAGATTTTTTTTAAGCTTGCCAAAAATGCCATGTAGAATTTGTTCATCAATTATTATAACGATAGATAGATATATTAGCAGATGACAGGATTGTAGATGTACAATATTACACATACAAAAAAAATACAAGGAACCCAATTAAGTATTAATAAAAGAATGAGCAAGCACTGATGTGATCAGGAAACATCAGAAAGAGTGACAAGCTTTTTGTTGAGCTTTTAAGAAATAATTGATTTAAGTTAGTAATCAGTTACCTCATTTTTGATATGCATTATTGTTCTTGGTGGAAAGTTAATGCCTTATCTTTAATCATGATTTTATTTTGTAGCTACTTGGAGGAGGTTGTTTTTTTTAAATACCGTAGAAAAGTAAATTTCAAGTAAATGTTTTTGGCAAGTGATTGTACATGATGATACATATCATATGTACATAACAATAAGTCAGTGGGAATACCTGTTATTTCAAGCAACACATTATTCTACATTTGATTATGCTGATTATTTTGCATAATCCACTCTTGCTGATGCTAGACAGGAAGAGGAGAAGAAAATAAATAAATGGCATCCCAATTGTTCAGCTCATTCCTATTTATATTTGCACTCTTAACATTCACTAGGAATTCATCACATTTACTCACACTCTACATCTTAAAAAATCTATACCCATTAATCAAGAGGAAATCTTCACCAAATTTTAGTGGGAGATTTCCCATAGGAATGTTAAAATTGAACCTTGCTTCAAAAATGTTAAATATGTTATTCTCAGAAGCAAAATTCTACAGTAGAACTCCTTTTTCATATGAACCAGGAAAGGTGATGGAACTGACAGATTTTTAGACTTTGTTAGACTGCATAAGATACAGTAGCTATACCAGTGAAGGTGGAAAACCTCTTTCTGGGCAATTGTCATATCAGGAACTGATTGGCGTGGCACTTCCTAAATAGAGCCAAGTATGGGATTTTGGAGGGTTCTTAGATGCCAGATTGTCATTGCCATTGCACATAACTTTAATAACCAGGACCAATTATAACACTGATAGCTTCAGCTATTTCTACCCACAAATAGCCTGAACTCAGACTTGGAACCTCTTAATTATATTCTGAAAAGCCTTAGAAAAATGTCAGTGACTACGTCTGGCACATAACATGGTAACTACAGTAACAACGTGAATTCAGAAGACAGCTATGTATTATCTTCTTTTGCATACTGTGATAAGTATGCTCTTTCTATTTCCTACATGTGTCATATTAAGTTTTAACTATACATAAATAATATTTTTTACAATTCTGTAAAGGTAAAAGTAAAGGTTCCCCCTCGCACATACGTGCTAGTCATTTCCGGCTCTAGGGGGCGGTGCTCATCTCCGTTACAAAGCCGAAGAACCAGCGCTATCCAAAGACATCTCCGTGGTCATGTGGCTGGCATGACTAAACGCCAAAGGCGCACGGAATGCCGGTACCTTCCCACCAAAGTGGCCCCTGTTTTTCTACTTGCATTTTTACATGACTTCAAACTGCTACGGTTGGCAGAAGCTAGGATAAGTAACAGGAGCTCACTCCGTTACTTGGCACTTAGGGATTCAAACTGCCGAACTGCCAACCTTTCTGATCTACAATTCTGTAGTTATTTGAAATTTCAACCTTATAACGAAACTCAGTGAACAATTTCCT
The DNA here is from genome assembly GCF_049901735.1 of Notechis scutatus. Classification (NCBI taxonomy): domain Eukaryota; kingdom Metazoa; phylum Chordata; class Lepidosauria; order Squamata; family Elapidae; genus Notechis; species Notechis scutatus. The sequence continues at coordinate 92,197,356 of NC_142009.1, read as the reverse complement.
TAGTTCCAAATCTAAAACCAGACTGATTCAACAGGAACATCTGCCAGGCCTTTGTGAATTCCTTTACATGCAGACCAAATATACACCAACACATTTTATCAGAGTTATGTTATGTAGACCGTTAAGTTTGAGGCATGGGTTAATGAACGGAGAGACCAGACTGTAAACCGTGAACTTCAGCTCTTTATTCACGAGCATAACAGAGACAAAAAACCCCGGACTAGCAAAGTCCCTCTTTTATAGAGTAAGCTGCTATCCGGATAACCAATGGATAGTGTTATAGCGTTTGAATCTTGGCGCGGCCCGCCAACAGCCAGTCAGATTGCTCGGAATGAACCAATCATAACTTGCCATTATGGGCCAATAGGTGCAGGATTACGATCCTGCTAGGCAAATGAATCTTTATTAGAGTTATGTTATGTAGACAATATTGCTTGGAAACTACTTCCAACAGTATTATAGAATAGTACAGTATATTCACCCTCCCTTTTAGGTATTTTTAAACCTTTCTATTTCAGATACTATTAAGGCTCAAAGAGAATCTGAGAATTGGCCATACGATTGTGAATTCCAATAGAAATGAACATGTATAGTTCAGGGGTAAACTGTATGGAGTCTTTGGTGCTTTGAGTTTGGTTGCTTGCTTGCATACATTTCACTAGGTACATGAGGCTGTTTTTAATTACTGTGGGAAAATAGTACAAAGTTATTTCAACAAGGCATTAAAATCATCAGTGTTAATAAGTGTGGAGTTTGCTCCTTGTTTATATATAGTAGACTGTGAATTGTGTCTATGATATTGTGAATTCCTTGTCAAAATCCTTCTAAGAATAAATGCAGGCAATGAGGAATGTTTCTTTTCAAAAAAGCTTCAGTACTGTGTATTTTAAGCTAACTCTAAAACGTTGTGAGGTTATAGTTGATTTTATATAAAACTATACTTAGTTTTTGAGAAAAAAAATTCCATGCTTTATTACTGTTTAAAACTGATTAGATGTACAAAATCAAGAATAGAAACGTAACGAAATCATAATCTTCCTGATCAAAAAAAACCAAACCTCCCGATACCTAATAAAATATTTAAATATTTATCCTACTGATTTTTTCAACACCTCTCTAATAAGCTTAACAGATAATCTCAATTGCGCCTTCTTTTCCTCATTACTTCAACTACACAAAGAATTTACATCTGTGTTTATGGCAAAAACACAAAAGAATCTTGTATGACATCTTAAAGAAAAAGTTAGAGAGATACACAGCGATAACTGATATAGAAGCTATTTTTAAACCAATACCACCCCATTATATAACCTTTCATGAGTAAATGAGTCTACATTGTATCTGCAATCCAAAATGTTCATATAAGTCTTGCAGAATTAAGGGAAGATATTGATCCCTCCATTAAGAAGGATCTTAAAATTAGCCACAATTGCCTTGGAATAAGATAGTATTTCTCAAACTGAGTTCAAAGAAGAACTAAATTCTGAAATGTTCAAGGCTATGATAAATGTCCTATGATAAACTTCAACTGGTGGAAAATTAAATCTATCTTTCTCAACAGGCAATCAAAAATCTTTTAGAACATCCTGCTAAAGAAATTCCTTCAATGTCCTATAACAGTGGTTCCCAAAGTGGGCGGTACCGCCCCTAGGGGGCGGTGGGATGCCTTAGGGGGCACTGAGAGGCAAGGGGTAGGCAGGGGAGCGCTAAGAGGAGGCAGGGGGGTGCTGGAGGTGAGCGGCAGGGCACAATTCAGGGGTGAGAAAAAATTCCACCGCCGCCATGTTCGAGGCGATGCCCCGCAGGATCACCCCATTGACTTGCGTGCTCCGGTGCAAAAGGCTCAGTGGGTTGATCCTGTGGGGCTTTGCCCCGAATGCAGCATTGGGAAAGGAGAGCAATGCCAGAGTGGCTTTGCTTTCCTTTCCAAACATCTTGCCGCCGCCACGTTTGGGGTGAGGCCCTGCAGGTCCACCCCATTGAGCCTCTTGTACCAGAGGCACCTGCCCAAGCAAGTCCGAACAGAGCAGTGCATGAAGTCATTGGGGTGAGCCTGAGAGAGGGAAAGAGCGAGGAAGAGAGAGAGAGAAAGAGAGAAGAAGAGAAAGAGAAAAAGGGAAAGAAAGAAAAAGAAATAAAGAAGGAGGGAAGGAGGAGAAAGATAATGAGATATCTATTCTAGTCCAATCACCTGCTCCAGCAGGGTTAGAAGGGTGTGTGTGTGTGTGTGTGTGTGTGTGTGTGTGTGTGTGTGTGTTCTCCTTGTAATTTACCAATACATTTTGGTTTTGCCTTCTTCAGAATTGACACTGTAATACATTGGGGAAAAGTAATTTTTTAGGGTGGAGATCTGGTCCAATGGATCCTGTTTAAAACCTCAACAAAATGTGAGAGCTTTCTGATAGTCTTGGCCATGTTTTGTCCACAAAACCTTTAATTAATAGAAGCCAAAGATGTTTCAATGTGCTGGCAAAGATGCTGGCAAAGATGTTTCAATGTGAAAAGGGCCTTTAAACTAGGCCTCATTTCAATCTGATGCTCTCCCTCTCTCCCCTTCCCCCCTCCATCCCTCCATCCCCCCTTTCTTTGTCCCTTTTTCTTTCTTTCCCTTTTCTTTTTCTTTTCTTCCTTCTTTCTCTTTCTTTTCTCTCTCTCTCTTTCCCTCTCCCAGGCTCACCCCATTGATTTGGTGCACCTCTCCGCTCGGACTTGCTCCAGTGTAGCGGGCTCAGTGGGACCGGCACCTAGAACGCGGCAGTGCCTGCATGTTTGAAAAGTAGAGCAAAGCCAGAGGTCGGTAATTTTTGCTGCAAAGAATCACAAAAGCTTCTGGGTTGTGCACAAGAAGGGACACACATGTCAGTGCAATTCAGCAACATAAAATAAAGAAATACAAATAAAACAAATCAACAAGAATCGGCAAAGCATCTCTGATTAGATTTTATTCACTACTAGAATCTAATCAGAGATGCTTTGCCGATTCTAGTCCAATGACCTGCTTCAGCAGGGTTGGAAGGGAGTATGTGTATATGTGTGTGCATGGCTGTCAAAACTCCAAAAACAGGTCAAGTAGTTCTGGGGAGGCCAGTCATAAATTAGAACACTTGTTAAGCAACCGGCCATCAAGTGAGGACCACTTGTATTTGGTTTGCCAGTCACCTGGCCACACCCACCCAGTCACGTGACCAGCAGGGTTAGTCACATGATCAGAAAGCCACACCCACCCAGTCATGTGACCAGCAAGCCACCACCCACCCACCTGCAAACCACACCCTCAAATTAGGCCACGCCCATAGAAATTTGAATCACACCCCTGGGTGGGGGGCATTGAGGATGAGTTTGTAGCACCACGGGGGCGGTGGACTGAAAAAGTTTGGGAACCACTGTCCTATACGTTTGTATAAAATAATATAATGGGGTAATTTTTTCCTACACATTTATATGAAATAATATAATGGGATAAATACAGGAACTATAGTCAAACTATAACTTTAAAGTTATATTAACTTCGATCATATTTATCTCATCCTAAAGGATTTCTAGACCATCTTTCTAGCTCTTTTATCAGGATAAAGATGGGGATAAATTAAATTCTACTAGTTGAAAAGGGCTTCTGGCTGTTCTCATACCAAGATAAAGAAGTCAAAAACATAACCTAAAATTGAAGGCTTGACTCTTTTCTAGATTGTTACTATGATCCAGTATATCAGGTCTAGTTCACTTTATAATATAAACAAACAGGATCCCAAAGTTATGTAATAATGAGATAGTATTAGAGTAGATTTTTTCCAGTCTATTGATAAAGAAATCAAATATCAGCATATAATGGAGTAATTTGTTATTTGTTCCCCTCTATTAGAACATAGAATAACAGAGTTGGAAGGGACCTCATCCAGTCCAACTACCTGCACAAGCAAGAGAATTCCAGATTTTCTCATTATGCTGGCAAGTGATTTTAAACCTTATTTAAAACAAGAGAGAGAAGAGAGAAGGCATTCTTGGTATTGCCATGACATAAACCGCATCAAGGAGAATGCATTAATAATTACCTATGAGTCAGGAGCTGAAGAAATCCCATCAATTCAAAATATAAAGCTGTTAGGAAGCCTCTAATAAATTATTGCCTGCTTTAAAAACAGCCTGGAAACCATATGAAAGGCTTTTCTTGCATCCAAATAAATTCTAGTTGCTGGATTTTATCTGTTTTCAGTTAAAGCAGGAACTTCAGTTTAAATGTTTCCAAGCAACTAAGCCACACTGAAAAAGAACAAATTGGTTGTAGCTCACATGTAAGATAATACATGTGTTAGATGCCTAAAAATTAAATGTTGATTGCTAAGGACTGGAATTCTCACTTCTAACAGCAGGTTCTGACCAGTTCTGGAGAACCAGTAGCAGAAATTTTGAGTAGTTCGGAGAACCGGCAAATTCCACCTCTGACTGGAGATTTTACAGTATCCTTCCCCTGCCACGTCCACCGAGCCATGCCCACAAAACCGGTAGTAAAAGAATTTGAATCCCACCACAAGTATACTTTCTCATAAGTGGGAGCAATACTGGAGTCATTCAACTTAGCGTACACCTTATCTTTGCACTATGAACCTATACTGGACATACGACCGTCTAACCACCCAAGAAGCCTTAGGCATTGGAGTAGGGAAAAGGGAGCATAAAGATCCCTCATCCTGATCACAGAACTCAGAGCTCTCTGTGAAGAGGGAAGGGCTTTACTTACGTATCTCTCACTTAGAAGCCACCCATCTCCCTCACAGAGCGCTTCTAGGTGGTGTAGAAGTGAGACATCAAAACATAGAAGTCATATTCAGGATAAGATTTTTGCAGAGTTCCTTCACCCTCACCGGAGACCCCAGCTGTTGAACCGGTGAGCTGTATAGCTGTCCATTCAAGAATGCTATACAAACACTCTTATCACCTTTCATTTGTCACATACTGTGTCTATTATGGACATATATTCCTCCCCCCCCCCTTTTTTTTCTCTTTCCTAACCCAGACAAAGCAGCTGGGAAGGATATCAATACTAATCATTCCCACACTGCATGAAACAGATGACATTTGGCTCTAGAGTCAATTAGGAAAATTGCTGCTCATTTATGGAACAAAACGAACACTAGGTGAACAGATAACAAATAATCAGAGTTGGAAGGGACCTTGTAGGTCATCTAGTCCAACCCCCTGCCCAAGCGGGAGACCCTACACCATTTCTGACAAATGGCAGTCCAATCTCTTCTTGAAGGTCTCAAGTGATGGCACTCCCACAACTTCCAAGGGCAAGCTGTGCCATTGGTTGATTGTTCTCACTGTCAGAAAACTTCTCTTTATTTCCAGGTTAAATCTCTCTTTGTTCATTTCCATCCATTATTCCTTGTCTGGCCTACAGGTGCTTTAGAAAATAGCACGACCCCTTTCTCTCTGTGGCAGTCCCTCAAATATTGGAAGACTGCTATCATGTCTCCCCTGGTCCTCCTCTTTACTAGACTAGCCATGTCCACTTCCTCTAACTGTGAAGGTGAACCATCCAAGTCCTTTTTTCTTATTCATCAAACAATATGGCGCAGAATGAGAAAGGACATTGCTTAATTGCCTTCCCTGGAAAGAAATTCTGAAAATGTTCTTTAAAAAAATAAAACACAGAAAGACAAACAAGAAATAAGTAAATAACCATCCATATTTGCATTGGACTTTCTGTTGCCTAGCTGCGGGTTAGAAAAGTTTTTAAATTTGTGAAGCCATTCCTACTCAACCTTTAAGAGCATGGGAAGCTTTGAGTCTGTCTTGACTCTTGGCCACTGCCTGAACCAGCCCCTAAAGTTTTCTCAGCGAGATTTTAGAAGTGGTTTGTCATTGCCTCCTTCCTAGAGCTGAGAGAGAGTGAATAGCAATAGCATTTATACTTATGTACTGCCCCATAGCGCTTTACAGCATGCTCTGGGAAGTTTACAACGAAGAAGCCTTATTTGAATATTGCTCCTAACAATCTGGATCCTCATTTTACCAACCTTGGAAGGATGGAAGGATGAGTTCAACCTTGAGCCCTGGCTGTCAGGATCAAACCCCAAACTGTGAGCAGAGTTTGCCTGCAATACTGCACTTTAACCACTGCACCGCCAGTGCTCATGACCCAAAGCCACTCAACTAAGTTTCATGCTCCCAGTTTTAACCTGGTTATTCTACACTGGCTCTCTCACTCCCAAATACTAAGAACATTAAAGTTATTTATCTTTATTAGGGCTCACTTTTCTACGAGGTATGACTTGCATTGCTCATTTGTTTTATTTGTAAAATGGATTGATTTTGTAGATGACCTGACAGCCCTGTCTTGGGATATTGCTTTGTCCTGAAAATATTTCTTCTTTCTGACCTAAGCTTCTTTTTTGCTCTAAACACTTGTTTCTGACAGCTTCCCAGGGCTAAATTTTATTACCTTTGGTCACACTTGTGTAGCAAATGCATGAAAATACATCTACAGATAGCAACACTATTTCTAAATGTTGCAGTCACTGCTGCACATAGATAGATATCTTCTTCAGTTCATAGCATAGGATCTCTCTCCCATCCACCAATATTAATTAGCCAATTTACATTTTGAGAAAGAGTATGATGTGAACTAGTATTTTGAAAAGCCTTGAAAAATCACCCCAATTCTTGGAGTGCAGTACCAATCAGTTAAGTATCTAACTTTGTTTACTTCCACACGTGAACCACAAATGTGTACCTTTTTCTTGCTGTGGTTTAGCTACTTGATAAAGCACTGTTATTAGTCAGATTCTTCCTCAAGTCACTGCCTCAAGTAACTCAAGTTCGATACAATTAGCTTGTCCTTGAAATGTCTTAAATCAAAAAGAAATTTGGAAACAAATAGCCCAATTCAAGGTCTATCATTCCATGCTGAAGCAAAGTAACAGCAATCAGAGATAATGAAATAAATGCTGACTCGCTCCTGTTACGCCCTCCTTTTTTTTTTTTTTTTTGCACAGCTCAGGATCTGTTCATATGTTATTCACACTAGATTTAGTCCAATAGACAATTCCTTCTGCCAATACAAAAGAAAGCAATGTGTCAATTCTGAAGCAAACCTGGCTGAGGCCATCTTTTCCTGCCTCATAGTTGCCACAAACTTTACATGGGGGAAGTGGGGAAGTAGATAGACTGGCTACCAGTCAAAACAAGAGTTTTTTTGTGGGAACCAAGGTCATCCCAACAGGTGGCAAGAAAGGGAAGAGAGGAGTGACCAAGCAGCCTCCCAGCTACTTTCATTGGACAATGTGACTGGTGACATTTGGGTAGGGAAATATTTGCTCTTTTAATTAGGGGGGGAAACTACAGGAATTTGAGGGTTGGTTTTCACTAGCTGTGCCAATATGTTGTATCCAATAAACAAGTTCTCTGAGGAATCTACCTGCCTCAGAGTTCTGCTTTTTGGAAGATGTGTTACTCGGAATCTGATAATGTTGCAAATACATGTAACTCCCTTTTTTATGTTTTAATGGCGGGTGAAAATTTATGCTCCAAAATGGAGTAATATTTTTCTGAAGTTTTGCTAATAGCTCTCAAACCACATGATCTTAGTGGATGAAGCATGAAAAACAACCCAGATGGCCCTGCATCCTCATTCAGCATGAGGTCTTATCTGTTTTGTTTTATTTTCAGGTGCTGTCAGCCACCTATTTGCATACCTGTGGGCTCCTGAATGATGACTGATACAAGATGGAAATAAATACAGTACCAGGACTCTTGCAAATCTTTTTGTTTCCAAACCAAAGAAAAGGGAACTTGAGTAATACGGATATGGATCAACTGCAAGATTGAAGGCTGAACCAAAGATTCAATCACATCATAAGCCAAAATTGCATAACTTATTCTATCCTGGACTGAATATACCAGTGCTAATTGTGATCCTTATTTTGTAACAGCCTTAATGCCATTCCTCAATTACTCAAATTTGCTTTGCATTCCTCCTGTTGCTTCATATTAGCATAATGCAATTATAAAATATATCTGCTTATCGTCAATTTTCTTCATGCTGTTTATTTTTAAAAAAAACCGAGATGTACAGCCTTGCCCAAGGATGTGTTTTAGAGATGAATTTTATACCATCACACAAAAGGAAAAGCTCCATCATATTCAACAGAACTTGATTTGTAGTGTTTAAAGAAATGATCCCATCTGTTTTTGTGCACTGCTATATTTTAAACCAAGACTGACAAATCTCATATGCTCTGTCGTAGACTTTTGGAGTTGGAAGACAATTCAGCAATTAATGCATTAGCTCAATCTCGAAAGAGTTATGGCAATCAGGTTTCATAAGTTGTCCATTATATTCCATTATCTCAGTGCAGGAAATCATATTTGACTTCCTTTGAGTTTCCAGAAAATGGTTCGATTCTCTGGAAATTTTTATCCGATCAGCAGGTTGTTGCTTATGCCAAGGATGTGCATGAGCACTAATCCTGCCCTACCTTACCCCTAGGCAGGCTGTCTTGGTTGTTTTCTTTTTCTTCAAACAGCACATGCATGCCTATCTTCTATGTTTTATATCCATCCTTTCTTTTACCATTTATAAATCCACATATATTTTAATCCAACGACAAAAACAGCGTGGGTAGGTGTGGGTTGGGTATGTATATATATGCTTGCATCTGTACAGTATTTGGAGGGTGTAGGGTTGGCTTATTTTGAGTTCAAGCCAAATTTTCCAGAGTTTGGTCTAAAAGTAATCCTCAAGTTTTGACCATAATTGATCCCAAAAGTTATGCTGCTAAGTGAAACATTTGTTAAGCGAGTTGGCCCCATTTTTGGCTTTTCTTGCCATGGTTGTTAAGTGAATCATTGCAGTTGTTAACTTAGTAGCATGGTTGTTAAGTGAATCTGGCTTCCCCATTGGCTTTGCTTGTCAGAAGGTTTCATAAGTTGATCACATGACCTCAGGACACCGCAACTGTCATAAATATGAACCAGTTGCCAAGCATCTGAATTTTGATCTTGTGACCATGGGATGCTGCAAAGGTCATAAGGATGAAAACTTTATGCTTTTTTCAATGCCATTGCAACTTGAAAGACAGTCACTGTTGTAAATTGAGGATTATCTCTACATCTGTGTTTAAAAGGTTGAGATGGAACTGTCACACTATTTTTTTTATTTTATTGAATAAACATTAAAAACAATTGAACACAGAGTGACTTTCTTGGTCATCATTTTGGCCATACAACAGTTAAATTTCCTTTTTCCCTTATATTATTAGTATAGTGCTACATGCATATTATTTTACATTTATCTACAGTTATATACATATTTACAACCGTCTTTTATATTCATGCATTTGTATCATCTCATAGTTGTCCATTATATTCCATTCTCTTTAGTTTACAAAACTTCAGCTTTCATTCCTATAAAGCGTCAACCCTTTCTTTCTTTTTCCTTGACTCTAGCCATTGATACACTTTATTCCAGCCTTCATAATACTCTCTCCCACCCTTATATTTGATTTCTAAAGTTAGTCTGTCCATCTCTGCACAGACTAATATTTTCCTTATTATTTCACTTTCTGTAGGGGTATCTTCATTCTTCCAGTTTTGGGCATACACCAATCTCGCAGCTGTTATTATATGCTGTCACACCATTTTTAACTTCCTTAAATTGTAATATCTGTCTTCACCATTTTAAAATGTTCCTTTTAGAACTATGGTTCAAAGTGTACATCCACTGATTTAATTGTAGTTACATGCGTAAATTATACACACTGCATGAATTTTACATGCTACTGCTTTTCTTTTAAGGTGCACTGACACCACTTTCTCTCTAATTAATCCCAAATTATCCTTTGCAAAATTCTAAAACCACTTTTACGAAAAGACGTCTGTCCAAGCACTCCTTTGGCTTCCAGCAGCTATAAAGGCCAAGGTACCTGCCTAAGCAGAAGGTATTCAAAGGCTTTGCCAGATAGGTCCAGAGCAAAGGCATCCTTCATAATAATGAGCATCTATGAGGTACAGTAATTTAGTCATTATCAATTAGAAGGGGAAAGTGAAAACATCAACCATTTGTCACTGCCCGCTTTTGTGGGCTGTGGCACCCGAATTACCTGTGACATGAAATGGCCATTAGGAACAGCCCTGTGTTTTCTGCTAAGTAAAGCTTTGGCAGCTTTCAATTCACTAACACCATACTAGAAAGACAAGTTTTGCCTTGTTGTGAAAGGAAGGAGAAGTTTTAAATAATAGAAAGGTACAGTAAGAGCTTTATGAGTAATTCAGTTAATGCTATCTGAATGGGTGTATCAGGGCAGAATAAGAACTGATTGTGAAAAGAGATATCTAAACCCCTTCAGAGGTTAAAGAAAGGTGCCAGCACAGTTGGGCACTCTTCCAATAATACCATCAAAGTCTACACTAACAATCATAATCCATATCTGAATTGGAACAAGGATAGTCAAGTGAAAAATATGAAAAATAGGCCTTTCCCATTTAGTGCCCTCCAGATGTACTGGGCTTCCAACTTTCCACTTTCTGAGCAACTGGTCATTTCAATCTGAAGAGACAATCATTCCATGGATTGTTCTATATCTATTCATAACATGCCCCATATTCTTTCTCAGTATCTAGAAGATTCTCTTAGTTATTTTTCACGAGTAAAGCTCTTTAGTTTATAACTTTTTACACATGAATTTGGGAGCAAATTTTATTGAATGAGCACAGCTACAGTTGTTCTCCCAATCTCTGAATCCAATCCTCCAGAGTGCACTTATGCAAAAGCTGATGAGCAGTAAAAACAGCTATCACGCTTCATAAGATGAGCAACAATCACACATCTTCCCCTTCATATTTTCATAACAATGAAACCCGAAAAACGTACAGCTATTATTAAAATAAATATCTCTCATCTTTTTTGAACGACAGAATGAAGATTTTGGCTGGAAACATCTTCATTATCATGCAAACATTATATTAAAGTGTTTGTGGTCATAATAGACATCCCTGCCATGCACCAAACAAAGAATAAAGAGACATTTATGCTAAAAAATCTCAAAGAAAAAACAAAAATAAATTCAATATTATTGTTTTCATACAGATCTTATCCAGCCTTATTCATGCTTAATGGACCTAGGCATCTATTTCTTTACAATCCATTTCAAAACAGCAACAATTTTTAAGACTGACAAAAGCTAAGCATGAGCTTGTTATTAAGCTGTATTTCATGCTAAGCATGTTGTTATTTGCACATGTTTGGCAAGCGCACCAACGTGCCTACCGTCCCTGTCCTATTGTTTCTCTTATTCTTTTATTTTTCTTATATGTACCCATTTCATGTATTCACAACTATGTATACACTTATACTTATTATCTTGTAAACAATTGGCAAATCAAATAAATAAAATAAATAAAATAAATAAATAAATGTTGAAATTTACAGAAAGACCCTTGGAAAAATTAAAAACATGCGTGGAAAACAAATATGTATTTGGTATGATAAACATTATTCTGGCCATCCAGATGGAGGTAGCAATATAGAAATGAAGATACACTGTCTCATGGGGAAGTCATCCTGCATTTTATTTGCTGTTTTCAATATTAGAAAGCTGTTTTTTCCAGGGCTTAGTAGCTCTGAATTCAGAGCAGTATTGGGAGAACAAAATGTCAATATTTGTGGTCACAAATAATGGCATCTAAAATAAATAAATATTCCTTACATATTATGGAGCCACAGCATTCTAAAATACAAGCTGCATCTATTAACTTCCAGAGAAATATTAAGAAAGTAAGCCTTTTTAACATTTTGCTCCAATGTTCATCATATAAAAAGTCTCTTAGCCAAAACAAACTTGTGACTAGCTTATTCAAATTGTTGCCAAGAATACAAGCATAGCACGTGTATGCTACTTACTGACTTCAGAAATAATATACCAGTGATCAACTTTAGGGGTTGAAAACTACTACCATCAATATAGTTGACTTATTTAAGGGAGGGCCTGAAAACTGAATGGATTACTAGGCATTTAAAATAGGTATAAAAAGTGACAAATCACAAAATGGCAAGCCCAGTAAACTGAAACGTTGGTGCAAAATGAATTAAATTTTAGTTTTGACCTAAAATAATGAAGCACACTTTTATGCAACTACAGTAAAAATATGCAGACCCCAAAGATACTGCGGCAACACAAATCAGATTATGAAGCACACTGGATATTCAAATGAAACTTGATAAATCTCTCTTTTTTATCCCCCAGGACACAAGAGGAATGATATGTTCTACCTTGCAATATTTTTGTGCCCTCATCTATATAATTAGCAACAATCAATTATTTATCCTTTCCAGGACATCCTGCCGTATAAACTTTGAGTGCCTAATGGACACTCCGATAGGGAATTTGTCCAGGAGAGAATCTGTATTCTAGAAATTAGAAAGTGCTAATCCAAACAAGATCACAAAGACGTTGTTGCTAAGTAGCCCACTGGATCTCCATTTCCCACAGTACCTGCACAGACTAGATTTACAATATTGTAGGATTCTAACATGGCTAGGAAACAGACTAAAATATAAACGCTGCTGGTTGTTTCTTAAGCATATTATAGATGTGGGTGAGACAGCAATAGACAAGGAAGAGAACTGTTTCAAATAATCATTACTTAAGTTTCTTCAGGATTTTCACCCCTTTTTCCATATTTAAATTGGAATAATTAAACTAAAGTTTATTTTAAATATGTTTTAACACAAATGTTTTAAAGAAGTTAGTGATTCAGAGCAGGATCTGAATGAAATAAACTGTCACTTTCAAATAACCATGATCACTTATCTAAATCGGTAAATATTAACCAGTCAAACACTCCTATTAGTTGTCTGGTTGAATGAAGAGGAAAAATAAATAACCACTAAGTCCACAAAGCTATTGAAGTTTATGGTGTTTTCCTCTTTCACAAATACTACCCAAAAACTGATGCCTGTGTCCCATCTCCATCTCACATTTCTAGAATCTGTTATTTATCACAACCAAGGATGCAAAAGAAAGAAAAAATACTCGTCAACTTCATTTGTTCAATTTGTTCCATTTACAAATCAAAGGTGAAAAAGGTGAAAAACTGATGGCAAAGTAATCTAAAGTTTTAGTAATCTTAAACTTTTAACAACTTGAATAAACTGAGACCAGGATTGCTATAGAAACAAGATTTTGTCAAGAATCCTGACATAAAGTAACTAGGAAGCCAAGCGGTTTTGCCAGTACATGGATCTTTATGAATATTCAAATTATTTAAGTATATTTGTTCATGCATAGAAAACAATCGATATAACAACTGGGAACAAATTTCTCTTTTCTCAAAGGCCAGTTTTCCCATGTTAATGCCTTCATTTTACTAATATATGCCAAAAGAATTTAAAAAGTACTTATTCCTACATAGAAACAAATTTCATCACTCGTTTAACAGCGTGCCTTTTAACAAGCTGCATGACTAAAAGACTGCTTATTAATGCGATGAATATCAAGACAAGAAGCAACTTGCAACAGTTAACAAGCCAGAGGCCTACCTTTAATATGGTTAGCCAGTGCAAAAAAGAAAGCACCGGGAATACCAACATGATGTACTCTTCCATTGCAATGCTGGATGTAGTCTATAGATAACCCAAACTTGTCAAGTTAAAATAATGCATACCTTTTAATCTCTTGGAATGGTTGCTCTTTTGATGCTCGTCCTCCTCATTAATGGTAAACAGAACAGGTGTATTTGGCCTCACGCCTGGCTTCTTCAGCCACTCTTGCCGGAGAGCAGCTGCTGAACCTGGCATTATTGCCGGTCCTTTCCCCCCCACACCCTTTACAATCTGTTAATTCCGGCTAGCTGCAAAGCAGTGGATTTGTTTGTAACATATCCTGTGAGGGCCCAGCAGAATGCAAACAGCAGAGAGATACCAACATGCACTTGGCAGATGGGAGCCAACAATTTCTTGTACCTTGACCAAAAAAAAAAGGGACTTAATTAAAAGTCCATTGGTTGGAATGCCTCCTCCTCCTCCTCCTCCTCCCTCCCTCCTTGTTGTTCTCTTCCTCCCTTTGGAGCCTTAACTTGTTCAGTCAGATCCCAGGGCTTCTTTCCTTCCTGATGCAGCACCTTTTCCCTCCTGGTATCTTCTTTCTGCCGCTTACTGAAATATTCAGCACAGAGCCCAAGAGAAGAAAATATGATACGCCACCATTAACAGTTGCCCTGACAACAGTGACATATCCGAATCAAAAAGGAGGTCCATGAATGTTGTCTCCTCAGCTGCAGGAAAACAGGCTTCTGGAATGTCCTCTCTGTGTTCTGTCTCCCGTGGCAAAGGCAAGCTAGCCTGAACAGCTGAAACCAGCTAGCAGGCTGGGCTCCCCTCAGAGGCGGATGGAGGACGGCTGGAGCTCTTGCTGCGTCCGGGCCTGAGAACGAAGTTGAAAGAAAGGGAGGCCAGCAAAAAAAGGAGGTAGGGGAATTTGATTCCAGCTTCTCCCGCCAATCAATCCTCAAGGAACCGTACCAAAGCGAAGACACCAGAGGCTGTTTGTTTCCTTTCCTTCTTAAGTTCACAGAGTCACAGCCAGATCACCTTATGCAGCTCAAAGATAGCTTCCTCATAGGAGACGGATGGTCACATTTGAGTATCTCCTTGTTAAAAGGAAGAGTTAGAAAGCAAGAGGATTCTCCCCTTTGCATGAAACATTGGCACTTCATCTGGGGAACGTTGACCAATGCAGCACAAAGGTTGATGCTGACAACAGCAGCAGTGAATGTAGGTAGGACAAAGTGCCACTGATGTCTCCTGGAAGGTGAGTTGTAATACAAAAACACCCTTTGCAGTTTGTAATAATATTCCTAAATCTTTAAATGTTTGTTTAAATGTATTAAATAAACGAGCATTTGGAGTTTGGAGTTTGTCAGATTTTTTTTTTTTACTTTGCATCTTCATTACTGTTTATAAATGAAGATATTGAAAAAGCAATAATAAACCATTACTGTAAAATAACTATAATCTAATTAAAAAAAAAAAACTAAGCAGGAAAAAGTATTTGAATTGAGCTTGACTTAAGTGCGATTTCATGTGGTTTTATTGGCAATATTTTTTTGAAAACAGAAGGAAGACCATTCAAATAATTGCTTCAATAGAAAAGACTAAGAGTTCCTTAATGTATCCATAATAATCCCATGGGACTCAGTCCTCAGTGAACCTCCTTTGGGGAGGTTGGGCTCCACAAAACAAGATTTTTACATCAGTAAACTTTAAGGTGTTCAAAGTTTGAAATGAATTAATAAACAGTTAATTTATGATTCTGAACTGTCAGAATAAAACTACTTTCATTGTTTTTTTAATTAAAGAAATTGGGTGGCATGCCCAGTATTAAAAAAAAAATGCTAGGCAGAAAAACTACTTTGCTGTTTTCTGCCAGTTTTCATTTAATCTGATGAAAGAGAATTTGATTTAGAAATTCTTTCAATGAAGAAGAGGATTTTGGCTAATTTTCATGACTAGAATATGGTGGTGTTGCCCCTAGTTACATGTTGACCAAGGAAGATGCATGACTGTCCTTTAAACAATTATCTCACAAAGGGGTGTACTGGAATATACAGTTATTTGGAAATGAAACAGAAAGGACACTTGTTCTGGGCTCACACAGTAGTCAGAAAAATACATTTGAGTCAAGGACATGCTGACAGGGTGCAACAGAGTTGTCATACCAAATCACCATCTCCACATTAAGTCAAATGTGTATTTTCCTGGGACCATGCAGCTACTGTACTGTGGCTTCTTTAAGGAGATACCAACAGATACAGGGAACCATGTTTATTCGTCTTCCAAATCACTTTTCCCCCTTTCTGAGAAGAGCTGTGATGGCACAGTGGTGAGAATGCAGTATTGCAGGCTAATTCTGCCAACTGCCAGAAGTTCAATTCTCACCAGCTCAGGGTTGACTCAGCCTTCCGAGGTTGGTAAAATGAGGACCCACATTATTGGGGGCAATGTGCTGATCCTGTCAATCACTTAGAGAGGGCTGTAAAGTACTGTGAAAGTGTGAAGTGGTATATAAGTCTAAGTGCTATTGCTATAAAAAAAGTCATCTCATCCCCTTCCCAGCCAGTTACTCCTCTGCCCTCTTCCACTGTGGGGCACTTTAGATTCCAGCTTCTCCCTCCAATTGGAGTGGCATGCCCAGTATTAAAAAAAACATTTGCTAGGCAGAAAAACTACTTTGCTGTTTTCTGCCAGTTTTCATTGGGAGAAGTATTACCAAATTCATCAAATAAGCATATATGGATAACTGTGCCATGAAAAAGATTCTTGTCTTAAGCTTTGTTCACATGCAGCACTGACCTGTGGTTTGCTTAACCGCAGCATGATGGAAACCACAGTTGGACGGACCAAACATCATACTAAGCCAAAAATAAAGTTTTACTAGGTAACCCATGACCAACTGTATCATCACTTCATAGATATTTCCTTTATTTAAACAGACAAAAAGGATGACCAGGGGGATAGGGGAAGCTGTGGGAGCAGGAGCAATTTCTGACTTCCTGCCGGCTTCCCCATTGACTTTCCTTGTAAGGCTGGCAAGGAGTGCTAGAAATTATGATTACATGATTGCGGCCTGATTGTGGTGGTGTGGTAGCACTGAAGCAGCTATAAGTTTGCCAAATTTCAGTCCCATGGGAGTCAAGGATCCCTCTGATTTTAGACCCATTTGAGATACAGTACATGGATTGAAAAATTGTTGCACTGTGATGCAACACTTCAATAGAATGTTACAAACAATCAAGCAGACATGAGCATTTTAGATATTCCATAATGGCTGAGTTGATCTTTATTCAACCCAAAAACCTTGCAGTATGACAGGTGAACCCAAACTGATTACAGGAATGGGAGCAATTAGCGTGCACTACAGTTATGAAAGATATCTAATAGTACCTTAGTGCTTTCTGAAGAGACTGTGGTTAGTCAAAAGCGAAAAGAAGTCAGATGCTCTGTTAAAATAGTATGATTTTGGGCTGATATGGAATGTCCAAGGTTTACCAAAGAACTACAAAAATAATTTTTGAACTAATCCTAGGGAACAAAATAATTCACATTTGTACTTTTAATAAAAGAAAATGCAAGGACTCCTTGATAAGTAAACGGTATTATTTACTTTGGATTGACTGCATTGACAGAAGCTGGGTAAGTTTGGGCTCTCTCAGCCCAGCCCACCTCACAAGGTTGTTGCTGTGGGGAAAATAGAAGAAGATAAACCAACCAGCCTGCCTGCTTGCTTGCTTGCTTGCCTGCATTATTTTTACCCAAAGATGTTTGCCTCCTTGGGTTCTTTGTAAAAATAATTCAGGCAACCAAGCAAGGAGGCAGACTGGCTGGTTTATCTTCTCCATTGTGACAGTCTCACAAAACAACTTTGTTTCCATATCCAGGGCTAAGGCATTGGCAATAATTTTATCACCAGACAAACAAAATGTTTCTCAGTACTTCAGGAACATTTCTATTTTATAGTCTATGCAACTGAAAAAAGATATATTTAAAAATATACAGGATAAAATTTCAAAGTGATAGCAATTGAAGATCAAAAAGAAAAAATGGTTTAACAATGATATTTTAAATATTTTAAAGTTGATAAAATGTTTTTATGTTTCTTAAATTCATATTTTAAAATTCTTGAATCCGCTTGCACAATGTTTTTGAGGAGATGCTTGGTTATTTTAAGTTACATGTGTAAACTGAGCAAGAATGATGTTAAGAGCATTCTGAATAATTCATATTTAGCATATGTCACCTATATATGAATATATATTAATATCTTTCTGGCCTGGTGTAGAATGATGCTTGAGCTACATGACAATTAGAAAAACTATGAAAAGGATCCCACTGCAGAAAAATAGATAGGGGTAAATAGATACATAACATGCACTGACACTACCAGAAATCAGGACCATAGTAAACATTCCCTCTCGGAGTACCTGGACATTATTAATTCACTCTCCCTTCCCTATCAACATCATTCCAGGAAGCATGCAATAACCAAAAATACCATGACAGATGGGATGACAAAATCCAAAGGGATTAGGCTAGATCAAGAAATATTCATAGAATCCACATGGCTTAAATCTCAAAAATAGAAGTGGCTATCCATACACACACTCACAAACAACAAAGCTAGCTTTGCTTCATGTCCATTAAGTTCCAAACTTCTAGGAATTCTGGAAAGAACTCTCGTTTGTCCACAGATGTCAAATCAATCTGTCTGTCTAGCTCTCGCTAGCTATCTCTAATAGACAGAGGGTGGTTTGGGGTGGTTGGGAATAGTGCAGAATCCTTTAGAAAGCCTAGGCTTACTTGGGGAAACATCCCTCCTATGTTTCTGCATAGGAAGCTTCGTTTCCCCCTCCTTTTTTTCCCCCTCTCCCCAAAAACTTCTAAATACTTTTATGTAGACACAGATTAAATCAGAGAATTTCACTGTATTATACTGTAGCTCTCAGAATTGTTGTATTACTGGCTGCTGGGAATTGCAGTTCAGCAACTTCTAAAAGGCTGCAGATTACTCACATCTGCATTATTTATTTTATTAGTCAAATTTGTATCCCACCACCATCACAAGACAATAAGCAGCTCAAAAAATAAGAAAATAAAATAAAATATAGAAACATAAAGACAATGCAAGAGGCAGATTGGTCTAGAGGTTAAGGTACCAGGGGTTAGAAACCAAAAGACTATGAGTTTTAGTTCTGCCTTAGGCATGAAATGCCCAGTGGGTAATTTTGGGCTGTCACTCTTTCATGATGTCAGTCTTGGCCAACAAGCTAGTTGGTCAATTCCTATTGCAACTAATGCAGACCCAGCACTTGTGGGGGAAATACTAGGAAGAAAAATTATATATATTTATATATAAATAAAACCCGCATGGCCTCAGGCCCCCAAAGCCCTCTGGGAAAGCTCTGTCTTCCATCTTCTTCATACACACATACATTAATTTTCCCTCCGTGTCTGTCTCTCTGTCTCTCTCTCTCTCTCTGTCTGTCTCTCTCTCTCTGTGTGTGTGTGTCTCTCTCTTTCTCTCTCTCTCTCACACACACATTAGACTCAGACACAACATACAGTATATGTTTCTTTCACAATCTGCCCTTGGCCAGAAGAATAGAATCGTTCAATTGCAAAAGTCTTGCTACAATCAAGATATTAGTGGTGACCCTTGAGGCTTTCCCTTCCGTAAATCCTCTTTATATAAAGAAAGGATTGAGATGCATGATCACGGTTCAGTGGCTTTGATGCAGATGGATGACTTCTTGAAGGCAAAATGCACCGCTGGGGAATTAAGGCCTGGATTTCGTGTTATTTCTTAATTCCTTGTCTCTTATTAACCTGCTGCATAATATTCAGTAAGTTACCCAAGTTTTTCATAAGCAGCCTGGTTAATGGCCATGCTGTCTAAGAATGATGATCTGTATTCTATTACTTTCTTTTATGAAGGAGGTTCAGTTTTGTTTGGGTTTTTAAGTTCTCTTTTCATATCAAGCTGTTTTGGTTATTTTTCTTTCTATTTATACATTAAAAGCAATAAACGAAGAACAAATCCTACAAAAGCTTTGCTCGTGGGGGATCAAACCAGTAGTTCATAGAGGTTTTTTTTTTTTTTTTAAAGGGACAAAAAGAAGAGAGATGACTAAAGCTGGGATGGATACTCCTTCTGGCACTGACCTCAATCAATCCTCCCCAGATTTCCCCATTTGTTTTTGAAAGTGGGTAGGAATAAATAATAACATGAAATATTAAGGCATCGTAAACCATGTGGTACGGACATACATATTTAAGTGTATTAATTGGAGGAAGGAAGAAAAAGGCAAACATAGCAGCGTACAACTGAACAACTGCTTCAGGGTTTAATCCTTCACTTTGAATGTACTTTTTTAAAAGTAGAGTGATCTCCTCAAGTTATCACCAAAGATTTTCTTTACCGGTAGATAACAAAGACCCCTTTCAAAATAGGACATAGCTATAACCCATTACCCTGTACTATATCCAAGTTTGGGGCCCTGAACTGAAAGGAAAAAAATGTTTGTCAGTTTTTTTTTTGTATATATGTACTGTATGTGGTTTTTTTTTAAATTAAAATCTTCTTTTAAATCCTGAGTTTTACAATATCATTTTAAAAATAAACAAGATGGACAAGATGGTAAGATCAATAGCAATGTGTGTACATGTTCTCATCAATGAAGGACAAAAAAATTATTTTGACTGGTCTTGTACCATTCAATTGTCTTATTTGAGTTAATGGTAGTGATTTGTTCTGTTCTTGACATTACTAGAAACTGCAAATATTGCATACATATAAAATTACATTGTTGCTATATTCATTTTAGAACTAAGCCTTAAGATAACAATTATCATTAACATACAAAACAGACAAAATAGATACCAGATTTCATTAAGGTAGGAGACTTCTGTTCTACACTAATTGAACCTTCCATTAGTAAGTTGTTAAACAATTGTTTATGCATTACCCCATATTAATTTGATTTTTCAACATGACTTGCAATAAACAGACAGTTCCACACCTTTTTCAAGTGGTGCCTTTCAGACAAGTTGAAGTTCAGTTCCCACAATCCCTACCTTGGATTGCCTAAGGTGAGTCTACCTGTGTTCTAGACTAGCCAAGATGCCAAAACTTTATCTCTATGCACACAAACAGAGGGAGGGGGGAAGAAAGAGAGAGAGGGAGAGAGAGATGGTCATTTTTGGAGTATGGCATGGCCCCAGCCAATCAGAGTATGCTTGGTATGGCTTTTAAGTTAATGGAATTTCTCCAACTTGATCTAAAAGTGTTGAAAATAAAAGAGCCTACTGTTAAGACAAAAATAAAGCTAAAACTAACCAGACTCATTTCTGTAGCTCACAAAGAAGAAGAATGGCATATATAATTTACAGGAATAGCTTTCTTTTTCACCTAGGTGATTATCAACTGGGTTGGAACCAGCGATGTATAGTCAGGTTTACTGAGTAGTTGGGTAAAATACTACAGGAAATACTAGAGTTGTGGACTACAGTAAGAAGTTAAAAAAACATTTCAAAAGCAAATCATTTCTACACTGTTCTCCAGAAAACAGTATGGATGCACACATTGACAGGGTTTGTTGCCTTCTACTCTGAAACTACATTTTCTCCTCTTGTTCTAATAGAATTTTGTTTGCCAGTAGCTCCATCTTGTGGCTCTGTCAGTGCCTACTGAAATACTGTGCCAACACCCAAACACAATGACTGAACATAAAACGAGAAATATAATTCTGAAGCATATTGCAGTTGTATTTTCTGTATTAATTTCTGACTAATTTCCCATACTACCAAATCTATGACTTCAGACGAAAAGCTCGATCTCTGTTTTAGGCATTCACTGAATGATTTATATTAACAGGAAGAAAATATTCATTACACATCTTCTTATATTTACTGCACTTGCTTCATTTTAAATAAACCCAAAACGGTAAGCTGCATTTATTCTCCAAGCGTAACAGTGCATCTATTGATTGGATATTATATTCCAAAAATTCAGTATTGCTTTACAAAAATTGCATCACCAAAGTTGTAACTGTGAAACAAAAGAACAGATCATCCTAACATAAAGAGAAGTTATACTAGGTTTCCTCCCAATGGATGAATGACACTTTCTTCTGCCCTCATAATCTACTTGACAAACAGGTTCACATTCTATAATGTGGTCCATTTAATTTGTCTTAGTGTACTGCAAAAATCCAGATAAATTTCTGAATGGTGTTGCTTGTTCTCCATTAGATATTAGCAGAGTTAGGACTCTGGATCTCTATTACTTCCAGATTGTGGTTATCTAGATCAGGGGTGCAAACTCACATCGTCATGGTGTTGTCACATGATGTATCACAACTTTTCCCCCCTTCGCTAAACCGGGCGTGGGTATGGCCAGCGCGTGACACATCCGGCTCATGGGCCACGAGTTTGACAGCCCTGATCTAGATTTTTGCAACCCATGCAGCTATAATGTCGACAGTGTTTATAAGGCCTAACACAATTGTTTCTAAACTTAGTGTAACTAACACAGCAAATTATCTTTAATGACAGCAGTCAAGCAAACACCTTGCCTTAATGTTACATGTGAGCTTAGCTACACAATTATATCGGGATTGCTCGTATCTGTCATGAACTATAAAACACCACACAAATAGTCCTTGAGTTACAATGGCAATTGGGACTGAGATTGCCATCATTAAGCAATGCAATCGTAAAGCATGACATTGTGTGATCACATCACTTAGCGACAGCAATCCAGGCAGACCTGATTGTCATTGTAACCACCAGGAAAATGTGGACCAATAAGCAAGAAGCATGACAAGGAGTCTCAGGTAAGGAGTCTGGGTGTGCTGCAGAGGGATTGGGGAGGCCCTTGGAGACCTGAAGCACACTGTATGCAAGTTGGAGGGGACTGGCATGAGCTCCAGAAGGTTGCGTAAAGTACAGGGTGCATCCATGCATGTATCCAAGTGCAGGGAGGCTGGGGAAAGAAAGCATAGTGTACAGGTAATCCTCAACTTACAACCACAATTGAGCCCCAAATTTCTGTTGTTAAGTGAGACCTCAGTTGATAAGTTAGTAACCCAGTTGTTAAGTGAATTTGGTTTCCCCATTGACTTTACTCGTCAGAAGGTCGCAAAAGGGGGCCACATAACCTTGGGACACTGCAATGGTCATAAATACGAACCAGTTGCCAAGTATCTGAATTTTGATCACATGCATATGTGTATGTGAGTGCAGGGAGGCTGGGAAAAGAAGATGCAGGATATGTGCGTGCAAGCAGAGGCCGGGATGAAAGAGGATGTTGGTGGGTGCGTGGCTGTGTGTGAAGGCGGGGAAGCAAGGGAAAGAAGGCACTGGAGAGTAAGCAAAGCGATGAGGTGGGTACTGTGTGTGTGAACAAAGAAAGGCAGAGGGGGACACTTACCTAAGTAACTTGTGGCTTCCCTGTTGGCCTCTTTATTGACTTTGCTTGTGGGAAGCAATAGAGAAAGTCAACAATGGCAATTGTCAAGGATTCAAGGAATGCTCCCAACCAATTCAAGACTCTGAGGCCTTGGCTTCCTCAAAAATCCAGTTTATTGGGTATATCATATCGGCACGGTCAACACTGAAACCAACACTGAATAATTCCCACGTTTTTGGTATAATTAAAGAATAGTTACTGTCCACCTCTCGTGTCACAGGTCACGTTAGCCAACCCAGCACTCCCTCCTGCCATTGCTAGTTTGCTAGTTTGGCCTTGGTTCTCAGAAGCCTTATCGTTGTTATGTCTGGCACATTGGAGGAAAACATTCCACATTCCATAAGTCCTCCCCCCCCCCCGCCCCCATAAGTATGGCAACTACGAAATGAAGCAAGAAAAATATGTCTTCAGCTAGAGTCGTTTTGAGAATCGACAGCAATCACGTGAATGGATGATACTGCAAACATTTTCAAGGGCAAGTTGACTGCCAAGTGCCCAAATTTTGTTTCGTATGACTCCAGGGACACTGGAATGGATGGAACTTCCAAGACCTGTCATTAGTCCCTTTGATTAGTGCAATCATAAATTCAAACAGTTGCTGAATGTATAGTCGTAACTCAAAGACAACATGTGATGTTCGTTCATTACCTCTTCACTTTCTTTATAAAAAAAACCCTAGAACTGTTACAAAGCATTACAAAAGTGCTCTAGGAACTGGAGAAGTGTTTGTGACATCAGCGTATGAATAACATGAATTTTCTCACTCTGGCTCAAACACATACCGTAATATCACAGCAAAACCACAATTCCTAATATAAAAGCTAAATCAGACTGTTATGGAAACCACTGCATAATTTAGGAGTTCGTATCTAACCTACTTTGGTGCCCACCAGCTTCCTCACTGCACCTGACTGTATACAACTTTATACAATATATAATAATATGCAAGTAAAGCAAAATGCCAGCCTTAGCCTTCAGCATCGTTTTTATTTCCAAGGATGACTTAGGCATCAAAATAGGCCTCATTATACATTTCTTTGAAAATAAAAAATGATAAATTATTACAGCCCAGTCCTAGGTTAGGAAGCATGCCCAGAAAACAAATAAATAAAAAAGTAAACAAGAATAGCATCAAGAAATAACAGGCAGCTTTTGGGGAAAATCGGTGCTTTCTAATTCATATATCCCGCACCCCTAGTCAAGATCAGGATTACAGCTCTTCTGAAAGGCATTCATAGCATCCTTCAAAATTCCAAATGCTCTCACTGGGTTTAGCGAAATCCATCTGACTTTCACTTTCTAAGTTGAAATGTTCCCCTCCCCCTTTAGAATGGGTACCAGCATACACTGGATGAAGGCTAGTTTGTTTAATATGGTTGTATTTGCTTTTTCTCAAAATGTCCCATTAACAAAAGACATGTATATACAGTAAGCTGGGATCAACAGAAGCTTAATCAAATCAAAAACAAAACCTAAGCTGCTTTTACTACAGAATTACAAAGAAATAGATTTTACTATTCTGCATATCATTGTAAGAATTTAAATGCATTAGCTACCATGTAATGAGAGGCATGAAATTAAATCAAAGCAGAGCCACACATGAAGATGCAATTTTTACTTTCATCAAATATGAAACAACATATTTAGGCTTTTGACTGCAACTTGCTGCACAACATAGAAATTAAAATGTCCTGCAGCTTTTAAGTTTCTGTTTAAAGGCGTCCAGCAAAGAAATCCCAACAATGTTCTAAAATAGTTAAGACCACTGTCAAACCATCTTATTGTTCTGAAATTTCCCTAACATTCCATCTGTCTTCCTGTTTATAAGTCTCTTTAAATTTCTTAAGTGTTTTCTGCTGTATTGCTAATACTATTCCACCAACATTTTTGGAAGACAAAAGAAACTTCAAGAAGAAGGGAGAATAGATAAAATTTCCCTTCCCCTCTTGTGGGAATATCGACAAGTGGAAGCTTGTTAAAATGGATGTTCCCATGAACAAATATGTCCTTGGTGCTCTTTGAGTATGGATGTTTGCTTGCAGGCATTTCATTAGCCAACTAGCTAATAATTTCAGTGCTAGGAGGGAGTAGGGTTTACCTTCTATTTATGTGCAGTAACCAGTCAATGTTGGTGGGGGTGTTGTTTTTACCTTGGTACTTCCTTGTTTAGGCTGTTGTTTTCTGCTTGTTTGTCTGAGTAAGTAGTTCCTTGATTAGGGTATTGATTGCTGCTTGCTGACTGCTGTTAATCCTTGAGTTAATTCCTGCTTATCTAGATATTGATTGATGGAGAGGAAGTATTCTGTCGTTTTGTTTCTTTTTTAGCTTTTTTATTTTGTCTCTTCTGAATGGTGTGTACATATTGTTTATCTCTGAATTGATGGCTGGTTTGTCTGAGTGCCAAGCTTCCAGGAACTTCCAACATTTTTAGATTTCGCTTGGACTAGGATGCTTCCCAGTTTGCTGATTGAAACTATGGTTAAGTCTGTCCATGTGAAATTAAGGAATTTTCATTGTGTCTACTGACATGCTTCTGATGTGTTCTGCTACCTCTTCTGTTTGTCTTTCTTATATAATGGCTGCAATAGTCCTCACACTGTATGTTGTGTGTCCTATTTTTTCTTCCTGGGCTGCCAGGCCTTTTGGTTACTTAAATACTTTGGACAGGTTGAATTGGTTTGTATGCCATGGTGATGCTGGTTATAATAGTCTGTGGATTGTTTCTGAGATATTTTTGATGTATGGCAGTGTTATCTTTATCATAGTTTGTGTTTGTTTTGCTATAGTAGGTTGACTTTGGATAAAACTGCTTGGATAACCACTTTGTTGAAATATGTTGTATATTTTCTTTTTCTGGTGTTCTGTGTTGCTGCAATGCATTTGTCCTTATCTGAATAATGTTCTTACACAGCTCCTCTTGTGGGAAGTTGAGTTGTTATTTGGGTACATGAGTACTTAGTTAGTGTGGTTCATTTTTGAATAGATATATCTTTCTAAACTTCCCATCATTTCTTCTGCTTACATCCAGAAAGAGTGGTGTGCTATTGTCTTCTTTCAGTGTGAATTTTACTCCTTTGAAGATGTTGTTGATTGTTTCATGTGTCTTCTCTACTTGTTCCTGTTTTAATATGACAAAGGTGTGGTCTGCATACCAGATCCATACTTTGGGTTGTATACATGGGAGTGGTATAGTGTTCTGTTTTGATTTAAATCTGCACTACAGTTTCTGCTATGAATCCTGAGAGTTGTGATCCCATGGGGGTTCCTCTGATTTGGTGGCGTATTTGTATATCAACCTGAAAGTAGGTAGTAAGGCAGAAATTGATGAGGTCCATGGTTATGGGTATTTAAATTTTAGTGCATTTGGTTAGATCGGGTGAGTTGTTAAGTACTGTTTCCATGACTTCTTTTGTTAATTTTGGGTTTTAGGTATAAAAAATGCTGTGACATTGAATGAAACCACCATCCTTTTCTATTATTAGGTCTTTGATTTTCTGGAAGCACTGTACTTGAGAATTGATAGAATATTTGCTCCTTCTGTAAATTCTTTAACTATGTTGTACATTGGGGTTGCTGGTAGCAATACAATTGGACAAAGAGATGTGTCAGGATTACGTATTTTGGGGTGTCTCAGAATCATGGGGAATGGATTCACAGCTTTTTATCTATCACTGTCCTTTTGTGATTTGACCTTTCTCAGTTAGGTTGTTAAGGATTCTCTTTATCAAGTTGTCTGGTTTGTATATTGGGTTGGTGTTTACTGGGTGGGATGTAGGTTTAGAGTAGAATAGAATAACAGAGTTGGAAGGGACCTTGGAGGTCTTCTAGTCCAACCCCCTGCTTAGGCAGGAAACCATTTCAGACAAATGGTTGTCCAATCTCTTCTTAAAAGCTTCCAGTGTTGGAGCATTCACAACTTCTGGAGGCAAGTTGTTCCACTGATTAATTGTTCTAACTGTCAGGAAATTTCTCCTTAGTTCTAAGTTGCTTCTCACCTCGATTAGTTTCCACCCATTACTTCTTCTCCTGCCACCAGGTGCTTTGGTTTCTTTGTCTTTCAATAATTATTTGGCTTTTTAATGCATTGTGATCTCTCCATAATAAATATGGTTCAGCTTTGCCTTTTGGGATGAGGATAATGTTTTGATTTTTCTTTAGGTTTCTGACAGCTGTTCTGTTCTCTGCTATGAGTTGGTTCCGATATTATGTTCTTCTGCTCTGAGGAGTGATGTCTACCTCCTGTTTTGTTGTGTCTCTGTGTCAAGCCATATAGTTTTAAATGCTGCTTCTAAGGCTGCTAAGAATTCTAATTGATTAGCATCATCTTCTATGTCAAGGGTCTTCAAACTTGGCAAGTTTAAGACTTGTGGACTTCAACTCCCAGAATTTTGGAGCTAACATGACTGGAGGAGGAATTCTGGGAGTTGAAGTCCACAAGTCTTAAAGCTGTTAAGTTTGAAGACCCCTGTTCTATGTCATAGTTGAGGCCTTTCTGCAGTGGATAATGGGTGACTGGACATGCTAACAACCTATTCAGGTTCAGATAGCCTTCTAGGGTTTAGCTTTTCAGTATTCCCAGATTCCCAACCACCATATTTTACATAGCAAAGTATAGCTAGAGTCTTCAGTTTTCACAAAGCCCAGTGATGCAGATGAACATTGATTTTGAAAAGGATAACCAGGACTGAGAAGTCAGCTTTTCTAGATACAAGTTTAACTGAATCTACTTTGGATGGATCAAATATACTGATACACAGCTAAAATTATTTCAAATCCCAAAATGTAAATGCTTACCGAATTGCTTCCCCTGATACTGGTTTTCAGATTCATCTACTTCTGAAGATAGGCATTGAAAACACAGAAAAACAAGCTATTTATCAGCTTAATGCTATGCACTGTTAGGAATCACAGGGTATTTAACTCTGCATAACAGCAGGTTATTAATGCATACTTGTAACTGGCAGAATTAACCTCTCATTCTTTCCACATGAAGAATTTTAGAAAAAAAGGAAGTGTGAATCTTATCTTTATGCCCTAGTTCCATTTCTGTTCTTTCTGAAGGGCTTATAACATTATTTAGGCTCTCCCACTATATAACTTGATTCCTGACACTAGTCTAAAGAAATCTTGAGCAAAAAGCCTTTCTGAAAAGTCTTTCCTTTTCCAACCATCAGCCTTTTCACCAAAGTCATATGACATCTCATTGTCTCATGCCATTACAATATACTTTTCTATATCATTCACCTCCTATTTCATCTATCCAAAAGTGAGTTGAAATCTCTCTGTGCAAGGACTTCTACATTTTGTATCATATTTATACTAGCAGCTACTATACTTTGTTTGACATGAAATGAATCACAGCAGTGGGCAAGACTTCTCTTTCTCATTAAAAAAAATATGGCTTGACTACTGTATGTAATGAACAGAAATAGCAAACTAAAAGTTATAATTATTTACCTGATTGGATGAGAAGAGCTTTCTTAGATGTATTGATTTTTATTTGCATTATATTACCTTCCCTCTCCTAAACACTCTTATTGAAAACTTTATTTTCAACCTCTCTGGAAATTGTTTCAAGAAAATGACTGTATTTTATTTAATGATAATACATTTTCTGTATGCCAAAATTAAAAATCTTCCCAAAGCATGGAACAGCGCACAAATAAAACAGTGAATGACAAAGGCAAGGCTTACTTCAATATTTGATTTCACCAATATAATTCTGGCATGAATAGGAGTAAACACGGAAATACAAAGATACCCAAACCATCTGTAATGCTAGCCACACTTAAAATGTGAACATAGTGAACATGGAATTGGCTATTTCTGTTCTGAAAGCTAGCACAAATTAAAATGTCCAATCATTAATCACACACAGTATGCACAGCTTTGATAATTGTATTTTTGGGTTCAAGTCCAAATTTATTACTATGAGTCATTCCAAGCAATTTATCCATGCATATATTTCCATACACACTGTCTGAATGCAAAACACATACTCGCTTTTAGCAGAAAGCTTTCAAATCTGGTTAACCACACTCTGTAGAAACTGCTGTGCTAAAATCTTACGCTCTCCAAGGACTATCAACTAAGATAAAACAAACCTTGCAACAACAAAAAAATGAGCACAAGATCCTAGTGCTGATGACCTAAACTAGGGCACTATATAAATATTTTAAAAACTAAATGCAAAGGTACCAAAAGCAAAAGGTGTTGTGAATCACTACTGAGCCATAAATCTATGGGGTAAGGATGAGTTGCGAGTGGAGGATCTGACAGGATTTTATATTCCACATAAATCTGACTGGGTTTTATATTCCAAATTTTGAAAATCTGAAGTTTTGTGTCAGTAAAAAATATTACTTATGTTCTTGTAAAGCCAGAGATTAGAATGAAGTCTGTAAACACCCGGTTCATTAATTAAAATGAAAACCATTTCTAATCTATTCTCATGTTTCTTCAGAGTATCTATTCAAATTCATTGAGAAGCCCACAAGGAAGATGTGAGGGGGCAAATGAATATGTAGTCTTCAGCAGACTCACTACAAAGTTGTTTCTCACAGTTAAGGCTGCTTGTACTAGAATGTCTGAATGGTGCCAGATTAAATAGAACAAGAAGAAAAAGAAACAAAGTAAATAGGTTTAGAAGTAAGCTTTCCATATCTGGGCTGCAAAAACCACAGTCAGGCACTAGAAGGCAGCAAAGAATACAAAAAGTGCTCATTTTGAATGTTTGTACCCCAGACACGGCGGTCCTGTCTATCTCAAGATGTGTATGTTGTGAACAGCCAGTTGTGGAGCTGTGACATCTTCTGTGATAAAGATGGTTTCTATGGGAAGAATTATAAAGCTGATTTGCTTGTATGGGGAAATTAATCACATGTGACGGTAAGGATGAACCAACCTCAAGGCCACAATTCCTTTCAAAAGATCAGGTGATGACACTGAAATATAAATTGCACCAGAGAGACATTAGGTTTTATTATCCATGCCAAGTCATCTTGAGCATTACAACATGGCAGGATAAAGCCACTGCTCCACCTACAGGACTCAGTCACAAGCATATTATACCATATTCCTTTTTAGGGAATTATGGCCAATTCAATGCAAATGACAGGTGTCTGCTCTCCTAATTACCTTCCTCCTACAAAGCTGTATGCAAGCCTGATTTTGAACAGAGGTGGCAAATTTCAGGAGAAACAGCTCTGCCTTTTCTAAATTGTTTACACAACTTGCCCTTTTTTTCAAGAATCAATAACAGGGAAGACTGCATTACAATTCCACTCTTTTAAGATTCCATTGAAATAAAGATTTGACCAAAATAAATATTAAGATTCCACTGAAATATGGGAATCTTATCCAACATCTTAGACAACAAACAGAAGGAATTCCTACTGGATTTGACAGTTCCTCTGTAGGCCTTCCTTTAAGAGGCACAAGACAAGGTAGTACAGAAATATTTTCCGATAGGTTTGAGTTCCCTGTCCTGGCAATAGAAGACTGTAGCCTACTGAATTAATTCATCAAGGCTTAAGATACCTTGGGGGTGGGGGGAGAGACAGCAGATGGAACCAACAACCCCTATTCCAGGGCTTCTGTCACACAAGCCATTAATTCAGGATCCAATCTGGGTCTGTCAACCGGGACTGACCCAGATCGGATCCTGGCAATTATTATTCCGGTATATTTGCCTTCATTCGGGAAGCCATTAATTCCCTTTGAATATTCACACTTTCCTTTAGTCTGGGCTTTTTTTTTTAAAAAAAAATAAAAAATATTCCCGATGATGACATCCAAAGCATCGCCGTTCGAGTTAACAATAAAGTTGCAAAGCGATCGCAACCACGAACCATCATCACCATCACCATCACCAATTCAACGGAGGGTCAGTTCTCCTCCCATCCTCGAAACTTGCTGCTGCTGTGGAAAGCTCTCGCCTTCCCTATATATATATATAATATAATAATATATATACATAACACAATAAGGCGCCGCCGCTGCGTTGTCCCTGCTGAATGACCGGCGCGCCACCAGCTCGGAGCGCACCTGGTGTTTACAAGTATCTGCGCCCTCCGCCTTCTGCATAACATCCGGATAGG
The DNA here is from genome assembly GCF_049901735.1 of Notechis scutatus. Lineage (NCBI taxonomy): Eukaryota > Metazoa > Chordata > Lepidosauria > Squamata > Elapidae > Notechis > Notechis scutatus. Next base: position 92,166,236 of record NC_142009.1, on the reverse strand, counting down.
GTCCCGGACGAACCGGTCTCCGGAAAGGGAAGGGACTTGCAATCCCCAGGTGCGCCTCTTTCCGGGCCACCGGTTTGGGAAAGGGGAGAAGGGAGCGGGAGAAAGAGTGGACGCACCTGCTTCGGCGGCGGAAGAAGCTTCGCTCCACTGGTGGACGGCGGCAGCGGCGGGGGTTGCCGACTCCGCCATCTCGCCTCGGAGAACTCTCGGCTGCCCCGCCCGAACAAGCGCCTCTCTGCCCCACCCCCGGGAGGGGTGGAAGTACGGAACGTGGCCCGGGCAGGTGAGACGGAGAAAGCGCGCGCGCACCCTCGCTCGCCCGCGTCACGGCAGGCTGCCTTGCCCGGCTGAGGGAGATCGGCTGCCGGGGTTTGTTCGCTCTGCAAAGCGCCCTCTGCCGGCCAAGTCAAGAATGTACAGAAGAGCTACCCTGTGTGGAGATAAGATCCCCGACTCCGCAGTTTTGGGGATGGCTAACCCACACAAACAGGTTTCCACACGCCAACGGACGAGCTGTCTTCTTTTCGTCTGGAGGGGCAATGAAGGCTATGTAGTTGTTAGTTTGGGGTTAGGTACACCGTGCAACCCGGGAAAAGGCACCTGATAAGCATTTCGTGCTTCCAGGCAATGCCGATTTCCTGACTGTTGCCGACTTAGCCTCGAGATGCATTAAAAAGTGGAGGAGCGTCGATGGCAGAATGTTTCCTTTTATGCTGGAGGATTTGCTATCAAAAAGAAAAGCGTTTTTCGGTCTGAAACCGAACGCCATAGGTCTGCTTAATAATAAAAAAAGGAGCAAACGCCCTTTCATATCTCTGTGAAATGTTTTTCTGACCAGATTTCTTATATATTTTCCGGTTGCTCGCCTCGAGTCTATGGCTTCACTAATATATATATAAATTATATATATAAATTGTGTGTGTGTATATGTGTGTGTGGTATTCAGCTTTGTTCAGGTATTTTCCCACGTCATTGTAGTTGTGCTTTTAAAGTTGTAGCAACATTTGGCAGAATCTCATCTGCCATCATCAGGCTTCTGTATTGTGTTATGTTCTGTCAGACGAACACAATACAGAAGCCTGATGATGGCAGATGAGATTCTGCCGAAATGTTGCTACAACTTTAAAAGCACAACTACAATGATGTGGGAAAATACCTGAACAAAGCTGAATACCATACATGTAAGTACCCGCGAAAACTTAAGAAAACAAATATGTGTGTGTGTGTGTGTGTCTATCTATCTATCTATCTATCTATCTATCTATCTATCTATCTATCTATCTATCTATCTAAAACGTCTGCAAAGAAGCTCGAGCAAAGAATCACGTGCAAAATTTAATGTCTCCGCCAAGAGCAGCTGCTGCTAATTAAACTGGAAATCCGTTGGCCGAAATCTACAAAAAAACAACAACTCAATAAACATGATGAGCAGTGAACTTTTGAATGAATTGGGCTTAAAGTCAAGAGAGGTCGAGCGCGCGCTGATAATACTTAAAACGTTTATTCCATATAGGGCGGTTGTGGTAGCAAGTTAATCAACTACAGCTTCCAACCGAAGGAAGGCATCATAAATGATATTGAAACACCGTAGAAGAGATAACGCACCGTATTTTCATCAGGAAGTGTACTTCGATTAGGATTTTTTTTTCAAATAGACTTCCTGGTCTTTCAATCCTTATCAGTTTAAAATGGATCGGGCAAGTCTTAAATTTTCCTTGTTATCGGCTTAAAAGCTTCTTTTACTATTTAAATATTATTTTCAACATGTTTTGCATCAGTTCATCCAACAAATGTTAGTATGCTTCTCAGTATTTTTATTTTATGCACCAGTTTTATTTGTGGGAATGTTTGGAGGACTAAACATGAAGGGTCTGCAAAACCAGGGAACTTCAAAACTCAAATCTACCGTTTTGCTTTCTTGGGATCTGTTCTTTCCTAGCCAGACTGGAGACCACCTTGACTGCACTACTTAGCTCATCATGGAGATGTATTACATGTAAAGTAAATATCATTGAAATGCTTGCAATATCTACATTTGGACTGATAGATGACACCCCCCAGTGGTTTTCATGTAGACATTAAATGGAAGCAGACAGAAAGTAGAATCCTGAAGAAAGGATAAAGTAAGGATCTTGGGCCAAACACAAGGAAATACAACTCGAAAGTCTGAAGAGACTGCAGCTGCACAGGTGTGCAAACTTGTATATACAATCATTAGAGCCCAGAGTTGAGTATGGCCTTGAATGGCATATTACTTGGGTACACTCCAGAGAGGAAGCCGGGCAAAGTTTACAAATAAATAAATTCACATTTAATCAATATATTATCACACTGTATAACTTTTCTGTGTTAATTCACCAGCAACCTTTGTACTTGTAGTCTTCAGTCGCTAACCGTTTTTGAGCATTATATACAATCCCTGGTAATCGCTGTGTAATTTTGTACTACAGCAACTCCAGATAGTCATTCTTTTTCCGGTCAATATTTCTGTTTTCATTCATTTTACCATCCTCATCTGAATTTCCTTCGTTTTTAAAACTGTAACTTGGTTTTAAAATAATCAAGAAATATACCCACATTTTTTATAATTCTTTATTTCTTAAATGTGTATCACAATGGATAGCTTTAAAACAAGCTAACAGTACTATATGTAATTCAGGCATATGTAACTGGTACAGTTCAATAATACATAAACAACACTAAAAAAGACACAAATACACTGTAGACTGGAATTTAAGTTACTAAAAATAAAACAATGTGACATTTAAGAAAGGATTGTTAAGTACCAAGTGATGTAAAGGTCAGCATACTACAAGGAAAAACTATCAAATATGTTCTACATTATCATTTCACTTATGGATTCCATCTCAGTTTAGGAAAACATCCAAGGATCTTAAATGAAACATGTAGTCCTCCAAAGGCAATACTCATGGGTCTTTGTCTGCAATACCATGAACCTTTCACTTCAAAAATGCTTTGGGTTGCACCCAAAACCTCTCATAAATGAACAGATGTCTCTTATTCCAAGCTAAGGTCCCAGAAACACTGTACCTAACACAGGCCCCAGATACAAACATAAAGCTGTAAAGTTAATTTTCACATTTGATTTTGTTTTAGTGATACAGAGTTGTATACTACCTTACACAAGTCCTGTATGCACAATTGTGTTTAACTGATTGTGAAGGGAGACTGTCAATACTGTAATCTAATCAACTAACTCTTGGGAACTGTAGGGAGCTAAAGTTCTGGTCAATTGCGGGCAGATAAAGAAATTGATTTGATAAGATTAATAGAGCATTAACTCTCTGTCCCCCATTTTTGATACAGAGATAAAATCCTAGAAAGGCCTTGAAAAAACCAGAACTTTTTTAGTCAGTCTGTCATTTTCCTTTTCTCCTCTCCTCTCGTTAATTTTTTTAAAAAAATTGATTTTGATATGAGGAAACAAGCAGGGCATGTTAGCTCGGTGACCCTCTATGCAGTGACTATGAAGGTCTGCACTGATGATCATGGGGTTTCAATTAAGTACCTCAAGGTTCCCTTGGTCAACCATGTTATGTGAATATGGTTAATAGTCTGGATAGGACTAATTTTGTTAAATATTATGTTAGAAAAGGAGAAGATTCCTGAAAATATTTAAGATAAAATAATAATTAATGTTGGAGAGCAATTTTTCAAGAATAGGAATAGTTGCAGCCAGAAAGCTGCAGTGTTCTTTAGCAACAGTAAACAAATACTGGATTAAAGTGCAACAGCATCTCTTGGGGGGAAAAATCCTGCAGGAAATATCCTGTTCTGTGTTGAGATGGAAGATTGCCTCTACTCAGGGGCAAGTGTGCTTCTCTCGAAAATCAGAGATTGCCTTCCACAGCGTGCATATAATCCCACCTCTGTAAAAAAAAAAAGTCATAGCAGTTTTTGGTCAGTATCAAGTATCACAAAACATCGGCTGCAGTAAAAAAAAAAAATGCATAACCAGATTAGTGAATCTTAACAGCTATATTTATACAGCATATTGGACTTGCTTATTTTTAACCTTGGTTAGCATTTTGGTGGTTGATCATGTGTGAACCCAGGTCATTTGACTGTTTATGATTCAACCTAATCCAGAAAATGGGTTAATCCAGCAATGAAATTATGCAGTCACTAATTTTAGTTCCTACTAATGTACAAGTGAAGTGAGGCACATGATTATGGCGGGAAAGTGGGGGGACTTTCTCAGTGATGTTTCTGTTTCTGGTATGCCTTAATGACTTTTCTGCACCAGGCTGCTTCAATTCACGCATACATTTTATATTCTTTTTTAAAATTTCATGTCTGCATACAGTAATATATATTTTATATGCTGCTGTCCTTATTAATATATTCTTTCATTCTATTTGAAAAAAAAATTCTGTAATCCTCTCAGAAAGCTCCAATTAAGCTTGGTAGAAATATCCCCAAGTCTTTTTTTCTCTCTCAGTGTTAAAGCTTGTATTTTACCTTAAAGTCAGTGCTTTAAAAATACATTTCATTACCTTTCCAATCTTTTCTAACATTCAGTTTCCAGTGGCTTTAATTCTGGGGAACAGACTGGCCTATTACCATTTCAGCAATGCTGAACCTGTAATGCTCCGCATAATTAACTGAACCCAGCAGTTAATGTTTTTCATATATTTAAAAAAAATCAAACATACTATCTCACCAAGGCAAGCTTTTTGTAAGCTGCCTTAGGCGAAGGAATAGATTCAAAAAGACAGAAAAGAAAGAGGAAGGGAGAAGGAAATCAGAGATTATGGTCCTTTTTTTTTAGTTAAAAGCAACAAATGAGAATGGATGTACTATGATAATTTGCACAAATAATTTAGCAGTTGCACTGTTACGAAAAGAGCTATTGTAAATACCAGTGTGAATGCTTCTTATTTATTCAATGTCCCCTAGCCCTATTAATTGTTCATCAGCATCCCTAAAGTTTATTTCAGTTATCAAAGTTACAAAGCAGTCTTGACTTGTCATATTGCCCTTGTTGTTCCCAGACATTCCGTTTTCAATTGGGAGGGATGGTGACTTCTTAGAACTGATCTACTGGGGTTGGATTTGGGAAATCTGTTCTTCGAGCAAAGGCTCATTTGTAGAGCATTAAATGTAACCCAAACCAAAGATAAATATTCGAAGAATTTAGAAGACAATGCTTGTGATTGGGCCTGTCTAATCAAAACTAATGTTACCTTATGCACAAGTAACATTTTTAGATTATAAAACTAACATAAGCTCAGCTACATTTGTGTGCAAGGTGGACTCATCAGTTTTTTTCTGTTTCTATATAGCTATACTTGATAGGTATAATGCTTTTTCTCTGTATTATAATAATTTTGTGGAGAAATCTCTTAGAACATATGCACAATTTATTATAAATTTATTATAAATGTACACAATAAAATAAATTATTTAAATTAAAGTATTTAAACATTTAAATTAAATATTTTCAATATGTAAATGACTCTTTAGAGTTTTCATTAAATAATTACCTACATGAATAGTATAAATTAATTTTTTTAAAAAGTTACCTGAGTCTAAGGCATTTTAGATCATCCCTGGTAACATAGCAGAGTACATCCGTCAGTGTGTATTCTTCTGCTAGAAACTAAAAAAAAAGGATAAAAAGTTATCCTGATGGAACTGTAAGTTATTATTCTGTTTTTGCACTTGGTTTTTTATAATATGCCTAATTAATTAAAAATGTATTTGTCTTGAAATGTGCATTGTGGTATGAAAATGTTTAATACAATATACATATAAAACTGTTTAATACAACAATTCATTTTATGGCACATCGCATTTTATCACTGTTGCAAAAACTAATTGATACTGAAATGGGTTGAATTCTCAAGGTCAACCACTACAAAGAAATATAATCAAGCATGGTCAAATAACAAATTAATGAAATAATGCTATTTAGAGATTCTGGGCTTATTCATGTTAATGTGAAAGTAGTACATGTAAAATGTTCTATAACACCTTTTTGACCACTTTGGGTTTTTTTTGTTTTCTAACTTTTATTAGGAAAACACTCTGAAAAGATTTCACTAGCTTGACTAAGACTAACTGGAGTTTCTCTTTGAAAGAATTCCTGTCGAAGGGATAAGCAAAATCCACGCTTCATACTTAATCAGGGCCATGTGCCCTGCATGGGGGAAGAGTGTAAAAGATGTTTGTGACCACATGATCAGAAAATCTCCCCCTTTTTTTACAAGCATTGTAGTATGATTCACATGAAAAAAGTCATGGCTTCAATCACACAATCATGGATATCATCTTGATTATTATTACACCTTGCACATTATGAAAGAGAAAACTTTGATTTATGATTACAGCTAATTTAGCAGACACCAGGGATACTAATTTCTAATCCTAAACAAACAATAAATGGGAATTTCTTTTTAATTTTTAAAACTTGTCTTGCTGGCAGGAGAAATCAAGCTAAAATAAACTACACGAACCAGTCTATTAATAATATTATGGCCAGTAACCAGATTAAAGCTTTAAAAAGTTGTTTAATATGGACTAGTTCTTACAGAGAATTTCTATATGGAGAATTCTATGTGAGTACTCCTTTTAGAAGCTTATTAAGAGAAAGTTGTAACCTTTAGAAAAGTTCTAGTCTTTATAAAATTATTTAATCTAAACAGACAGACAGACGTGTGTGATTGAGTAAACCTTCATTTGATTTTGTGGCTAATTTATATTGTATTTGTTCCAAATGCAAATTAATGTATTTTATGTTTACCACAGTCAGATTACACTAGTTGGTGTTTAGACGTCTCAAATTTATTTCAATCTTTTGCAATCTGTCAGATTCTTGGGTATGTTGTAAGACCTAAATAAGGGAGCAATATGCTTGGGAACTATTTCAAAGTGTTTTTGACAACTATTTTCAAGTTGGTGCAAAAATACAAATATAAAAATCTATCTTAAATATCTTAATTAAAATAAAAATGTTAGCATATAGTTATATTTTATTTATTTGATTTTTATCCCACCTTTATTATTTCTACAAATATTTCAGGGGGGTGAATGTAACTAATACATTTCGTCCTCCTATTTTCCCCACAACAACCTTGTGAGGTAGCTTTTCCTGAGTAAAATGGACTAGATAGTATTCACAGTCTCCCAGTTTCCAGTCTGGTGTTTTTTGCACACCATTTTTAAAATATCTTAGAATATGAATTAGAATTAATCACTTACATGTAGCTGTTCACCCTTAGATAAAAGATGAAAAATTTCATGTAAAAATAGCCCTAAATCCAATACTGAGCCACGGTGATGTAGTGGTTAGAATGCAGTACTGCAGGCTACGTCTGCTGACTGTTTGCTGCCTACAATTTGGCAGTTCAAATCTCACCAGGCTCAAGATTGACTCAGCCTTCCATCCTTCCGAGATCGGTAAAATGGGGGCCCAGATTGTTGGGGGCAATTTGATGACTCTGCAAACGGCTTAGAGGGCTGCCAAGCTCTGTAAAGTGGTATATAAGTCTAAGTGCTATTGCTATTATATTATTTTGCTTTCCATGATTTATTTTGTTTTTGCAACATTATTTTTATTCTTCTAAAATTGCAAACAAAACAAGAATTAAATGTTCAGAGCTATTTAGGCATTTAACAAAATTTTAAAAAGACCCAAGTAACATGTTCCCTACCCTGTTTATAGTTTCTTTGTCAGCACCATGAACTCTCAGCCAGTTAGTAAGATCTGGATCCTCAGTTCCTCTGTCCTGTGTACTAAAGTGAGAGACAGACAAGCCAGGAATATCTAGAAAAATGTTGACACAAGTTAGCATAGTTATAAGATGATACACAATTCCACATATAGCTACCCTCTTTCCAGATGAATACATAAAAATTGTACATAACATACTCCATTCTGAGGCATTCCAGATTAATTGAACTAGAATTATCATCACTCTCATCAAGTGTTGTTATGGTGCAAACTGGTTGAGGATGATGGGATGATCATAACAAAACACATTTGGAAAACATCACATGATAAAAGAGTGATATCCTTAAAATTAGTCCTGTATACGTAAGTGCAGCATGAGGTAAGGATGATGAATTTCAGTACCAGGTTGGTTTTAACGATGATTCTAACCATAATTAACCTTAATTAGCAAAAAATTATTTTCAAGAGAAGGAATCTCTTCTGAAAGCAACATGTTATAACAGTTTAAATAAATCTTTAATCTGTACAAATATAGTGAATATTTCAGTCATACTTTTGCAGATTACAGATAGAAATCTATAACGAATTCAATTAAACTCTCTTGGCTTTCTTTTGGAATTTTCTCATAACACTGTAAAAACTGCATGCTAAATCAGACCAAAATCAAAAAGTTCCAACATTTCATTTATATCAGTAGCCATTCAAAGGCAGAGATAAAAATAAAAATGCAGGGGACGATTCTTGATGTTATACCTTTTGCTAGTACCCAATAGTAGTGTCCAACCTTGACAACTTTTAGACTTGTGGACTTCAACTCCAAGCAAGGCTGGCTGGGGAATTCACAGGTCTTAAAGTTGCCAAAGTTGGATACCCCTGGACTATAGTATATCATTTATTAATATAATCTGTAACAGCTTTCCCTTCTATTGGGCATTGTAGCTGGCTAAAGAAGCCAGCAAAACCCCAATGAACATTTAAAAGCTCATTTTTTAATTTAGTTTAAACTGAAAAGACTCTTTTAGTTTAAGAAAAGGTCTTCTTTTTTGAAAGCAGAAAGTTGGGAGAAAGGAGAAGTAGGTCAAGCCCTATTCACTGTTGAAAATCTGAGCAGCAGTTAAGTATATCTAATGACATTTTTACTTGTCTTTATAATAAAAAAAACCCTAATTCTTATTTTTCTTGAGAGGAGTAAGAAACACATTCACCCAGCTACTTTGCTGTGCTCCCTTCCTATCCTCAGACCAACAGGAAATGATATTGCCCTCAAACTTGCTGACATCACAATATATCCTTCCTGGATACCTGGAAAAGTCTGTTCTGCTTTTGTCTCGACAGCTTTAACACACAACATTCTCTGAGCCTTGGTTGAAATTCCAGTCCTATCAAGCATGATTCACTATGGGAGAAGCCTCTTCCAATTGACACATGCAGTGCTCTGGTTACTCCATTGATGCATGACTATTTTTTTCTTTTTGCTGTGGACCAACTGGACTTTTTTGCCCATTGAAACTATGGGATGATTGATTGACTTAGTGACCACTAAATGGGGGGAAAAACTAAAACATTTTTGGTATCACTTGGCTAACAGTTGTCAAGTGGGCAAATGCAATTGAAGAGCTGATACCTGAGAAAGCCCTTTACATGTGAGGATTGATGAGGCCTTATAAACTACTCTAAAACATTACATAAGGAAGAAAAGGAAGGAGGCAGGGCTTCTTGGGAGTAGTAGTCACTGGGAAACCAAATGAAAGAGACAAGTCCTTTACTTTATACTTCCAATTGAACAGTATTAGATTGAATGTATTAAAGAGCCGTGATGGCTCAGTGGTTAGAATGCAGTACTGCAGGCTACTTCTGCTGACTGCCAGCAGTTTGGCAGTTCGAATTTCGTTGGATCCAGGTTGTCTCAGCCTTCCATCTTTCTGAGGTCAGTAAAATGAGGATCCAAATTTTTGAGGACAATATGCTGACCCTGTAAACCGCTTACAGAGTGCTATAAAGCACTGTGAAGAGGTATGTATGTCTAAGTGCTTTTGCTATTGCTGTTAGGACAAGGATTGGTTAATCGTTTTCAGGGCTTTGCAATCTATACATTGAGACCTATTTAAAAACAAATGTCTGCAAAAGCCAGATAGTGGTCTTCCCTTACAGCCAAAAAGGAGTGAAGAGTATGAGAGCAAATCAGAGGTTGGTAGAAGGGGTAGTCCCACAGAAAACCTGCAGAACCAACTGGAGTTGCAAGCTGACACAGACCATGGTCATTTCAGTCTGCCTCCATCATGCACATTAATGTGTAGTATATTGCCTCTGGAAGTGAGAGAAGAGGGAAATACCATTTACAGAGCAAGTTGGAAGTAGATGAACAGCTGCAGATGGTGGCATGCAGAAATACCATCTGGGAATGGGCAGTGGGCAATCCTTACACGGGGGTGAAAAGTGAATGTGATTTTGTCCAAAGCCTCCTTATGAATGCATACATGCAGGATAGTAAAATTTAACTGGAGGTTCATTCATCCCTTTTAACTAAAAAGAACAAAAATCTGAAAAAGAAGCCAGAGACAATTCCTCTTAGCTAGTTGTATCTCTAAATAGGTATGTCATATTTTTATTTCAATTGATTAACTGCCTAAAAGAGACTTTTAGCTGGTGAAAACGTCATCCTAATGGCAAAAAAGCACTATATTGGAAGCAGTACATTGGAAGGTTTGACTATATTGGTTTGGAAAGTGCTGTGAAGAGCAATTACTTTTGAGGAGTTCAAATAAGCACCTATTGGTCGAGTCTTAAGCTTTAGATGTTTGATCTCCTGTTCTTTTTCTTCTATAGCGTGATGCAGGAGGGTCTGCAATTCTCTTTCCTTCTGCACTAGCTCTTCTAGTAATCTGTTAGAAATGAAAGGGAAATGAGAAGGAGTTAAGTATCATTATTTATTTGTTAAGAGCTAATAATATTTTTGAAAAATATAGCTGTTTCAGTATTGCATTAGCAATGGTCAAACACCCTCCCAATATCTTTAGCCAACTTCAACTGTAAGAGCAAACCTCTAGTGCCTACCAGGAACAGGTTATCTGGACCACAAACACAGAAGGCCCTTTTGTGTTTATGTGTGACTAACATCCCCTTAAGTAAATACATTTATTTATTTTATTACATCATTTCTCTCTGCCTATTGCGTAAGTATTTCTAGGCAGAACATAGGAACAGTATGAAGAAAATGCCCTGATTAAAAATTCTAGTCAGGGAAAATATTCAAAAAACCAAGCTGTGATTTTCTAATGATCTTAGCTAACCTGTAAGATAAACCACAAGCTTCAGCCTAAGCACGAATCTTTAACAGAGTTTCCAGTGTTTGTAAGGGGAAGAAAAAAGCTAAAACCTAGCAGCTACTGGCTGTTGGCTAAATAGCCAAATGATTCCAGGAAAACTCCATCTTTAGGTATGAAGAGAGTTGTGTTTCTCCACAAAAAAGCTAGTGCAGAAGTAGGAGATTCTCCCAGATTCTGAGCTCCCGCTGGATGGAATAGATGGAAATTGTGGTCAGAAGGGCCCCTGCTTAGTTGTCAAGAGAAACTTCATTCAATCTTAGGATTTTTAAAAATAGAATATGGGCATTTTAGTTTGAGTGAAGTAGTGAAAGTTCTTGGAAGTGCTAAATATCGCTCTCACCCAGACCATCATGCTAATTGGATCTATCTGATATACCTGATATCAGTATTGCAGTACTTTTAGTCTGCTTCAGGGGCAATTCAAGGCCTTGGTTATGAATGACAAAGTCTTTTATGGCTTGGGGCCTGACTACCCTCAGTAAAAAGTTACTCCCGATAAAATCTGATCACTCCAGGCAGTGTCTACTAAAAGTGTCCACCTCACATTTGATGTAGTGGAAGACCACACGGAGGGAGGCACTTTCTGCAGCTGCTGCCCCCTTGTGGTACTAGATCTAAGAACTCTCGTCTTCTTTCTTGATATTAGGAAATTATTTTTTAAAAAAGCAAAAGACATATAGAACTAGAGAGTAAGGAATGGTTGTAACTGAGATGATTGGTGCTGTTATTAATGTGATTATTATGGTATGCAATTATAGCTGCATGAGGATAGTGTGAAATGTATGTTACTTCAATATGGTTATTTATGATTTTTCACATAATTTAAATATTAATGCGCTCTTAAAGTTTTTCTGTAATTTGCCTCAGTAATATCCTACTGAGGCAGCATACCCTGTCACCTTCCACTGATTCAGGGCATGATTGGTGCATTATTAAAACTGGATTTAAATAAAGTAAACTGATTTATAAAGGTAAAGTGAAACAAAGCCAGAAAAAATGTTCACATAATGCACGCATCCGTTTTAAAACCTTGAGCCAGTTTTGTAAATAGGGGGAATTCAGACTCACCTATTAGTTTCCAATTTCAGCCTCCCAAGTTCAACATTGAGAGATCTTTGGGCAGCCTGAGAATCATGAGATACTGTTGAACTAAGTGTGCTCACTCCTGAGGTAGCTACTGCATCATCCAATACAAGGCAAGGACCCTGAACTGCTGAGTCAGGAACACGTGCCTCTTCAGCTTCAATCTCATCTTGGTCTGCATTATCACTCTCGGATGCTAAGCTGAAGTGCGTCCTCAACTCTGTAAGAAATTTAATTGTTTATTATCACAATGATGAAATTGGAAACAAGTATGAGGAACGCCATAACCCCAGAGCTGCTATTTATCTAGATTAAGGGTGTCAAACTTGCGACCCATGGGCCGGATGCATCATGCGCTGGCCATGCCCACCCGTTTTAGCGAAGGGGGAAAGTCCCAATATGTCACGTGATAACATGATGCTGCACGTTTAACACCTCTGATCTAGATAATAAACTTAAAAACACTTTTATATAACAAGTTGGGATTATTAGCCACACTGAAGCTGACATGCAACTCCTGAAATAAGAGATTCCAGGGTACTGTGCTAGTCATTAGCAGCAAAACAAAAACAAAAACCCTTCCTTATTTTTGAGAAATTTCTAACCCTCCTGTGTTTCCTCTGACCTCTGGATTCTGTTCACAGGGTCCTTAGAGGAACCAGCTCTCCTGGAATCTAATGTGCATATATGTTATTGTGAATGGCAGAAATTTATCACACTTTATTGGTAAAATTAATTTTTTTATTTGAAAACTAAATTTTGTTCATTGTTTTTTCTACAATATTTTAAAATTCAAGATGACACAATAATTTCCTCACAAATTTCCTACTGCTTGCACATCTTCAATCAGCTTTTTTTTTTTTTTTAACCTTTTGGAAAATGAGAGGTCAGCAATATATCTTGAAGTCTTGGCTGAGTTGATTTTCCAACAGATGGTCATCATCATATTATTATTATTATTATTATTATTATTATTATTATTATTATTATTATTATTATTATTATTATTATTATTATTATTATTATTTTATTGTTGTTATGCTTCTCCATGATCGTTCTGTAAAATGGTCTAGGAAACTATTATCTAGATCTTCTATCTCACTTAGCAGTCCAGAGCACAGCCACTACAATAAAACATTTGTTGTTTTCCCTTCCTTCTATTCGTACCAAAGTGCTCTTAAGTAGATTCTTATGCTCAAATTCCTGGATCTCAATATGCATGGGCACTTTTCTCATATATAAATATAACCTATAATGCATGCTTGCCCTTTGCCTTCCCCTTTGAATAAATTATATCCTTCAGTTCTTCTTTTCTACTTACCAGATTTCAGTAATACCTACTACTACACTATATTTATTTTCCTGCAGTCAACTTATTCCTCATATTATGTACATTTATGTAGAGACACTGGAAATTTCAGATCACATGACTTTGTCTATTCCTTCCTACACTTATTCAAATGCTCATTATTCAATTGCCTCAACATTCTGTATACTCCTCCCAATCCCAATCATTGGCATTGCACTATTTTCAAGACTCCTTTCCCCACAGGATTCAATTAAAGCCTTGCAGATAAAGTATGCAAGATGATGATCATTGAAATGTACATGCCACCAACTCCTTCTTTTTAATGAGGCACTGCCCATTTGTTGCCAGGAGTCTCTTATCAAAGAAGACTACTGTATCTCAACTGGCACCATCTACACATTTACTTCCAATATTTTTCTCTTTCTTCCCTTGCCATATCCTTTAACACAAAGAAATGAAACTTGTGCCCCGGGCTTCTTTACTAATCTCCTTCCTTGGAGTGCCTTCAAGACTCTGTATCATCTGTTCCAGTTTGGATTGGCAGAAAGGCATGAACAAGTTAAATCATGCTTCCCCCCCACCCAAAGTCAACTGGATTTTCTTGGTTTATTCCTTGAAAATATTTCACTTTTCATCCAAGAATTCTTCAATGAGAAGCAAAACATTTTCAAGGAAAAAAATGCAAGAAAATCCAGTTGCCTTGTGAGGGGAAAAACGCCTTTGGGACAACCATGACTGGGGAGTTTGAGAATCAGACATGCCAAATCAGTTCATTTTCCCATGCGTTTATTTCCTGACATATCCAACTCTAATTTCCATATAATCAGGACCAAATTCTTAGACACGGCCATTTTCATATTTTTAACAAATATTCATGTCTCAAAAGAAACCCTATCCTGCCCATTACCTTTCTACCAGCACTTTCATATCTTAAACATTCTCCATCAGTTTTTTTTCCCTGTTTTGCTAAACAATTTTTAAAGATTTATCTAGTTTTTTTGCTTTTATATATAATTTATCATTTTCTCCATTTTCTCTACTAAACATAACTAGCTTGGTTTTGATATGTTAATGTTTAGATTCACCCCACTTGTTGAATCATACAATCCAAAATTTAATTCACATAACTTGGGATCGCCACCAACAACATGAACATAGCACCGACATACGGTACTAAAGAATATTATCTGATTTGTTACTGCACTGTATTTTTTTTCTTCACTGCCACCATTCATATCCTTTCAATCAGAATTCCTGCACACAACTTGCAGTTTTCATTTTTCAATTCCACTCTTTGACATTTCATTATCATTTTCACTAAATTATCTAAAACACTCTAGCAGAATTTTATCTTAAATTATTACTTCCATGTTTAATTCATTTCAATTTGCCAAAGGCTCAGTGCTGTTTATTTTTAGCCACTTAAACAATGTACGCTGTTTTATTTTTATCAAAATGGCCATTCATTGCATCTTTAACTTCATGTTACACTGTATCTTCTTTTGCAACATTCGGTATTTTTATGTAATATTCTTCCCCGCAACTTTGTTTCCATATATTTTGGTAGCATTTATAAAAATTCTTTTCACACTCCTTTTTATGTGTACTTTTTATTAATTTTTTGGGAAGATTAATTTGATGTCTAATACTTTTTCATGCAGAATTTGAATTTTCTCTTCCTGCACTTCAGTTTCTTTCCTTTTTTCCTTTTCCCTCTCTCTATCCAGCAGATAAGGTACTGTTCCACATTTAGTATCTCTCATCACCTTTGTGTCTTAAATGGATTATCTTGATCTTTCATCATGAACAACCAAATGTATCGGGCTTTTATACTTACTTATTCAGTCTTTTGCCATGTGTTCATATTGACTTATGTAGAAACCATCTATTCAAAACCCAGACTTTTTTCTAAGCAGGTATTCACAATCATCATTCTCATTCATGAATATCTGAATGGCTCAATCACTTGTTCTGTGTCTCATTCTTCCTCACCCACTCATGTCACAGAATAATGCTCCCTCCCAATATCTTCATTCAAAATAATATAGAACCTTAATTAAAATCCACATCGGTATCTTGTATTATAACCATTCACTGAACTGCAACATAAAACTATCACCCACCTTTGGTTTATAATTTTCTTACATTACCACAATAATATAGATGACATCTGTTCATTCATAATTAAACCTACTTCTTCAGCCCCTTCCTTATATTTGTGAGCTATTCCACAAGTTCAGATCACCTTCCTTCAGACCTACATCCTTGTCCTCTCTTAATTTCACAGACATACAACATACCGACCCTTCTTTTCTTCAATTTCATTCATTAATTTGACTCCTCTCAAATTTTAAGTTACAGTCTTCCATATGAATTCTTCACTGCCAGAATGGTCCAAAAGTAATTGGTCTGGGTTATTAAAGCTTTCATATAATTCTTTTTAGTAAGATAGAGAAGGTATAGCTATGCCATGTATAGTATTCCTACTAATGGTAACAACAATTTTGGTATATTTTGGCCAGTATGATGTAATAATTTGCAATCAAAGCCCAGTTTTATTTATTTGTTTATTCAACTTATATCACACCCGTATCGCCCAGAAGCGATTCTAGTTTTACCCAAACAAATTCATACTATTCTATGCAAATCATGGAGACTTTGGAAGTTGACCTATGGCTGGCCACATCTTATCAGCTAGGAAGGATATGTGATAACACTGACACATACATAGGACATGTAAAACCGTCAAATATACTAACATATATTCACAGCTCAGAAGAGAACAGACGTATAAAGTATGGCAAACCCAGCAGTTTTTCCTTCCATGTTAAGTATGCAAGTAGCCTAGTTCCGAAAATTATTTTAAAAAGTGTCAAATATCTTACCAGGTACCAAAATAGTAATAGCAGTCTGCACAGCTTTGCGGATTATGCTATCCAGTGCAAACATCCAATGTGGCTTAATATTGTGGGTTCGTAGAACTTTATTCACCTAGGAAGAGATACTAGAATTGTGAAACTATTATTAATCTTTAAACAATAATCATATAGATAATTCAGTCTGGATATGTCATGTTCACTACCATCACTCTCTCTAAATAATCAGTTTATCATCTAACAAGTGATCAATATTTGAAGAACAAAATACTTCTGAAAGACAAATTTGTATCCATTTGTATGGATTCACTTAATTTATAATTTCTTTCTACTAACCAGAATAACGCAAAATTCTGTGTTATTTGTGTTATTTCAGTTGCTTAAAGAACAGTAACTAATCTGTATAATCTGTATCTTCTATGCAGACAAAGTCTTTCATATTTAGCAATATCTAAACATGTATAAACCTATTATTAAACCTTCAATACAAATTATTTTCTGAGTTACCAAATATATATCACACAATAAGAAGCTACCATTCACTGACAGAAGGGATACAACTGTAACACCTAAAAAAACATTAGAAATCTACAAATATTTAATAATAAATTGAATAATAATATTCAATTTTGGAAAAGATTTCTATCCTTCATCCCAACATTTGGGCTGGAGAAATGAACGATACCCTTCTTCTCTAGATCTCAAAGATCAGAAAGTCGCATCGTGTTCACCAAGAAACAGAATCTTTGCCATAATATAAAGTAGAAGGATACTGCCTCAAGCTATCATTATTAAGCAGATGCACCTGCACAAATTCATCTAAACCAGGGGTGTGATACTTGCAGTGTCATGTTGCCATCACATGACATGTTGTGACTTCACCCCCTTTGCTAAATCGGAGGCGGGCAGGGCGCGAGTTTGACATCCCTGATCTAAACTGAACAGTCTCCTCTAAAGAAATTTTTATATTAATATATTTATATAATGTTTATATTCTTCATGACTTGATAGCCATGTCAGTGCCTCTGAAGATCATATGCTGGGAAACTAATGGGCTTCCTTATGCAGTTGGCTGGCCACTGTGAAAACAGACTGCTGGACTATATGGTCCAATCCAGAGAGGGACTGCTTATGTTCTTAAAATTAGCAAAACAACAAGCCCAAAATATACTTACTGCATCTTGGAAACCAAAGAGTACTAACTGAACTTGGCTGATGCCATGACTGTCAAAGTCCAGCTCCAGTTTCAGCTTTGAAAGTGTATTTGCAATGATTTTGCGGTCTGTTGATCTTACAAATTCTCTGAGGCTAGCAACTAAAGTTGTAATGTGTTCCCATTTCAACTTAAGTTCTTCAGGACCCTGTTAGAATAACAAAAATAGCTAATTACATTTGTATAACTCTGGTTAGTATTAATAAAAATTAAGAATATAGCTCCGTATTCAAATTCTGCTTGTGTGTTTACTTAATTTATTTGCTGCTGATCTTGTAATGAAACTATATATTTCAATGAAGTTTTCCCCAAAAAGTGTATTATATACATTTGTGGTTTACTAAGTGTACATTAAAACCAACAGGCTTCAGTTAATAAGAATATATGTATACCGCGTTATATTTGGAGCCTGATCTGACAATAGGCTAATAATGCTAGTGAAGTAAGGGTGGGATTTAAAAGAATTACTATGGTGTTTATATTCTGTTTGAAGTATGGTATATCTCACGCTTTGGGCCGTAAAGCATTTTTTTTTTTAAAGGTGGGCGGGGGCTTGTGAATTTCTGCGAAAAGCTCCCAGCGGGGGGTTATCCACGCCCGGAGTATTTTTCAAGATGGCGGGCCCGCGTCTGGAACCGGGCTGCGGGTAAAGGTGGGGTCCTTGGTATATGATTGGGATTGTTGGAAACAGGATGTCAAATTCTGGACAATGAGAGAAACATAATGTAAATCACAAAGGTTCAATTTGAAGAGAACGTAATAATGTTGTTTTCAGTTATTCAGAGTACAAAATAGTTTATCCAGTAACTCAGTCAACATTAGTAAAGGTTACAAGATCATTTCAGTAAGAATTAGCTTTTGTTTTCATCTTCTACAATTGTCTGAGGAAGGGACAATTTAAAAAGAAGCCCTTGGAAGAATTCATTATGGACTGTGCCTTTGATTAATTACAATTGAGTCATAAAAGGGACTGGAAGCATATCAAGTATGCCTTTATATGTGAAATGTCACTAGAGAATGTTACTTTGAAGCAAACAATTTCCATTTTTTCCCTTGAAAATTCAAATGTTATGAGCTAGAAATGATAAAATTAGAATCACTGGTGTAATAGTTCAGACTGAGCAGCACTGGAACAGATCTACATATCCACAAGGGAACTCAGATTTGACATAAACATACACACAGTTGAATCATGGAATACCAAAGTAAAACAACTAAGCAGCATCTATCTATTAAAATGCAACTTCTGCAATCTATTTATACATTGTCATTTTTTTGGAATAACAACTGGTATCAGTTCCATATTTCTGCAGCTCTTGTTAATTTCCATATTAATTAATATTAATTTAACTAGTATTATTTTCTGGGAAATATTCAAAGCTAAAAAAGTTTAAAAATGATTTCTGATACATACAGAGGATTTTAAAGATTAATATTCAAATGAAGCTGAACTTTTCCTTTTAGGGTTGATGGATAAACAGTTAGGAAAAAAAACCCATTGAAGATTTTTCAATATATTATTACTCTAATGAGATTACTATATGCACAGAGATGGAAAGATTCATCACTCCCCACTATGGAAGAATGGTTGGTGATATTGACAGAACTTGCTAAAATAGACAAACTAACTTCTTTGATTAGAGGAAGGACAATGTCTACATTTATTGGTGACTGGAAACCTCTTATGGACTTCTTGTAAAAATATAAAAAAAGAAGTTGTGAATTATGGTTTTGATGATTAGACATTATAGATTATAGAAAGCAGAGAATCATGATATACCTTTTGAGAGAGAGATTCAAATATAACTGTAGTTATGATTGCTGTGTGGAATATCACTCCCTTATACTGTTGTATCTTTATATTTTTCTCTTTTTTCTTATTTTCTTCCATTTTCTTTTCTAATTGCACTTTTAGCTTTTTATTTCTCTATTTTTTGTTTCTCAGTTTTAATATAGTTTGCATTAGTTCTTACTACTGCTCTTTAAACTTTTAACAAAAATTACACACATACACACAGCCCTCTTTCATAGTCTTCAGATTAACTGTTTCAAGTGGTCTTTGACTGAAATGTGTGCCTGTGATATAGATCAGATTTTCAGAGTTTGGAACCCAAAGGAGAACAATACTCTCAATGTGCCTTTTTCTGGTCCTGATCTTACAAAATGACTTTAATTGTTGTCTCAAAAGCCATAAAT
Source organism: Notechis scutatus (assembly GCF_049901735.1). NCBI lineage: Eukaryota > Metazoa > Chordata > Lepidosauria > Squamata > Elapidae > Notechis > Notechis scutatus. The sequence continues at coordinate 92,146,537 of NC_142009.1, read as the reverse complement.
TTTAAAAAAACTGAAAACTATGGACAATTGCATTATATAATTCTTACATCCTAAAGTGTAACATTCCTATTAAAATGTTTAACATTTGTACCAATAATGCTTTTTCTGTATTGATATAAAATATACAGAAAAATGATTCTGAACAACATTCTCAAAATATTTCAGCAACATTTCTCATGATATATCTAATGCATAATTTGACTTTGTTATTTTATTTTTTATAAAATCAACATAACCTAACATTCTGCCATCGATTTTTAAATACTACCAATGATAACTTAACAGAAAACCCCAAATAATATTGACAATGGAGAAACATAAGCATATATAATTTGTACAGTATTTAACTCTTCTATGCCTTATTTTGACAAATATATAGAAAAATTGTTTCTGGTCTGGATAATCAGAATATAGCTAATTGTCAGGGATTCATTATTTTTCTGCATAATTCTATTAGCATTTCCCAGTTACATTTTCAGAGGGGATCTCTCAGAAATAAAACCATTGCATAAGCATTAATGGCAGATAAGTGAAGGTGCAACTATAGTTTAATCTTGCAATTATTTGCACTTAAATATATTTATGCTCTATGGGATTCCTGAAAATCTGCCAATTACCACCTGTAAAGAAATATGTCACTATAGTATTATATAATCTTGCAATATGTTTTGATCCCAACATACTATCCAGTGTACTATGAGCTGTGGTGGCGCAGTGGTTAGAATGCAGTACTGCAGGCTACTTTTACTGACTGCTGGCTGACTGCAATTTGGCAGTTCAAATCTCACCAGCTCAAGGTTGACTCAGCCTTCCATCCTTCCCAAGTCGGTAAAATGGGGGCCCAGATTGTTGGGGGCAATATGCTGACTCTGTAAACCGGTTAGAGAGGACTGTAAAGCACAGTAAAGCGGAATATAGGTCTAAGTACTATTGCTATTTTGTTTTTAAAATAATGCTAAACATATTACATACATTTCTTTACCTGAGTTAAGGCTTCCATCAGATTTCTCACCACCTTATCCTGGTCTTCTGTTAGAATTCTGTGAAGGGTAGCTCTTCGTTCACTGTCCTTTTTTAGCATAAAAAAGCCAGAATCCTTCTCTTCTGGTGAGGGAGGAGCACTATGATCCTCAAAATTCTCATCTGGGATGCTGTGAATATTTAACAGTAGAAACTACCATGAGGAAACCCCTTTTTAAAAAGTGATTTTCTTTTTCATAACCTAGCATGGATGTTACCTGGACAATTACCTTAGAAAAAGAGACCTAAGTCCTTTTCCTTCCTTATCACCACAGGATTTGGCTCTCATTTTAAAGGAGAAGGGATCAAGTTTCAACTCATTGTCAGGTGAAACTGAACCATATTCACTGCTACTACTTGTGTCTTCTACAAGAACAGGAACAGGCAACGATATGCTTCGAAGATATTCTGCTCAATGAAACAGGAAATAAAGTATGATCAAGATAATTGAGCATAACAATTCTCCCCAATACATACAATCTATCTACTAAGATCTCCCAGAAGTTATATTATCTTGGATGAAAGAATTGTATTAACTGTTTCAAAGCAGTTGAGTACCAAGATACCACTGTATCTCACTTAACAATGTTGGGATAGTTATAATGTATCAGTTGTGTTTCCAACTCTGCATTATTGAACAGAAAAATAATCTTTCTAGTTGAGATACGTATGTACGTATGTATGTCAGATATGTAATATATATACAAATCAAATGAAAATTCTTTTTTTTTTCAATGTTCCTCAGAAATGTCTTCTTGTTATGTATATTTATAGCTTTATTTCTTATGAGTTAACCTATGTGATATTTCATAACACTGGAAAGCTTCTGGGAAAAAAATATTAATTGCAAAACTTACCATTTGATCCAGCTGTGAGAGCTGCAAAAATAAAACAAAAATAATGTAACTTTCAGAATTGCTCAAGTCAAACAAAGAAAACTTGATATAATAGGGCTCCAGTGCAGTTAAACTTTATAATATCAAATTTCTACGTACTAAAAGAATAGAGATGCTGTATTTACACAACACACACTTATGTAATATTCTAAAAGCATTTGACAAAGCTCATTATTTCAAAACCATATCTGTTAGTAAGTTCTGGCTTGACATTCTCAAAAGACTGCCAGGTTATCTTGCTTTGTTAACAATGACTCCTAATAATCTAAAATCTCCCAACTAGAACAGTCAGATGTCTTCACCTGTTAGTTTTGACTGTGACTTTCTTTTTCTGCTGGTGACTTTTAAGAACTCATCTATAAGAAGTTCATTAGCACAGGTTCTCTTGTCTGGATCAGGTTCAAAGCACCTCAGCAAAAAAGCTTTTGCCTCCACTGACATGGATTCTGGAATCTCAGGATGTATTTTGAACATTCCAACCTGATAAATGCAGATGAAAATCAATTTTTAAAAAAGACAAGCAGATCTTTCATCACAGAGGGAAATTCTTTTCTTTTGTTTCCACATTAAAAATAGCATTAGCTGAAGGATCTTAGAACAGTCTTTCGTTCTTTGATAGGTATTATTTTAAAAGATAATCAAAATAACATTTTAGCATTTTGTTTTCTATGGCATGCTTTCATGTTCAGTTGAATCTAAATATGAACAAGATATGCTGTAACATTCCCCCCTCTAACCAGTTATCATATCAACTTGTTTTTTTCAACATAGACTTGACATAAGTTTACTTTCCTTTTTCCTCCTCTTTTCAGAAAACTATCTAAACTAACCTTAAACATGGCTGCTTGTGGTTCTCCTAGTTCATAAAATGGAGGCTTTCCTGTGGCCATTTCAATAATTGTACAGCCTAAGGACCAGATATCTGCAGCCTTTCCATAACCTCTTGGTCCTTTATCAATTATTTCTGGTGCCATATACTGAAGAGTACCTGTGAAAAACAGATGTATTTTATGCATATTTAATAACAAATTGACAGAAGGCATATACTGAAAAATGAATTTTCAGATTTTACATGTACATTTATGTTACAGTATTTAGCATTAACATGGCACATGTTTCAAGTGTCCCACCTACATTTGCTTTTTCAGACTCAATTAGTCTAGTTTACTATATTGCATTAGATACAGGCCTTGCACCTATGATTTATCTTTAAATGCTTATAATCTAATCTATCAACTATAGTCAAATCAGCAAACTATGATTGAATTCTTCTTTACAAACCAGAAGATGAAACTATGATCACCACAACTATGATTAAACAAAACTAAAAACAGTTATTTTCTTATAATGCAAAAGAGAACATTACAGGAAGAATGTAATGATAACCTTAGTTTATATATCCTGTGCCAGTTTGGGTATAAGGGGACAGCACTGAAATAACCAGGGAAGGATAGCTATGTGATAGTTGAAGCTGTCAGGACTGATCCATGAACAGATTTGGAAAATGAATAAAATCTGGCCATGCTTCTAAAAAAATATTATTCAGTGGGCATTGTTCCCCCCAAAATAAAAAAAAAATGTCTTTGCTAACAACAAACTCTGAAGTGAAGAAATAAAAAGCAAGAAAATATTGAGTTTATGATTGTAAAATTATTGTGTGTGCTGGCATGACTTTCTATTTTTTGATTCAAGACCAAGACCATATTTCTACCTGATCTTGTTGTAATTTTGTAATAGTTTAAGGATCACTAGGCTTATTTCCATAGTAGTCTCAAAAGTAATCTCAAAAGTAATCCACTACAGTGTACCTACAGAAAAGATGCTGTTTTGGAAGAGCTACCAAACGGAAAGTTTACAAATATCTCAATGGCAGAGCAATAATTTTCATAATAGGGGTCAGTATAGGGGTCTGTAACACTCCTGAATGCTCTATGAAACAAGCTAATAGAGCAACTGGATGCAATTGGGATTTCTAAAGCTATTTTGAATAGTTCCCACTAGGCTTTTTTCAATATATCCAGTAGTAAGATTGGAAATGGAATCCAACATTTGGGAACATAAAGTACAGAAAGGCCCATCACAAAGCTATATCTACTAAATTTAAAAACTGCAACTAAATCTATTCACTGTTTCAAAGTTACATTTATGTTGTTTTTATTTTCTATATGAAATATAAATTCAGTATAAAATTTAATACGTTTTTGTGAGTGCATACAAATGCCAGCCACAGTATTGAATACTGAGTCAGAGCACACCCAGTTTCTAAGCCAGCTAATGTTATGCTTATGTATGACCTTTAATTGGATCAGAATGTCAGACTGATTAAATAGTCTGTACTTCCTCTAAATCAATTTTTAGGAATGTTGCTGATAACATTAATGGAGATTGGTATGCACATCAACAGATGATTATTTCTACTTATGTGAATTACATCACTTGAATGACTAATGCTACACTCCCTAAGCATATTTTCTAATGGGAAGGATTCCCTAGGATTCCTCATGTCAGTGACCTAGCTCTTATGAAGGCTTTTCATTGACACTTTTAAAGATTTTTCACACAGTTAAATCCCTGGAGACAGAGGATATTTTTCCTAACCAAGGCAAATAAAATGAGCATGTTACATCCACCAGGAATCCCAAAGATTATGTTCAATTTATGAACACTGAACATTTTTCAATGAAATTAGGAACTCTACAATATGCTTTCAGACTTGGAACATACCTGTGAATGTCTCAGTGCAAGGATTGATTCCAGCAAGCCTCTTTGATGTGCCAAAATCTGAAATCTTTAATACTCCACTGTATGTGTTGATAAGAACATTATCCCCCTGGGGGAAGAGAACATTTGAGATCACTGTTTCACGTTATGACTGACATCGCAAAACAATTTGCGGTTAAAATGAATGCTGAAAACTGATTATGAATGAAATAGATGTTGCTACACCTTTGACACTAGATTACGTTTCTGATGACCCTCTCATTCCTGAATGCTGAACTAGTACCTTCTAAAAACAATGGTACAAGAGAAAAACAATAAAATGGGGCAGTTCAAAAACTGTAGGGAAAAATTATTTTCTATATTTAATATTGCATGGTTTTAATTATTTTTTTATCAACATATTTTCTTAACATGTCATACATCAGGGCTAGGAAAACTGTGGCATTGCAGATGTTGTCGAACATCTCCAGTATTTTAGGAAGCATAGCCATATGCTGGGTGTTACAGGTGTCAATATTCCAGCATTCCGTTCTGTTGATATAGAAGTTAATACTTGTAACGTTTTGGTGAAGTTTACCAATGTAACCGGCAAATGGTATGCAAAGTCAGCTAATAGACATTGCTTTGTCTTCCTCCTTCTACAGTCTCTTATAGCCTTACCAAAGAATTGAAAGATCTAACAGATCAGAATAGGCTCTGTATTACAGAGTAAGAGCATAAGAGGGGAAATATTTGAAGTCTGGCTGGGAAAAAAAATCAGTTGATTTGTGTAAAATTTCTACTTTCATACGATTCCGCCATCAGGAACAATTCCCAGGACAAAAAAAGGAAAAGTTCTCCAATCCTTTTTGGAATCATTTGGGTTTGGCCTCCTCCCTCTTCTCCATCAGTCAAGAGCTCCCTTAGCAGGCTACTTCATGGTAGCATAGTCATAGCAGTTGAGTGTGTTAGAAAAAGGCCCCTGAATATATATGCAAAAAAGGTATTTGAGGCAAAATGTATAAAAGATAAAAAAATGAATATATGGGATGGAAAAGCGACAGAACAGTAAATCATGTCCCATGAATCCTTCATATTTGATACTATCCATCATCAAGGGTATGTAACCCCCCTCTCACTCATACATATTGATTAATGTGAGAATTCTGCCATATCTTGAAAAGATTTATGATCCCTGATGTAAATTAATATAGAAAAAGAGGAGTGGTTAAAATAATCACAAGTCAGGTATGCTCTGTGCATCACTATTTATTTAGATTTATCTTTAGATAACTGTATCTTACCAATCTTTATGCTACACCAATACTATCCATTTTAAAAGAACATGAACCAGACAGTGTGGTGGAATCTGCAGCTGAAGTGTAAGGAGAAGTTAAGAGATTGGCTAACCTGGAATCATTGAAAGGGAAGAAACGGCGGAAGGCAGACCCTCCCTAAATCTTGCAGTACTTATCTAATTCCTAATTAATTGTGGTTAGTGCAGTTAGCCTAGCAAGATTCTTGTAAATAGGTGAGCAATAATAAACATATTTCTCTGATCAACTTCCAGCGTCATTCTAGTTCCTTGTGTCTGACAGACGTGCTTTTTCCAAAACCTTTTGAAGAACCCACAACTAAAACAAGGCTGAATTCAGATGAGAATTCCAACTAGTCTATCCCACTAAATTGCAAAATTCTTTTGCATCATCATTCATATCATCCATTAGTCTTAAGATACTAAGAACGAAATCAGTTCCAATGCATTCCTATTAGTGGATGTTCAGATTTCTCTATTTACTATGATCAAATGGGGATTGAGACTTTTTCCTATCAGATAAAAGTTGAACTAATTTTCATATTCATAAAATAATTTTACATTCATCCATACCAGTTCTTTCTGCAAAGAAATCTCCCTTTACAATTTATAGTACATAGCAATTCCCACCTTTATATCTCTATGCACAATTTGATTATCATGGAGGTATTTTAATCCTTCAAGAATCTGTTTGGTGTAGAAACCAATTGTCTGTTCATTATCTTTCAATGGTCCCCATTTTGATCTCAAAAGAGCTGAAAGGCTACCTGAAATATCAAGAAAAATAATTTCAAATTAGACAGATACTAAGGGTAAACCACAGTGTTTACTTGAATGGTAGTATTTGTATTTCCTTAAAAAATGGAAACGTGTTTATTATAACACCAGCACCTTTTGTAGCAAAAAATATTCTGATTATCAATATACCAGGTTAAATGCAATCCTAAGCAGATAAGAGTTCTACCTGTCAACAGTTTACCTTTTCCTCCCCTGCCTAAAACCACCTGAATTACCTCAACCCTACAGGGTAAACCTAGATATGTGCAGAGGAAAGATGCAAGAATTTAATTCCACTGGAGGAAACTTTGTATCTGCAGACAGACATCATTAGATACAATTTATTACAAAAATTATTTCAGAACTAGTTACATTTTTTTTCTTAATATAAAACAAAAACAAATGGTTTATTCTACTTCAAAATGTTACATTTTATTGCCTTTACCTCACTGATTAGTGAATTGAAAAGCACATTTTGTGAATTCTGGATAATATTTCATACAACATCAACATTCTAAATATGTTAATGAAGAAAAACTGCTTTATAACCTTCTATAACAAACTTGCTGACCTAGCAACTGGCGAGAAATTCTGGGAGTTGTAGTCCTAGGTTGACAGAAAATACAGCAATGGCAAACATTTTAATAAAAATGCATTAATTCTTTAAACCTAGAAATGTTTTACCTCCTGGTACCTGTTCCATGAATATTTTAATAAATCCATCTTCACTAAATGAGCCAAGATATTGAACAATGTTCTTGTGTTTGAGGTGTTTGTGTAAAGCTATTTCTTCATGTAAAGGCTGGGAATACCTAAAAGACAGATTAGTGTGATTCAGTCCCATAGTTTTCATCCCATGGAATTTACTACATAGTACTCAGTTTATAAATAAACCCTCAATAATTTACAGATGGCAGTACTTTAAAGTAAAAAAATAAGCAAATAAGAAAATTGTCCAGTTAATGTTCGTACAAAGGAAATATATTCCTAAAAATTGATAACACAGAACAAATAGCAAGGCAGAAAGCATGAAAGCTGACTACATCAACAACTTACTAGTACAGAAAAATACAGTTCCGTCTCATATTTTTGGTGGTGTAATCCAATATAAATTTGAAATGGATGTTTCATAGGACATGTCAACCATGTGTGTTTGCTTAAGTGCTATAACAATTTTTCCTTTTCATTGAAACAGGTTCAGTTTTGAATCACATGTTCTGTGCTTTTCTGGCCAAGTTAAGATTCTGAGTCAATTCTATAATACAACATCATCTAAGTTTTGTTATTCCCACTTAGCTATCTGGATAGTTGTTCATATTAGTCAGTTTTCCCTATCTTGGTTTCTCCAGATACTGAAATACAACTATTAAAATGGTCAGCTACCACTCCATAGTTTTACCACTCATTATCAAGATTCACGAGTACCTGTTATTTTCACAAATTTTAGCCACCAGTGGAACTGTCTCAAGAGATTATAAAGCTTGAATGTTTGCAGTTATATACACAAAACTTTCTATAGTATGAAATTCTGGCCCTATTCACATTACAAAGTTAACTTGGGGGGGCTGAATTTGGTATTATTTTAAAAACTGTGTTAATTTATTTTAATTTAATTAAGTTAATCTAGATTTAACAGATCTACTCTAGTTTGAAGTTAAATTAACTTTCCCTGCATCCTGTAAACTACTTACCAAAAATCAACTCTCCCTTCCAATAATCATAATTAAAATAATCTTAAGAGAAATCTGCCCCAAATAAGGCTTTTCTAGACATTCTACCTCTATAGTCGTTTTGGGTCTCCCCCTTTCACACACACATACAGAAGGACAGAAAGAGGCAGAAATGGTATGCCAATTATTCAGATTTTTTTAAAAGAAAAAAAAAGGAGGTACTGGGGAAGTTGTAGTGTCTGAGAGGCCTAGCAGATGACTGACTGAATCATTTCAGATTATGTGTTGTTGACACATAAAGATGAGGCAACTAACTGGAAAGGGCAGGATCACTTCTGTCTGCAAATTTGCTTTAAGAAGGTTAGAAGAGCAATCTGGGCCAGTCTCTTTGTATATACAAGTAGTCCTCAATTTACAACAGTTCATTTAGTGACCATTCTAAGTTACAACAGTGCTGTAAAAAGTGATTTATGGCCATTTTTCACACTTACAACTGTTGCTGCATACCTATGGTCACATGATCAAAATTTGGATGCTTGGCATTAATATTTATGACAGTTGCTATGTCCTGAGGTCATGTGATCACCTTTTGTGACCTTCTGACAAGCAAAATCAATGGGGAAGCCATATTCACTTAACAACCGTGTCACTAATTTAACAACTGCAGTGATTCGCTTAACAACTGAGGCAGGAAAAGTCATAAAATGGGGCAAAACTCACTTAACAAATGTCTCACTTAGCAACAAAAAATCTGGGCTCTATTATAGTTATAAGTCAAGGACTACTTGTATTTGTATAGACTGCGTACCATATTTGATATTTTATATTATGTGCATTGGTTGGGAGAAGAGTGAGTCTGTTTCTGAATTTTACATTCTCTATGGAGATTTCTAGCTTTGTTTTCTTTCTGCCTGTAAGTGGTGTGTGTGTATACTTTCTGTGGGTCCATTGTGAGAGGTCTAATGTCGTAGGGTTGTGTGATCTGCATATATAGTTACCAGTTCATACATTTATTCTGCTTATTTCCTATTATGGAAATATATAGATCAAGTTCCTGAAGCATTAAAGGCAAGCATGTGTAGGTAGGCAAAACTATCACTGCTTTTGTAAGACAAAAGCTGCTGCAGGGGAGGCCAGTAAGAAGAAACTAAGTTTTTTTTTGGGGGGGGGGGCGCAAAAAAAATATGTAATGCTTCAAAAGTGCACCCCCCATACCCCCCAGGCAAAGTTCCACATGCAAATGAGTGAGCATAAATACACTTCAGGAAATCTGCAAAAGAGTCTGATCCAGTCTCTCGGTTTGGACAGATGGCCAGCTAAATGAAAGGATTAAGAACACCCGTGCCATTGCTGTGCTTCAAATCATCCATTGCCAAAAGGAATGGGAAATGGAAATGTGTATTAATATTTCATAATCTCTTAAAATACTTTTTTTTTTACTTACATTCAGCACTTAGCCACTGAACCAGAAGCTAAGAGAACATAAATAGCCATAAAATAACTAACCAATATTAAATCCAGCTAGGCACACTGCATAAATGCAAATACCACATGTTTGAGTGACCTGTAATTAAGCATGTTGTATTCATGCAGCAATTGTCTTTCGTGTCTAATTCTGCTTCCTGAGTCTCTGGGCCCAGCTGCAGTAACCTATGCACAACTTTGTGATGTGAACAAGGACAGGAAGACTCCTTCCATACAATTATGAAAGAGCCCTGGTGGTGCAGTGGTTAGAAGGCAGTGCTGCAGGCTACTTCTGCTGACTGCCGGCTGCCAGCCGTTCAATTCTGACTGTATCAAGGTTGACTCAGTCTTCAATCATTCCAAGGTCAGTAAAATGGGGGCAATATGCTGACTCTGTAAACTGCTCAGAGTGGGCTGTGAAGCAGTAAGTAAGTCTAACTGCTGTTGCTATTACTGTGACAGTTCAACAGCACCTATCAGGACTCTTTTCTGGTTGTCTATCGTTGATGTATCTATTGTTTCAGAAGGAAGTGCTTTTGATCACCTTTGGAGATCTATTGTTAGTTTTTCCAACAGAACACTGGTGAGCATTAGCTGTATAATTGTAAATATAGCAGCATCTGTCAGCATTCACTATTACTATACCTGCTATCTCTTTCTGGGATTTCTTTAATGGCAATTCTGACTTGATTGCTCAGATCTCGTCCTGCATAAACTATGCCATAAGTGCCTTTCCCCAGAATGACTCGTTCACCATTTTCATCATATTCATAATCATACTATAACAAAAAAAAATACACAAAAGGGAAGGGATATGTCATTCTGTTATGTGTCAAATACAAATATTGTAATCTTTGGGAAGACGTGATTCAACAGTGGTTCAAACCAAGGAGAATCAACATCCTATCTAAATATTAGGCCAGTGCTGCTGTGTTTATTTTTTTAAAATCTATACTTCATCTTTCAATGGTGAATTAGCATTCCCAGGAGAACAGGAATCTCATAAAAGGTAGTCCTCATTTAGTGGCCATAACTGGGACCAACAACTTTCTCATTAAGCAAAGAAGTTAAGTGAAATCTCAATTGTGTATATGATATTACTTCAATTTTCCTTTGCTTTTACACTTTTACAAAAACCCTAAATACAAAAACTGGTTGTAAAGTTCCTTTTTATTGCTGTTGTAACTATGAACTGTCATTAAATGAGGCAGTTACTAAAGAGGATTATGTATAAGACAATTTCTGTTTAAAAATTTAACTTCAGTTTTTTTTCCACTGATTCATATTTTCTCCTTGAACCTTCTTGATAATGTTTAACAAAAGAAGATCTAAATATCTAAGTGGCAGCGAATGATTAAGTATACTGCCTTGTTTAATGACTGTTTAAAGTTATGACAGTGTTGAAAATGTAACTTTATGACCAGATCTCACATTTACAATTGTCACAGTGTCCCTGTAATCATGTGATCAACACACAAGCACTTCATAACTGATAAGACATTTACAACTTTGGAATGTCTTATAATCACATAATTGCTGTTTGTGTACTTCACAACCAGCTTTTGCCAAACATTAGAGAAACTGCCAGTAAAATCACAAGCTGCAATCTTTTGACATTTTGCCATTTTGCTTAACAACCTGCGATGACTCGCTGAATTATCAAATTGGAAGTGATGTCTTAAGTCCATCGTGGTAACATTATGTTTCCCTTAGTGACTGCACTGATTAGCAAGGGAGTACCAATTGTGGTTGCTAAGTGAGGATTACATATGTGATGATGATTAAATATCAAATGATAATGTATGTAAATATTAGAGTTTGAATAGCTCTTTAAAATGTCCATCTATTTGCAACAGGCTTATACATTAATATGGCTTGCTTTTTTCTTTGTAACGAGTTTTCTAATACTGCAAAAGAAACATGAGGTTATAAATCATGATAGCCACTGTTCCTGCTAACAAATGCCTGAAAGTCTAGAAAGCAGACACGGTTGTGGGTATGAAGTGGAACTTGCTAGGGAGCTCATTTTTAAAAAATATGAAAAATAGGAAGAATACACAGTTGCCTTTACCTCCAGAGAATCTCCATCACATTCACCTTCCTCTGTGTTTTTCCCTATTTCTTCAGTGATGCTATTAACCATTTCAAAAAATCTGCCAAAGACATATAGTAGTCATATAGAAGAAAAGAACAATGAATAGAATAAAACTTGGTGATTAGCAATCACAGCAGACTCTGATTGATACCACAGCTATGCTTCACAAAAAAAATTCTGGACACCTGTTTTGACATGATCTCCTTCAGACTGTACCTTGTATCACGATATACAATTTTGTATATTGTTTTGGTAAGAACAACCATACCCAGCACATAGTAGGAGTTAGAATATTGGAATAAAACATGAGATTCCCACACTCAAATCCCCAGACAGCTTTAAAAGTCACTGAATGTTTTTAAAATAATCACTATTCCTCAGTTCAAGGTAATTCACAGAGTTGTGAAAATAACAAGCACGGAAAGGGAAAAAGCACATACAATGCCTTGAATTGTTGAGAAAGACTAGGATAAACATAATAAACAAGCACAGACCTTATTATGTGTGATAGTTACATCATTTGAGAATATATGTATGGTGGTTATGTCGCTTGAGAAAGAGGGATTTTAATATAAATTGCAATCCAATTTTGGATTTACACAATGTTTTTATAAGTTTCATATCTGTTCCTAAATGCTTGCAAAGAAAAAGTGATGGAATGCACACTGAGATATAGGAAAGATTATGTAACAGATGGCATAACCCATAACAGATGCCATTCAAAACTAAAATAATTTAATTCAAATCTTCAAAACACAGAAATAAATTTGAATGGGCACATATTTGGAAGATTTAGTACAGACCTGGGTGGCTTTTCCACAACCCTGATATTCCCTGGGTATCTCTCATCCAACTAATCTTGATCCTAGTTAGCTTCTGGGCCCAGAAAAAATCAGCCAGGGAATAACCAGCATGAATGCTGACATAAATACAAAGTGAATGCTACTGATTAAAGACTTCAGAAGCTAAAATTAAGCTGCTAAATATTCTCAGTAAACACAATTATTTTTCATGCCATAGTGGATTTTAAAATATTTTATCAAATAATAACATAGCAGATGTAAAAATAGCCTATTTATCTTTTTTAAAATATGCAATAGTAATCAACATACTTTTTGCAGTGATGTTCTGTACAGAAATAGATTTGGAAATCATCTGAATTGTGTAGTACATACAGGAAACAGCATCGTTCTTCAAATTTTGAAATGCTAAAAAGAAATAAAATTAGAATAGATGACTAATATGTCTTTATACCTGATGAAATCTTTCAATTATTACAAGAAATCAGAATTTTGTAATGCATGATATCTGAAAAATGCTCCAAGTAATTTTGTCCTTATTTTTTTTTAAGAAGGAAGATAGGTAAGGATATGTTAGAGGAAGAAAATCCTCCCTCAGTCTTTATAAAACAATAGTAATGAATGAAGCTCAGGTTGCTTACTTACAGAAAAATGAAAGTTAATTCAGTATTTAGGGACTCCCAAATACGGCTATGCTATCATTTCCAAACTTTTCTCTAATGTCATAGATATCTGAGTCTGTAAACTTAGGTATGTGTATGGGGGGGTTGTTATAAAAGTATACCCAAAAGCCAAAAAAATTATTCTTGAAATACTTACATCATATTAAATAGGACACTATCAATTATTTGAAGAAAGATACGTAACTATCTCATTTAAATGGACTGCATCTCATTTAAATTATACATCCAGTGCAACTGTTCTCTTAAAAAACTCTGGGAGGATCATCTGGGTTTGGAAGTTCATGAATCACATAAAGAACTCCACGTAGTTCATGGAATTGTCATCAACCACCACGAATGAATGATGAAGATGACCTCCTGTGGCTAAAAGAGCACTTTTTCTTTCTATGTTATGAAACTGACTACATACTGGAAGCCACTGGAGGGCACCCTAGCACAAACTTTCGGTCACTACTTTCTTTTTTTCCTTTTAAAGGTACCAAAAATTCATCATTAAATTACGGCTATCACAAATTAATCTATGAAATATATTTCAACATGAAGTATAGTAAACAGCAAATAAACACTAAAATATTACTAACAGATCATTCCAATTGCATACCAATCTTTTTCATAGTTTTCTATTCCATACAACCTCATATTCCACAGTCTCTTTCCAGAATAAATGCTACTTGACATTTGTCTAATAACGTATGACAAGTAACCTTAATAATTCGATGAATCTTATTGGAAGATAATTAAAGGTGTCTAGGTGAATTAAATAGGCATATAATTGTATTATTAATGTAAGAAATCAAACAGAGTCCTGCTACATCAGGCCATAAGGCAGCCTAATGTTGCACGCTGCGTCACATGGCAAGCAACTGGAACACAACCCAAGTTTGGAATGGATGAAATCCTCCTTCCACAGTTGCTTCTCAGTAACCATATTTAAGGTTTTATTTAAACAATAATGCAGTTAGCATTAGTAGTTATTGATTCTCCATGACAATGAGATTCTCAGTCATCCAGGTCATGACTACCTCAAAGGTGCTTTTTCAAAAGGCAACTGGACGATGTTTTTTTTTCCCCTTGCGGTAGATGTTTTGCTTCTCATCCAAGAATAGATGAAGCTTTTGGATGAGAAGCGAAGTGTCTTCTTTCTCAAGGAAAAAAAATAGTTCAATTGCCTTTTGAAAAAGTACCTTTTAGAGACTTGATACTCCATGTAACCGTTAATTCCACTTTTAAAGTCATTTAAATTGCCTACCACCTATCACAACTGTTTGCAGTCAATGTTACAGCTCAGCTCTGCACTGTAAATCAGAATTTCCCTGCATTTAGTTTTAGTAGACAACCTTGAGTTCTAACACTTCTAGCTAGTGTTGCCTTATCAGTGAGTTGGGCATAAATAAATAAATAAACATAAATTATGTGATGCAATAATAAAAGCATCTCTTCACAGATGTTGCATATATCATGTGTGATTTCATATATCCGTATTACCTGATATTCAGGTATGCCTCTGTAAGATCATTTGAGGTGGGGAAGTCACCCTCCCTAATGCTCTCCAGAATAGATTGTAGCATCCTGAAATGCTTGTAACACAAATATTTATTGAGCCTTTTAAGGTCAAGAATAGTAAAATCCCTTACCCTGCTGACTCAATGGAACTGTCTGGATGGCTTGAATATCCAGCAGGTGTTGAATAGCCTGTTCCATGAGTTTTTTTCGGGATGCCTCCTGGATACAAGGCAAGGCACATAGAACCTGGGGGGGGTTGTGATCTGAATTGCAAGAAAAGGCCATGTCTGACCCAAGCATCAGATGATGGAGCCTCCCACTAGGCAACAAAACTGGATAATCTGCCCGCAATGAGAGAACTACTACAACAATTAACGGGAACCCCCATGAAAGGACTGCTTGTCGGAGTATTGAGGCCTGTCTCTGGCTGTGGGCGTTCCTGACTATTAAAGGCCTGCCGCTGCGGCCCTTGAGCCCCGGTACTGCCCTCTGCTCTGAATGTCGACCTACGGGAGTATGGAACTCCCCTGAAACCTGAAAGCCTTGTCAGAGATGGAAGGTACTTCTTGTCTCTGGTCTCTACAAGATGGGGATCCAAGACGTCCCCAAACAATTTATCCTCCTTTATTGGGACAGATGCCACCTTCCATTTGCACTGGCTATCGGCCTGCCAATTTTTCAGGCAGACCATCCTGTGAGCAGCCACTGATGTAGCAATGGATTTGTGGTTGTGAATCTGGCGCTATTTAAGGTGGCATCTGCGTAAATTCAGCCACTGCAACTAACTTGAGAATGTCCTGATGGACCCGGACATCTGTAGCAGGAATCCTGTCCTGTAGCTGGTGAAGCCAGCGTAAGGAGTCTCTCATGAAGAATGATACAGCCAATGCATCCTTGACCGTCCAGGCAGTCACCTGATGCATACGCTGAAGGGACTGATGAATTATTCTGTCCTCCGCTTTCAAGACTTCCCCTGGATCTGCTGCGTTTGAAGAAACCAAAACCAGGGCCGCTACCAGACTGTCCACTGATGGCACCTGCAACAAGCTAGTGAGTTCAGGACCCATATTGAAGTAGCGGCGCTCGTTAGCTGACAACATGGCCGCTGTGCCAGGGGAGTCCAGTTGTTTTTTAATGACATTTAAAAATAATCTTGGGGCCGGTACCATTTCAAGGCATACAGTTGGTTAAGCAAAGAATTGGTCTGGAGGTGCTGTTGTATCTCCCTCTATGTCTCCAACATCTGCCTCTGGTCCCAACTGAGCTGTCTTCCTAGCCTTGAACAATAATGCACGGAACTTATGGGATTCAAAGAGACCAGAAAAGGCTGGTCTTTCAGGGACCAAGTCTTCATCCTCAGAGAAGTCAGATTCTCTTTTGTCTTCTTCTGGGGCCCTAGATGGGTGGCTATGGAGGGATGGGTCAGGAGAGGCCCTATCCCTCAAGGACTTCTACTGCTCGAATGTATGGAAGCTTGATCCAGGTCTGAAATGATAGAATATTCAGACGCCACACATTCAGGCCTTCTCGTTGCTTGAAGCCTTTCCACAATTCTCTGTCTAATAACTTTTGAGATAATTGCTCCATGTGAGCAGGCAATTCTTGTTCTTCAACTTCGGGATCATGCAGGCCTGCAGCAGTGGGGGTAAAAGTTGCTTCTATTCCTGGTCTAGGCCTCTTAGGAGGAGGTTCCCATGAATCATCCTGGAAGGCTGTGTCAGAGTCCCTTTGGTAATCCTTGCCTCCTTCTAGTAGCTGTGGGATAGCAGATTCAGATGACCTATCAGGGGACCAGGCCTGTAAATGAGGCCTATATGTAGAAGTAGGCCCAGGCTCAATCTGTAACACTGGAAGCTGAGCTGAAGAAGCTGACTCATCTGGGGGTGGCGATCTGAGGCTCCTCCCCCCAGCGGCATGCTGGCTTTTTTCAACCTGTTTCTCCAGTGCCTTTTGTCTTCTCAAGGCATCCTGCTCTTCTGCCCTGGAAGGCTTTTTAGGTTCAGGAGCCTTTTTCTTTTGCCTGCCCCTAGATCTGCCCCTAGATGTAG
This sequence comes from Notechis scutatus, assembly GCF_049901735.1. Taxonomy (NCBI): domain Eukaryota; kingdom Metazoa; phylum Chordata; class Lepidosauria; order Squamata; family Elapidae; genus Notechis; species Notechis scutatus. Next base: position 92,129,566 of record NC_142009.1, on the reverse strand, counting down.
AAGGGCTATGGCCACCTTCCTTCTCTGCATCCGCCATCTTAGCTGGTGGATTAGGGGCTGTAGAACTGCCCAAGGGAGAGACTGGTTCCTTGTGGGGGGGGGGGAGGATGAGAAGTTACTTTTACGTTTAATCTCTTACCTTGCCCACTAGGCCCCATTCCAGTTTAAAACAGTCCCTCTTACCTCCAAACTAGCGAAGCAGGCCTAGAGGCCTTTTGCTGGGCTGCAGCCACGCCTTGCTGGTCACCACAATCAAAGGGACCTGTGTACAGGTCTTCTGGCACACCACACGTGACCTCAGCGCTGTAAATGGATTCCCAGCACTGGCAACATAATTGACAACTGTGCCACCAGCTGGGCCTCGGGTCGATCCTCCTCTTCTGCACCAACCAATGCTGCCCACCTGGGATCAGGCTGATTCGCCCAATCAAGCAGCTTGCTGCGGCGCAGCACCATTCTCTTTATCAGACCGCTTGCCCGCTTCAGCCACTTGCTGCTGTGCTGAGCAGCTGATTTCTTTTCGGGCTGCTCGCCCGTTCTGCTGCTGCACCACCATGCCAAACAGCTGAGGCCCTTATCGGGCCGATCTCTTATCGCCACTTCAACCACTCCCACACAGTCCTGGCCCAAGAGCTAGGGCCTCTTACCCTGAGCGCTCCCACCAGGACTGGGGTATTGAAAATCCCTTTGTCCCAGCTGCTGTTCTCCTTACTTGATTTTTGCTGTGGAAGATTGAAAACAAGGGAGAAAAGCCTCTACTTCCAATTCGAAGTGGAGCCCCAGAATTCACGTCCGTCCTGGCTTGGACTGAGTCAAAAACTGGGATGTGGCCTACGGCACAGGGCGGAGCTTCAATCAATTATGCAGACTCAGTCCAATAGGCTGAGGACTAGAGTCTACCCACACTCTCTGGACTCTCGTAGCCACAGAGAGGAAAAGAGGGCTGTTTCTCATTATCTCTTTAATAATACTTTCAATTCCTTTTACAGAAACAATGTTAAACTTACTGGTCTATGACTTCCTTTGTTTTGTCTCAATCTGTTTTAAAATTTTGCTGAGTGTAAAAGAGAAGTTGCACACTTTTGTGTGTGGGGGGAAATCAGCATATTCATATTTAAATTCATTAAGAACTATTCCGGGTCTGGACATTTCTCTAATTTTAGCTTGTTAATTTGTTGTACAGTATTTTCTTGTTACTTCTGTATTCTTAGTTTGTTTCAAACACCCCCAGAAAAAGCCATAATTAACACACACATTTATTTACTATTTAGAAAATAATTCATTCTTTGCTATTATTCTATCCTACCTTAACACACCTTTAATGTTTCATATTATCAGGGCTTCATAAAACTTTCTTTCAGGCCTATGCTAACAAGCAGAAACAAGATTAGATAAGTATTTTTACCGCAAAGAATTAGGAAGCTATGTAGACAAATTCTGTGTACTGTACTGCAAAGTAACACAAACCTGCCACACACAGAGATATAACATAAACATAAGATGGTACCAGCACCAAAGTTTACCATCTTGACTGCTTTCTCCTTCTTTTTTGACTGCAATTTTCCTGATTTCAGTATGGGTTCCATAAAAAAGAGCTATCTGTTAGAGAGATGGAGCTGTCTCCATTTCACAATTTTTAACCTGTATCTAGCCAGTTTCTTATTCCAAATACATTTGAAGCTTTTTTTTTATTATTTACTTTAATGTTCTTTGCCATGTGTCTCAAATCTCATGCCTCAAATCTCTTTTTGGTAATTTTTAGTGCTAGCTAGCATAATTTGGAGCAGAATTTAGCTTCTTTTTTTGTTCTGCTTTGAGCAAAATGTTCACTTCCTGAAGGAAACTTTCTTAATTTTGGTATCATCTCTGCCCTTGCTCAAGGATAGTATCTGGACTTCTTTTGAATTTTGTTGTAGCCTTCATAATAGACGAGGCTGAGCAAAAACTGGGGAACGCTGAGGAGAAGTCATGTGGAGGAGGAGGAGCATTCCACAAATCAAGCTCAGCCTATGAATGCGGAGACTGAAGTACCTCCCACTACTGGATGCTCTGAACAGCTCATAGGAGAACAAATCCAGATTAGAACAAGAGAACAGAAGAAAAGAGGAATCAACTGTCCTCACCAAAAGTCCCTTGAAATCCCCATTAGGCAGTTCGATTCTTGAGGGAACCTTATTCCAGGGGGAAGGGGCTGATTTGAGATGAATATCCTATATATGATTTCATTACTGGAGTTGAATAATCTCCAAGCACTGTGAAGAGAACTGATCCTTGACTGTCTTTATCAATTTTCTTTTTATTAATCTTGTTCTTTTAAAGTTTACTTCTCTGAAGTCAAATATGATATTGTCGCATTATTTGACAAACATCTAATTTATATTGATTAAAAGCTACAGCATTATGATCATTATTCATTCAATAACATTTAGGTCTCAGGCAAGATTCCAGACTCTACTTAGTAATAAGTTCAGTGTTTCCTCTTTTGTGTTATTTTATGGTTGCTCCATAACACTATTATTTAGGATATCTAGAAATGTGGTAGACGGTTTTCCATGCCCAGAGTTTGCATTTCGCAATCTTTGAAAAGAGTAATGTTTTTCTGTCTCTCACTAATTCTTAAATATTACTGTTATTTAATGATATCTGAATTAATAGCACAATTAATATAATGAGTTAATTAATTTATCCAGCTAACTTTCCATGGATCAGAAATTTTCTCCTAAAGATACAAGTCATGAGAAGAAAATAACGGACCTTAGTTTTAAGATACTGTACTTATTAAATAAACATTTCTGGATTCTGTTTGTGCTATATCATAGAACTCAGTCACTTTTTCTCATTTTGATTATACAGTTATTGCAAGGCTTGGATAGAATAATCAGTATCTATAGAGGTCATTCTGAACCCTGTAAAGAAAAGATGGTATAAAAATGTCACAGACAAATAAATATAAATAAACTTACCTCACTCCTCTTATAGATTCAGCACTGAAGTTCCATTCATGAATACCTTTCTATAACAAGAAACCAACAAACACAGCATGTAATCGTTAAATAATATAAAATATTTCAGCCTATAACTTAAACATTTTGTCAGGTTATTTTCCTTTATTACATTTACCCTTTTATAAAACAGTTGTACCATGGCATTACATTCAAGTCAGGCTTCATTCATAATAATTTCATGCAATTTTCTTGGCATGAAATGCCTTGCTCATTTATTTATGAATTTGTTAAATGTATTTTGGATAGTGACTAGATAGATGGATGGATGGATAGATGGATGGATGGATGGATGGATGGACGGACGGACGGACAGACAGACAGATCTACCCAACTCAAATAATGTAGCATGTTTTGGGGCAGTGTACAACAGAAAATTGAACAATATCCAGAACAACTATTTAAAAGTAACACATACCCAATATATGAGAGCTAAAGTGGCAAACCACAGTAATGAAAATAATCAAAAGGTAATTCTATTTAACTGCAACCAAACATGTGAGAACTGCCTTTTAGAATATTTTTTGACTTTCCAGTTCTGCCAGAGCTCTGGTATTCCGATATTCCTGTCCGTGTACTAACTAAACCTGAACCTGCTTAGCTTCCAGACAAAGTCAGCCTTGTATTGTCATCTACTCAAGTTCACTGTATCTATAGAATAGTATTACGATAAATTATCCTAATAACTCTTCTTTGCTGATCTTATCAAACTTCTATCTTTTTTCTCATGGTTGAATCTTTGAAGCTTCTTTCTTTGCTTATTTCATGGGATGCCTTTCAAAACAAGATATTTCTCAATTATTTGTCCACATTTGCTTAGTCGTTTTGTTAGATTCCATTTCAATTCTTGACAATTATGGAGGTGAAAATTATACCAAGACAAAGGCATTACACTATTAAAAACACATCAGACCCATTTTTCATTAGTTAATTGACATTAAAAGGAAGCTCAGAAATTCCAATTTCTTTAAAAACTTATTTTTTTAAAAAAAATTAACATTATGTTGTTCTCAAGAGGGTGAAGTTAAATAGAAACAATCCTCCTGGTGATCCTGCCAAACTTTCAGTCCACTAGTGTAAACATTTTAAGAAAGTTGTCCAAGTCTGACATCTGTTATTTGCTTAATAAAAACAGAGGCAACAGGAAAAGTATTTAAGTAGCCAGTGTGAGACCAAGTACCAGGGCTAAGGTAGCACTTAGAGCAGTATAAAGAACAATACTAGATGCCCCTTGGTATTAAAGCTATGGGCGAGAAGCAGGTTTATGCCACAAAACAGTTCAAATGTTATTCAGCAAACAGGAAGTAAATTATACCCAAGTCAAATAGATCTTCAAACTTAGGCTTCCAAGCCACTCATCAGAGTTCAGCAGAGTTAGTATGTTAGCGTGATCCAGGAGATAGAGTAAACAACCCTCTATCCTCCAAGTCTCTGATCTACACCCATAGAATGGGAATTATTGCAGCTCAATAAAGATGACAATTGAACCCAGAATTTATATTGTTAAGTGAGACATTTGTTCAGTGAGTTTTGTCCAATCGTATGACCTTTCTTGCTCCAGTTAAGTGAATCATTGCAGTTGTCAAATTAGTAACATGATTGTTCAGCGAATCCAGCTTTCCAATTGACTTTGCTTTGGCAGAAGATCACAATCACATTACCCGAGACACTGCCACCATCATAAATACGAGTCAATTACCAAGCATCCACATTTTGATCATGCGACCATGGGGATGCTGCAATGGTTGAAAGTGTGAAAAATGGTCACAAGTCACTTTTTTCAGTGCTGTTGTAACTTTGAACAGTCACTAAACAAATTGTTGTAAGTTGAGGACTACCTGTACTGCAATTTATAAAGTCAGACTGAATTTCTTCCCTGTGATAATCTGAGGGATATAGTAGACATATACCACTGACAGCCCACTAGCTGATGAAGCACATCCTATTGTTTCCTGCAAGCTTCCTGTATCCCAACCATATCTGCTCTAAAAGTTGAGATCTTCTTGTGGAGATAGAGAGGGAGGAATGAGACCACCAGTGATGCAAGGGAGTTAAGAGAAAGGGCACCTTCCATTACAAGATTATGGCCTAGTGAAATATATTCAGCAACCCCAAAAGTAGTAAACCAGAATGAAGCTCAACTTCTAGATGTTTCTTAATTTTTAAGATAAAAATTGCTTATGGAATCTAGAATGACAGATTAAAGTAGAAGTGGGTTTTCTACACTGCCTTGACTTTATGCAAGTTCTTTTCAACTGGGTTAAATTATTCTTATTCCCATGTGAAGGATGCATTTGTTTTCCCCAAAACAAATTAAATGTGCAAAAAAGCCTTTCCAAATTGATGTATTGTCTGCTGTGCTAACTAAGGATCAAAGCTGAGGGTACCCACACTGGAATCCATGAGTCTTCATTTTAATAAGGCTGTTAGCTTTGCTCCAAGATGAAACAAGGAATATAATCAAAAGCTACTGCCCATGTTTTCCATAGATGGACTAAAAAAAAGAAAGTAAGATTTTTTTATAAAATAAAAAGATTTCCTACAAATTCATATAAAAAGCAGCTGATGCTTGGAAATATTCTCCACATATGGTTCTTCTCCTCACTTTGCATCATTATTCTGCCACTGTGGCCCTCAAGCTCCTCAGAAAAAAATTATATGTACCCCTGATTTTTAAAGTTTCCCCACCCTATTCTAGACTTGGGATGCTTTAGAGATGATTTAATGTGATTTAGAGATGTCAAAATGCTACAGATGGTCACTTCAACCAATCTGGCCAGCAAAACATAAACTAAAACCTAAGCTAGGTTTATCCTACTCATCAGTTATTGAAGTAATAATTTTGCTCAATATAACAGGAAGCGAAGAGTTAAATAGCCAGGGGTGGGATTCTACCATTTCGCACCTATTCGCTAGAACCAGTTGTTAACATTCTAAGCAGTTCGGAGAACCGGTTGTTAGAAGAAATTACTGGCCTAATCCTGTAAGGAAGACAGGAAGGAAACATTCTGGTGTTGCTTACAGAAACTGCCTCTCCGTTAATCCTTATTACATTCTTGGCAGGACTAGACTTCCTGTCTCAGGCAACTCTCTGGAATTTTCTTTCCCTCTTTTGCTGGTACTTTGCTTTTGTGGAGTGACCATTTAAAGTTACAATGGCACTGAAAAAAGTGACTTATGACCATTTTTCACACTTACGACTGTTGCAGCATCCACACAGTCATGAGAGGCCAGGCAAGGAGATGCGTGCCTTGATATGAGTGATATTGAGTTGGCCACGCCCAACCAATAACATGATCACCAAGCCACGCCCACCAACTAAGCCACGCCCACAGAACTGGTTGTTAAAAAATTTGAATCCCACCCCTATAAATAGGATATAGGTGATCCTTATTTAACAAAGATTTGTTCAGTGACTGAACTTATGATGATGCTAAACTTTTGACTTACATTGGTTGCAACATTCCCATGGTCATTTGATCACCATTTGTGGCCTTCTTTAACTGAAGAAATATCATGGAGTAAGCTGATGGGAGGTTGCAAATGGCAAAAATATGAGGTCCTCGCTTAACCAGCAGTGATTTGCTTAATAATAGCATCCAGAATTACTGGAATTTCCATCACTAAGAGCTGTGGCTACATAACATTATTTTATAACAGCATTAGTTAGCAACAAAAATTCTGGTCCCAATTGACATTGTTCAATGAGGACTACCTGTACTCGATATATTTCACTCTATATTTTAAAATGTTTCAAAAATCAGACCTATGTAAAGAAAAGGTAGATGAAAGAGAAAAGATCGAATTTTAAAATGGTCAAAATTTCACAAAAGGCTACTAAATCTTGATTTTTTTTCATTTTATTCCCAAAATCTTTTTTGAGAATACTAAAATATGGCAAGAACACCAACATTTTATATAAGTTGGCAATAGCATTTAGGTGTTATTAAATTGTGATTTTTAAAAAAATATTTAATTTTGCAGTTCTAGGGATGCATTTCAATATAGTGCATATATTCTAGGACCCAAACTTGCTATGTTGCAGATTAGTGGTCCAAAATACCAATAATTAAGGAAAAAAATCCCATGAAACCTATCACATTTTCTATGTTTTCTATCATTTCTTTCACTTAATTCTTTTTTTCAGAAATGATGGCATTTGCTCTTTTACATCTAAAGTTTTTAGCTTTTCTCTTCAGTTCTAGCTTGAATAGTATGTCATCCTTACATGTATCATTCACTCTAGTCATAAACTTCATCCTAGTTCATTTGCCTAGACCTCTGGCACAAAATTACTTGATAATGTAGCTCTGCACATGTTAGAATAAAAAAATGGAACTGTGTCATGAACATGATAAGAAACTTTATAGAACGAGTTTAATTTGAATTCAAGAAACACTTTCCATGCAAGCAGTTCCAATTTAATTCCTGCCTGGAAAAGCTTCTGTCTAAATTTTTGGGAGGACAGCAGGCCTCTATAGAATTGCAATTGATGCAACACAATACTGAGTTGGATGAGCCAATCATCTAACCTGATATAACAGAGCACCCTCTAACCCTGAAATACTTTATACGAACATGCTATACTTTTCTCTCTTTTCTTGATTCCTGGTAACTGCCTGGATTAGTCTCTACAGTAACCTTGCAAACAGTTTTGGAAATGATTTGCCCTTGCTGCTTTCTTAGAGCTGTGAGAATATCCCCCAGCTGTTTTTGTGTCTAAGGTGGAAATTTCCCAGTTTCTAATCTGATGCCTTAACACCTGCACCAAATTGGCTCTTCATATTATGCTTAATATTATTTCCCAGCATCCATTATTTCCTCTTCTCTCTTAGGTTTCTTGATTGTCATATTCCATTATCTTTCCTCCCTCAAATACCAAAGGTTCTAGATCTCAAATACCAAAGGTTATTTGATATTTAGCAACTTCCTTTAATAAGAAAAAAAAATTCTTTAGCTCATGCACTGTAGCAGAGTGATCATTGGTGGATGAAAAAGGAAACATTCTGTACATCTTCCTTTTTCTTCTTAAGATGCAAGTAAGGCAGCTTACCTTATCATCAGGCATAACATGCCAAATAGAGACCGTCTTCTCTTCAGCTTCACTATTGATCGACAAATACGAAGGTTGATAGATTTTTGTAGGTTCCAATATCAAAACCTTCAAGCAAAAAATGACAAAATTAAATTTAATAACTGTTTTCTCAAAATGTCTAGCTATTTAGATATTAAACTGTGGTGGAATAGAGAGACAATTTCCACATTATAAGGCTTTCTAACAGGTATTCTCTATATGGTTTATAATTTTATTAGCTAAACCATTTATGGCAACTATTTATTATACTTTATCTAAAAAAAGAATTGGTGAAGAAATAGCATGCAGCACACAACAAAATTTGTGGTAAGAATCTAAACTTTTATTTTGCAACGTGCATGGTAGAGTTTAATTAAAAACTACATTATATTATTTGCTGAATGTTTTTTCTCTTCCATCTCCTTTATTATAAACATTTTAAAAGTAGTTTTTCATGCATTTCTCCAGTTATTTAATACTGGTTTCAGTTATTTGAAAAGATTATTTTCTAGACCCTAAATCAACATTATTAGGAGATAATGTAGCTACTATTTTCTTAATTTCAGTATAAATTCAAATTCTGTGCAGAAGAAGGCTAGGAGATTGTCAACTCCTTTTTTTCCTTTTTTCAGGGAGGAAAAACTAAAAGAAAACATGAAAATTGCTGGTTCAATAAATAAAAAACCTGAAGACATGAGGTAAAAATGCCACTTTTACCTCTCAATAAATTGTCATGAGTTACAATGGCTTTGGTTTATCTGATGATAAAAAAAGCTACTGTAGCTCAGGTTAGCTATTGTTGTTAGGTTTTCCTCCAACTCTATGAGATTCTATGGTAATACACAGATGAAAATCTTTGTGGGGAAGGTGGGATAAGAAAGGAAGACAAAATATTTTGTAGAGGGGAAGTGGTAGGATGAAAAGCATGAAGTGTTAGGATGAAAAGCATGCATAAAAATAAAGAAAAACTCTACAGACAGTAATGATCAGAAGATTGCAGCTTTTGTAAAAGTAGACACTAGCTTGCATTCATTCCAGTTTAGGAAATAGCAAAGCAAGATTTATGCTGTTCATTATTTTGGTAAGTTCAGAGTATACGTTACAATGAAGTAAAGGACTGAGCAAGCAAAAACCATATTTCCGCAAATTTACGCAAGAAATCTTTGAAGTGACTGTGAATACCAAATCTCCAGCTAAGGTCAGTTCAGCAGGGAGGGATCAATAGCCTCAAATGACAATGTATGGAAAAGCAGCAGGATGGAACTGATAGTGAAAAGGTAAAGAACAATAAGGTACCTATTTGCCAAGTATTATGTACAAAATCATGCAACAGGTGAATATACAATCTAGAAACAAAACATTTAGTTCCAACAAAAATATTGGAATAATATTTAACTAAAGAATAGATTTTTCAATAGCTATCAACTATGGAGTGAAAATGGTATCATTAGTAGTGAAAAATTCATTTACGGAATGAAAATGGTATAATCACTATAATAGGTAAGTCGATGGATTTGATTTGTACAATTGCTCTGTTATAACTGTGCAAAAAATTGAGAGAAGAGAAATTCATATAACATTTAATAGCTGTTAAAACTAACTGTTAAAACTAATTGAATTGTACAGAAAATGTTTCAATCTGTTGTCAAGAGAAAAGATGTAACAGCCCAAATTATTTATTATTTATTTAAGTGGTAAAATAGTTAGAATGACAGACTACAAACTAGCTTCAATTCCTCATTCAGAAATGAAATTCAAACTCATAATAATAATCTCTTCACCAGAATTGTTGTGACATTTAAGAACCATTTTCTTTGTAGGAAAAGCAGGATGTCTGTATCTAATAAAGATCAATTTAATTATATTTTTTAAAATTTATTGCCTTCCAAATTAAAGCACTTCTCTTTCCAAATAACCATGTAGCAAGACAAACAGGAAATGAACAGTGTTTAAATTATACTTACGGGAAATCTAACTACAGAGACATCTGTCTTTGTAGCCTCAACTAGAAAATCCATCCAAAAGTCTACAAGTTCATTTTTGCCTACTTGTTGATCTGGATTTAGCTTCTTAAAGTGCTGATATATCAAAATGGTTTCCACAATGGACTTAAGATACCTAGGATAAACCAGGAGAAAACAAAGACTAGTTTGCAACATTTTATATTATTGCTTGCAATCTTTATCACATTCGTTTTCTATACAGACCACAAAACACATTACAAAACTGATTGGCTGGGTAAACATATAGAGTCTCTTTTCCCCCAAGCTGGTACTCCACTGTGGTTTTTTTAAATAGCTTCCACCTTCCATTGTGCTTAGGATAATATAAATCACATTGTCCTGGATAGATTCCCTACTACTTTACAGACAGAAGGAAACATATTTTTCTCTCATTCTTAAAATTAATAAGTGTGCTTCCTCTTTTTTTAGTTGAGAAAATACTTCCATGTTAGTGGTTACTTCTAAGAATTATTTACTTCCAGAAAGGCGGGTGCATCATAAATAGAAATATGCCTCACCGAACTGAAGCCTGAATAAACACAAAGGCCTGTATGGATAAATAAAGATGGAAATAGAACACAAGATGATTTTCTTATCTCTTCTCTGGATCTGGTTTCAATCACTCCCCATCACAGTTTCAACTCAAATTGACTCAGAGAATTATAGTTGCCTAGCAACTACAATCCATTTTTTCTCATCTTGGAACCCAGCAAAATGTCTGACATAGTTATTGCTTAGTATCTTTTTAAAAGTAAATACCATACCAAAATCTCTCATTGATCCAACAAACTAGCCTTGAGCAGAACATCAAGCAGAAGCTACACACTGTAAAATAACCACTTGTGTCAACTCTTCATTGCCCTCTTATTGATTTAAAACTAGAATGATAAAAACTAAAAATAAGGGGAGACAAGGAAACAGACCCAGCCCCAGAACTATTCTAGGTCTGCTGAATATTGCACCCATATTTATATGGGCTGACAGTTCATCAAAATTATTTATAAAAACTTCTAAATAACCATGATCTGCCTACAAGAGGTATAAAGTGGGGTCAGATGTATAGAATTAAACTGGAAAGTTCATTTTTTAAAAGGTTGTCATTTATCCCATTCTCTGATAGACTCACCTTTGATCTATCTCTTCTGTTTGCTTTGCTTCTACTCCCTGTTCTATAGAATTAGTCTATCTGGGTTGCAAAACTCAGCATGATCATAAGATGACAGCAAAGAGAACTTTTTAAATCTTTTCACTCAGGTTGAGAACAAATTCTGTTAAACTGTAAGTAACATTTATTTTCTTTCTTTCTGAATTTCACAGTTTGAATCCAGAATCAAAATTGAAGTGCTTACTGAGGAAAAAAAAGAAGCCAAAGGATACCTGGAAAACACACATTTTATGTACTCTGTACTTTCATCCTCGGGTGTCAATGTGGTGTACAAAATGATTTATTTACCTAGAGTTACCAATGGCTTTCGAATGCAATATCATTTAATCTGAAAATTAAATGTGTATTAATGGCGCAAGAAAGTTTTGCTTACCATGCTGGTGTTTTCAACTTGAATAGCTTTTCTGAGGCATGGATCACTCTTGTGTGATCATTTGCCAAGACGCTGGCTCCCAGGAAAAACCCTACTTCCCAATAACTTTGCAATTTCTCCAAGTTTCCTTTCTTCCCAAGCAGGCTGCTTATTTTAACTCCTGAAGAAATTAAAATTGTATTTTAGCTGTAATGGTGGGAATTCTGGAACCCAGAACCCCAACACATCTAGAAACTGTCAGGCTGAGGAATATAGACATACGTATTTCAAATTTAATAGGTTTAATAAACCTCAGCATAGTAATTGTTACTCACTAAAGTATTACAAATTTAAAAACTACCTAATTTCAGGATATAATTGCTTTCATGTATTTATGACTTGCTCTTCATTTCTGCACAAGTTTTAACTAACCTCGGAGATAAGGTCAAAAACAAAATAACGAGGTTTAAGGGGACTTAGCAGAAACTGATAAAAATTGTCAACAGAAATAAAAAAATTATTGCTATGGAGCAACCTTCATTTCTTTCATCAAGCTTTCAGAGGGAAGTCTATAAAATTGAATTGAGATTTTTTTTTTTGTTTCTCATCAATTAGAAAATTGGCCTGCTATACAGGTAGTCCTCGACTTACAACCTTTCATTTTAGTGACATTACATCAGCACTGGAAAAAGTGACGTTTGACCATTTTTCACACTTATAACTATTGCAGCATCACCACGGTCATTCAATCAAAATTCGGATGTTTGGCAACTGGTTCATATTTATGACAGTGGCAGTGTCCTATTGTCCTGGAGTTATGTGAACACCTTTTGTAACCTTCTGACAAGCAAAGTCAATAAGGAAGCCAGATTCATTTAACAGCCATGTTATGAAAGATCGTAAAATGGGGCAAAACTCACTTAACAACTGTCTTGCTTAGCAACAGAAATGTTGGGCTAAATTGTGTTTGAAAGTCGAGGACTACCTGTATTAGCTAAATAATACCTTGTATTAACCCAATAGCCTCATGTTGCTGGAAGAATGGAAATTTTACAGTAGGTAACTATTACTACAGATTCTACATTTATAACAGGATACCATATTTTTCATTCTATAAGACACTTTTCCCTCCCCAAAAAAGTGGGTGGAAATGTCTGTGTGTCTTATAGAGCAGGGTCCCCAACCGCCGGTCCGCGGACCGGTACCGGCCGCGGAACAACCCTTACTGGGCCGCTGGTTGCTGGGCGCCGCCATCTTTTTTGGTAAAAAGCGCTTCTGGTGAGCTTTTCCGGGTAGAAAGCTCACCGAAGCGCTGTTTCGTCATAAAAGATGGCGGCGCCAGCGCTCGTGAGCTTTTCCGGTAGAAAGCCATTTCTACCCGAAAAGCTCACCAGAAGCGCTGCCGCCATTATTTTTATGACGAACAGCGCCCGTGACGCCACCGGAAGCGCCTTTTCGTCATAAAAGATGGCGGCGCCCAGTTGACGCTGGCACTGGTCAGCGGCGCCCAGCTGATGTCGGAACCGGGCTGCGGCGTCGAAAAGGTTGGGGATCCCTGTTATAGAGAGAATGTTGCCAAAGCCCCGCCCACCCACCAGCCCCGCCCCCCTTCGGCCTCTGCCTCCCAGCAATTTGTCTCCTTGCGGCAAACAGCAAACACCCTGGTCAGCTTCAGCACAGCCTGATTTAGCATGAGTAGTTGATTGGCAGTTGGATCGGGCTCCCAGAATACCACCGATCAGCTGTTCCAGGCTGTGGGGATTGCTGCTGCCCATCACTGCCGTCACCAGCCATCGCTGCCACTGCCTATCACCGCCATCTCCACATGCTCCATTTTTGGCCTCCGTGCATCCAGTTTTCGACCTGTTCCAGGCAGCGGGGATTGGCACTGGAGACCATCAATCACCGCCATTTTCGGAATGGGCCGAAAACAGGACGCACGGAGACTGAAAATGGAGCATGTGGAGATGGCGATAGGTGGCGGCAGCGATGGGTGGCGATGGGCAGCAGTGATCTCCGCAGCCTGGAACAGCTGATAGGCAGTAATCCGGGAGGCTGATCCAACTGCCAATCAGCTGCTGTTTGCTGTTTGCTGCAAGGAGGCAAATCGCTGGAAGGCAGAGCCAGATTTTTTTTCTTGTTTTCCTCCCCAAAAGCTAGGTGCGTCTTATGGTCTGGAGTGCCTTATAGTGCAAAAAATACGCTACATTTCTTGCTGTTCAAATATAACATAGTAAAGGGAAATAATGGCATGGAAGATTTCACTGGACCAAAAGTTATATAAAATATAAAATTATTTAGAAGGATCAACAGAATTCATTCATTTCTGTCAACAGTTTATTCCGTGATACCCCTGAGCTGTTACAGGTCTATATGGAAAAAAATATTCTAAAAAAACTGAATTTGCTCAAAGCAGATCACTTGGTAAAAGCACGTGGGCAGTCTATGTATGCTCTCATAATGGAAGATGTATTTTAAATGAAGAAATGGCTAAGAAGAACTGTGACTTCAACATGAGCTCGCTTCCCGTAAAACAGAAGGTGGCAAATATCTTGTCACTGAATTTGATTTGCTTGTGAATCAGTAAGCTATAATTACCAACTTTCCGTAATTCAAAAGAGGTATCAAACTGATGCCCAGCAGCCAAGAGGAGGACCGCATAATTAATTCCTGACTGTAATGACGGTTCTGACTCAAATGCCTTCTTGAACCTAAAAGAGAAAACATTTCTTTAACAAGTAATTCATTAAGAGGCAATCTGGGACATTCTTAAATGATTACCGCAATCACTTTTATACAACTCAACTAACTTATCCAAGCATAACATCCTCTGTTATATTCCAAAACTCATGATTATTTTAGGAGCCCAAACACATACATCCTTCCTCCTCTCTTTTCTTTCTTCTGTGTTTTTGCAATTATGAAAACTATATAACTCCGCAACAGCTTTGTTATTTTGTGGTGTGTGTGTGTGTGTGTGTGTATGTGTATATATATATATGTGTGTGTGTGTGTGTGTGTGTGTGTTTTCTTAAGTTTTCGCAGGTACTTACATTTATGGTATTCAGCTTTGTTCGGGTATTTTCCCACGTCATTATAGTTGTGCTTTTAAAGTTGTAACAACGTTTCAGCAGAATCTCATCTGCCATCATCAGGCTTCTGTATTGGGTTCGTCTAGCCATCTGCCGTGCCAGAATGGTTTTTTCTTCATCCTGATTGGTTGGGAGTCTTGGTCTCTGTTTATTGGTCTTGGAGTTTGCTGTGTTCTGTTTGATTGGTGTTTCTAATATCATCTGTCTGTTTTGTAGCTTTTTTTGTCTTGATTGGCTGGCAACATTGTGTTTCCTGTATTGGAGGCTTTTAGTGCAGCTTGGCTCCGAGTAAACGGACGGCCATCATTTATTAGGAAGCTAGGTTTCATCTGGGTGCCTGGTTGGGGTGTGTTTGAGCTAGAGGTATCGGGGGTCTGTTTGTGCCCAGGTGTTTGCCTGGCTTGTGGTGTGGAGATTTTTTTCTTTGAGAGTGCAGGCTTCCAGATAATTGACAGTCTGGTGGAATCATATCTTCTATTCATGCTTTCAGGTCTTTTTTCAATCTCTATGGCTTCTCTGATCATTCTGTGGCTGGGGTTTTCTATAGCGGCTAGGGTTTTGGTGCCATTGAAGTCGATGCTATGACCTGTGGCTTTCATGTGTTGGACTAGTGAGGAAGTGTGTTCCAGCTTTTTTATTGCATTTTTGTATTCATCTAAGCAGGTACTTATTCTTCTATTGGTCTGTCCAATGTATGTGGCAGGGCATGATGCACTGGGGACTTCATATATGCCTTGGTTTTCCAGGTCAATTTTATCTTTGGGGTTTCTTAGGATGGCTGCTATTTTTCTTTCTTCAGAACAGACAGAAACACAATACAGATGAACACAATACAGACGCCTGATGATGGCAGATGAGATTCTGCCGAAACGTTGCTACAACTTTAAAAGCACAACTATAATGACGTGGGAAAATACCCGAACAAAGCTGAATACCATATATACACACACACACACACACACACACACACACACACACACATATATATATATATATATATATATATATATGGTATTCGGCTTGGTTCGGAGCCCCACGTCATTGTAGTTGTTCTTTTAAGTGCAGCACGTTCAGCAGAATCTCATCTGCCATCATCAGGCTCTGTGTGTCGCTGTGGGTCAGACTTTACAGTGGTTTCAGATTTAATTAGGGCAGCCATTGCTGTGCCAGAATGGTTTTTCTTCATCCTGATTGGTTGGGAGTCTTGGTCTGTGTTTATTGGTCTCGGAGTTTGCTGTGTTCCTGCTTGATGGGTGTCTCTGATATCTTCTGTCTGTTGGCTCTTTTGTATCTGATTGGCTGGCAGCATTGTGTTACTTTAATGGAGGCTTTAGTGCAGCTTGCGGTAATGGATGGCTATCATTAGTTAGGAAGCTGCTTCATCTGGCGTGCCTGCTGGAGGTATCAGGGGATCTGTTTGTGCCCAGGTGTTTGCCTGGCTTGTGGTGGAGATTTTTGTTTGTGAGTGCTGTCAATCATTTGGAAGCCTGCACTCACAAACAAAAATCTCCACACCACAAGCCAGGCAAACACCTGGGCACAAACAGATCCCCTGATACCTCCAGCTCAAACACACCCCAACCAGGCACCCAGATGAAACCCAGCTTCCTAACTAATGATAGCCATCCATTTACCCAAGCCAAGCTGCACTAAAGGCCTCCATTAAAGTAACACAATGCTGCCAGCCAATCAAGATACAAAAAGAGCCAAAAACAGACAGAAGATATCAGAGACACCCATCAAGCAGAACACAGCAAACTCCGAGACCAAAAACACAGACCAAGACTCCAACCAATCAGGATGAAGAAAAACCATTCTGGCACAGCAATAGGCTGCCCCAAATTTAAATCTGAAACCACTGTAAAGTCTGACCCACAGACGGACACAATACAGAAGCCTGATGATGGCAGATGAGATTCTGCTGAAACGCTGCTACAACTAAAAGAACTACAATGACGTGGGAAAATACCCGAACAAGCCGACACCATACATGTAAGTACGCAAACTTAAGAAAAATATATATATATATATATATATATATATATATATATATATATATATATATATATATATATACACACACACACACACACACACACACACACACACACACACACACAATATATATATATATATATTTGTTTTCTTAAGTTTTTGCAGGTATTTGTAACACACACACACACACACACACACACACACACACACACGGTTTTAATCCACTCACTATACACTATTTAAAACATTATTCCTACTGTATAGATCTATAGAAATAAATGTAGAAGGTAATGTAATATACTAGCTAGAAGAAAAGGCATGAACAAATTAGTCAGGAATACAGTACTCAATTCATTGGCATAATTGCATTTTAATACTAGCACCAGTGTAGGCATATAGAAAAGTCAGCTTCCTCTCCCATATTGTTTGGTTTGATTTTTTTTATTATAAATTCATAATTAAACAACAGTCCTCTTTTGCTACTGCTGCCTCTAATCATGGAAATCGTATTTAGCCATCACAACCAGTGATTATTAAGAGCTTTATTCTTCAAAAGTTATAAATGACATAATTAACATCATATGTTCTAACTCATCCTGCAGGCTTACTCCTGTTGAGTAAGTGCTATACAATGAATATTAATTATGTTGCACAGAACTGCCCATGCAGAAGTATCCAGGAACATGGAATATAGACTATTAGTCAAGCTAAAAGTCTGATTGGCAAATGCTGATTAAGGCTTAAAGGGGTGGGTCTTTCCCAGCCATTCCCTGGAAGTGTCACAGGTTGAACCTTGGACTTTGAACATGCAAAGTATGTGCTCCAGCACTGAATAGAGGTAACAACAGTAAATAATGATAACCATAATAGGCGCTTGGCTTTTTATATATATATTTTCACATAATGAATAGTTACTGCATTGATTTCATTGCTGTTGGTTTATTAAAAATTTCTTAGATGACAATAGCCCAATTTCATTGTCCCTATTTTAATTGGAGCCCCCAATTGATTGGCGTTGAGCTGAAATATCTGCAAAAAAAGATATCTCTACTGTATTGAAGTCTACTAAAAGTAGGTATGTTTGCTCTTGTAATTATGTTAAGTGTTCTCATATTTTATTTCCTGTGTTTCCCTGAAGTATGACAAAAAAGTATGTTCAGATTATCAAAATATTAATTTTCAATTTTAAAAAATATCTTCTTTATTTATGATTAAGTTGTTTGACAGATACATTATAATTTATTCCTGCTTTATCTTGCTGCTTTATTTGGTAACCGCAAATGAGAATTCTGTCAAATATAAGGAGAAATATAAGGACAGTATTTCTCCTTCTGAGAGGAGGCTACTTCGGCAGTAAGATCATCAGATGATTAATATCATTCCTTTCCTTGATGTAAAGAAAGGCTCTCTGAAAGAGAATTCTCCATTTAACAAATGGATAAGAAGTTGGGTTCTGCCACTTCGTCTCTGCACTAAAGTCTCTGTCATGTGGTTACCCATCAGATATAGTCCTGAATATTTTAAAAGTGTTTATTTATTACAGAATTCACTGTAATAAGGATTCCCTCTTTATTTAAAAAAAAAATGATTGGTACACCTACATGTGTAGTAAACAAAGCAGTAAACGGAAGAATATTGTATGTATTTTCCAGATATATTGCTCTCTAACAGCGACATAGAACATTGGGCTGTATCTAACAAAATGAAATTCAATGTATAAAAAAGTAAAGTCCTACACTTAAGGCAAGAAACAGAAAAAGTACACATATAGACTGGGTGAAACCAGGCTCATTAGCAGTAACTGTGAGAGGGATCTTGGAGTCTTACTGGACAACCAGCTAAATATGAGCCAGCAGTGTGCAGCAGCAGCCAAAAAAGCTAATGCAATCCTAAATTGTATTAACAGAGGGATACAATTGAGATCAAGTGAGGTACTAATACTACTCTATAAAGCCTTAGTAAGACCACGCCTAGAGTACTGCATCCAGTTTTGGTCACCACACTATAAAAAAGATGTTGAGACTAGAAAAAGTACAGAGAAGAGCAACCAGGATGATTGGGGACTGGAGACTAAAATATATGAAGAACGGTTGCAGGAACTGGGCTTGGCTAGTCTAGTAAAGAGAAGGACTAGGGGAGACATGATAGCAGTCTTCCAATATTTGAGGGGCTGCCACAGAGAGAAGAGGGTCAAGCTATTTTCTAAAGCGCCTGTAGGCCAGACAAGGAATAATGGATGGAAACTGAACAAGGAGAGATTTAACCTGGAAATAAGGAGAAACTTTCTGACAGTGAGAACAATCAACCAATGGAACAGCTTGCCCTCGGAAGTTGTGGGAGCGCCATCACTTGAGACTTTCAAGAAGAGATTGGACTGTCAGAAATGATGTAGGGTCTCCCGCTTGGGCGGGGGGTTGGACTAGATGACCTACAAGGTCCCTTCCAACTCTGATTATCTGTTATCTGGCTAGGAATCCTGGCAGTGAAAAGGGGGACTACCACTATCTTCATTCTAAAAATCTGTACAATCTTTCAAGCACAATTAGTACTATTATT
This sequence comes from Notechis scutatus, assembly GCF_049901735.1. Lineage (NCBI taxonomy): Eukaryota > Metazoa > Chordata > Lepidosauria > Squamata > Elapidae > Notechis > Notechis scutatus. The sequence continues at coordinate 92,110,327 of NC_142009.1, read as the reverse complement.
GATGCAAAAGAGTAATTTTAAAAAGACCTTTTGCGAATCAGGTATCCCCTCTACAATATAACCAGCTGAGGACTGGAAGACTTTCTCTTGCTCCTTGAGTTCAAACTGAACGTGCTAGGGAAAGAAATAGTTAGATCTGCCAAATGGATAGCTTGCATATCTGGAGGAAAGGGGCTCTGCTGCAGTGCCAACTATCAGAAAAAAATGTTTTAGCTGTTATAGCAACCCACAAACTTTGGGTCTTTGGATTGTTTGCATTTTAAACAACTACAGTAAGATTTGGGCATTTTCCAGAACTCTTTATCACACAAAATAATTACAAATCAACAGTCAGTTAACGACTGTTGACAACTATACATAGACAACTATGGTTGACCGACTACATTTTCCTAAACTAATGTTAAAAAGGACAAAGAAAAGCCAAAAAAAAAAGTGCCAATGATTCAAGACATCTCATATCACTCTCTGCTCCCCTTTTAAAAAACAAAAAAACCTCTCTGAGAAATGCTATTCTTTTTGCTAATTTTTAACCCCATTCAAATGTTCATGAGAGTCACAAGTTTTTAAAACATCACAAGGGGTGTGGAGGGGTGGGGGGTGGAAAGCAAAGTCCAGGCAGAAAGACAAACCCAGGCTCTATCAATTCAGAGCTGGCATAAAAAATCAGGATGGTTGCACTTCCACAGTCAAACCCACAGGAGAAATGGCAGTCAAATTTTCTCTTTGTATTTTCCTTTTCAAGAATAAACCGTTCCCGCTAAAATATTGCTTGCCAGTTATGACGATGGCTGTTCTTTTTCCCATCTGACAGGAAAATATGAATCTGAAATAAACAGGTGGTATAGCAGGTTCATTTTACACCCTATTCATATTATCTTATTCAACGCTATGTAAGGCATCCAGAAAGTATCCATGATATCAATCACTCTGAAACATTTTCTCTCCAATTGATTTATTTAGAAACAGATCTGGCATGTCAAAGACAATTTCCCAAAGTGATTTTTTTTGAATCCACCTTCTCTCCTCCCTTCTCTCCTCCCACTTCTACACTTCATAAATCACAAGAACCACTGGAATTTCTTAATACGACATGCAGAATAACCTTGAACTTTTCAACTCCTCCAAACTCTCTTAAAAAAAATGTGGCAGCTGAGTTTCCAAGCTGACACGCTAATTATAACAATGCTGGTTTGGTTATGAATTAGACAGTGTCATGTGAATACCGTCACTGATTTTGAACCATGGTTTGCAGCTTCGGCAGGAAACCAGTCACGGCTTCTTATTAAAGAATATAAAGAACAATGGCTTGGCCTGATATAACTACAGAAGAAGGAGGCAACTGGGCACTAATTTGTTCTTTCCAAGTATCACTTGCTGCATCCACTCAGCCAATATGGGCATGAGATGCTCAGAGAAGTGACAACTGTTCAACGATTTGGTCCTTTTTCTGTTGCAGCAGCTGCTGTATCCAGTTTTGCTGTTCAAATGGCTTGCTTTTGCCACTCTTTTATAACTTCACAGGGATTTGGAGCACTTCTCCACTAGTTGCATACCTGATATGGACTATGGGAAAGGAATTGCTGTAAATATATTCACTATCCAAAACTACCTTAATCCAATATCATGACTGTCCTTAGCATTCTTCCCTGCCATGAACATGTGTAACAAGAATCCAGAATATTCTGCTATTGATCTTTTACTGGCAAATTGATTGATCACTTCAGTTTCTAGTATGTCTTCTCCTTTTCCCGTCTATTATAATTTGCTTTCTTAGTATAATGTTGGCTTGGAAGCTGACATCAGACAAATTCTATTGTCTGCAAGCTTTGAGTCTGCCCCCGTACCAATTTAACTTCTGCCTGGCTTGTTGGTCAGTCTCCTGACAAGAATCCTTTCCCCCAGTTTATGAGGTCAGCATAAAAAGCCACAGGAAAAATCTGACAGCTAATTATTAACCTCTTATCTCTGTGTCGATATTAACCAAAATCTTATCGCCTAGCAGCATTCACTCTAGTGCCCCGTGTAAAACAAGCAAATCACAAGAAAAGACAGAAAGATAAGCTGCAGGGATTTGGATTACGCTTCAGTGAGCATTTCAAAACAATTTTATATATTTGCGTGTGATGAAGGTAGAATTGCAATGGCAAAAAAATAAATCACTGATTCCAAACAGGTGTGCAGTCTAGACCTGATTATGAAATAAGTTTTTGTAATGTAGGTGGTAGGGTGACCACACCTTCTATTTGATTAGCAGAATATAAGGAAATACTAAAGAATCCTCCAAGCTGAAATTCTCTAAAGTGAATGGAAAGATTTTTTTTAAAACTGCTACAGTTTCTCATCTTTGCCAACATTCAACAGCTTTTCATTTTAAAAAGTATGGTCAACTGTGTTCAGGAATTGTTTTGAAACATCCCAGAGATCTTTTAAAATTTTTTAAGCACTATATCTTTCAATGTCTTCAAAGCAATCAAATAAAATGTTAAATAGAATAATGCTGGTTACTTTTTACCGTTCTACCATCGAGAGCATTTTGGCATACTGTGTAACGGTGTGATATGTTGGATGCTCTGCAATGGATAAGAAGATGCTCCAGAGAGTTATAAACACAGCACAAAAAATCATTGGTTGCTCTCTTTCTTCTTTGGAAGAGATTGTGAAGACCAGACTCCTCTCTAGAGCACTAAAAATCTCCACAGACCATTCTCATCCTGGACATTCATATTTTGAACTGTTAGCATCAGGGAGGCATTATAGGTGTCTTAAAATGAGGACTAATAGATTGAGAAACAGTTTCTTTTCCAAGACAGTAATTGTCTTGAATCAAACCGTGCATTTGTGATTTTATTATTATTATTATTATTATTATTATTATTATTATTATTATTATTATTATTATTATTATTATTATTATTTAAATACTTTGTAGTGTGATTGTGATGTGGTGTTTGGGGCACTGTGCCGGAGTAGCTTTCAAATTTAATTGTATTCATGGAATGCAATGACAATAAAGGTATTCTATTCTATTCTATAATAAACCAAACAGAACAATTTCCTAGGGAATAATAGGAAATAGGCTTCTAGGACATGGAAGTGATATCAATAGCAGGGGGGGGAAAAGGTTCCATAACTATGTGACAATCACAGAAAACCAATGTGTCTAATCTGTTCTGAAATTAGTGCTTGTACAATGGTTGTGATTAAGACACAATAAACTCAGATTTGCATAGTACTGTACATTATATTATTTCTATAGATTGTATAGGGGACGTTAAGTTTTCTCTAACAGACAAAAGCAAGTTAAATGGGGAAAAAAATCATCAAAAATGAAATTATCTCTGAAATTTGCTGATTTAATTTATTATAAATAATCAGTCAAATGTATAGATGTTAAAGAAGACACAGAGATATTCTTACAGTATAATATATCTGGAAAATATTACCTAAAAGATCTGAAAACTATCCAATCTGAATAAATTTTACTTATTTGCAAGTAAAATGTATTTATTTTACTTATAATGTAATCCTTGACTTACAATCATTTGTTTAGTGACCGTTCAAAGTTAGAACGGCCATGAAAAAAGTGACTTATGACCGTTTTTCACACTTGCGACCGTTGAAGCATCTCCATGGTCATGCGCTCAAAATTCAAACACTTAGCAACCGTCTCATATTTTTGACGCTTGCAGTGTCCCGAGGTCATGTGACCACCGTTTGTGAATTTCTGACAAGCAAAGTCAATGGGGAAGCCAGATTCACTTAATAATCATGTTACCAACTTAAACAGCAGTGATTCACTTAACAACTGTGGCACGCAAGGTCATAAAATGGGTCAAAATTCACTTAACTATCTCATTTAGCAACAGAAATTTTGGGTTCAACTGTGGTCATTAAGTCGAGGACTACCTTAATTAATAAACATGTAAGACTGCTTCAGAAATGCATTTGAAGAATAAAAATTCAGTGTCCTTTTAACACCAAAAACTCATACAGACATGTGGTAAAGTGGTACTTACCATAAAGATCCTTGATCTCGGCTTTCAGTGTCTGTAAATCCAGAATCCAAGAACATGTCTTTATAGATTCGTCCCACAAGACAGTACATATCAGAAGCAACTTGGCTCTCTTGCTCCACTAGAGGTATCATGATATCTAGAGCTTTCTGCCTGTCACCAGGTAGATTTCGTCTGTTTTATTTAAAAAAAAAAATCAACATTCCATAGCAATAGTCCTAATGCATTATCCCTTCACACATCAAAGATGATGCAGTAAGTCTGACTAGGGAGAAGAATTTTGATTGGTATTAACATGGTCCATTTGAAAACAATTTCTTTTGTACTTTCTAGAGAAATATTTTATAGGAATCTGACTTTATTTATTTAAATTGCCTGACTCTCAAAAGACTCTTGGTGGCTGATATGATTAAAGAGCGATGGGAAGTGGAGGAGTTTAAGAAAAGGGTATATATTCCTGGGAGAAAAATCATCTGTTACATTATAAAAGAAAACGTATATAGGTTCAAGAAACAACCTAACCCATGGCCAAGAAGAAAAGTCACTTTTTTCAAAAACTTAGGAACTCTTGTAGAGTGTGAAGTTTGATGGGGGAGAGGCTGGATGGTGTTCCAGAAAGCAGACTCCACAATTCAGAAGGCATACTTCCAATAATTAATCTCATGGAAAAGACTCCACTCTGTGCTATCTTAGAGGACAGACAGAAACTTCTGGAGACAAAATCTCAAATAAGAACCAGTTGTCTAAAGAATCCCAAAGGTGAATGGACAGCTCTCAATGTTGTACTATACTGTACCACATTAATAGTCTGAAACATTCAATGTACAAGGGCTATCCACAAAATAGATTATGTTTTCGTCTGTAGCAAGAAGGGCGGAGCTAGCGCGCCATCTTTGGTCTGTGCGTCCGCCACTCAGTCTGCATCTAGTCGTGCTAGTGGGAGGTTCGTATCGTTGCCCATTATTTCACAGCAAACGCTTGAAATGAGTGCTGCAATTGAAAATCCCACGAGTTGTGAGGTGCGATCAGTGATAAGGTTTTTTGTTGGCAAAAACCATAAACCGATTGAAATTTTAATTGAAAAATTGAAAAACTAAGAAAAGCAATTCAGAACAAGCGTAGAGGAAAGTTAAGCTCAAAAATTTTGTTCGAGCCAGGTCTTCATCCTCAGAAACAAGTGGTAGTCACTTGGTGCAAGATCAGGGTTGTAGGGCGGATGAGGAAAAATCTCCCACTTAAAAGCATTCAGGACTTCTCGAGTGCGATTTGCTGTGTGTGGTCGGGCACTGTCATGCAAAAACAAAATTTTTGAGCTTAACTTTCCTCTACGCTTGTTCTGAATTGCTTTTCTTAGTTTTTCAATTTTTCAATTAAAATTTCAATCGGTTTATGGTTTTTTGCCAACAAAAACCTTATCACTGATCGCACCTCACAACTCGCGGGATTTTCAATTGCAGCACACATTTCAAACGTTTGCGGTGAAATAACGGGCAACGATACGAACCTCCCACTAGCACGACTAGATGCAGACTGAGTGGCGGCCGCACAGACCAAAGATGGCCACGCTAGCTCCGCCCCTTCTTGCTACAGACGAAAACGTAATCTATTTTGTGGATAGCCCTTGTATAAAAGCGATGGAACCAAATGATGCTTAATCATTCTTGCCGTTCTCCCTCATTTTTAGATTATGTCCTGCTATTATATTTGAACAGCTAATAATAGAATCATGCACATCTGTATCATTTTGTTTGCACCTCCACTGTGCCTGCTTCTTTTCTAGGCCGTCATGTTAATTTGTGTGCTATGCTTTTGAGTTTGTTTCATGGACCATTCCAATCACATTGGTCTCTTCAGGCTTTTGCTGTGCTCAAACTGCAGAAAATAAAGTTAAATGGTGATAGAAAGCCAAAGTCAAGATGGAAAGTGACATCTACCTATTGTAGAAGCAAGAGAGACAGGATGAAAAAAAAATGCCTGAAGTATTCATTTTTTAGAAAAAAATGGAAGGATATTCTGACTGTGGACAAACTGCCATCAAACACTGTAGTTTCAAGAGAAAGGAAAGTTCTTACCTATTCAGTGCAAATGCATAATGAAATTTCACATGATGATGCAAAGCCAAGTCAAAGGTTGGAAGTTTTTCTAATGCCTCTACCAATTTCACAATAGAATCATAATCCTTCCAAAAAAGATAAATAAAAGAATTTATTAAAACATGATCTCATATGAGGCAAAAAAAAAAAAATCAACAAACTGTATAAGTCTTCCTGTGGCCTGAAAAAATAAAACTACGTACTGAATGGATATAATACCTAATACTACAATAATAGTATTGGTTATAGCCCATTCAGTTCTCTTTGTTCTACAAAAGAAAGGAATCCCTTTGGGTTTTACTCTTCTAATTGTTGCTGACTATAGAAGATGGCATTCATTTTCATTTCAAGGCCATTGAGCCCTTGTCTAAAAACATTTCTGTGGTCATGTGGCCAGCATGAAGTCATGGCGATCTTGGTTTCCTCCCCACCAAAATGGTACTTATTTATTTACTCACATTTGCATGCTTTCAAACTGCTAGGTGGGCAGGAGCTAGGCAAAGACAAATGTTCACCCTGTTGCACAATACTTGGGTCTCAAACCTGGGCTGTCAGCTTTCCAGCCAACAAGCCTAGCATCTTAATCACCGAGCCATCATGTCACCCTTTTGGTCTACATTCAGAAGGAAGCAACTGCTTTTCATTGTTTTCAAACTTTTAAAAGGGCAACTGAAAGATCTGACATTTCTTAACGTTGCATGTGATTCAAGAGTAGCGATAGTTCTGACCAATGTGAGATTTAAAAACATATAGATGATATAGCTCCCTCCCTTTCCTCCTTCCTTCTTTGCAATTGGAAATATCTTTTGAATTTTGATATGAAAAGTTTCCATAATCAAATCAGTTTCCAAATCAAACAATGCAATAAAAAATGTCAAAGAACAGTGCAGGCTGAGGACAATTAACCTTGACTCTCATATCACATACCCCTCACATGCCCTTGTTGAATTTTCTACATAAGTTGACATGTCATTAATAATATCATTATGTTCTCTTTCACTCCCTCAATGCCCTATAATGACTATTTCATGTTGGCAGTTTCAGACAGATGCTTAAGCATTTCTGGAACATGTTTTCCCTTTCCATAGTGCAGCATCTTTCTGAGCCATTCCCTCCCCACCCTATCCCACCCCACTAATGACAGCACATATTCCACTGTCTGGCCTGTGCACCTTGTTGTTCTGACTGAAATAAGGCAGGATTTTACTTCACATCCAAACTACTTCCAATCAGTTTAACAGGAGCACGGGCAAGCTTTACTGAAATAATTACAGTAAGAAAGATAATAAACCAGGCGTGACATTTCTATATTCAAAAGACATAAAATTTCATATGCTTAATAATCTCCTCAGTATGGGTTTCCATTATTAGCCATCAACTGTTTGAGTGCAGACTTCAGAAGTATAGCAGTCTTAAGAAAACTCTCAGCATCTGAAATTCAGTTATTTTTTTAAAAGACATCAGATCTGTAGAATATGTGATAGCAAGATAGGGTATCATATAGAAATGTAATCTACTCATATAATCTGCTGAATCTTTGTCATTGTGCTTATAATATACAGTAATGTCCCCCAATATGCATACTGGATTCTACTTTTTAAAAAATAAAATCTGAATATTAGCCGTTCTATATCCCTTTTCGCAGTTCTAAGCATAATGTAAATGCACACAGTTGCCATGGTAACAACATTTATTTATTAAATCTGGCAACTATTAAGAATACTTTCAGGCTACCATGAGCATATGTGGTAATGACCATCTACCCCAAGCCCTCTGTGGAGTCCAGCTGGCCCCGATCCATTCTGTGTCAAGCATTTGTTCTGAGAATGTCCAAAATAGCCTCTAAAAACATGGTGGATTTAAATCCCTCTTCAGTAAATTTAAACACTGAACGCCCACATATTTATACATTTCTAAATAACGAAAATCATCCCTTTCTTGCCTGTGCCCACCCACCATCAAACTAAACTCTTTGGGGGGGGGGGAATGGGAGGTGGAAGAAAAATTGTGGAAAATCTGGTTTGGTAGGAATGACTGCTATTTTTAGAAAAGAGCATTCACTGTAAATTTCTTTACAAAGTCTCCCTTGTTTAGCTTTTATTTGCATTTTTCAGGAATGAGTGCTTGTTTTATGCAGGCAAAAATGTAAGTCTGGCAAACTGAGGGGGATGCTGTAGTTTGCTGGCATATAAAATAATAATTTGTAGCTTAGGGAATTGGGGATTAAGTGGGTGGTGTGATCTAAAAAAGCTTAGTAAGGAGTAAGAGCATATTTAGGGAACATAAAATGTTGAATGACCTATGCTGACTAGAGTTGAATAGAGGCCCTCTCATATAGAATTCTTTATTGGCCAAGTGTGATTGGATATGTTGATGAAACAGAGGTAATAGAAGTAATACATTTAAATTAAGCATTCAATTCCTACCTGAATATCCCTGTAAGATAACAGCAAGTTTATCAGGATGTCAGCAGACAGAAGCTCAATGTTGTCCACCCGTTGTCTTATCCTGGCCAATTCTGCAGCTAATTCCTTCCCAGTGTACAAGTTACGAGCTTTTCTGATATCATTAAGAATTGATTCCCTGAAGTATTGGCTAGAACGGAAAAGAAATAATTGGTATAAACCTCAGTGTTACAAAAGAGCCCCTTGGCTGTCAGTTTTACAGCAATTCATACAATGGGCAAAACTGAATTAGGAATATTGACCTAATTAAAGATTGCAAATATGGACTGAATATGTAGATATGGTCATAAAAATGATTTATTTTGTTTTGTGCCATCAGGTTCATGCTGAATCTCAGTAGCCACACTGATGGGCCTTCTCCAGGATAATTTGCCCTTAACCTGGCCCTTCAGACCTTCCAAAATGGACCCATTGCCTGTGTTATCGGATTGTCCATTTTAGTTTCTGGCTGTCCTCTTTTCTCTTTCCTTCCAGCTTTCCCGGTATTATAGATTTCACAAGGGAGTTGGGTCTTCACATTATGTATCCAAAATATGACAATTGCTAATTTGTGCCTTGAAAACTCTGGATTGACTTGTTCTACGATCCATGACATCTTAAATGTTCCTCAAATGTTCTCAAGTCATGGGATATAAGCATTGTAATTTAATTCAGATTACTGGCTATCTGGCAGACCTGTCACTGGCTCATAAGTCATTTCTCACGAGGAAACAAGATCATGGCAAAAATGTTTCACCTAAAGTTGGACAAGAAGTCCACTTGGTCTTTGTGAAACCCATTGGCACTCCGCATCCTTGAAGCATTATTTCTTTGGGGAAGGAGGAGGAAAGAATGATAAGAAACTAAAGATTCCTGTCAATTTGGTCCTCTGAGCATCCCTTCAAAATGTTAACAAATATGTAGCGACCGAGTGCTCAAGAGGGACAACTGAGGGGTCCAATTGATTATTCAGGATGCCTATCTGTATGTTAAAAAAAATCTCCAGTTCATATCATAATTGCACAGGCTAGTAGATGGCCTTAGGCAAGCTTCTCAGCTTCATCTTTCCCCCAATTGTAGATAATGTAATAAAATAATGTTGACCGATATCTCAAGGATGCCGATACATCAAACAAACAACAAACAAACAAAGCATTTGATATGGGCTATTCACTATTACAATTCTATGTTGCCCATCTCATTAAAGCTTTTCAATGTTTCTAGTCTATAAATGTCAAGTATAAGTATTATCACATTTCACCTATGAAACAACAAGAGGCCTCCCCAGGATGCCATTATAATTCTGAAGAAGCAATTCATTTCCAAATTGTAAAAGAGAAAGAGGGGGAGTCTTTCCCCCCCCCCCCCTCAGGCTTCTTTCCTATACCTCACCTCACCCCCCATCCATCCCCAAATATGTCTATCACTTCCAAGCAATGCATCTTCCCCATAAACTTAAAAGGGAAGATGCATCTTATTTCCAAATGGTGAAGGATACAAGGCAAAGTGGGTTCTCTCCTTTTTTAGACTACTTTTTTATCTTTTGGGACTTTTATTAATCATGAAAGCTTTTGACAGATGGAAGAATGGACAGAACAATGGACCCATTACTAATCTGAAATACCAGCCTGGTCCTCAGATACTTCTTGGTGAGAGGTAATTGGAAGCTAAAGTTCAAGCAACTAGCTATCCTAATATGAAAGTACTCTTGATAGACATGAACACGACAGTTTCCTAATTATTAGAACAATGAATCAGTGGAACAATTTGCCTCCAGATGTTGTGGATGCCCCAACACTGGAAGTTTTTAAGAGATTGAACAATGTTTGTCTGAAATAGTATAGGGTTTCCTACCTGAGCAGAGGGTTGGACTACAGGACCTCCAAGGTACCTTCCAACTCTGTTATTCTGGTATTCTTGTTATGTATTGTCCCTTGGCTGCTAATATCAAATGCTATGCCTGTTAAATTTATTGGGTCCATACGGTTTTCTTTTTTTATAGCAAATTTGAATGTTACAGCTGAAGACACTCCATACCTTGAGCTGCCCTGTGCCATCTTCAAGAGCTGAATAAAGCGGTCAACTAAGGGTAAGCATATTGGTCCCAGCAACAGTTCAAAGTTGGGTTGCATCAATTCAGTCAAACCCTTCATGAAACTGCTGTCACAGCAATAGACTTTGTTATGGGGAGTTATCATATATGGAACAAATATATAATTGCCAGTGCACATCTGCAGAAAAGGAGGAAAGGGGTGAGTTTAGCAATGTAAATTATAACATATATAATCTTAAAATCAATATACTTTGTAGAACTTAACTAACACCTAACATAATTTTCATATTGTAAATCTCTTTAATCCATTCAGGTTTCCTTATTGATAGATTCTGCTGGCACAGTATACTTATATGATTAACATCCCGTCTTTCCATATAAGCACATGCAGCATCTTATGCCAACAAAATACATCAAAGCAACAAAAGCAGCAACACATATGACATAAAAATAATGAACAGTTAATTAAAAATGAAACGTTTTTCCATATTCTCTCTATTGAAGTAATGGTGCATCTGCCATCCCCACACTGGTGTCCAGATGTGACAGACTACAATTCCTATCTGTCCTGAAATGTATGTTCATAATGACTGGGAATGCGGGATACTATAATCAAGCATATCTGGAGATGTTATTTTGTTAGTAATCAGATTGGGAAAGAACTGGCAGAACATTACTATTTAAGGAGGGAATTCTTCCAAGTACTTTTATTGAAAGAATAACCTGCACATCAGACAAGTTTAGACATAAAGAAGCTCTGCAGGTGAACAAATATTTGGATTATACAAGGGGTAAGGAATTATGGAGATTGACTCTATTCTACTGTTTACTGTTGTAAACATTATGTATATTTTTTGTAGGACTGAAAGGGAATAACTATAATTTTAATTGATAACACAGGAAACACAGAAACCACGAGAAGAACTTCTTGGTATTATACAACAGTAATTTGCATTATACTGCATCATAATATATGAATTAATTATAATGTAAAGAATATAGGGAAATTCAAAGGTTACCACAGTTGAATTATTGAAATAGTATCAAGCACCATCACTATGTTTTTCATATCAGGATTGAACATAAAATTTTCACATAACTTTTAAATATTTAGACATTAATATACTTAAAGTTTTAAATATCTTTAAATTACTGCCCTGTCTGGAAAGCATAAGAAAAGATATAAAAAGATGAAACACAATTTCTCTAAAAGAAACATTATATATTTGCTGCAAAATAGAGCTGGATAAGGCATAGCCTGCTTAAAATATATATTATCAAGCAGTTCAGTTGGCATAGTTACTCCTTTCAAAGTAGAAGAATCAACAATGCAGTGGATTGTGATGGAAAACACTTGGTTTCAGGCTATGAATGAAAACTGGGTAAGCCAGTTGGCTTTCATGCCTAAGGAAGAACTGCAATTTCCTGATTAATAGCCAGGTGCCGTAACCACTAGACTAAATTGGCTCTCATCCTATCAACTTAATCCTATCAAAAATTATGAGCAAGCTAAAATGTAATTTGTTTTATTCAAAATATTAGTAATATTCTATTAATATTAATAGAAAATATCAAATTTTAGAGATCATAAGCCATAATGCCAATACTACTATTCTAGTTATGCTCATGATGAGCGCACGATAGATAGATAGATAGATAGATAGATAGATAGATAGATAGATAGATAGATAGATAGATAGATGGATGGATGGATGGATGGATGGATGGATGGATGGATGGATGGATGGATGGATGGATGGAGGGATGGATGGAGGGATGGATAGATAGATAGATAGATAGATAGATAGATAGATAGATAGATAGATAGATAGATAGATAGATAGATAGATAGATAGATAGATAGATATTAGCAAGCTGTGCTCATTCCTTTTACAATTCCCAACTTTCTCAACTAACACAGCTCTCTATGTGCTGACTGGAGATTCTGGAAGCTGGAGGACTAAAGCAGTGATGGGAGGCACAACCTAGATTCTGTGCATGCACAGATGAAGCTTCACTTGCAGACTCAGTTCCTAACAGGCTACAGACTGGGAGCGGTCCACAGCCTGGGGGTTAGGACTAACATATTGGAAAACAAAACACTGTGAAATACTGGGCCTAACCTAAAATAGATAAAATTCTGAATTCCCTAGAAAGAAATTCAGGTTTCTCTATAGAGTTGACCTCCACATAAACAAGCACAACGTTGATATAAATTTCTACTTGTTGCAGTAATTACAGGTCTCCTTTGTTAGAAAAATCCTGCCAACTTAGAGAAGCTAAGGCATGTTAATTATTAATCCACCCCTTACGACATTAGGCAATACGCTTTTGTAGCATTCATTATATCTTTTATAATTATTCCCAAGAGGAAACACTAACAGGATGATGATGAATCAGTTCTTCTTATACAAACCTTATTTTGCCACTCTCGGCAAACTCACATAATAACTATGTTGGAGCACTGTTGAAATGTCCTCCCTGCAGCATTTTTTGAGCAGTAATAATAAATAGCACGATCCAGAGCTTATTAGTTAGGAATAACTTAGAATGGTTATATTTTTCCACATGCACTGGCACGTGTGCAGGCGTGCACATACACACAGACTGATATTTTGCAGCAGAATTAGGAATTTAAAATGAATAACACTATGAACAATTATTAAGATTTAGGGAAATTTTCTGATCTTTCATCATTGGCCTAATGTTCACATTTATTTGTGAATCTGATGCTCATCCCATTCTTTCTTCTGCACATATTTCATCATTCAAAAGTAGGTATCACCATCAATGAGACAGTATGTTTAGTGACAGGATTTCTCAAACCTACACCAACTGAAAATATATATTCTCCCTCTGGCATTGCCCCACTTAAAATCAGGAGAGAGTTGTAGCAGACACTGAGGGAACTAAGCAAGAGAATAACCTTCAACATCCTCTGAACGGACATATCCCCCAAACCATCTGACTCAGATCTAGGAACAACTTTATGGCAAGAACAAACATTCTTGAGAGTACACAAGAACAAAAATGAATTAAAAAATGGAGGAAGGAGTAACATTAAAGGAAGATATGGCTGAAGGATCCGACCTCCCTTATATTACCAGGAGGACCCTAAATAGGCTGAAAGTTGGAGTGCCAAAATGTAAAACTAATATGGTCAAGTAGAGGCTCTTAACAGATAAACAACACACTGTGTGAATCTGGAGAGACACAAAACCCAGACCATCTGCTGGTATATCGGCTACTATCAAAAATATGTACCGATAATGACTTATTTTTGGCTTTGCCAACAACAAAGCCAAGAAGGTGTCTTCAATAAAATTTGACCTAGACATGGAAGAAGAAACATTCAAGGAACAGTTACAAATTAACTCCTAGAAACAGTTAAGTTGCTGCATAATTCTCAATTTATATTCTTTCTCTCTCTTTAGAACAGAATTAATGTCACTTGTGAAGTCTATTTACATACAGCAATCCTATTTTTCTTCTCTGTACAAACTATATCCTGTGAGCCATCAGCACGTTCTACAGTTGGGGCAGATAGATTTACCTAAGCAAGTTGAGTATGTGCAATAGGAAACTGCAGTTGGGCCAGAAATCTAGGCGCATGGACTTATTACATTTCATATTTGTTTATTTAAATTTTGAGGCCATCCAAATCCTTAATTCTGGGCAACTAACAACATAAATAGAAAAAAATTCAGTGCAGAACATCCAGAATTGTTCACTTGCATTTCTGTTTTTGGATTTAAAATTATTACTATATTTGATAGCACAGTATCACTCGTAGAATCCTTCAAGTTTTGGGGTTGTATACTCTCCCAGGATTTGAAATGGACACCTAACATTAGAACCATCTTCAAAAAGGCACAACGAAGAAGGCTCTTCCTGCATCAACTTAGGAAGTTCAGGCTGCCCCAGGAGCTGTTGATATAATTCTACAGAGAAATTATTAAATCCATCTGTACTTCTATAATTGGTTTGGTACAGCATCTAAACAGGATAGGTACATGCTCCAATGGATAGTTAGGACTGCAGAAAAAAGAACTGCAACCAGCCTGCTTTCCAAAGAAGACTTGCATGTTGCGTGGAGGAGAACTAAGAAAATAACTCCTCACATCCTGGACATAATCTGTTTCAACTCTTCTCCGCAGGATGCCACTATAGGGCATTATATGCCAAAAAAACTAGACATAGGGGACAGTTTTTTTCCCTTGTGCCAATCACTCTGCTGAACATCTAATCCCAGTACTATCTTATGTCTAAGTATATTCGCCCATGTTGTATGGCTGTAATATTATTATTATCCTTTTCATTTTCTTTACTACCTTCTATTATTGGTATCATTATTATGATGATTATTCTTTTGTTGCATTGTATATACATGGAGCGCTTCTGCACTGGGTACAAATTACTTATGTGCGTAATCACACTTGGCCAAAGAAAGTATACTATGCTTTTTTAAAGTTTGTACTGGATTTTGCAATTTATCATTATTAGCTGCTTTAAACAGCATTCATGGAAATGTAATTAGGAGCTAATTAATTAACTACATGTTTTAGGATTGTGACAACATAACTGGTATACTTTTTTTTCAAATGCAAAAATAAAATGAGGAGTTGGTTGCCTTCCTAAAACCTGAGCCATTTCATACCAGAAACATGTAAAAGAAATGCAACTGGCATTGAGATTTTATATCTAGCATATCAAAGAGAATGCTCAATTAATTGCTGCTACTTCTAGCCAGGCTGAGAAATTTTAAATTTTTTTATTAATATCACTAGAGGACAAAAACTTCAGTATCTTGAGACAGTCCTCTATGACACTTCCCAAAGTTGCGCTCCTCATGCCTCAAATATAATCACTTTCAAACACATTTCCTGGTTCGGTTTTCTGGCGTAGTCTTCAAATACAGAAAAAAAACAAAAAATATCCTACCCAGCTCTGTGAAATAATTTTATTTGCAAATTGCCAAGAGGTACACATTGGAATGCAGCATTTGGACAACTTTGATGCCAGCCAAATGAGAACTCCTAAAATAAAGCATCCTTCCTCCTAATACCACGAAATAATCTGAAGCTCATAGAAAGGAAGATATGTTCAATGATCAGTCTTCATAAGAGACAACATTCTTCAATCCTATTTTTTTAAAAACTCTCTCCATATAATCAGCACTTTTCCACAGCCTATGCACTTGAATCCTAAAATGAGTCGAGTTATCCGGCAAGAGGTTACTTACTATCAGATTTGAACTATGGAAGACAAGATCCTTTCTGTTCTTTTATCAGACATGAGCAGAAAGGCACTCAGTGTGTTTTTCTTATTTGGGCAAATATAAGGTAGTATAAATGGTTCTCCTGTTCACACTATTATGCTACAGTTATGAAGCACCAGAGTTGCATGACACTTAGTCATAGTCTGCTTTCATAACTTTTGTACTGAGAGAATTGGGATAAATATTATTTTGGGATTCCATCTCATGTTTTCAAAAGTGTTATTTGTTGTTGCAAGTAACAAATATTCTCCTCAGTCTGCCACCTCAGGAACTTTTGAATTCTCTGCAGGATCAGCTTGGCTTTTGTGCTGCCTTCAAGTTATAGTTTTGTGCAGGTTCTTTCTTATCTTTTCTGCTCAAGTCACAGCTGCATATTCTTCCTAGTTTATAAAACAGAGAGGGATACAGGCAAGTGCTGGTAAGGAGCACACAGCAACAAAAGATGTTTGAGCTAAATCATTTCGTTATTAGTTTAGGTGCTGTTCCTATCCAGAGAGACTGTGGGTGGCCTACATTCTCTTTCCTTACCAAGAAAATTTAAATAGGAAAAAAATATAATAAAAGAACAACCATCTAAATAAAAGTCAAACTACAAAGAAAACCATGGCTACTGAAGAACAATAAACATCCAAACACAACCAATGTGGGCTTTCAGTTACCACTCTCTCAAAAATCTAAGTTTTTATAGCTATCCTAAAACTCAAAAGGGTAACATTGTTCTTCTGCAATAAAGACTACAATAAATGTGATGTAAGCACAGAAAGTACACAAGAATTCTAGTAATAATTCTGGAAAATCAATTTGCTTTGCTAGTTCTCTGCAAGAGAAGAAATGGTAACTTTTTCCAGTATCTATCACCATATGATTTTAAATTGATCAAATGTATCACACATTAGCCAAAATTCACCCTACATTTTATAGTATGTGTCATCTGTGTCCTTTTTTTTCCTATTAAAAATGGAAGTCATATTAAATATTGACATTTTTCCATATTTGTCATGTCTCCTGACTGACTTCATCTCAGAAGAACATCATTAGTCCCCTGGATATAGGAAAAAAGAGGCTGAGCTGGACGTCAGAGTTAAAAGTGTCATAACTTGGAGTCATTGCATTGTCATAAAAGACCTAAGTCCAGCCATGAATTCTGCTGACCTTAATCTAGTGCCAATTTAGTTTTGACTGTTGGTTGGCTAGATGCTTATATTAGAGGCAGTAATAATAAACTCTTCTGTGCTTTGAAATCAACCAATGTTTCTGGTTCATTTCACACTGGGGAAGAATAAATGCAGCAAATTACTAAGGTAATAAAGTGAAGTCTTATTCCTTTAAGGCAAATTCTTCAAATTCCAGAGAGCTGCATAATTCTTGTCTAGATGGGGATGCCTCTGTGGACCACCCGGAAACTGCATTTGGTACAAAATATAGTGGCCGAGATACTGGCAGGTCTGATCTTCCGAGATCACATTATACCTATGCTACAAGCCCTATTCCATTTACAGGACAGGCTTCTGCATGCTGTTTTACACACACACACACACACACACACACACACACACACAGTGTATGTGTGTAGAGAGAGAGACGGGGGGAGAGGGGGTAGAGGGAGGGAGAGAGGGAGGGGAAAAAAGATGTACACACACACACACACACACACACACACACACACGTCTAAGTTCCTGCAGGTACATCTTCTACATCAATCTGTCCCGCTACTTCCATCAGCAGCTTTTGGTCATACCTCACATTGTACTAGTTTAGCATAATAAAATCAAACACCTTTTTAAAGGATAGCTCCCTCAAGTCACTCAATGATTTTTGATCAGTAGAAGATTCAAAACAGAAGGAAGCCTACTGTTGATGCAGAAATCAAAGTTTGATAAGATGGACAGGAATAGTTTTTTTACAAAATGCAGATTAATCGAATCGGTTTCCTTCAGAATGTAGCAAAAACCGCTTGTTTAGATGGGTACAGTTTCCTCCACCCATATCACGAAGAGCTTGCTACTTCTCTTTTGCAATACCAACCTGTTTACAAATTTCTGAAAGCTTTTACAAGGCTACATACATACTTCTGGCCTAACCAATGCAGTTTTTCTTTTGTATACAAAAGAAAAGCCTGCATGAGTTATGAGTGCTGGAAAGTCTGCGTGATATGTACAGTCTATCAACCACTGACATTTGTAGAGACAGGAAATGCATCCATCTGAACACAGCTTGCAAATGCAGAGCAGAAAAAGAAAAGCAGGTTAAAAGAAACTCAGTGGGAAGCTATAAAAATAAAATGAGTAAGGAGAGTATGAAGAGAATATTACAAGAAAGATTGTTCATTTGAAGAAAACAGCAAATCTTTAATAAAGTAAACTGGTTAATACAATACCAAGCATCACATTTGTTAAGATTCTAAAAAAAACTTTGACTGGGAATTGAACTGAATGACTTGAAGTTATATAATTTAATGAAAGAATCAGTAGAATTACAATTACATATTCAGACAAGTTATCAACCAATAAGGAACTCTGCACAATTCAAAAACATATATAGCAGAAGCTGAAATTTCACTTTTGTTTTTAAAAATATACTTACATTATTCTTCTGGCAAATAATTTCCTGTAAAAGGGGAAAAAAGCAGATGAGAGAATTACCCATGAACAATGTATGCATCTACTTACTGAATACTTAACAAAAAATATACTTACTTTTGTCTGCTCTGGGAATTCTAGATTTTCTTCACAAAAATCTGTTGCTTGGCATAAAAATAAATTGCTGATAGGTGCTGCATCATATTAGCATTATATTAGTTGCTGAGTGAAAGGGCTTTAAGTATCACTAAAATTTCTCATTTTATTAAATGAAAAGGTTTGGCCCTAGAAATTAACCAGATGAAACTTTTCTTGGAATGAGCATAGGCGAATAAGAAAAGCTTCATGTGTTAAGTTCAAGTGTATCAATTAAAAATAAAGAAGGACAAAAAAGTAACTAGACAGACAGTGAAAAAAATTATCACAACTATTTACAGAGCATTATTAATTAATCAATCAATCTGCTTTCATGTCTATTCTTAATATTTACACTGATATAAAGCTGAACTAATAGCATGCCAGCACCCATACACTAACATTTTTTGTGTATTCCAGACCTGTTTCTTTTGCACATTTTAATCATTTATGACACGGGTGTCAAACTCGATCGTGTCACATTATGTGTCACAACTGTTTTTTCCTTTGTGGAGCTGGGGTGGGTGTGGCCTGCATGTGATGCATCCAGCCTGTGGGCTGCCAGTTTGACACCTCTGATTTATGACATCAGGAAAAAAGAAGGTCCAATCAAAAAGGGACCTAAATCCTTATCCTACTGGACTGCATGCTCTCATCCTAGGTAACTGTTCAGTGGAATAATGTTGTTTTGTGCCTTGCTAAAAATAGTTCTATTTGTTACTGGAAACCTCATATTCATCAACTGTTATTTATAACAGCATCACAATTGGCTAGAACTGACAGAAACATGATGTAGTCTCATGTGTATCACAGTGTTTCTGAATACAAAACATTTCCTTCTTGAAATCTTCAATATGAATCTACCCTAGCTAAAATACCTCTGAGGAGTTTGAGGAATAAAAGTAGATAAAAGCACATGTTTGTACATGAAAGGAAAAGGTTAATATCACCATCCCATCTGGCTTAAGTCTTACATGTACATAGGAAGATCATGTAGGAGATGATCAGGCTGAACCTGAGGAAGGGGTCAAATGTGCCATCAGTCATGAGTCCCCTCATGCCCACAAGAGATCTAAGTCCAGCACACCTTGAATTCCTTCTACTCTTCTCTCCCGCTAATTTCCCTTGGCCATTAGTAGTTCAGATTCTTGTAGAGAGCTCAAGCTTACAATAAATCTTTATACCATTTGAATTGTCTGGATCTACTGATTTTCCTGGCGCTCACAGATCTGGGATACAGATTACAATACGTTTGATAGATTTATATTTATTGCTACTGTTATACCAAAAGGAGAATTTTGTCAGGTAGAGATTTAGTTTCAAGTGGAGTAATAAAGTCCAACTGTCTATCCAAAGGCTTTTTAATGAACGAGGCATATATTCTATAGAACATCTCTATCTCCTGATAGAGATGGTAACTTTTTGACAAGTAATGACCTGTCTGAAATATACCTAAATTGAATTTGCACATTAAAACATAAGTATCTTTGAAAGAATGGAACTTTACTTCACAAATAAACTGGACTTCACAAATAAAACGTATCTACAACCCAAAGTTGATAAAAACATGGGATCCCAATCCCATTTTTTCCCTGCCATGAAAAAACAGAAGAGTGATATGTTTTTTGACTGCCTTCGATAGTCAGAATTTCTGAAGGCCAAGACACAAATAACTGTTTTACCGTATGCTAGCTCTCATGTAGGCCACTCCAGCTGATGCAACCATTAGTAGAGATCATCCTCACTTTCTCACATCCTTTGTACATTCAGCTGGTATTAAGCAACAAGAAAGTCTTTTTCGTTGTGGTTCTTACTCTGTGAAATACCCTCCTCTCAAGATAAAGCTTGTGTCAACCTTATTACAACTGACAAACAAGCTGAAAACATGTTCATTTATCTTCACATTAGATGCCTCAAGATGGTATTCTTCCACAACTCGAAGCCATAGGTTTACATATTCTGGGCTATTTCAGTCTTCTTATCTGATCAATCTGATTGCAGTTTAAATGTAGTAACTTGCATTTTAATGTTGCAAACTCTTAGGAATTTGTGGCTTAGATATAAACAATTTAAATACACAGGTAAGTAATCTAAGAATAAATTCTATCCCTGAGCATAGAATGGGTTAATTCTAGAATCCAGATACATGTGCTGTGAAACAAATACTAAATATTTAGTATTTACCTCTTGTGTTTTTCATATTAAAATGATTTGGCAATAAGCCACATAAATGACTAACCATGGTAAGCATTTAAGGCAGCTTCTTAAAAAAAAATTAGTGGGAAAAGTCAAGGAATTTTTTAAGAAGAAAAAAGTCTATTTTGAATATATTTCCTCCCTTCACTTGATAAAGTCATTATTTTTTATAATCCATATCTGCTTGAGACTGAAGAACTTTCTTCAAATTCATAGAAAAAAATAAAAACAGAACCACAAAAGTTCCAAGAACCACAGGCTTATGCACATGAGGAGCTTCAGTTTCTGCAATAGTTTTACTTCTAACCTCACTTCCAACATCAATCTTGTTCTAACATGGGACTTTTCAGATAGGCTGAGTGTACACAGCACTCAATGACCCTGAAACTGTTTCCAAGCTTCTAGGCCATCATGGCAGAAACTAAAACTGAGAATTGCGTAGGTACCAACAATTCCACACAACACAATCATACATTTCTCTGTATCTTTCTCAAGTCTGCCTTGTTTTTACGCAAGCTCTGCCTTAATGTTAGAAAAGCATCTGTACCTTCAGTGATTGCAGAGAATCTGCGTTTGTATCACAGTAGAGAATAATGTTGTTGGCCATACTGAAGCTCTCTCGAACTCCTAGATGATAGAAGAGGGAGGGCTGACGGAAAGCATCACTCATTTCCACCACGGCAATATCTGCAAGGAAGATCAAAATATATGCTAATCAAGTACAGTACTCAAAAAACAAAATCTGCTGATAAACCCATTAACTTCTCTCAGTAATTATTTTACTCAGCTGTAATCCTGAAAAGACGAAATCTCTCAAAAAGATTATTTGAAAAACAACTATGACTAACTAACAAAATTAAACATAAGAAGATAACCTTTAGCTAAAAAAATAGAGGGAAGATAATCAGCATCTTCTCTTTTTCTTCAGCATGATTGTGTTTCAAGGGGAATCCACAGTGGACGAGGAGTTCCCATTTAGAATAAAGAGGCAGGCTGAAATATCAAGTAAGAAGCCTCAAAAGCTCTTTGAAGCCCATTAACAGAGAAGGACCACTGGAATGCAACATTTCATGCTTGTGAATTTAATCTTTGGAGTGGTCTTTCACTGCAATTGGAAATATGTAGCATTTGTAGCTTTCCTTTGATGGCCCCATAAGAATCCTGGCTCTTCACCTCATTTGGCTCTGAGGTTGCATAGCTAAATAATCTTCATATAATGTTTCCACATGGATATAAAACCCAATATTTTCAAATCCTTTCCATTGCCAATGTGTCTACATTTATTTACAATGGACAATTTTGGGTCATATTCTAACATATACATGTGGTTGGCTAAGAGGAACTGTTTGTACCTTTGAGCATATGGAAGATTTAGCACAAGATCAAAAGTAGGAAGAAACTGGGGTTTTTGTGAGAATCTTGTTGCTACGAAGGAAATTATTCAAAAGGAGCACAAATGAATACTTATAAATTCTTCTTTGACAAATAATTGCTGAGGGCTTCACGTTGAGTTCTCTTCCTGATGATCCGGAATGCTCCAGTGCCATCAAATGAGCCTTTTTTATCAAGATTATGGACATTTTGTTAATTCAAAAATTGTTTCATGGACCGCTTTAACCACCCTTTAGGAAAGCCTAGTGCTGGAGTTGTTTCTAATGAAATTATTTTTGCTACAAAAGAAAACTCTGTAGAGCTGATTTAGCAGTACCAAACTTCTACCATGTTTTTTTCCATTTTCCATAAGACTTCTTGCTAGATAAGTGTTCTAAAGGAAATAATCTATTGCACCTGTAAATTTTACTCAACTCCATTAAAAGTGAGGTTCCTGTAATAACCAATGGAAGATAATACTCTACCAATTGAATTATGGATCACGTCTCATGATGAATATACATTTGTATAAGCCATATTGTTTAACCCTTTCAAAACCTTTTCCTTTTTGAAAAGAAAAAGTGAAATGAATGCTGAATATTTTGCTATACTTAAAAATTCTATCATAAATCTTAATGCAGTTATGAATTTGGATGCAACAACATATTTCAACAACATCTGTGTAAAACTTGTTCAGAGAAGTCAGGTCAGCATAACAGTCAACATTTTCAATACTTGCTGTGGATTAATAGTGAATGCTGAAAACCCATTTTATTCCAAGGTATAATAAAACAAAAGCAGCACATTCTGTATCTTGGAAGATATTTGTGGAATACATTCAAATTCAAATTATTCAGAGAATACTGAAGTTCAGCATAAACATGATTTAAGAAATATTATAAATTAGGCATCGGTGCTCAGGGGACAGAGATAGAATATATTATCAAGGAGTATTCATTATCTTGAAGCGCACAATAAAAGGGATTATTTCAAAGGCACATAAATCTCTCTTAAATAACTTTATTAAGCAATGTCATTTATAATCATTCCTTTAAAACAAGGCACTTCTAAGTTCATTATTGTCTTAATCTGACAAAACAATATATGATAAAATTATACAGCGATAATTATGCATTTTCATAAGGACAAAGAGGCTGTATCTCAAGCTGGAATCAAAGTTAATCAAAATAAAGCTGAGACACTAAAGATACTTTCGTTGAACTTTATAATGTAAATCATCCAATAATAAAAGAACTGTGAGTTTTTAACAACACTCACTAAGGTTTCCATCCAACATGAAACCACAAAAGTTACTCTAGAGATGATCTAACTGTATTATTGTTTAAGCTGCCCAAACATGTTTGGCTTCTATAGGACATTTTTTAGAATAATAAAATCAAGTTAAGTTTCTACTTTTGTATTACTTGGATTCTATATTGGTTTCATTGGCCATGACTGGATGATGACACAAACCAGCTGCTCTTATTTACTACTTTCCATATTATATTTTATTCAATGTACTTAAAGGAAGGAAGAGGGCTCACCTGTTGACTGCTTGTGCCCCTCCAACCAACCCTACCTCATTGGCAGGTATCTGAATCCCCGTCTCATCCATCCTCTTTTCAAAATATAGCATAGGCTTCAGCCATTGCCCCTCCATTCATGACACTCAGGATAACTCCAATAAAGCCACCGCCTCCTCCTCCTTCTTCTCCCCTTCAGCTTACCCATAGAACTGCCTGTCACTTTGTTGTGAGGAGGGGAAACAAAAGAGCTATGGATCATGAAGAAATCCTCATCCCTGCTCCTCATTCTAACATATTCCCAAGGACTCCCTCCCTCAGGGCGCAAGAAGGCTCCCTGTCAATTGCCAGCATCCCCCACCCAGTCTCACCTTGCCAGGAGATATTTGAATTGCTCCCTCATTCTTCCTTCAGTGGCCGCTGCAGTTAAGACATTTCAAATCTGGGGCTCAGTTCAAAGCAGCTAACGGCCATTCACTCATTAAGCCCTGAAGTCAGCTGATTGGGCACAGAGGCCAGAGGGCGGTTGGAAAGAGGGCGAGGATATGCCCCTCACGCCATGCAACCTACTTCCTGGGAAGTGTAGTTGGTGGCACTGAAGCAGCCACAACTTTGCCAAATTTCAATCCCACTGAATTCATGGATCCCAGATTTTGGATAGATTCTGTAAATTAGACTCTCTGAGGTACATTGATTCAAAAAATGGTTACTTTATGATACATCATTTTACCCAATTGAAGGTTACAAAGTATCAAGCAGATGAAGTTTTAGTAGCATATAGATTGCAAATGGATTCTCCGTGTCATTATTCTCACTAAAAGATTGATATTGCAGCATTGTATGGCTCCATTTATCCAATGGATTGAAAACCTTGATTGTACTTGCCACTTACACATAAACTTTGTACAGACAAATATAATGAAAAATAAGATTCATTTATACAGAAAACAGGTTTAAAAAAGATAGTTGTAACTATGTATTAGAAATGAATAATATTTGTATTTACATACAATATATATGGTATTGTAATTGTTTATTGTTATGATGACGTATTATAATTGTATTTCTTTCATGTTTTTATTAAAGTATTTCATGTGTTCTTTTTCTCTCTTTGAGAATGTATGTTTTACCATCACTATTATCTTTCAGTTCTATTCTTTTTGCTTCTATTATTTAAAATCAATAAAAAAAGAAATATATGCAAAATTAAAAGTTGCATTTTATCTGCTGGGCACTCTTTAATTCGCAAGATTAAAAGTGACAATTATTAACAAAATTAAATAATAGACCTTTGCATGTCTTATCAGCTATTTTGCCTAAGCCAAAGGATATTTCTGTATGTGGGAAAATGTGCATTCCATTTCTGGAAACTTATCTATGCAAGCCAATAAGTTAGGGTTTTTTTACGTGAAAACTGTGTTTCCAGAGCTGAATTACCCTGTGACTCGAGATATATGAATTCCAGCCTCACTCATTAATTAGCTCAAAGGAATACTATTTAGGCAGAAACCAACTTGGGTCCTTTTAGTGGGAAGAGAAGAAAGATGCAAGGAGATTGTCAGTGTGTGCTCCCTTCAAGATCCAAGAAAGAAATACTCAGACTCCATGGGTTACAGCAAAGTTATCCTTTTACTGGAAATTAAAGTGGAAGCTACAGATTTAATTCCGAAACTGAGGAATTGGCGCGCAGATCACATATACAAAGGAATGGAATTGTTCCCACCCCCCAAAGTCCAAATGACTCTTCCAATTAAAAGTACTGAATATGATCATGTGGCCATCTTCAGGTGGTGATGAGGCTTCTGTCTGTTGACCTTGACATATTTTGATAAAAGTTCGCAGCTGCACAAAGGGGATAGAAGCTAGCCAAGAAATGGAAAGTTAAAGACAGAAATTCATACCCCCCTCCCCTTGCTACCCACAGCAAAGGAATGCAAAACACCTCCAGCTTTCTTCCCCTCCAAGTTCCCCCCTCCCTCTGTTGCTAATGACAGCCGAAAGGAATAGTATAGCATAGCAGCAGAGAAGATGCAATAGTTAGGATGCAGAAGATATAAGATGTGGAATATATCTTGAGGCTGACATAGATTTAGAATTAAGTACATTGGTATGAAATCAGAAGATAGGGAGATATTGGATTTTTTTTTAAATAAAGTTTTATTTGGCTTTTCACAGATATGAAATACAAGTAAAACATCTTTTTTGAAAACAGCATGGTCCCGGGTTGAACTTCTTTATACAGACACAAAACTCAATTTCATGCTCCTTTTTGTATTCTATTCCATATCTTATACTATTCTACATTTTCTATATAGTTTTTCCCCTCTTTTAATTTTCTCAATTTTATTTTGATTATCACATCTCATATTCAAATCATATTTATACTTTTATCTGTTCTGTTTCAATTTCATATTATCTTTTCTCATTAAACAAATTTTCTCCTGTAGTTACTAATTGGAGAATGACACCTTTATATCTTTTAATTACATCCATTCAACTCTTATTTAAACTTCAATATATACCTTAAGGTTATGACCTTCAATATAATACATAATACATAACTTCCAATCGAATTCTGCTGGTACATTCTTATAATACACCCTATATTCTTAAAAAAAAAAAGATTATAAATATATGTAATTATAAACCCTCATTCCATTCCAATTCAGTTCTATCATTAATAATCATTAAAATCTTAACATCTTTAACACTTCTTTTCAATTAAATATCATACTTCCTTAAAGACACATATAATCTCCATAATTAATTTTTCCCTTATTTCTCTTCACATATGTTTTGTAAATCATTAAATATTCATTTTGTTACATTTATTTATTGACAAGCATTCCACTGAATTACAATAGCTATTTTATCAAACATTTTAATCATACATTGTTTCATATTTTCTAAAATTATTTCTGTTTCTAATATAACAATACTATCTTATGTACCTTTGCAGAATCCCTTTTTCCATTAAATTTTCACCCATTATCTCTAAACAGGCCCTGTTTCTCTACAATTTTTTTTCTGTCCTTTATAACTTCTTTTCCTTTCTTTCTTCCCTCTCTTCTTCTCCCTCCCCTTTTTACCCCTTGTCTCTCTACTTCTAATTCTCTTCTGCATTTCCCTCTTCTGTTGCTTTCTGATTTTATACTTATTTTTCACTCTTTTTTTTTTGAGTTGTTTTTCCCAATCTTAAATTTTCCATTCTCTTTCCCCCCTTTCCTTTTTCCCCCCACCTAAGATTACTTGTTCATTAAAGATGGCTTCTTCTTTGTCGCAATCTTCTTGTTCTGCAGGCATTTCTTGTAGTTTCTCATAATTCCAAATCTCCATTTCTAAAAACTGAAATCTTCTTTGTACTTTTTAACTTCCATTTTCAGTTCTTCTAAAAGTGGAGCCATTTTAAACAGTTTTAAACAACCACCCGATTGATTTTAGTCATTCAAATACAATAACCAAAAATCCAGAAATCATCAAGTAATCCAAATAGTCCCAAATTATTTCTTCTTATTTCTTTTTCCACTTTTTCTTCCTGGGGTTTTTGTTGCGATATTTCAGTTAAAATGTTTCTTTTGGAAGTCTTGTTGACATTTTGCTGTAAGTTCTTTTTAATTCCAGGCAGTCTCCTCCCTTCCAGATCCTGCCCTTTTATTCTTTTTCTCTCCTTTCCTGTTTTCAAAAGCTTTTGATTATCCA